>NC_135734.1:18044687-18699375 GCF_041903045.1 Epinephelus lanceolatus
GGTTGTAACCGGGAACCAAGAGGAGAAGCATTGATCTTCTGTTCTGCTGTATTTGTTCTATATTTGTCCATCATGTGCACACTGACTCATACTTTTTTAAATCAACAATAAGCAACAAACCCTGGTTTACAGGAGTCTGGATACTGTTAGATCACTTTGCTGTTGTTAGACCCTGATGATGTATATAATTAAACATAAATGCAGCATCCCTCAGTCTACACAGTTGACTATTTACTGTTTATTTCGTTGTTACCTTGGCAACAACTGCCCTCGGGATCCATAAAAGTAACAATAACAGCAACACAGTAATCTTCACTCCTCTGCTGACTGTCCTTAACTTGACATGCAAAAGGCAGCAAACTTGATCCCCACAAACTGCTGTCGCACACAAACAAAACATGGCTGTCAGCACATCAACGATAAGCCTCCAACCGTCTGATCATAACGACAGCCGTCAAAATGATTCGACAGGTATCAGTCAAACAGGAAACCCTTCAACACACACACACACACACATCTGCATAAAAAAACAGCAAGAAGAATACCTACCATAAGTTTGACTTTGAGTGTGTATCTCTTGAGGCTGGTTCACCTTAGATTCCTGCTGTGGAATCACTGTATGTCAGCCACACATGCACGCACACAAACACACATACGTAAACACACATACAGTCACACACGCCCAGCAGTGAAAAACTTGGTGCTCCGCCTTCATGGAAGCAGCACAACAAGCCTGTGCTGCTGTGGCTCCACCTCCTCTGCCACAAGGCAGCAGAGCAGGCTCAGTCAGATTGGACAGTCAGATGCACAAAGACACACCCACTGTCCTCTTGCTGCCAGCAAAAATAAATAGACCTAAGTCTGCTTTAGGGAAACTTTTGGGCTGGGTCGCAGCGGGCTGTGAAGACGAGGGATGTTGCATTCTGATAACAGAGACGATGGCCTACATCAAGGTATCGGCAGGAAGTGTTATCGTGGAGGCAGGAGCTGAAGGATGAAGGAGTGATGATGAGGCAGAAGTGGATTTGCTGCAGCAGTGTTGTTTGGCACAGTCTGGGTGTGTCTGAGAGACTCACTGCTTAGGAATCTAGGCTGCAGAGCACTCAAACAAGAGGCAGTGTGTGTGTGTGTGTGTGTGTGTGTGTGTGTGTGTGTGTGTGGTTGGAAAGAAAAGAACAGAGGGAGGGGAGTCACATCACATGTAGTCCAAACCACACCCCAAGACAGAACAGAGAAAAAGAAGAACTGTAAATTCAGGATAGACACCACTGAACGAGGACACCGTAAATGAGGTGGCCATCAATACAAGCTGAGACATGTTCTCGCTGGCTATTACAGCTGTTCAAAGTAGCCCCCGAACACAGGAACAGACAGGAAACACAGCCTCTGGACAGCAGCCAGAGGTTAAGTAAGGATTTTAGGAAAACACAGCAGTTTCCTTGGTACACACACACTCTGAGCATTCAGGATATTAATTAGTTGATAATCTGTCACCTACTTGAGTTAATCCAAAAACACTTTTAACTACTTCTCAGATAAAGCGCTCCACTTCACAAAACATGTCAAACATGTTAAACAGGGAGTGCTTGGAGAACAGCGCCGCCCTGTGTCTAACAATACTCATAGCACTTAGATAAAAATGAATGGAGCATTGTTGTATGAAAGTGCTGTGTAGGCTCACTGTGTCTGTCAACTTTCTTATCAGTGTGTTGTTTTATGCTGAGTGGACACAAGATGGGCATACACGGCAGGTGTGCCACATGTTTTGTCTTTTTGACCATCAAAAATATGTTATTTTTGAGCAACATGTAGATTTTTGCCATGAATAAGAAAACTGTTCTTTGTTTTAAATGTGATATTTTTCAAAGCAAAGAAACAAAGAAAATAAGAAAAAGGTATCAGTGCTGTCTGGCGTTTTTTTTTTGTTCTGTGTTAAAGGGGAAGTTCGGCCATTTTCAAAATTCATATTATAGTAATAGTAGTAGAAGTAGTAGTAGCTACATATTATTCCCATGCTCTAAAGGCTCATTTAAACTTCCTTTACATATAGAGACATCCATTTCAAACATACTAAACATCACTGCCCTCACACATCCATGTTGGCATAGATACAGTCAATAGATGTCACTAGAGGGCAGAGTTAAGTTTCACACAACAGCAAATGAGGTGACAGTGGAAGGTGGAGGAAGTGTTGTAGACAGTGGTGTCTGTGAGGCCCTGAGACACATTGTGCATATAGCATATAGGATACATCATAATTCACTCTTCAATATCTATTTTATAGTGCTGTGAAAAAAATCAACAAATTTCTCCTTCAAACAGCTGAATTAATCAAGTATGTAGTTAAAAGTTATATTTTACAAGATTACATTGAACACATCACGAGAACTTTATAATTTAGCCTTAGCCCAATACTCATTTTTACTGAATAGAGCTTGAATGCTTCACACTGTAAATCAATGCAACCTCTGTGAGCTGTTCCTTGCAACCTCAGGCTGTTTAGAGGTTAACTCACTCTCCTCCTGTCTATTTCAACACCAGTTTGTTTTTGTTTTTTTATTATTTCATTTTCGTTCTCTTTGCCGCTATGACATGATAAAGATATAACGTGTTTCGTGGTTCCCATGACATTGGATAAGTCGTCCATCTACCCGAGAGAGCAGGTAAAGTGTAACGCGCTGGGGAGGGGGGCCGTGGGCGCAGGAACCCAGAAAAAAGACCTCTTTATTGTGTAGCAAGCTTTGCTATGTAGTTATGTTCATGTGGCCTTTTGCAATATTTCAAAATAATAGCAGTAATAGTACTTGTAAAAAACAGTTAAGGATAAACGTTGATTTTTTTTCTGCCCCCATTTGTGGTGCCCCCTATGGATGATGGCGCATTCGCCTATACTGCCCATGCCACAGGCCGGCACTGTTTGTCACCACACTACCGATTTGTTCTGTTCTGCCGTTTTTTAAATGTCTTTATCGTCTCCTATGGTTATACCTCGCTTGAACAACAACACTGCCCCCATGTTCTCCAGTGGTACTGCTCCGAAAACTAGAGTGCTAAAACTCAAAGTCTGGAGCTGCTCCATAGACATGACACAGAGAGCTCCCAGAGGATTGTTCTGAGCATATGGGGACAGTTTTTGTTTCACAGCTGAGAACACAACAGCAGAATGAAGCTCCTTTGGGTATAAAAAAGAAAATAAACATTCTGTGGGTCCCTAACATTAGTCTTGCATTCATTGTCTTTGGAGCAGCTCCAGACTGTATACTTGATGACATCATTAGTTTGAGACTCTCTGGTTTCTGGCTTTAAGTGAGAGTAGATCATGTTCATAAATATGTATTGAACTGTCCTTGGCTGTGGACAAAACATATTGGAATTCTTAATTTAAGTGGTGTTCCCCTTTGAGCAGAGAATTCAACATGACATTTATGACTTACATCACCCCACAATGAACTCTAGCGATTGTTAAAGTAACATTTGTTCTTCTTGGAAGCATTTCTGAACATGAATAGACTCCCTTAAACAACAGCCAAGGCAAGTCAATGATTAAAGGACACACGGTTATCACCTTGCATATAGATCACACAGAATTGAACATAGGAGATATATTTTCTGTAGGCGGAGGGATGTAGGGCACATGTTCCCTTCAATATTTAAAATGTGCATTTGTCCACCACAATAAAAACATGAGAGGGTTTTAATTATTTGACAAATTTAAAGACTTTTAAACTATAATTTGATGCAGTAAAGGCACAAATTGGTGCATAAAAAATCACCAGAATGTAGAAATTGAAGAGTTTGATGCTAAAATGTTCTGGTGGAGGACCCCATACCCCCAGTTTCACGTGTGTCCTCCCACCGCTGACATGAAACCTACGGCCTTGTCAAGAGGAATTGTCTGCGTGGTCTCTAAATTCCTCTGATCTTATTCTTTGACTAAAAATATCTTTAAAAGGACAAACAGGTAAATCTTCTCAACATGTTGCACAATCCCTGCCCTGGCATCTCACTGGCAGAAATATTTGTGCCCAGTTTGAGCCTTTTCAAAATAAATCTTCTTTCACAGCTTTGCCCCGACTGACTCCAAAAACACAAGAGAGCCTGCCCTCTGCTTTTGTGTCTCTGACTGTGAGAGTGTTTATGTGTGTGAGAGACAGAGCTGGTATGTTTCATGCATGCTTAGACTGGATCCAAATGCCTTGCTTAGTAACCCCTGGTAACTCTTATCTTTGTTGACAGCTAATGAGCTAAAGCAGACTGTGGACACACCCATCCAGAGGGATTGGCCAGTCAGAGCTGTGAAGCTGGAAATGGGGGGTTTCTAATCTGAATCTCTGATGCTGTTTCTGGGAGCTTACAGGCAAACTCTAAGTGGGAGGCAGGGAGGTATCAGGTTTCTTAAATGAGGTCTGTGGGAAAACACAGAACTGATGTTGAATACTTTTACTGGCGAGAGATCACAGAGAAAAACTTTTCACACTGAAACAGACTGGTAGAACTTAGAGGGATACAAGTGTTAGTTTTAGTTCTGGATGTTACAAAGGAGTGTCTGGTTGAGAACAGTAGCTGCCAGAGGGACTCTGTGAACTCGATATGAACTTTTCACAAGGAAGCCTTTAATGCAAATGAAAAACTTGTCAACAAGTACAGTGACTATGCAGAAACAACTGGGTATAATGTAGGCGAGAGGGGCAACCTGGGTAACCTGTCAACCTAGACTATTACTACTCCTTTAAGAAACGCAGTGACATGGATTAAACCTGTGATGTAAGTCAGTCTGAAGGTCACTGGCAGTGAAATCCTGCAAAATTATCATCTGTATAGAGCTTTTTAGCCTGTTTTAGCTTTTGTGTTGGTTTACTGGGGTGACTGTGGCTCAGAGGCAGAGCGGGTTGTCCACTAATCGGAAGATCAGCGGTTCGATCCCCAGCCCATCCAATCCGCATGTTGAAGTATCCTTGGGCAAGATACTGAACTACAAATAAATCATTCCCGATGGCTGTGTGTTAAAAAATGAGTGTCATGAGTGAAGGAGTGCTAGCCTTGGCCACCAGTGTATTGGTGAATGTGACTCATAGGCCTCTAGTTTCCCGGCGCGGCGCAGGGTGGCGAACCCCGTGCAGAGCTAGTTTTGAGCAGCGCAACCCGAGGCGCGCTCAGTTTGGTAGTTTGGCAGACTGAGGCGTGCTGAGATGGGTGTGGCGGCGCAGCAGGGGGAGGTGTCAACAGATCCAGCTTGGCGCAGTGACAGTTTCGTGCCAAAAGGCTTCGCCAAAGGTGCGCTAAAAGCTCACCAGCTGAAACCAGGCCTACTGTCAGTGCAGGCGGAGCGCAGCCGGTGTAAGTGGAAGTTTGGCTGACCGGAGGGACAGTGCGCACACGTCACCAAAACCTCACAGGCAGGTTTCCAGAATGTCAGGTACATTAACGATGCAATAAATAGCCACAAAAACACTATTCAATGCAACTATCTGCAATCAGCACATAAATGTATCTCTATATCGACTGTCCCGTCACATCTGATGTCAGATCAAAGGGGATTGGCACAGTTTGGCACGTTTGGCATGCGTAATGGAAACCCAACCTGATTTGATTAACACAGCTGCAAACTAATGAGTTCCCATCCCTCTCAGCCAACCACAAACAGCCACAGCATCAGATAGGGAGTATATATTCAGGATCTGTCATCTTAGAAAAGTCAAAAGAAAAGAAACAGGGTGAGACTGTGAGAGAGAAAGAGAGAGAGCGCGCACGCACAAGAGAAACGCTGTCAACAAATTGTAAGTTATGTTCGGTGAGTAGCTGCGCAAGCGCGCACGGTGTGCCAAACCGCCTGGCCACATCCAGTTGGCGAAGCGCAGGTGCGCTGCCCCTCCGCCTCGCCAGGTCTGTGAAACTAGAGGCTGTAGTGTAAAAAAGCATTTTGAGTGGTTGGAAGTCTAGAAAGGCACTACACAAGTGCAGGTCCATTTAGTGTGTGGTTGAGTCTTCCGGCTCTCACCAGCTCTGTTTCCATCAGCAGGTTGTTTTCAGCAAATGAACTCTAAAATATAACTATATGAAGCTAACGAGCAAGTAAGCCAATAGTGTCAGCACCTATATAGGGAAGAAGCAGATGAAACATCTAGTAAACTACAGAGCCAGTTATTTCCCTCACGAGTTGGTGGAGACCAAAACTGAGCTAAAAGGAGACTGAATAATCAGGTGTTCAGAAACAAGACTTCAAATGTATGCCAACGTTGCTGTATTGCCACTGGGTGTGTAAAGAGGCGACAGTTTGCTAACAAGGTCACCACATTAACTTAAGAAGGCCATCATATGTAAGCGCTATGCATCTGTCGGGTTTCGAGTTCTTCTGTGGACAAACAAATCCATTAATGCAGCTATTTCGTATTTGGCTACAAGTTTGTCAGACCTACAGTACAGTAGCTTTTCTTTGTAAGGCTTAGCTCAACATCAGCCTCAGCAGTATAGGCTCAGCTAACTGTAGCATTGGCATGCTAACATGCCAACATAAGCATATCTTTCCCTTGAAATTAAGCTAATGTATTCTATCACTTTCCTTAAATTCATCTAACAAGTTTTCAAATGCGACAACAATAAGCAACAAAGCCTGGTTTATAGAGGTCTGGATATTGTTTGCTAATTATTTTTAAAGCCACAATGAGATCTGATGTCAGACCCTGATGAAATATTAATTACTATTAAACATCAGTGCAGAATCAGTCACTACATATAGTGGATTATTTACTGTTTATTTTGTTGTTACCTTGGTAACAACTGTTCTCGGGGTCCATAAAAGTGACAAGCAACACAGTAATCTTCAGTCCTCTGCTAACGTTCCTTAACTTGACAAGCAAAAGGCAGCAAACGAATCATCACAAACTGCTATCGCGCACAAACACAACTGTTAAATTCCAACACGTGAACGGTAAGCATCCAACTGTCTGCTTGTAACCACAGCTGTCAAAATAATTTGATTATATCAGTCAAATTGGATGCCCTTCCACACAGAGATACCTCACTCTGATCTGAAATGTTGGAGCAATAGACTGCTCAACCAGCCTACATCACCATGCCTTGAGCCATGCTACTAGTCTGACTAAATCACTGGCAAGTATCCACACACACACACTCACACACACACCTTTAGCCAAAGGATATCAGTCAGTGCTACTGACTGCACATCTTTAAACACAAATCTTAACCTCTATAAATAATGAAGACAACTGACTGTCTAAATGCAAATTTCTCACACAAGCTTGTTTTCCATCATTTCAACTCCTGCTAGACATAAATAATACATTTTATTAAAAACTATTTCTCCTCTCTCATTTTGTCTGGTATTATTTTTGGAGTGCTAACCAAAGCCATGACTATAGTCTACAGGAAAACACAGACCAAACAAACGCTTTAGCCCCATTACATGTTCTTTACATCACTGCTGAACATCGCAGAGCGAACAATAATGTTATTGTCCTGTGTGTTTCTCCCATTGTCTGAGCAGCTTCCACTGTGTGTCAGGCAACTTGTTAAGGCTTGATACGTGCTTGAGCCAGGGATTTAAACATCTTCATTTATTTTCATTGAGGGTGCCACGTTGTTGTGTGCTAACACATTTTATATTGACTTATGGTGTGTTCAAGATGGTCGGAAATCTGAGATATGAGAGTTGGCCAGTGGAAAGTAGTGGCTGCGTTTCCAAGCTAAAATCAAACTCAGAGAAAACAAACATGGGGCGTAAGAAGATGAGAAATGAATTTTGTATATCCATTTATTTTAAAAAAAATTACTAGCTAATTACTAGCAGCCAACTTGTCTCTCTTTTTAACTACTATAACACATGGTTGTAGAGCAGTAACTTCAGTGCATGTGACTCCTGTGAAGCTCCTTCTTATGTAATCCTGCGCCCATCCATATCCCCCACACTTACGGTAAACTATAGCTGTTATTTGCTTTGCTGGATGTCCTCGTACCATCTCTAAATTTAGCACTGCACTTTCCCCCTGGTTTGTTGACCCATATTTCATCCCACACTAGAAAAACACATAAAAAATGCAGGCCCCTTCTCTATTGTCCTACAGGACCTACTGTCAGTATATGTTAGAAAAGGTGTGTATCTTACATCTGCAGATAATAAATAAGCCCTAAACAAAAAATGACAGAATAAATCTTTGGTGCAAAAAAGTCACAATACCATCAGGGTATCGTTAGGACTTGTCAGCAATTTTTAACTCATGATAATCACAAGCTTGCTAACATGTCATCATGAACTTGAGCTTTCCGCTGTCATCTGCTATGTGAAGCAATAATACCAAGAATCTCAGTCATTATATCACATTACACTTTCCAGTAAGCATCAGGCTGCCGGGTCTTCATTACCAAGCCTTACTTGTTGGGACAAACATTCTGTGGCTATGAGCACCAGCTTTTCCTCAAGCATGGCAGATGTAAACAGACAGCAGAGCAAATATTCAGAAAGTATTTGGTGCTACAACAACGCGTCGCTTAAGCGCAATCTCAGGTGGAAACTCCCCCAGAGATGCTTTTATGTAACTGACATGATGACAAAAGCAAAGCCAAACTGACGGTGAGGTGAGAAATCCAACAAGTCCCGATGAGTGCTGCGGAATAACACACAGGGTGGCAACAGGATCAACACAGACATTTGAAAAAACACAACAGGAAATGGAAGGGAAATATTTAGCTGCGCAGGATATGTGTCAACAAAAATGTCTGTGTATTTATGCTCACAAGTACACAACGTGCTTGCCCTCCTTTTCTGGGACAAACCTACACACAGCCTGAGGGGTTATTAGAGAGCACCACATAATGAAGCATCTCATCGATACAGCTGATTCCCTCCTGCCTGTAAACTCTCCCTGACTATGACTTCTAACAAGTAGAGACAGTCATCGTAAATGGCTGTTTATGACATTTGACCCTCAGTATCCAGAAACCTTGTGACATAATGTCACATGACACACGCTCCTGCTAACCAATCCAGCTGGTCTGTGGGGTTTTTTTTATCATGGGATAACAGTGGGAAATTCAAGTTTTCATTTGACATTTCCTGACAGTGGAAAAAGTGTACATGCTCCACGTCACACTTTCATTTGGTCAAATAAGTCAGCAGAGTCTTGCACACTGCTTTTTACTGAAGGCCAACTTTGTGCTTTTGGCTGACACAGATAAAACAACTACTGCCAGAACTGCTCTCAAGCTCTGTGTTTAAGTGTAAGTTTAAGGTACTTTACTTTAATATTTCCATCTTGCACTTATTTATACTGCTAGGTCACCATGTTTCAAAGACAAATACTGTGCTTTTTACCCAACATTTATTTGACTTCCTTACTTACTAGCTCCAAAACCTGTTATGACCTTATGGTATATAAAGTAGTTCAAACATTCAAATAGGTCCATCACAACTAGCGACATCTCGCATTGTTTTCACAGTGTCGTATTGTTATGATAAAACTATTATAACTGCCCTACGTTCTTTAATTCTGAATGTGCAACTTTTACTTGTAAAGGAGTCATTTTAAGCTGTGGCATTGCTACTTTTACTTATGTTAAGGACTTTAAAGGTCCAGTGTGTAGGATTTAGGGGGATCTATTGGCAAAAATGGTACATAGCCTAATGTTCATAACTATGTTTTCATCAGTTTATAATCACCTGAAACTAAAGCCCCTTTTACACTGCCAGATTTTCCGCGAATGTTGGGCCAATTTGCCGGCCAGCTGCGAGCGTTTATACACACAGAGGCGAGTTGATCCAAGGCGCCCAGTTTTCCGCCGTGTAGGGCAGTCATATTGGTAGAACCCTTTAAGTTTAGACAGACCAAGGCAGCCTTCAGCAACGGGAGGGGCTGTTGAAGACTTGTGGGAGGAGCTGTTGATGACGCCGCACGTGCGACCCACTGGCGGTGGATAAACAGGAAACAGCTGATAGCAGGAATTAGCGAGCAGCTAGTAGCAAGAGGGAAATGCGAACCTGACAGACACTGTAAAGATGAGCAACTGGGGAGACAAGGAATTGCGCGTCCTCCTTGCCCTGGCAAACAAAGAGGCCATTAACCCTCAGCTGACGGGGACGGTGAGGAACGGGCCGATTTACGAGAGAATCACCGCCTGACTACCGCTGCCTGACCAGCTGCGGCTTCCCTCCCACGTCACTGTTTACGTTACATGCTCAGCCACATGTTTTGTTACTTGCTCACGCCTCCCATTGCCCCGAAAAAGGCGCATTCTGTATAAACAAAAGTAGACAGGCGGCAATTTTCCGCCCTCCCCGATTTTGTTTATATACTGCCAATGCTGAAAAAAGACTGATTGGGCTTTCCTGCAAATTTGCACCATTCCTATTGTGTTTTCTTTACCCTAGAAGGAGCCACTTATATCTACATACGAAGTGGAGGCATGTTGTGTCTACAGTGGCTCAGAATGGAAAAATCAAACACTGGCTCCAGATAATATTGCGAAAATTAGGCCTATCCTGACCCGAAAAGATGCAGAAAAATTGGTCCACGCTTTTGTTACCTCTAGGCTGGATTACTGTAACTCTCTATTATCAGGTAGCTCTAGTAAGTCCTTAAAAACTCTCCAGCTAATTCAGAATGCAGCAGCACGTGTACTAACAGGAACTAAGAAACGAGATCATATTTCTCCTGTTTTAGCTTCGCTGCACTGGCTCCCTGTAAAATCCAGAATTGAATTTAAAATCCTACTGTCAACTTATAAAGCTCTAAATGGTCAAGCTCCATCATATCTTAGAGAGCTCATAGTGACATATTATCCCACCAGAACACTGCGCTCTGAGAAGGCAAGGTTACTCGTGGTCCCTAAACTCTCCAAAAGTAGATCAGGAGCCAGAGCCTTCAGCTATCAGGCTCCTCTCCTGTGGAATCATCTTCCTGTTACGGTCCAGGAGGCAGACACTGTCTCCACATTTAAGACTAGACCTAAGACTTTCCTCTTTGATAAAGCTTATAGTTAGGGCTGGCTCAGGCTTGCCCTGTACCAGCCCCTAGTTAGGCTGACTTAGGCCTAGTCTGCCGGAGGACCCCCTATAATACACCGGGCTCCCTCTCTCTCCCTCTCTCTCTCTCTCTCTCTCTCTCTCTCTCTCTCTCTCTCTCTCTCTCTCTCTCGTATTCTATTACTGCATCTTGCTAACTCGGCCATTCTGGATGTCACTAACTCAGCTTCTTCTCCGGAGCCTTTGTGCTCCACTGTCTCTCAGGTTAACTCGTATTGCAGCGGTGCCTGGACAGTGTGACGAGTGTGGTTGTGCTGCTGCTGTGGTCCTGCCAGATGCCTCCTGCTGCTGCTGCCATCATTAGTTATACTTCTACTGTTATTATACACATATGACTATTGTCACACATGTATACTGCCAGATATTAATACATACTTTCAACATATTGTACCACAGTAGCCAGAACTATAACTATAATATTATTACTTTCAATAATGTTGTTGTAAGCTACTGTCATTACCTGCATCTCTCTCTCTCTCTCTCTGTGTGTCTCTCTCTCTCTCTCTCTCTCTCTGTCTCATTGTGTCATGCGGATTACTGTTAATTTATTATGCTGATCTGTTCTGTACGACATCTATTGCACGTCTGTCCGTCCTGGAAGAGGGATCCCTCCTCAGTTGCTCTTCCTGAAGTTTCTACCGTTTTTTTCCCCGTTAAAGGGTTTTTTTTGGGGAGTTTTTCCTTATCAGTTGTGAGGGTCATAAGGACAGAGGGATGTCGTATGCTGTAAAGCCCTGTGAGGCAAATTGTGATTTGTGATATTGGGCTTTATAAATAAAATTGATTGATTGATTGAGATAGGGCCATTTGCGTTTTCGCATCAGCCACCGTATTTCTCTTCAACACATTTGACACACAGTAGAAGTTTTAGTTCTGTAACCTCACCTCCAGATGGCACTAAATCTGACACACTGGACCTTTAAAAGCTCTAAAACTATAATAAAAAAGTGCTACTGTTTATATACATTACTGCTTACTGCTGAATAATGCTGTAATAACATGAGGATCGTTAGAAGTCAACAATAAATCTGATGTGTTGAAATACATTAGCTGTCAGTTGTATGACAGCATGGAAACACAATTGCCAAATCATAAGACTGATGTGTACAGCATTCACTAAGACGTCATCATCCATTTAGACTTTGCTCTGCATGTCCAGCCAAGATGTGTTTTCCCAGTGGCAATTTCCTGTCATTTTAAGACTGTCCACTGTAAGTTGTGGGGGAGGAAGACTGCTGCAGCCCAAGGCTGAGGATTTTTGGCCCAAAACACAACCAATAAAAACTCCTACCAAAAATCTGAAGGCTATCAGTGCGCAGTCCTCCTCCCAGGACACATTTTAACCTTTAACACATTAAATGACTCAGAGCAAACTAACACAGCCCTGATAACGAAGCACTGACATCATGACGGCCAGTGTAGACCTGTCACATATCACAGCCACTTTCTCTGCATGACATGTGAAAGGGTAACAAAAGATACTGTCACTGAGGTTACAGGATATGACAACCGGTGCGTGCAAGTCCAAAGAAAAAAAAAACCTTATTCCAGTTACACACCCTTTCTTACTGCTCCATCTGCTGCTGCACATTATCACAGGAGAATGCTATTTGGGCGAGACCTAACAAACTCAAAAACCTGTCATGAAAAAAAACCAACAAACTCAATGTTTTTCTTTATGAAAATAAAATCAGGACAGCTACTTCCTTTAAACAACCATCACTAACAGGGCTCTAAGAATTCTCCCTGTGGGCAGTACTTGTAGCAACAGGTAGCAAACAGTGCAGGCCTTGTCCGAGCCTTGGTTTAATATCTCACCACTGCAAAACTCACACTCCAGCTCTGAACTAGCAGAGGCTGACCGGACGCCTCACATTCCAGCAGTGAGAGAGAGAGAGAGAGAGAGAGAGAGAGAGAGAGAGGAGGTCTGACTTGGATTGGAGCCAAGACAGTTTTCCTCCTCATGTGTGTTTCCCCTATAAGTCCTTTGTTAAACACACAGTATAGACTGGACTAACAGAGCGTGAATACATGTAGTTTTAAACATACAGGCTGACTTACATTAATAAAACAAAACACACGTGGATACTTTTGGATTAGTTGCTCGGCACGTACCATGGCACCAGCACAAACACATACACAGACACACACACACAAACATAAACACACTTGCACACACCTGATCCTCCACGGTCACATCCTGCAGGGCCTGGCCGTCCCGTGGGCCTCGGATCCAGCTCAATATTTGGCCCATGTTGGCTGAAAATGCCTCCGAGCGTGCGTGTGTGTATGTCTGTCAGCCTCTGCCTTGTCTGTCGGCTTGCAGCATGTTTCCAACTCACAGGGAGAGAGAGAGGGAGAGGGCGGAGGGACCGAAGGGGGGGCGTGGTTGGGGAGCAAAGTTGGGGAAGGCTCACATGTGGAAGTCAGTAGAGACCGGGCTGTAATTCCCTGAACTATAAAGGGACGGGAGCTGACCGTGGACTGACACCCACCTGATGAGGGGCCACATCTGAGCTGCTTCTCAGGGAAACAGATACTGGTTCAACACACACACACACACACACACACACACACACAAGGGCGCACATGCATAAAAATATGCCTGAGCAGGTGTGTAAAACTATTTCTTTGCAGTGTACTGAGACAATATCTGAACCACTTATCAACAAGCACACACCTAGATTTGTAATGATATATAGGCCCTGAGCACACACAGCCATGGAGACACATGTGTGCGTGAGTACACACCTCTTATGTACACGCAGCAATAAAAGATAGCTTGTGCAACTACATAGTTGCCTATGAGAATAAAGGGAGGGGCAACAGTTTTGTAATACATCGGCGTCAACTATCCGCCAAGAGAAACAGAACTGAAAACGTCCATCCCATATCACATTGACATCATCACCTCTTGAGGGTAATAGCAGGGAATGATACTGATTGAACCCTGCTCATTGTTTCAACATCTGGTCACCAGGTCAGAACGATCAATCGATAGCAACTGGCAGAGCCAATGACAGGTTGTTATCTGTGGCAAATGGAGGTTATGTCATCACGAGTCTGTGCATCAAAACAGCCAGGGCGGCAGCAAAACACTTATTTAGAAAAAAGAATGTAGGGATAGGGAGTGTTTTCACTGAACACATGAGTAATAGATTTACTGAAGCTTGAGGCATGGGCGTTGGCTTTCTGAACCTTCACCTTCAGTACTTTTTAACTAAGAGAGACACATTACTCAGAACTTGAACTACATATTCAGCAAAGTACAAAAGCAGGAAGACAGCACTGCATTGTATGGTACCACTATGAAAACACAAATAAAGACAGTGTGGAAAATAAAACACAAAGATGTATATGAAGCCATAACTTTGCTCCCATTGTTTTCATGTCAGTTATAGAAGAAGCAGCTGAATTCCACTCATAGCCCTGAGGCTCACCTATGACTTGGGCGTATTGTGCGTCCCGCTGGGCAGTTCTGAGCGGGGTGTGTAGACAATACAGTCTTTGAGTGAGTCATTGTGTTTTATAATAGCACACCTCAGCAAAATATGGAAATAATGTATGCTACTGTTAGTGGGTTAAACCAGCCACACATGAAACTCCAGTTTGTGTAGCACACTGATTAAGTGATCATTAAAATTAAATGTCCAGGTGGAGTTGTGAGCTCCTCCATTGTGCATGCCACATGAAAGGGTTTCAAGATGCTAATGACAATTCACTGGTAACCTGTCACATTGTCGTAGGTGCCAATATGATACTAAAACTGACTGGTAAGAAACGACAACCATGTTGGATTTCTTTACAGAATTAAGACATATAAAAATAGATTAATACCAGATGACATGGATGATTAAATTAAAACACACAGAAGTAGTAAACATTAAATATTGAAGATTAAATATATTAATTTTCTGTCTGGTATCTTAACTGGACAGTTCACCCCCAATCAAAAATACATCATTTTCCTCTTACCTGTACTGCTATAAATCAATCCAGATTGTGTGAATTGCTGAGTGTTGGAGATATCAGACGTAGAGATGTCTGCCTTCTCTCCAATATAATGGAACTAGATGGCACTCAGCTTGTGGTGCTCAAAGTGCCAAAAAATATATATTTGAAAAACTAAACAGCAATGTCTCTTTCCTGAAATCATGATCTGGTTACTCAAGATAATCCTCAGACCTTGTTGTGAGCAGTTTCATGTAGGAACTATTTTCTTTTTACCAAACTACACCCACCAACCATGTCACTGCGCAGAAGGAAGAGTGCATCTACTGCTAGCTCACATAGCACAAGCCTTTTGTCCGTGAGTAGATCCTGCATAGTGGACGCGAGGCTTGTGCTTGTAACAGCAAGAGATGTAAACATTAATGGCGTCCTCCTTGGCTAAGCTGTCACATTAGCAAGCTCAATGGTGCTAGGTAAGCTAGCAGTAGATGCACACTTCCTTCTGTGCGGCGTTTTGTTTGGCAGGTGTTGTTCGGTAGAAGAAAATAGTTCCTGCATAAAACAAGAAGGTCTGTGGATTATCTTGAGTAACTGGGTCATGATTTCTGGAAAGAGACATTACTGTTGAGTTTTTTTAAATGTCTGTTTTGCCGCTTTGAGCACCACAAGCTGAGTGCCATCTAAACTAAGCACAAAAAGTAAGTAAATTTGTGTTTGGTAGATTATTTCTATGTTGTAACAATGCTTCTTGGCAATAAATCTTATACCGTTGGAAAGCCTGTTTATTTCCCTCTTAAATGGTGCCACATTTGTAAGGAACATGCATTTGTGGGATAAGCAGCAGAGCTGAGTATGTGGGTTGCGCCCATGAAAAATTTGCGAAATCTTCTCTGCCAAATGCCAAACAGCTTTTTTTATGCTGTTGCAACTGACTCTTGTTTTGAGCTTCTGGTACCCCCAGGTGCTGAAAATTGGGTGCCTGCCTGAGCATGGGCCCTGCTACAGTGGTCAGTTGGTGTCTGCTCCAAGAATCGGCATGCCATGTTTGACTGATCGGGATAGGGCCTGTGCAATAGGGCAACTTCAAGCTGGTGTTCCGCAAAACCAAGTTATTTGGAGTGAGCCCTAGTACCATCTGCAAACTGAAGGCCAAGTTCCATATAACAGGGGATGTCAGAGACAGGCTGCGAAGTGGGCATCCCAAGCGGACCATTTCCTCATCCTCTCAGCACTTAGGGAACTGTAGGCAGTCTTCTACAGATTTGCAGTCAAGGTTTGCAGGATGATACGGCTCTCTGCCCAGACAATCCGGAACAGACTGCACACAACCAATCTCCGGTATCATAGGGCTGCCAGGAGGCAGCCATGTGCCATGACTGCCCTTCATTGTCAGGCCCCTTTTGTGCAATACATGCACTGGAACCTGAACATGTGGAGGAATGTTATGTTAAGTGATGAGCCCAGATTTGCCTATGGCAGTTGGATCATGGGGTCAAAGTGTGGAGAAGACATTGAGAATGCTTTGCTGATTGCTGCACTGATAGAGTAACATCTTTTGGTGGAGGCAGTGTGATGGTGTGGATCGGCATCTCCCTCACTGAAAAAACAAGGCTTGTCATCATTGGAGGTAATCTCCACAGTCTGGGACCAAACTTTATCTTCCAAGATGACAATGCTCGCCCCCACAGAGCGAGGTTTATCAGAGACTACCTCCAGAATTTGGGAGTGGAGAGGATGGAATGGCCTGCCAGCAGTCTTGACCTCAACCTGACCCCAGCAAATACTTATTTTTGATTTGAGGGCGAACTGTCCCATTATTAATACAGAAGTAGTGTGGCAATAAAATTCAAGGTAATATAATGAAGAAAAAACTGAGAATTGTTGTGCATTTAGTTGAATTACATGTTAATCCACTGTCATAGACAACATTCCAGAGGTTTGACATCTGTGAGCTGCACAGGAGAGTTGGGGGTGGGGGCGTGGCGGAAGAGATGTAAGGCAAAGGTAAAGAGGTGAAAGAGACAGTCATAACTATCTCTGATATTCAACTGCTGATAAATGTCAATAAATCTCCTCAGAAATCATAATACAATATATGGTTTCAGAAACTGCCTGAGAATGTTCACGTTTTTAAGTTTTCTCCAATATCAGAATAATCTGGTGACAGTTGTCTTTACATCCATGACTACATTACATAACTGAACTTCTAGTTGCTAATTTGTAGAGGTGTAACCAAGTGGCAGCCTCAAGGGCTGAAAAAGGAAGCCATCACCAAAGTGCCAAAAACTGCAGTTCCTCTAATGACCACTTGAGGCTGGCTCCACAAGCCAGTCATTCCTCATTGAACCCCATGTTAAAATGCCCAACTTTACAGTAGAAATAAACATGTTTACAGCCTGGTACAAAACACAGTTTTGGTTTCTATAGCTAATTTCAGCATTCATGACAACTGTGCAGGAAGTGGATGTTTTTTACAACTCACCCGTTTACATTCTATTGAGGCTAAAATTTCCGCACAACTAAGGGCAGGCCACTTTGAGTGACAGGCTGTCTGCAGATAGTGTCCTAGGTTTCACAGTCAGATCCACCCCTCTGTCCACCACAGTGACAGCCTCTTGCCCAAATATGGTCACTTCTGCCTCCAAAAACCAAGATGGCGACAGCAGAAAAGCCAAACTCAAGGCTTCAAAATGGGAGTCCACAAACCAATGGGTGATGTCACGGTAGCTACATCCATTATTTTTACAGTCTATGGGTGTAATGACCCATTGATCTGGATCGATATGTTGATTAAATGATCCAATAATGTATCCAAAAAATATCATCATCTTTAAGATACACCTTTATTTTGAAATTCCCATCACATATCTGTGTCACCATTTTCGTCCAAGCACTCCTACTTCCCAAATATTCAAACAGCGCTAGTAGCCTAGTGCCAGGCAGATAATGGCAAGCAGCCAAGAACAAGACAATGAGGATACTAATATCTCATATCCATCACAGGCCCCTGAACTGAATCAAGTCAAAATTCTAACTTGAAGACTTTGTGATATCAGTAAATATCACGTCATTATCCAAAGAATCAATAGTAAATTGTATTGTGATGAAACTTGTGATTTACACCCCTACTTATTCGGTACTCTTTTAATGGTGCTACTTTGTCTAACAACAAATTAACTCCATGCTTCCTGTTTGCAGGCCCCAAAGCCGCAAAACCTAGAGCAGGATCACCCCTCATATAAACCTAGGACAAAGACTAAGAAGTTATAAAATCTATGAAAATATATCACACAACACAAAACATTACTAAGGCTCAGAATGTCCCTTCAAAATAGTTCCTATATTCCTGGAACACTAACACTTTCATTCACATACAGACATTTACTCTGTGTTGAATACTGTGGACATGCATTCAAAAAATCCAATCATTTTAACATTGTAGTGTTGGGGTTTGGGATCAGCAGTTGTCTGCTCGCAGCCTTGACAGAGAGGAGGTCCACTGTGTCATGCTTTGAAAACTGTTCCATCTTATCAGCCACTGTGTTCACACAGAAAAGGAATGAAGTCATACAAGTTTGCTTTTCGATTCTTTTTCTGTTCCAGATGACTTAAAAAAAAAGATAAACAAAGCATGTACAGCACAGGCAGTAGGTACATACTGCAGGGCTATGTATGTACTTATTGCACATATTGCACTGTTCATGCACTTCTGCAAATGCTCATGCTTGCACATGTGTGTGTACACATGCACAGACAGGCTTTTGCACAGGCCCAAAAAGCATTGCACACTCCCTGTCTGACAGACAGACACACCTTTTCTGATGCGAAGTGTCAAATGGCCCAGCCTGTAAAACTGGCTGGTGCACCATGAAAAACAAAACCATATGTCTTTGACTGAAACCTCCCAAAAAATAAAAAATGAAAAATACAGGAAGTAGCATCACTTTTTAGTATCACATTTAAAATAGGACACCTGAGAGAATTAAGCTAGTTGAATATGAATGAGAATGAATGAGGACATGCCAGATGTTGTCATAAACGTGGTTGTGAGTGCCAGTGCAACATTAGTGTGCAAATGTAACTGGACTCCACTGCTAAGCTGGCAGTCGTCTTTATATTTAGATCCATGTCGTACGACAGTCACCACTACCTCCACCACAGCGGTTCAGACGCCTACATACTCTGCCAATTACCATTTCACACATTGGCTCACGTACACAGGGCCCTGTTCCCAGAGAGACTGCAGCCTGAAATCTTTACAAATTCCTCATAAAGATAAAAGTTTTGCCTAGTAAAGGTAAAAGTAGCTCAGGAATTTCTGGGTTCACTGCACCTCGTCATCAAGTGTCAACACAGGCTACTTTCTCAGGCGGCGGTTTGACAGACAGCAGCGCTAATCTCACAAATCAGCATTTACAAGCTCAAGTGTAACTGCACTCAGCAGAGGGAGACAAACACCTACTTTGAGTTTCCTTTACATATGCACTGCAACACGAGGTTGGTCTTCAAATCATCTTCTACAGTGATGCAGATATGTCACAAAGTTTACATTTCTGACCTGTGGCCCCGATTCTGGGCCCTAAAATGTTCATGATCACTGCAATTAGAAAGTTTGTAATGTAGAAATGATGATATATTAAAACTAAATATCCCACATTTAGTGCAACAGAATTCCTTTAAAAATCAATCTTGCAAGATTCTGCACATGTGGAAAAAACACAAACCATGACCTCCTTGGTTTCAGCGTGCATCTCTGATGCAGCAGGAGGAGGTGAAGTCAGTACCTGGACATAGTAGTACCCCACAGTGGGATAGTTGGGTGAAAACGGGCTGCTACGCTGATGGTCTTGAAGTTGGTAAGCAGCTCTTCCCCCACCATACTACACACACAAAGACACACATGCACCAGCTTGTTATCGTACGTGATGAATCACTTTCTGGCAATAAATTCACAGGGACGTCTGTACAGGATGCAGTGATTTCAACCTATTGTGTTGGTGGGTTTATTCTTTTAACATCTGATGACAAATGTTCAATGCAGAAATGTTGCTTTTTGATAGTCAAATTCTATGTTTGTCAGCATGTTATTATATTTAGGTATTTCTTTAAGCAATATTAACTGTTATTCAGTATAATTTTAATTGTAGAAAATGTACAAAATACAAAAATCGTACTGCAAAAGGAGTTTGGGGTAAGTTAACAGAACACTGCAGCGTGTTCCATATCTGATTCTAACCTCATGAATAACTGGGACTAATTCAAAGCTGACACAAGTGTGCTTGTTGAAGCCTATCTCAGTTTAAACAGTCACACACCCTGGTATCTAAACACTGTGTGTGTGACAGAATATGAGCAAAGCCTTTACAATTATTTATTTCAACTCAAAGGTTATCTTGTGCAGCCTATGCCAAGTCTTACAGCGCCTTCAGCAGCTTCTACACTTCCAGACAAGTAGTGCTGCTTTCCTGCAGCGCATTAACGCATGCAGCGCCTTTCCAGGTGCCAAGCCTTACTTCAGAGTAATTTCAGCGTGTTGCCTGAGGGTGAAGCAGGGGAGAAAGGGGGTTGAAAAGCAGGAGAGGTACTCACAATGATGCACCAGTACAATCCATACGCCATGTCGGATCAGGAGGCGAGAACTCTGTCCCGGAATTATGAAGTTTCACTCCTGCACTGCCACTCTCTCCGGTCCCTCACCGCAAGATCTTCTCTCTCATGCCTTACTAAACACTGAGCCACTCCCCATACAATTCTGACAATCAGTATACAAAGGTGTATGTCCTGTAGGAGTGTTCTGACACAGGCTGATTAATAAAAAAAAAGGGCTGGTATTGTTTTACAGCGGGATCTCTGGCTCTTCCGCATATCCACAGCAGAACCAAGCTTTAATCTGAATATAGTACACACCACCCACTCACTCACTCCCATCATCAGTTTTCCAAAGAAGGAACTTCATGCGCAATGTGATTGTCACCAGCTTAACGCACGCTGCTGGGGAGGTTGGACGCATAGTTTGATCACTGGTTGGAAAACACAGCCATGGTGACTATTGATCGAGTGATGATGGCGAATTATAGACAAGGTTAATGGATGCAGCGATCAGCAGAGTTGAGCTTAACAGCAGTAACACCCAGTGCAACCCCACCCCCCCCACCCCACCCACACACACACACACACACACACACACACACACACACACACACTCCAGCCTATCCACAGAAATGTTTCCTGCTTGCACACATGTATCCAAAGCAGTCATGTAAACTTCTGCATTGTTATCTTGGAAAACGCATCTGCCGATTTGCGTCTGTAAAACACATTCTGCAGTTGATCGATCCATTCTGTGCGCCTGTGACCAATGAAAGAGGAAAACTTACTTCTTTCGCGTCCTTGGCGTTTTTATTGTGCCCATGGCCTCTCTTCTTGTGTGGCATCTTTACAACACGGGTGGATGAACTTTTAAAAGTTTCCTTCTGCGCCCTCAGTCCTCAGTTTGGAGACTACAGACTGATGTGATCTGCCCCCTCGGAGCAAAATGTGTTGCCCCTCCCGCTGACAAAACTTTCTCTTTGATGACCGATCAGACTATTAGCTGGCACAGGAGCTTGTTTTGCAGGAGGTGTATGTGTATTTAAGATAGAGCAAGTAAGGTCTTGTACTTTATCAGGTTCTCTCTATATATCATCTACTATCAGATTCATAAACACAGATTTGACACAGATGGTGATGACATGAGTGATGACAGGGTAAAGGTGTCAGTGTGACATGAGTCCATATAAACTGCATCAACAGCGTGGTTCAGTGCATGTTTAGATATCTATGTATTTGTCTACATGATATTCCTAACATGCAACACAGGAAGAACCTACTGACTGGATTTTTTTGGCATGACTAGACCCGCCCCGCAGCCCAGGAAGAGTTGACTCACCACTGATGTTATCCTTTTCCTCTCAGGGAGCTGGGGCCTTTATTATTCAACACAATGATGCCCTCTGGTGGGCAACAGAGGGACTGCCTGACTTCACACTAAAGTCACTGCAGGCCCCATGATTCAATCATAGAGTAGGGGCTCTCTACTGTAAGGCACATTACTGATTACCACTACTGAAATCTGAGGATCACCCTCCAAGATAAATGATAAAAAAATGTGTCAAAGAAGGGGGAAGACTTTCTGTTGTTCCTGCTGCTCATCCATTTTCCTTATGAAACATTATTGTGACTTTAGTGTTTGACAAAAATGAACTTCCAACTGGGAAAATTCATGTAAACACCCCTTCTAGTCTGAACAACTGGGAAAGTCAGGAAAAATATTGGTATATGACTTGCCCAGTTGACTTCATATCACGCAGAAACATGGCGAACGAAAGTACATTTTTAGTAAATAGTAAGAAACGTTTAATAATCCACACATTGCAATTCAATTCTCAAAGTTTTTTACTATGGTATTAGGTTGTTAGGTTGTTTAGCTGCTGTCCACCTAAAGTGATCTACAATGCCGTAGTTAGAAAAGTTATTTATAGTACTTACTCTAATGACAAGGACAGGCAGAGCAACATTTTAGTGGTTTTATGGAATGTAGGGTGTAGTCAGGTAATGTGGGACAACATAGGTTTCACACCTCTTTAAATATTAGCAGCCAGTCACCAAACATGTTGCGTTAATACAAATGTGCTTTACATGAAACAATAATTCTTAATGGTCTGAAAAATCCACTGATCCCTGAACACGCAAGGTAAACCATGTGGCATTTTGATTTGATCTTTTTGATAATACGAGTGCTGCAGCTACAACATTAAAGGTATAACAACAAAAATGGTTGCAGGATGTTGCATTTTATTAAGTATTTGACTAATAATCAAAATGTTTTTACAATACACTTTATTTTGTATGAGAAAGGGTTTTGAGTGAGGACTTGGTGTACTTAGGTGAAATGGGACAAAAAAATTAAGCTAAAATATCGACATATTTAAAGGTGAAACCACCAGCATGTTTTTAGGCCACTGGGTGCCATAAAATCATGATGTATTCTAAAACATCTTTAGTATTTTTGCCTCTTTAAAAAATATGATTGATGATGCAGTGAGATCCTCTCAGCCAAAACAGTCCACAATTAGCCATCACTGTTACACACATGCACGTGTACACTGTAGACACGATGACAGCAAGGAAAGGAAACAAGCAGCAAAAGAACAGGGAGAGCATGGCAGAATCTTTTTTAATGAATAGCCACAGGTTACATGAACGATTGAATGACTGAACTGATACATGGACTCTACCATTTAAAAAACATACTAACATTAGCATCCCCTTTTACCTGAACATGTGATCAGAGTGAGGATGGGGATGTTGATGTGATTGACGGTTCAAAGTTTCTATATTATCTAACTTGGCAGCACATTTTCTTTATAGAAGTATCACAGAGATCCATATAAAGTTATAAAAAAAACACTCAAGGTAGTCATAAGAGTTTCAAGTGATTTTCTTAGTGATCTACTAAAAAGTGTCCCACATTACCTGACTTCACCTCACTGATCCAGAAACAAGTCTGAGACAAAATCAACACTATATAAAGCTTCAAACTGTTATCCGCATGTTTTTAAACCAGGGTGCCCACACATTTCTATGGACACAACTTTCAAACTCTTTACGACTTTCCAAGGACCCAGTTTTTTTTTCTTGACCCACTTGCCCTGTGTTTTTAAACATAACAGATTCAAACTGTATTCAAACATAATTTCAGCTAGCTGGCATACAGTGAAAGAGAGAGGGACCCAGGGAGAAAATGAGGAAAGGTATATGATGGTAAGCAAAACGTTGTCACATACTGATGCATATCAGAGCTACATTAACAGCTACAGATGCTGCCCATTCTACAGGTGGACGGTTATATGCGGAACATTATTGTAACCATTCACGTACACAACACAATTACAGCACTTCTTCAGGCCAAGAAAATGTAATTGTGAAATCACACGACTTATACAGGTTCCCCCTGACCGTGTGAACCCTCTTACATGCTCTGATCAATACACTACAACACATCTTCCTTGTAGCATCCATGTTGTTTCCACATTACAAGTTAAAAGCGCGTGAATACGCCCGAGTCGGAAGACGGACTATCCTACTCGGGAAGTGGTAGTATCCGAGCAGCACGTGAATGCAGCACCGTGTCTGTAAAGCCTCAGTGATTTTCCGCCTCTCATTTCACAGCTCTTCATCACATTCAACACACTCTCAGCTCAGTATCACCGCCTGTCACCGTGAATATAAATTAAACGTAGGTTATTCAGGGTCATGTTTCCTCACCACACGCTTTGGAGCCTTCACTGGCCGCTTGTCTCCCTCCTCTTCATCGTTTTTTCGTTTCATAGACCGATCCATAATGTGTGCCTGTATCCAAAGCTGGTGTTAGCGAGCTAACTGAGGCAAACACGTTAGTCTCTTCCGGGGCTGAGTTCATCCTCACAAACCGAAACAACACGGCTATGTAAACACAAACACTGGTTCCTTGTATTCTTGGTTGTGTTATTCATGCGCACTGCATTTTAATACTCCGGGAGTTAATTCAGTTCAATTCAAAGGAGCTTTATTGACAAGTGAAACAAGGTGACATTACCAGAGCAAGTTATGATTAATTAACACAACATAAACTTAACGAGTAAAGATTTACTATACATTTATGTACATACATGTCGCTGCTGATTGTGTACACCTCTGACACAGAGAAAAACCCACTGCACACCTTTTCACATGTTCACCCTTTAAACCGTGACAAAACAATGCACACCGTTTGGAGCTTGAACACACCCCTGATGATGTATGTGACGGACATCCAAGTGCTCACTGAAATTATGCATCATGACTTGATATTTTTTAATCTGTTAGAATTCTAAATGTAAGTATTACTAGCTTTGTAAATTACTAAAATAATAATAATCTAACCAATTGGCAGTAACCTATCTCACACCACTAGATGGCACTGGAGGGCCCATCAGGGGACCAAGGTCTACTCGTTAAAAGTTGCTTTTCTTTATATTGTTACATTAGCCAACCCAGTGGTTCTCAGTCAGAGGTCCAGGGACCCCAAAGGACCTTGAGGGAGTTGCAGGGTGTCCCCCCAAAATGGGGAATAGTATAGTTTCACTAGAAGTGAGCCCAGTGATCACAGGTTGCACTTCCTCCATTGTTATGTAACCATAATTACCACACACATTATATTTGTGGGTTATTTTTATTACTTAAGTTACTGTTTGCATTATTTATATTTAAGTAGTGATAGACTCTGCATCATTGAGTTACTGGTCAATTATTATTTCATTGTCATTTATAGTCCTATATTGTTTCATTTGTATTTTCATGTGCAGTGTTTAGGTGGAGTCACTGCGTTCCCTTGGTTATGAGCTAATTGGCTCCTACCTGCTCTTGTTTTGTGGGGACAGGTATGAGTGAGTGCCTCGTGCATAACAGTGAAGAGATGCTGTAGCCCTAAGTTGGAATGTGTTAGTACTGTGTTGCCATGTTGGTAAAAATTAAATGAAGAGGGAGAAACAAATGTTGTGGCCTGCTTGTTACCCACAGCCTGGAGGAACTGGGGAACACCAATAATCAAGGAAAGAGGGTGACAGTTACCTCTTATTGTCAACTGTCGTTGACGACTACAGAGTTAATGTCATATCTAACACTGAAAATCTATTCAGATAGAGGTTTCATCTAGGGTTCATTGACACGGAAAAGGTTCAGAACCACTGGCTTAAACAATATTTAGGGGAGACGTCGAAGTAGTATACATGACATAATTTTGTTAACATACAAATTTAATGTGCAGCTACATTGCTTCAGTCATTTTTCAAGCAAACAGTGACAAACATTCTCCGGTTCCAGCTTCTCAAATACAGTATTTGATACTTTTCCCTGTTCACATAATTAGAAACTGAATATCTTTGAGTTTTGGAGTTTTGAATATGAGGATGTCATCTTGGGCCATAGGAAATTGACATTTTTTCACACTTCTCTGCCATTTTACAGACCAACTAAAAATATTCAGTGGTAGCAGCCCTAAATATAACACATTTGGTGCACAGCTGGAGTCTGGTCTGATGTTCTTCACCCGTGTAATTGTTTTTAAAGATGCTGCTGACACATTTCTGTCCGCTTTACACTGATGTTTGTTTTCCATGATGATAAGTAGCAATGATAAAAGTGACAAACAAGCCTGACATAGTGCATTTTATGCAGTAGTTGTGGAGATGACTTCCTAATTCATGCATTACATCCACTGATGATACTTCTATAGCAATAATGAAAGATGTAGCCTACTCTTTATTATTTACCTAAATAAAAGTAGCAGTACCACAGTGTATACATATTCTGTTACAAGTAAAAGTCCTGCTAACTCAAAGTAATTTATATTATTTTACTGGATGTTAATAACTGATGCATCAATGTGTACATCAGTAATGTTACAGCTGGTAAAAGTGGGGCTCATTTGAATTACTTACTCATAGTATATGGCTGGATATAAAATTTCCCTCATGGAACGATAAAGTCTTATGTTCTTCAATCACATATGTTATGTCTTATGTTCTTCTTTGTAATATTAATTTGAATATGCAACAGAACTAGTAACTAAAGTTATCAAATTAATATACTGGAGTAAAAAGTACAATATTTTACTGTAAATACTCAAGAAGAGTACAAGTTCCTCAAAATTGTACTTGATTACAGTAATATATACTACTTTCCCCCACTCTTCTACAGTCATGTACTTCCACATCTTAGAAACTTTGTTCAGTTCAAACATGCACATGCCGACTGTTTTCATTTTTCAATAATGTTGCGTTAATTTCTCTGCAATGTCAGCATGTCTGTACAGATTATTGGATTATTATATTGTCATAAAAAATATTCACCACTGTGTTTTGGTTTTATTACAATAGAAAAGACACATTTCAACATATCTAACATATAATACCCCTATCTGTTTCTGACCATAGCTGTTTTATTTTTACCAGCAATTCAAGGATAACTTCAGCACTTTAAACATAACTGGTGTAAGTAAAGTAGATCTCTGGGATTTTTGCTTTAAGATTAATAACATAGCTATGTATGATGTTGCTGGTTAAAAGACCACTAGCTGTCAGAACAGCATTATTGATTTCATTGACATGTGAAATGACACTGTGTCATGGTTGAAAGAAACATGAGCGGAAGCCACAAAAGAAAGCAACAAAACAAAACAAATTAAACACTGATCAGTACACTTCCTGTCTGAACTGCTTCCTGTGAGACTTCTCTATTATCATTTATCTGTTTCCAGCACAGACAGCCCTGATGTCAGTGATACAGGTGGATGAAGTGATGACTTGTATATGTGAGTGAGAGTGTCCATCACTCTGCTGCCCTTCAGAAACAAGGTCTGACTGACCTTCACACTTCTTGATAACAGTATGAACCCCGTCACATCCCCGCAGAATTCATCCGTCTATCACCCGCGCAGTGATGCCAATCTGGGTGACACCAGAGCAGCATTGTTACAGCATCCTCTGATAACACATGACATTTGTACAGCGCTGGCTGAGCTCTGTTGACATAAATGAATGAAACAGCTTTTAATCTTTGCTATTTTTGTATCTGGTATTACTCATGTTTGCAACAGCTGAAACATTTATACAGTGAGTTATTAACCAGACAGAGCAGTGTTGTAGCCTGATTTATCTCCTGCTGCTTCTTTGCTATGATAATTGACTTCTTAGTGACAGCTGATGCAAAGATGCAATCATGTAAATCCACCGTTGCAACTCATGTCACTTTAATTCATTTTTACTCACTTGTAAAACACTTTATTACTGTCTGTGTCTGTTTTGATATTTTCTACATAAAGCATATTATTTTTAACTTTAGCAGCAGAAGTTCTTCTCTTTTGCTAAATGTTTTAATTGACAATGTGACTGTGAGCTGAGCATATTTTTGCTCCATTATTTTTACACTTTGAATAGCTTCTGTTTGCTCCCTCAGTCCTTGATTTTACCTGTAGACATTCCTTTAAATTACTTTTAAATTAGGAAAACACAACAGAATATTTTGTGATTCATAATAAAACCAAATTCTATGAACAAAAACCGATCCTAAAATGTTTCACATCTTGTTAGACTCATTGGGTTTGATCAGTGTTTGTCTGCACAGCGTATTTTAATAATTTAATTCCAGTTCAGCACAGATCAGAGCACCATGAAACAAATGTGTCTCTGACACAGTTCAACAGCAGTGTTCTACAGATCTCACTGTAACTGGTTTTGTTTTCTGTAATTTGTCACACATTTACTCTCTGACGCTCTCAGTGTCAATAAAGATGACAAAAGGAAGGGGTTGGCATGGCAACCGAGTGTCCTTGTTGATTGTCACAGGCAGCAGATTTCACAGGTTGGCGGGTGACACAGGAGTATATCAACCCCATTTACTGGTGTTATGTGTCTCTTTTACTCCACAGTGATGTGTTTTGTGATCATATTGGACTACAGTTTGTTGCTGCATGACAGACTTCAGTTTAATTTACTTCGAATATGATTTTATTATGTTTCCATGCTGGCGACAGCTGTGGCTGGAGGAATTATGCTTTCAGGTTGTCCATCCTATTCTCATAAACATGATATCTCAAGAATGACTTGAGGGAATTTCTTCAAATTTGGCACAAACGGCCACTTTGACTCAATGATGAACTGGGTAGATTTTGGTGATAAAAGTTCAAAGTTCAAGGACATTTCACCTGTTTTGTCTTATTCTCATGAACATGATATCTCTAGAACAGCTTGAGGGAATTTCTTCAAACCTTGGCACAAACGTCCACTTGGACTGAACGAGCTGATCAGAATTTGGAGGTCAAAGATCAATGGTCACTTTTACCTCAAAAACATGTTTTTTGGCCATAATTCAGGAATTCATATGAAATTATGACAAAATTTGACGCAAATGTCTGATAGAATAAAATGATGAACTGATGACATTTTATTCCAAAAGGTCAAAGGTCAACTTTACTGTGACATCATGATGTTCTGCAAAAACATTCATTATTCATGGTCATACCACAGGAACAGAATTGAACAGGAGATATTTGATACTGAATTGGTGACACTAACGTTACATGTCCACCTTGAACTGTATGTATTTTCTGCGCTGTGGGTTTGAAGATGTGTGTGAAGCATTCATGTTTCAGAATTTGTAGCTTCTTTGCAGTAATATCCATCATATAAGCACTGTGAACTGCCATAGCTACATATGAGCCTGGACAGACATGGATATAAACTGTAACTGCAATGACTGCTTTGTGGAGGCAAACAACGGCCACGCAGTAATTCTAGTTATCAATCAAATTATTTTAATATGTGGAATCTGAAAATTCACTTTGTCTTGCAAAAATTGTTGTTACAAAATGCAAAACCAAACAATACCTTATCAGCATATGACTGAAAACTGCTGAGAAGTCACTGAACCATAAATGCACTGTGAGATCAGTGGGAAGTGTAGATGAAGGCTTCACATCTATTTGCCAAACCTAATTGATTTTGGTTGAATGACTGTCTGTTGAGGTGGCAGCAGTCGATGCAGATGCGTCATCCTCCGGCTAAAAGCCGGGGCTTTTCCTTCACTGTCTGTCCCTGGAGCTGGAAAAATAATCAGCTGACGAAACACACTTAGACCTCTGACCTCATTCACCCAAAATGATGTGTGCATTGCTTGTGTGCGTTAGTGTGTGCTCACGGTGGAATAAGGAAGGCCGGATGAATGATCTCAGTGCCCTGTGGTGAAACACACACCCTCACAGCTCAGCGATAAGGACAGAGAGGGTGCCGAGAATCGATGAAAGCAAAGTCAAAGATTCACTTCCCTGTAATGACACCTTGAGCTCCTGCAACACATATCTTGCTAATATTTCTGTGGCTCGTCAGCTGTGTTTCTGTGTGCCTGAGTGAGTGCCTTGGTCAAAGCAAACAGCTGTTGCTAGGTAAACGTGGATTATACTGCAGACCTGTTTGCACATGGCCAGATGACCAAAGGTATCGCTAATTATCAGTTCTAACAAGTTTGACTCGCAATGACTAACAAGCTCATTCTATTTTTAGACAAATATCATACATCTGAATTAAACTAGAGTCCTATTATTGTGTTTGTTTGCACATACTCTACACTGTTTGTCTGACGTGAACTGCACTTACACATCCTCCATTGTGTCAGAGAGTTAAACAAAACATCCACTCTTACAACACCTTTATCTCTGGATCATTGTACACCTGTGAGGTGAGAGCACGCTGACCCACTGTTTCCATCACTAAACAATTTAAACAGCATCTGATGCCGGCAATAAAACTTCATAACGTCATAAAAACCTCCTGCCTGCAAACACTGTTTGATTAAGGCTGACAGAATAACATCAGGACGCATTCTACATCTTACAATGAAAAAAATAACATTCTTTAACATAATTTTATGTAATTGAGAAATATGAATTAAGAAAATGAAAATATATTTTAAAAAAATGAAAAATATAAACCCTCATAAACCCCCTGCACCTGATACAGTTTAACTACATGTCATTGGAGATGTGCTCACCTCCGACATTTTAGTTTGGAGTCAGTCCTCACTATTTCTTTTTACTATATCTCTATAACTCCCAATGCTGCATAACTCTCTCATGTGTTTTCTTCTCCTAGAATTCTTGCTCCAATTTTACACACAGTGGATTGACATTTTTGGGACTGCACCTTACATGCATTATAAAATGACAGAGTGTGTTATGTATTTTTATCTGCAGTTTGCCACATTTATATTTTATGTACCATTTTCACATGTAAATTATATTTCACATCTACAAATATTGCACATTTCTGAGTACATTGTCACAGCCATCTGATATAGCCAACAGTATCTGATAATGTGAGTAGCTCACAGTGTAAAAACAGGCTTATGCAGTTTTCAAGTCAGGCCAAATTTAAATTGCTAGTTGCAACTAGAACCATTCATCTGAATCAATGCACAGCTACTCTTTGAAATAGCAGACATTTTAGTTAGTCATAGTAAGAAACACCCAGATGGCACTAATAACATTAAGGATGTCCCAGCAAGCCATGACAGTGAGACAGTGTGCACAGTACCAGGACCCTGAAACTGACATAGCCAAATGTAATTTAGCAATTGTGCAGTATATTATTTACACCTGTGCTTTTCCTGCTGTTGTCCAAATGTCTACTGTGGGGGGAAAAGCCGTTTAAAGGAGCTGTGTGTGACATCGAGATTATATCTATCATTCAGATGCTGAGAGGAGATTGTCTGCACATGGCTCTCAACATGGAGGTAGCAGAGCAGGATAACAGCTAGTAGCTAACAGTGCTAACAGCATGAACAGTGCTAACAAGGTGGGCCATGCCTTCACCATCCTAGGAAAAGTATCTGGCAGTCAAAACAGTGACTAGTATGGTCACAGTGCAGAGCAGTGGCCATTACATCGATGCACTATTATGCTTGCGCAGCCGGACTGTCTACCACAACAAAAAAACAGCGAAGCTCGGATTACAACACACAGAGGTAGCTGACTTCATTCTCTGCTCAGGACGCCATTACAGCTACAGTAATTCAGAATTAGTCATCGCTGTTACACACAGGAAAGAACACACACAGGTTACATTAATAATTTAATGAAATAATGATTGAGCTGATAAATGGATTTAGCCCAGTTGTACCTGAACAGGTCATCAGAGTGATGTGGGTTTTTTTTATGTGTTTGAAGGTCCAATGTTTCTAAATTATTTTAACAAATGTTTATAGAAATATAGCTGGGATCCATATCAAGTTATAAAAGTGAAACTCAAGGTAGTCTTCAGAGCTTTGGGTGTTTTTTTTTCTTTTTTGGTGATCTATCAGAAAGAGTCCATTATTACCTGATCCTATTATGGAGTAAGCTGCATTACAACAACAAATGAACAATATTTTTATTATGTAGTTTCGCAGTAGCCTCCTCAGCTGGTGGAGTAGTAACCCATGTCTCCTCACACCTCAGTGTTTGGTTTCAGTTTCATCACCTGATGAGAATCTGCGGTGTGAGATGAGCTGTCCGCGGTGCTGAAACCTCTCCCTCCTCCTCCTCTTCCTCTTTCCATCACTGTGACTTGAACACGTGAGCCTGAGGCCAGAGACAGAGGTAGAGAAATGTACTATGATGGAGACAGATTTCTTTTATCGATAAGATTGAGCACAAAACAAAGGAGCAGTCGGGCTTTGGTGAAACAGGATGATGTGACACAGATTGTCTGGCGCAGATTAACAGTGGATGGAGGATGCAGAACAACGATCCTCCTCATAATACTAAGCATGTATACAGAAGGGAAAGCACTGTTTGGATTCATTTTATTGTTGTGTTTCTTCCCTGTGTCTCCTCCACATCATCATCCTCCTCCTCCTCATCCTTAAGGGACAAACAGTGGGATATTTATAGTCGGATCTCCTCACCGTTCAGACTTTCTCCCCTTAGGACTCGAACTCACATCTTAGCAAAGGTAGACGCCAAACTGACGTCAGAGCACCCGTAATTTGACGTGTATACACCCCCCATCGCGACCACACACACACGCACACACGGAGCGCACAAAGCAGCCCTCCCCATCAGCAGTATTTCCTCTCCTTGGCGGACCAATAACGCGCAGTCTCTCGTTCCCTCCATCTCAGCCAGCTGTTTCTTCAGAAATAAACACCAAACAAGGAGATTTATTTATCAACACTACTAATTATTTATATCTCGGAGTTTTGGGCTGCTTTCTTTGGGCGTGTCTCAGCTGTTTGTACATATATATATTTTTCTCATCTGGTTGAATTTCCTCCTGAGATGGAAGTGAGATGTCGTCCAGCGGTGATGTGTTGTGTTTTCGCCATCCTCTTCTCCGTGGTTCCCCCCTCGCTGGAGTCTTCTTTCGGGGACAGGCAGTACCTGAACGAGTGGGCAGTGGAGATCCCAGGCGGACTGGCTGCTGCAGAGGCGATCGCCAGAGAGCTGGACTACCAGCTGGTCCGACAGGTAGGCACCAACCTGCGTCCCGGAGCGCCTCCAAAAACCACACCACCAGCTCACTTAACAAAAAAGCTTATTAATATTCTTAAATGAAGCGTGTGCTGGCAGTTTTAGTGGATATTATATATTTGGCGTGATATCAAAGCAAACTGGGACCTGAGTAATGTCTCATTTTAATATCAATCAGACAATTTAACAGAAACCATCAAAGCAAAATGAATCATGAAATGTTAATGACACCCACAGCCTACAGTGTCGGCTGTGGAGCCAGGCAATAGCTGTATCAATTATTCTCTTGATAAGGCCATTACAATGGAAACTCATTGCTTTTATGATAGCCCAAAAGCACACAATGCAATTTCAGCACCTTGCTAAAATCAAAGGAGGAGGGTTTTAATCAATCTGTGACTCACTGTTTACACACGTCTGATAACTGCCTGTCATTTCCCTCTTCCGTATATATGTCCTTGTTTTTCCCACCATCACAGACTGACTAATGTTGTCCTCTCCTATACAAATATATTCGTGCTCAGTCTGAATCATACGAGCTGCTCATTAATTTGGATGAAACCTGTGGCTCTGAACAGCGGCGGCCAATGATTAACTAAGCTGTCATGGATACTGAGGCACACTGTATGCTGTCTTCCTCTGCTGTGTCAGAGCCATTATAACTCAAACATCAGTTTTTATTTGACATTACAGTCAGTTAGACTTCTGCAAATCTATAACAGCATCAACCTCTGAAAGAACAGAGGGAGCTGGATGTCATAAAAAATGTCAAGCAGAGACGTGGATAGTACGCTTTACTTTCTGCAAAAGATGCATGTAAAGCATCCACAGAAATACATAAAGGCACATAGGCCCTGTGCATTGTGCTTTTTCTTAATTGAAATGAATGGAAAGAGAACCAAAAGTATTATATGTAAAGGAATTCCTCCTAGTTCATCATCAACATAATAAAAAACACCACACACTGTATCACAGATTCAATAAAAGGCCAAAATTTAGATGTCCCACTGTAGTGATGAAACCATTTACTGTCTGAATGAGCAATCTGTTTTCTTGCTCTCCCACAAAACTGAATTCTGGAGGCTTTTCTTGTCAGAGATAATAATGTTTCTCGACCTGTGCGACAGGCTTCCGCGACCAGATGGCTGGTATTATGTCATTTCCTATCAAATATTCAGCCCGTCTCATGCCTTCCTCTCCGCAGATCGGGGCCCTGGAAGACCATTTCTTGTTCAAACACCGCACTCATCCTAGCAGAATGAAACGAAGTGCCAGCCACATCACCAGACGGCTGTCGGAGGATGATCGAGTGAGTGGCCACCACCTATTACCGCATCCTGCACAGTGCTCTGCGTACAATCATTTTTTGTCTCATTTTGAAAGATTAAAGAAACGTCTCTTCTTGTCTGTGTGCAGGTGCTATGGGCAGAGCAGCAGTACGAGAAACGTCGCAACAAGCGAGCGTCCCTCGGTGGGTGCAGGGACTGCCCAGTGGATAAGCTGTTTGACGATCCCATGTGGAACCAGCAGTGGTACCTGGTGAGTCCCCAAAAGGCTGAATATCACACAAACACACACAACATGAACAATGGGGACTGTGTGACAGTGGGCTTCTGGGCACAGATATACAAAGGGTGCCACCACCTATCCTATAAGAGCAAAACCCACAAACTTTGTGGTGGTTTTGCCTCTTTCTTTTATCATATCTTTTGTCTTAAGAGTCTTTATTCAATTTTTGGGTGTTTTTTGTCTCTTTGAGGTCATTTTGTGTCTCTTTACTACCTGGCCACCAACATCTTTCAACATTTATATTCGGTTTAATTAAGGTTGTGAGATGGCATTGACATTTTCTTGGTTATAAGTTATGTTAAGTAACTAAAATCTCTCATTCCAACGTCATCTGGACATAGAATGAAGACATTAGGTTGTAAGGTATGGGGAACAAAACTCATCGTCTGCACAACATCATGATGATGATTCCACACTATGAAATTCTGACATTGTTTGACATCTAAAATATCGTCAACCCAGTTGTCATTCCAACCAAACTCTAACGTCTGTCCGATGTAAGAGTCCAGTGTCCTTCTAGCGTCATTTTGATGTCTAATATCAGCAGCATTTGGATTTGTTTTGCCCATTTTTTTAGCTATTATATGTCTCTTTGCGGTTCCTTTGCAGTCATGTTGAGTCTCCTCATGGTCGGTACGTGTTAATCTGAGTGCCATTCTGCAGGTATAGTGGCCCCTTGGTCTGTGCATGGTGGGCCCATTCAGCAATCCATCCATGAACACACAGCAGCAGATTGTCCGCCACAGCACTGAGAAATTCAATAAGTAGCTCGGCGATTAATCTTGCTGGTTTAAAGATGTCTGTAAACAGTTTAGAAAATATTTGAACACTGTGTACTTTTTCCAGAGCTCCATAAACCACAGATCCCAGTTGACATCCAGCCTACTGGTCAAATAATGGTCAAATGTTGTGTACTTCTGTTGTGTCTGGTTCAGCCTTCTGTTTGCATGCAGCTGGTCCATTCTCCCCTGAGACTCTATGTGGCTCTGAGTGCTGGACAGCTCCACACTGTTTTGTCCTCGCAGGGACCTTGTGCCTCTAGCAGGAGGCCGTTGAGTGTGTGTGCAGTATGTGTATGTGTGTTAGCAATGTATCAGGAAGTTTGCATGCACCTTTTCATAACTGACGCCCCCCCCCCCCCAAAAAAAAAAAAAAAAATTATGAAAACAATGAAACAATAGCATGCTATGAAGCAGCTCTAGCCAAAAGAGCCATTTGCTTAATTGGTAACAGTCCGTGTGGAGATGAGAGGGGTGGAGAGGCTATAATCCAGCAGGATGGAGTAGAGTAGAAGCGCCGTGCATTAAGTCTCAATTTGCCCTGAATGGGATGGTTTAGCCCATTGAGGCCAAGTAGTAGCAGAGAACAGTAGGTTGTCACAGCTGTGCCTCCCCTTCTAGATCCATTACTGACACTTTCACTTTATCCTGACCCAAGGCTGACCCTGACATTTACCACTTTGAATGACATCTTTACTGATTATGACCCATAAGCTTAGAATGAACTTAATGACTGTCCCATTGACCACAGCACACACACACACACACACTACAGCAGATATAAGTGTTTGAATGCATTTGGGGGAAAATGGAGTGATTATTGTATATGCTGCTCAACATGCCAGATCAAACCAAATAAATGAAACCACAAGTTACTCTATGGGGGCTGCAACCAACATTTATTTTCATCATCCATCAATCTGCTTATGTTTTTAATCACCTGACTAATTGTTTGGTTCATAACATGTCAGAAACCTGTGACAACAGTGGAAAACAAGTGCAAGCATACTGTCTATCTTGCAAAAAATAAATTTATCGGGATGTTTCAGTACTAGACCTTCATCAGGCAATAGTTTTGTGACATTGAGAAGCCATCTTAGGTGGGGAGTGGCTATAAGCTGCAATCATACACATACCTCAGGCACAAGAGGCCATACATACTATCAGTTTACTTTGAAACAGTCTACAATTTCATTAATAGAGTGAGAAAAGTAAAACACTCTGTATAGCCACAATCATAAATGAACCCCAGAATGCTACGTTACATATGTAGATTCCTATAAATTAAATGCTTGACACCATAAAGGCTGTATTTCCAGATATTGCAGGTTTAATTTGTGGATGAACCCAACATAGCACATAGAAAAAGTTCACACCAGTAATGCAGTTTTTGGAGTCTTCCACAATATTTAATACCATAAAACTTTAATTAATAACCCGGGCTTTTATTTGCTTAAATCGCTGAACTCAACAGGCCTGTATTTGGGAGAGACGGCTTTTAATTCCTGTCACACAAAACTGTTGCTCAGCAGAGATTGGGAAATACATTCAGTCTGATGATTTCAACCAGTTTGAATATTACTTGTTTGAAAAATAGGCGTCAGATAAGATATCAATCATGAATCATTCATTTTGACTAGCTCTGACAGACAGCGTGTCAGAGAGAGAGTGAGTTAAGGCACTCGAGGATTACAACACTTGGCATACCGACACAACACCACTTTATCCTGTTAAAACAAACTTGGATTAATTTGTATGTAAAACCGTTTTGATGCTTTTGATTTGAGGACCCTTACAGACTAAAGGAAAATGCATAACGAGGGAGTCAACAATCTGCTTTTATACGTACGAAGAACCTCTGTTAAAGCAAAATGACCTGCTTGGCAACCAGACCAGGCATCTTATTGAGACAGGCGTTTATTTATTTAAACTGTGTAGCCATAGCGGGCTAGTAAAAGAGATTGGGCATTTGGAAAGGCTTTTAATTGAAGTTTTACGCCATAACATATAAAAACAAAAGACATGAATGCCTCCAAAAATTAAGTTTGAGTTAAATAACTCATCAGTTATGTTGCTGATTTCCTGTTGATTGACTAATCAAATAAGTATTATAATCATTTTACATTTAAACACCATAATAACTGTAATTCTGACTGTACTGTCAGCATGATAATATGTTGTTGTAACATAAACAACAACAATATATTTCCCTAACATGTAACAATGACCATTCATCTAATTTAATTAGCAAATTAGGCGAATTCAAACTAAAAATCTCATGTATGACACTGCAGGCCTGAGAAAGAGATCACAACATATTCACTACAATCTGCTCAGAAAACAGATCTGATCCCTGCTATTATATATCACCTCACATCACTGGGATTAATAGGTTAACCATGTCAGCCTGACCAGTTATTAAATCATCAGGCTGGAACCTGATTTTACAGAAAATGATGCAGTGTGTGTGTAACTGTGTGTCGCATCAGTGTTTGTGTGTGCATTCGGGAAAGAGAGGGAGATTCACATTACATTCCCCCAGCTTCCACTTCTCCGCACCTGCGCTTACTGAACATGAGTCACGCGCTTGTGGGGGAATAAGAAAACAAATTGAGATGAATCATTTTTACCGATGAGGGATGATGACTCTAATGGAATTGGCCTTAAAGTGCCGCTTATTGTATTTCCACATCAGCCTGTGTCTCTGTCACTGCGAGGGTCACGTTATAGTTCATTGAAAGCATCATGATTCATCCTGCTTGCCTATTCATCAAGGACAAAGCCAAAGTATGTCGAAACAGGTAAAACACCAGGAAGGAAAAAGGTTTCAGGTTTCACCTTTGTTTCATCAGCCCCGATGCTGTGATAGTGTTATTTTCTCACCTCTGGTGTTTGCAAATGGAGATGTGATAATGAGGGGAAGGGGTAGAGGTTAGAGGACAGTGACGTTGGCTGATGACATCAGAGTGAGGGCAGAGCTGTGTGGCGGGGGCTTGGCAGAGGGGGGCAAGAGCTGGGCCCGAGAACAGGATGAGTGTCTTTATCTATCACGAGTGAGAGCCCGATAATTTAATCAGGGAGTGACTCATACTTGTAGCTTGAAATTCCTCCTGCCTGCATGGCTCAGTGTGTGTGTGTGTGTGTGTGTGTGTGTGTGTGTGTGTGCATGTGTGTGAGAGAGAGAGAGCATCCATGGCCGTGCAACTGTCAACCTGTGTTAACTGTGCATCGAGGGATCTCATTGTGCCCTGGCGTGTGTGTCCACTCACTCATTTTATATGGAAAAGCTGTAGAGTAACCTGCTTAAGCTGCTGCTGTGTGTGTGTGTGTGTGCGTGTGTGTGTGCGTGTGTTTGCTGTGTACCATTAAAATCTATGCACGGCAGGCCACTCAGCTGCTGCCAGCATCAACAAGTGAGTCATTTGGTGTTACACCAAAACAGACAAGCTGTAGATATGAACTGCTCGGGAGTGAAATTCTCTCAAGCAAATTGCTATTGAAACACATTGTGGGAAAGTACGACATCTGCTGCGTATTTACATCGAGATTTGCATTCTGTTCAGCGTCGGCTGGAGCTGATGCTGTCCAGAGAGACAGAGAGGTAAAGACATGATGCTAATGAGAGCATGGGGTGAGAACAGGGAGTCAAAGAGGGAGCCAAGGAGGGGGGAGAAAGGGCGATACATCACAGGGATGAGTCACATCTTAGGGTGGCGTTCTGCAGTGTCTGTGCATAATGCGCACAGAGCGAAAGAGCAAAGTGAGTTCTTTTTTTAGTCTTAGCTGTCTCCAGCTCTGAATCATACTCTTCCCCAAGCAGACAGGCATCGGCCCCACTCGCTCTCCCTCTCTGCTTGCTGATTTTCCATTTAAAACAGGCTTAGCGCCCCCCCTCACTCACTGTGTGTGATATTCTATAGCCTCTGAGAGGGATTGCTAAATAATCCGACAGGGGGATTGGATGTGAGTCGCACCAGAAGAAGTGTGGGTTGAAACGCAGCACATCTCTAAGCACTGTAAGGCATCTTGTGAGTTAAATGAGTCAGTGGAGTTGCTGTATGAACACAAAAGCCTGTATTATTATGAACCCTCTGGCAGCAATCTGCCTACAAGTGGCCGCAGGAGTGGACTCCAACAAGCCAACAATCAAATCATAATGTCCTGCAAAGGTCAGAGACAGAACAGGCAATCAGGATATGATACTCAAAGAGCCTGTTTGGATGATGCGCTCTAATTACAGATGTGTCATTTTTATCTTCCAGCAAGACACGCGGACGTCCTCCTCGCTGCCGAAGCTGGACCTGCATGTGATCCCCGTGTGGCAGAAAGGCATCACAGGGAAAGGAGTGGTCATCACCGTGCTGGATGACGGGCTGGAGTGGAACCACACAGACATCTACTCCAACTACGTAAGACACCGTTTCCATGGAGACAGCCTCCGTCGTCTGGGCCTGCCGTTTCCATAGCAACGCTGCTGGTGACACCTTACAAGGCGATTCATAAAGACAGTAATAGATCCTATATATGATTATGTCTGCCTGCAAAGAGCTTCGCTGGTTTGTAACTCTTGAATACAAATTGGGCTTTTTTTTTTCTCGCTGGGATGCAAATTTGGCTCCCTTCATTTTAGGGATGTGGAAATTGCAAATATTGTTTGACAATCTGAAGGGGAGATGCAGATAATTACAAAGTGGTGACTGAATCAGAGCTGAACGAGGCCTCGTTTTGGCGTAGCTCCCTCTGTTGAGAGGAACTCTAAAAGCCTTGAAAAGCCCCATCTGTGGTTTGGTTTCAAACAGTGCTGCTGCTCTTAGAAGCCGCTGCCTCGCCAGAGCAAAAGAACGGAAGAGGAATAAAGGCACTGAAGGAGGGAGTGAAGGAAATAATGTATGACAACAAGGGCTGATGGAAACAACTCCCACCATAATTAAGTTAACGCTGATTAATCAAAGAGGCTCAATCACCCGAGACGCTCAGCCTCAACAATCAAGGCGTACGAGCGGCGTGCATTTGCATACCTTAATGGCAGTAATTCTCAAATGACAGTCACAGGCATCTGATTTCAATCTGATATCAAAGCCGTCACTGTGAGCCAGTATCTGAAAGGAATCATTCATTCTGATTTCACCTTTAATAAAAACATAATAAAACATTTAATTACATTTTATACTGCAACAGGAGAAGGATGACAAAGACAGAAGCAGACAGAGGACAGACATGACGTGCTGAATCACACACAGTGTTGCATTTCAACCCCCGCAGTTTGTCAAGCGTGGACGCAACCCTCAGGGAAAACAGCATCTTTAAGCAAACTGAATGTTTTAAAAGATAGTTGTTGACAAGCACCCCGTCATGCTCAGACTCATTCAATATGCGTTGTTTCACTATCTGGTCACATCGCTCTCTCTCTTCTCTTGTCACCCATCATATGTGTCTCCATGACAGCAGATAGGCCCTGACAAATATGTGTTTGAAGCCTTTGTCACTGGTGTACAGTGACGTCGAGCCTGATCATTTTCTGTGTTGTTTTTAAAGGACGCAGCAGCCAGCTACGACTTCAACGACAACGACCCGGACCCTTTCCCCAGATACGACTCCACTAATGAGAACAAGTGAGTGAACTGCTGAGAGGTGACATTCTGACACTACCTGGTCATTGTGTGGCTCGAGCTTGGTTATTTCAGGGTGCATCTCAGTGTCATAATAAATAAGCATTAAGTAGACACAAAGGATTAGAAGACTTTAGTTTATTTCCTCCCCTGCTTCTCCTCTCTGAGTGTTTCTAAGACCATACCTGAAGTTAACGACTCACCCTCTGCTAGCTGACACACAAACGCGCACACACACACACACACACACACACACACACACACACTCCACTCCGCCAACAGCCCTGTGCTCTTTTGTTATCAGTATACTCAACAGATTCAAAGCCTATTCTTCCAGATGAATAACTGCAGTGCCACAGAACCTCCGCGACCCTGTCATTACGATCGATATTCTCTGCTCCAAACATGACCTTCTGCAAGAGAAGCTATGTAATCAGACAATATAGTGGCCACTTGTAATTAGTTTTGCATCCCATGAATAAATTAGGGCAGGTAAAACAGTTCAAAATATCCATTAGGGAACACAATGCAGTGAGATTTCTGCCAAAAGCAGCAAACGAACAAGACAATGTCTTTGCTACAGAACCGTGCATGTGTTTTGTACAATGTGTAATATTTTCTACAAAATTACACCCAATAATAGAGCTCCAGCTTATGCAGGATTAATGATAAAAACACAAGTGAATGTTTTAATTCAGTGTATATTGACTATGTGATTTGTTCTCAGACATGGGACCAGGTGTGCTGGGGAGATTGCTATGCAGGCAGACAACAATAAGTGTGGTGTTGGAGTGGCATTCAACTCCAAAGTTGGAGGTAAGAGCATGTTTTGTGTGAATATCAGTTTGTTTATTTGTCTTTTTTAATGTCTCTGTGTGTGAGACTTGTGACTAGAGTAAAACAGTTGTAGTTCTAGTTTGCCATCACTCCTGTGTGGCATTCAAATGGTTATTAATTTCACTAACACTTTCAGTTAAAGTGGAAATAGACCAGTTTTGTTCTTCGGTGTAAAACTATCAAGTAAATGTTGCACAGTGTAACAGCTGTAAAATAATGACACCATCTGTGTTTTGATTGGTTCCCTTGAAGCCTCACTTTCACTCAGCAATCTGTGTGCCACCGGGTATGATCTCTCAGGAAAATTAAGGCTCAATTTATGACACGGAAGAAGTGTGTCAACCACTACACAACTAAAACAGGAAGAGAATGGCGCTTTTGTTTTCCATGGTAGCCCTAGTTACCAAAGAGTATCAATGTAGGTTTTTGCAATTACAGTCCCATGTAGCAGAATTGGTGGACGGCGGCTCTGACTCTTTGCCTCCGTGCCTGGCTCTGGGAGAAAACCGAAAGCAATCTAGTATCATTCAGGAGATACAGTAAAGACATGTTTGGTTGTTACTTTTTAAACAGGCTACCAAAAGTACTTTCATCCTGAGCACTGTCTTTAGATACCATGGCTGCACATCTCTGGATTTTATTCATTTTATTTATAGCCAGCAGCGAAGGAAGATTTCGTGATGGAGATCTGGTTGTTAGTTGCATAACGTCACTCTCTAAAATTGCTGAGCTCCAATCCATCCAAAAAATGCTTTGCAGTTTTAGAGCTGCAACATTTGAAGGGCCAGAGAGGCCAGCTGGGTCTTAGTGCATCTTAAAATACAAACATCGCAAATCTTGCTGCAGTAACACCAATAGTGGAAAGTAACTAAGTACATTTACTCAAATACTTTACAAATACTTGTATTTTACTTGAGTATTTCCATTTTATGCTACTCACTTCTACTCCACTACATCTCATCTGAAAGTGAAATATTGTACTTTTTACATTTATCTGACAGCTTTAGTTACTTTTTAGATTCAGTTTAATAATCTACAATAAAATCAATTATTAAATTATAATATATTATTATAGACTGAGCTTCCCATTAGTATATAAAGTAATTTAAATGAGCTCCACCTTTACCAGCTGCAGCATTAAAGTGACAAACACATTAATGCATCAATAATTATAATCCAATAATATATGTATTTGTGCAATGGGCGTTTTTGCATAATGAGCGCTTTAACTTTTTGATGCTAATACTTTTACTTAAGTAAGATTTTGAAGGCAGGATTTTTACTCTTAGACAGGGTATTTTTACACTGTGGTAGTTGTACTTTTACGTAAGAAAATGATGTGATTACTAAGTAAAATCATTATATTCATGACCTTTAATGACCTTCTTTATTTACTGCAATGACTTAGTGGGACACGTCCCTAAGATGCGGCCATAAATAGAGGATACGTCCATGAGTTCTAATACCAGTACATGATGAATAACCTAATTGGTAGCTGGGCACTAATATATCTGTATCTCTCCGCTCAGGGATTCGAATGCTGGATGGGATTGTGACTGATGCCATCGAGGCCAGCTCCATTGGGTTCAATCCAGACCATGTGGACATCTACAGTGCCAGCTGGGGACCCAATGATGATGGCAAGACAGTGGAGGGCCCCGGCCGCCTGGCCCAGAAGGCTTTCGAATATGGTATCCAGAAGGTAAATGATAAGACAGGCTGTTTTTAGTCACAGTCGGCTGGTGAGATCTCAGTCTGAGGCTCCTAATGGGAGCTATTATCTGCAGCAGTGATGGGAATCAGATAGGACAGAATCAATACGGACAGCAAAGATTTACATTGGACAGCGGATATTTTATGCTGGAGCTCCCTAGTAGTATTTAACAAATACCATAAAATGATTTTCTGTATATTTCTCAGTATCATGGCAGCAGCAATGTGTTTGTAAACATTTCTTGTTGTCTTCAGCTCTCTCTCTCTCTCTCTCTCTCTCTCTCTCTGGCTTGTCGTCTGCAGGGCCGTGGTGGGAAAGGCTCTATCTTTGTTTGGGCATCAGGTAATGGTGGGCGCCAAGGCGATAACTGTGACTGCGACGGTTACACAGACAGCATCTACACCATCTCAATCAGCAGCGCCTCCCAGCAGGGCCTGTCCCCGTGGTACGCTGAGAAGTGCTCCTCCACTCTGGCTACAGCGTACAGCAGTGGAGACTACACTGACCAGAGGATTGTAAGTAACTGTGCCTGTTATGTTTTTATTTTAGGTCATACTGCGTTATATTAAGTAACGTTAAGTAGGTTTGTTTAAGGGACATGTCATGTTATTTAAATACAGAGGAGTATTAGGGCGAGGCATAAGGGAAAAAATTAGAGGATGATTTTTTTTATTCTGCATTACAGGAATAAAGTCGAAATGTTGAGAATAAAATTGACATTTTAAGATTAACGTCAAACTTTTGAGAATAAATCAAACTACCAGCTTTCTGTAGATGAATTGGTGAAACTGTAGTTCTGATTTGATTTCAGTAACAATTAAATTATTTCTGTTTTAGCGCATATACTCTGTGGTACTAAGCACTAGGACTTTGAAGAGTTGTGCCAAAATATTGCATCTGTATAGAGGGAGATGGCACCCAAATTTGGAAACTGAAATAGCTGGTGATGGACAGATGCAAGGGTACTAGTGGCTAAACCTGTTGCAAGTAACCTGTACGCAACACAGAGAGGACGGAGGATGTTGTATCACATGGCACAATTTGATGGCTTTGTTGGCTTTAATATCAATATTTTGACTTCATTCTCTAAATGCAAATAAATAAATTGACCTCGTCTGATTTGTATTTTATTACGCCTGGCACTAACACTGAAAGTTCGACTTAATTCTTAATTATTTTTGAAATACAAAATAATATAAAAATCTCCCCCCTCTTATGTTTTCCCCCTACTGCCTGGCCTTAATTCTCTTCTGTATTCAAGATTATCAGGTTCTCATGTTACACTCTGCTTTCAGACGAGTGCTGATCTGCACAATGAGTGCACTCAGACTCACACGGGAACGTCGGCGTCTGCTCCTCTGGCTGCTGGAATATTTGCCTTAGCACTGGAACAAAAGTATGCAGCACCACGAATCGAACACCTGTTGCTCACAATGTGCTATTCTTAATCTTAATGCATTTTACTATATGAATATCAATAAACACTCACTGGTTTGCCTCCCTGTCTATCTACCCCCCTCAGTCCAGATCTTACCTGGAGAGACCTGCAGCACATTGTGGTCTGGACCTCAGAGTTTGATCCTTTGGCCAATAACCCAGGCTGGAAGAGGAACGGGGCAGGCCTGATGGTCAACAGCCGCTTCGGCTTTGGTCTTCTTAACGCTAAAGCCCTGGTGGACCTCGCTGACCCGGCCACCTGGAAGCATGTGCCTGAGAAGAAGCAATGCATCGTGAGAGATGATTCTTTCCAGCCCAGGTATGTGAACGTCTCACAGCTGCTCCCATCTGTCTTTTGAGTTTTGTTTGTTGCTGTGCCAGTGGCCCAGTTTTTTTGGCAACCGTTTTTTATATGAGACACATAGCTGCACAATGCTGTGTAGATCTCATATATGGGGTTCAAACTTGTCTGCATAATTATGGTTACATTTGTGACTCAATGCAAAACTTTAAATTCACAGTTGTCAACAAAACATTTTCAAATTTTGATAAAGCATCTGATTCAAGTAATAGCAGTGGTGGAGCAGGGGGGTGGCTCTAGCCCTGAATGTGTTCTCAAAGGCCCCAAATCTCAGTTTAGTGTCATTCAGATAATAACATATGCCCATTTTGTTTATCCTACCATGCTATTTCTTGAAGTAATCTAATATAAGTGAGTAATTGTTCCTCCATTGGCCTAATATTGAATTCAGAGTACTGAAGTGGTTTCAGACTGATGAAGACAGTTGAAAAACAATAAGAAACAAAATAGGATGTGGGCTCTATACAAGATGATTTTGCTTTGGCAACTATCATCACTGGCATTGTATTATCTCAAATGGATTGAAAAATACTGCGTATAGCTGCCAAAAAATCATTCTCCCTGGGGCCCCTGGACTCCCCGAGGTTTGGGCTGAGCCCCAACAACATCTGGCTCCACCCCTGAGAGACAGAGATAGAGCTTTATTTCCTTTTGTCCTGACATTTTGGGTCCTACAAAGAACAAAAAAGATGAAACTATCTGTGTTATTAAAGACACATCTGTTGCTTTTTGAGTGAGTCATGATGATAACGAGTCTTAAGCCTGCGAGGGCTTCCTGGGCCATTAAAATGAATCAGAAATGAATTAATGAAAAAAAAAATTATGATTCTTCATGATGACAGCTGAGAGCATTTAAATTCGAGGTCAATCATCAACTGTGAACACTCATAAATGCTAATTGTTCAAAAATGGGATTAAATATCTAAATCCAAAAGCTGCCAAGCACGGACAGATACTCAAAGAAAATAATCCCCCCTTCTGTTGTCTCAACAGATGTTCTGTTGGCACTCCTTTACGGATTAATGACCCGAGGAGTTATCGAGGGCTAGAGCTCAGCTGCTATACTTTGTCCTTGAGACAACCTCTTGATTTCACATGCTTCCACCTGTAGACAGCAGCTAAAGCCGACTGAGTTCCGTCTTCCTTTAAGTGTCCATTTTGAAATTTGCTTTGGATTATGAGACTCAATAGCACCGACACCCAGTTTCCCCATTACCTTGCTACATCCCTTATTAATCCCGAGGATTTGGCTCTACATTTCCGTCAATGCTTAGTGGTCTACTACCCCCTCCAGCTTTATGCCAGCTTGAACACGGAAATCCTTTCATTCATGTCTGGGAGAGATGGGGATTAACTGTTTTTGCAAATGAATGAACAAATCTGTCTGTGCATCTTATGTTTGCTTGTGATGTGCTAAATGTTTCCCAAACTTGTCTCTGAACTATCTCACAGTAATATATGATGCCTGCAGTGGGTGCAGCAGTAGTATGTTTCCACCCTGCTGCTGTTTCCCAGACCTACGAACAGTAGTGACAACATGTCAGGGAACTACAGGGAGAGCTGTTTGTGTGTCTCATTCCCTGCTATTTTAATGCAACCCACAGGGAGATTAAAGCAGCAGGGGAGATCACTATAGAGATTCCAACCAAAGCCTGTGCCGGGCAGGAGAACGCAGTCCGCTCACTGGAGCATGTGCAGGTGGAGGCCAGCATCGAATACACCAGGAGAGGGGATCTGCACATAACACTCACCTCCCCAGCCGGTTAGAGACGTGCACATACAAGCACAAACACACACATTGGAGTAAAATAACCAAGTGCTCAGCTGATCTATCGCTTTGATTTTCTATCAGGTACCAGTACAGTGCTGCTGGCTGAGCGAGAGAGGGACACGTCCTCTAATGGCTTCAGAAACTGGGACTTCATGTCCGTCCACACATGGGGAGAAGATCCTGCAGGCACATGGATGCTAAAGATCACAGATACAGTGAGTTACACAAATATTTGGCTAATTTGTATAACCACTGAGCTTCTGCTGGTTCTATCTGAAATCTAACCAATATAATTTCCCCTCACAGTCAGGCCGCATGCAGAACGAGGGTCGTATTTTGAACTGGAAGCTGATCCTTCATGGGACCTCAGAAAAGCCAGATCACATGAAGAAACCTAGAGTGTACATTCCCTACAACGCTGTGCAGAATGACCGCCGGGGCGTGGAACATATGGATGACATGATGGAGGTGAGTACGAGGCAGCAGAGTTTAAACTATTTAAACAACTTATAAACCTGCAAAATATAAGAAGAAATACATCAAAGAGCCAACATGATTTGACCACTGAAGGTCTTCATCAGGTCTTTTAAAAACCCACAGACCATGTTGGCTCATTTAATGGTTTAGCCAGTACAATAAAGGCTTTTTAATATTTTCTTCCTCCTTGATATATTTCTTCTTATATTTGAGAGTGCCTTCCTGTTTATCCTGTTTTCCTCCTTTTCCAAGAACACCAATACACACTTTTTTGATGCACATCTAATTATACAGAGCAACCAGTCATCTCTTTCTTTCCACCATAAACACCTGGTTTAGATGTAAAGGAAAGGAGTGAGAGCTGGTGTATGCTGTGTCAAAGTAACATATGGGTGTCATGTAAAATTAGTCCCATAACTTTAAGGGCTTAGTGCAGACACTCTAAACTTAGACTTGATAAAACAAAAAGGTCGAGGCTAAGTAATATTACAAAAGACTAAGAGTGCTTAAAACCAAAAGCTAATGCCCACCATGCTAACTTTATTATAATGAAAATGTTAACATGGTGTCTTTTAAGCCAAACATAATAATAATTTGCCATCCTAATTTAGCATGTTAGCATGCTAACATTTGCCAATAAGCATGAAACACAAAGTACATCCGAGGCTGATGGGAGTGTCATTGGGCATACTGAAAAAGTGACCTGATGATGGCGCATCAAGATAAGTCACCAAATTAAATGCAATTTATCTAGAGACCAACATAAATGTCTGCACAAAACTTCATGACAACTTATCAAACCGTTGTTAAGCTTAGTCTCCAACAAAGTTGTGGACTCACTGATTTCAAAGCCTGAAAATCTAGTTTTTGTGGTTTCACTACTCACTGTGCTGGAGTCATGCAGCAGCATACTCCTTGGTGTGTCAGCACTGTGTGACATCACTCTTGGGTGTGGTTACAGGTGCAACAGAGAGCTCTTTCTGACCACAACAGCACAAAATTACAAAAACCTCAAGTAAAATCTACAGACATAATCAATCAGTGGGCGTCGTTATGTAATCAAATGAATATTTCACATCACAAAGATGTGAATTGAATATTGTTAGAATTTGATCTGTTACAGCAGCAGTCAGACAGGTCCCATGGTGTAATGGTTAGCACTCTGGACTTTGAATCCAGCGATCCGAGTTCAAATCTCGGTGGGACCTCATCCTTTGCAGGGGTCAAAGGACACAGAGATATTATGAATGTGTATAATTTGGAATTTATAAATTAAGCTGAATGGAATTAACATAAGATCAGTACATTATAGCTACCCATTGTCCCTCTTACATGCCATGTTACAGTGACAGATTAATGGTAATAATAACAATATGTGCTCTCCAGGACATTAAAACTGAGCGCTGACTTTCAGGTTAAATTTTAGAGTGTTTTCAACCATATTTTGTTCAATTGCTCAATTTTAGATCCATTGTGCCTGTCTGACTACACAGCCAACTCAATAAAAAGAAAGATAGGTCACTGCCCAGGTGCTTTGGGACTGCATGGATTTTTTTCATGCATATTATAAAGCTGTAATAGATACCAAAATAAACACTTATGTTGTCTAACTTTAGATGCACACTCTGTGGGTCATTTTTATGTAACGATTTGCGTCACACACCAACAACCTGTCTCCTCTCTGTCTGTCTGGTGACACAGGAGCCCACACAGGCCTATCCACCTCCAAAGACTGAGACTGCACAAAACTCCCGTCCCTCCAGCCCAGAGAAGGAGCCCAAAAAGCCCTCAAATCCACCCTACTCCCCCTCCCTGGCCCTGCTGCGTCTCCTTCAGACAGCCTTCAACAGGCAGACCCCCACCTTGCAGCAGCCCCTGACTGTAGACAGGTCCTCCTCCACTTGGAAGAAGCAACAGCCGGGCCGAAGCCTCTCCCCTCCTGCAACAAGACTCCCCCCTAAGATGCTTTACCAGGCTCTGGACATGATCAACAAGTACCGAGGGCCCGAGGACAGTGTCTACAGTGACTACACTGATGGCTTCTACAGCACCAAGCCGTACAGGCACCGAGATGACCGACTGCTGCAGGCCCTGTTTGAGATGATAGATGAAGACCGCAAGTGAAGGCCCGGAAGAGAGCGGAGGGAGGAGGAGAAGAAAGATATAAGATCAGGGGGAAGCATGGTTATGTGTTGGTTGGGGAGCAGAGGAACAAGGCAACGAGAGGAGAGAAAGCAGAGGGATGGGAACGGGCACTGGAGGAGTGGAGGAGAAGAGAAAGAGAACTCTTTCACTTGGTTGTTTTTCCCCCCAAAAAAATGCTGCATATTTAATCTCTTTACCTTTGTTTGCCAATCACCATTCATTAATTAATTCTTTAATTTAATCATGTAAAAGTTCCAGTCCGCATGTGACTCAAAGCACGGACATGATTAGGGCCTCTCTGCTACAAACTGTGTCTCCATGTAGTCAATGTGAAAGCATTTAAATCATAAGAAAGGAGGGGTATGCCTTGTCTCTCTTCTCTTCACTGCCTGCTCAAGCATGCCACCTTTAGACATATAAGTTTTGTATTAGTATCTATATATTATCTACAGTATATATTATACGAAGACGATGATTGTAATATGGTTTTGAAAACACTTGACATCTAAAACCCTCACTCTCAAAATTCCATTTTGTTTCTATTTATATTTCATGTCCTACACAGTTTTATTTTCAAAAGGTTTCACACTGTAATGGGACACATACTCACTTAAATCACTTTAGAGGACATACTGATCCTTAAAAAACTGACATAAAGTCATGAAATTAGAGTCAGCATACCTTCAAAATGAAGCAAAATTCTCAATTGATCCGCAATTTGAACGGTTTGAACTGTGTTGACAAAAGATTTATTCTCAGGGTGTCAACAAAGCTCAACAAAGTAGCAAAAAATATATTCTGGACTCTAAGTATTAAAAGACAAAATGTGAAATATATATTAATAAAGTATGCAGATGAGACAATACAGTTGTACCAATACACTATTAAAAAAGAGGAAACACACCCTCTGGTAATAATTAACGACAGATGGAACACTGGGAAGACTTTCAGTGGGAGTAGCGGCACACTCAAAGTGGAAAAATAACAGAATAATCTTCTTGTGCTATTTGTTTAATTTTGTATAAGTACAATGCTGCATTAAAGGAAATATTTTTCTAAGGATCCTCATAGTTTATGGAGATAATATATACAATATCGAACCCTTGAACAGTTTATTTTCTTGTGGCGTAGTTCACTCAATAACTGCAAAGTCAATGTAGTTATCACAACTACAAATGAACACTGCCAAAATCTTTGCTGTCAAAAAGCTTCCGTGTATTTCAGTGAATGTGCAAATGGCTAACATGTTGTTTGTTCATCATCTGCAATATGCCACCTTCAAACAGTTCCTTGAGTCCTGGACAGGTTATCGCATTACTTCTCTGGTATTATTTATTTGATATTAATGGATTTATCACACTCCAGAAACTGGCCAGAAACTGTAGAATAGAGGCTCTGCACTGCAACCTTCAAGCACATTCATCGTGAACGCCTTAATATACGCTGTAATAAATGTGCATACTCATCTCCACATGGTGTAGATCAATTTAGAGATGCTAGTGTAAGTGTTTATGACATGAATAGTTATGAATCCTCTATGCAGAGTCTCTATCCTGCAGCTTGGAACTGCCTGCCCCGCTTCTCTGCCAACAAGGTGACAGGAGAAAGAAGATGTCTGGGACAACGCTTCACATGCACCGTGTAATTTATCCATTCTTTAGTGTAGCCCGTGGTGTTTCCTTTATGTTTTTTGTTTTTGACTGGCGCTTCAGTCCAAAGTTGTTTACACAAACAAATATTATGTTGCAATTTCTGTATGGATGTACAAAAAAAATTATGAAATTTATCGTAATAAATTGCAAAGTGACCTCTTGAGTGTGTTTGAGTCTCTGGTAGCACGACAATCCTGGGAGGTGGGTCATCCTGGGTAGATAAATGAGAATGTAGGGCTTGGTGAGAAACTGAATTAATCAAATGGGTTTGAAATAGAGCTCCTGCGCAATGCTGGACTACAGAGCTAAGTCAGTAAAATATATAAGCTGTGTATAATGTGAATACAAAGGTAATTTTGTCATGAGAGACAAGCAGTGGGTGCTGATGAATTCGTGAGCAGACTTTCAGCTTTTTTCTTTCCCAAAGTTCAAATTGAACGTCTTGAATTCTACTTAATGGAAACAAGTGGTGCTGACAATCCATGTAAATGGATGACGTGCATGGATTACCATGGAATTTTGTAGCCATTCATGGTCTCCTGATGATGAATCTTAATGGTTTCTGATCTCCTTACTTCTCATCTAGCACCAACATCAGATCCAGTTTTAAATGTACCCAGTGCCTTTGATAATGAGCTGCAAAACTAATAGGCTACAATCACATCCATCTGTATAGTAAGGCACAGTATAAGGGACAAAATTAAAACAGCTAACAAATATTAGCATGCTAACATGCCACACTAAGATGGTGAACATGGTAAACGTTGGGCCTACATCTGTGGCATGCTAGCGTTGTTACTGTGAGCATGTTATCAAGTGGATTCTAGCATGGTGGTAGACTCATGTACGCATAACAGCCTTTCAAGTTAAATTTGTGAATCATCCCCAAAAGTACATATTTTAGCTGCTACCTGTGGTGCTATTTATCAGTCTGGATTGTTTTGGTGTGAGTTGCCGAGTGTTGGAGATATCTGCTGTCTCTCCAAAATAATGGAACTAGATGGCACTCGGATTGTGGTGCTCAAAGTGCCAAAAAAAACGTTTGAAAAACTAAACAGCAATGTCTTCTTCCAGAAATAACATAATCCACAGACCTTGATGTGAGCAGTTTCATGTAAGAACTATTTTCTTTCTACCAAACTACACCCGCCAACTGTATCACTGCACAGAAGGAGGCATGCATTTACTGCAAGCTAACCTAGAACAACTGAGCTAGCTAACCTTTTATAGGGGTCATCCCTATGTTTCCAGGGACTTAACCCTGGAAAAAGCTTCTATGTTCCCTGCTTACACAAAAAGGGTTCTATGTTTCCCACTTGGTTGAGCAGGCAACATAGAACCCGGGAAACATAGAACCTTTTTTGTGTAAGCGGGAAACATAGAACCTTTTTTGCAGGGTTAAGTGGGGAACATAGAACCCGGGAAACATAGAACCCTGGAAACATAGATACGCTCCCACTGAGGCCAGGGATGTTTACATCTCACACTGTCACGAGCACAAGCCTCTCATCCATGAGCAGATCCATGCTTCTTTCTGTGCATTGATTTGGTTGATAACTGCTCACAACAAGGTCTGTGTATTATCTTGAGTAACTGGCCATGATTTCTGGAAAGAGACATTACTGTTGAACTTCAAATGTTTTTTGGCACTTTCAGCACCACAAGCTGAGTGCCATTTCGTTTCATTATGAGAAGGCAGACATCTCTGCAGCCGATATCTCCAACACTCACATCAACTCACATCAGAACAATTTAGCCTGATAAACAGCACTACAGGTAAGAGGGAAACTGGGTATTTTTTTTTATTTTGGGGGTAAACTGTCCCTTTAACATTTGCCCATATGCCCCAGCCCTAATAAGACATATTTAAAAATCTGTTGAATGAAACACAACACTCACAATCACTCAAACACACAAGAAATATTATCACATAGAGTTCTGCAAGCAGATGATAGGGATACCTTTGAAGGCTATTTGTTCATAAAAGACACATGTTGACACTATTCCCACATTGTCTTTCAATATCAGTTTTCTAATGATAATTTTATGTAGAATCGTGGCTTGATGACAGATATTATAATGTCTTTGAAGTGTGTTGTCTCTTTATTGTTGACTTGCAACAGATTCTTTCATTGTATTTCCTTTTGAGTGCCTCCACCTTGTGGACAGAAAGAATACAGCACCCTGCTGACGTGAACTGCAGCCTGAATGTATTATTATGTCTGTATACTTGGCACTAACCCACCTCTCTGTAGGATAATGGCACACTTGAGATGTGAAGAGAGGGATTTTATGTCAGAAAAATGAATTTGAGGACAGTATGAGCATCTATTGAGGTGCACCCACAGAGTTTTGGAGTGACCGCCCCTCATCTTACGTTTATCGTCATACTTCCAACGTGAGCAGAAGGAAAGAATGTTAAAAATCCACCTCTCTCTTCACTGTATATATAATTCCCCATGTCTTATCCTCCACTCCTCAGCTCCTCCCATTAGCCCAGACTCCCCACACATCTGGCTGCTTTGGTTTTTCTCCAAAACTGAACACTGCAAAAGCCTGAGGGGGAAAGTGAAGGGGGAGAAAGAGAAAGAAGATATGTGAAGAAAAGGGAGTGGAAAATATTATAAAAGCAAGGACAAGAGAGAGAACGAGGGAGCACGGTAAGAAAATAATCACTGGTGGAAAACAGTGAGTTAAACAGCACATTTCCAGGAAGAGACAGTGAGCCGAAGAGAAACAGAGAGACAGTGCGGGAGATTTTTTTTGGTATAAATAGTGACCTCAGACAAAGTTTGTGTGTTTATTCACCAGCAGGTCACATATATGGCGCTGTTTCCGTTCTGCAAGACGCCCACAGGTCAGTACAACCTCAGCCACTGCTCCACATCTTCTGTTAGTGTCATATCTGGTTGTTGTCATTTATTTGTGACTGCTGTGTTTGTACATACTCAGTTATCTATCTATCCTCTCTGGGAAAAGCTTTAAAAACTTTTCTCAGGTTTTTTTATGTGCAATCTGATCCTGCAAATATGTCCAGGAAGGCAAAGTAAGTCTTTGATTAATTCAAGAACTTCTGTACATATGTCCAACATCTCTTGGCTGGTGAAAGGCCACGCACATTAGATGGATGTTTGTGGAGAAAATAAAGATGAATATCTAAATTCACTCACACGTGCTTTGACTTAAGTTCTATGTCATGCAATATGTAACTTTTGGTTCCATACCAATCTCTTCTCCCATATCTTTAACACACATCCGCCCAGTCTGCCTTCTGCTTTATTTGCTCAGCATCACATGCACTACTTTATTAGTATATCAAAGTTATAACTGCTTGTTCATTTGATATATTTTGTTTCTTATCTTGTTGTCTTACTAAACTTCCTCACAATCAGAACAAGACTTTATGCACTCCGTAGAGATGTCTGCCTTCTTTACAATATAATAGAACTAGATGGCACTCAGCTTGTGGTGCTCAAAGCACCAAAAAAGTACATTTGAAAAACTCAACAGCAATGTCTCTTTCCAGAAATCATTCCCCAGTTACTCAAGATAATCCACAGGCCTTGTTGTGAGCAGTTTCAAGTAGGAACTTTTTTCTTTCTACTGAACTACACCAACCAACTGTATCACAGAAGAAGGAAGTATGCATCTACTGCTAGCTAACCTAGCACCACTGAGCTAACATTGCAGCTCAGCTGAGGAGGATGGCAGTCATGGTTACATCCTACACTGTCAGAAGCTTGAGCCTCTCGTCCATAGATGCCAATTCCCTCTGTACAGTGATGTGGCTGGGGTGTGTAGCTCATTAGAGATGTCTGCCTTCTCTCAAATATTATGGAACTAAGTGACAATCGGCTTGTGGTACTGAATTATACCAAACTACACTTCCCAATCGTATAATCATGCAGAAGGCATTGTGCATCTACTCATGGACGAGAGGCTCATGCTTGCGAAGGATGTAAGCATTACTGCCATCTGCTTCGGCTGAGCTGTAACGTTAGCTAGCTCAGTGGTGCTAGATGAGCTAGCAGTAGATGCAAAGAGAAAGTTCCTTTCATGAAACTGTTCACAACAAGGTCTGTGGATTATCTTGAGTAACCGGATCATGATTTTTGAACAGAGACATTGCTGTTGAGTTATTCAAATGTATTTTTTGGCGCTTCGAACACCACAAGCTGAGTGCCATCTAGTTCCATTATATTGGAGAGAAGGCAGACATCTACAGCCGATATCTCCAACACTCAGAAAGTCACACTAAAGCAATCTAAACTGATAAATAGCACGACAGGTAAGAGGGAAAATATGTAGGCTATTTTTATTTTGGGTTGAACTGTCCCTTTAAGATGTTAATTTATGAGTAAAAATTTTAGTTTAAGTAAAAATATCCCACACAATTCATGTCTACATTGTATAAACCACAAACATTTACATTTTAATGCATCATACACATTATTTGGCCTATATAAAGATCAAGTAAGTTATATCCTATGTGTGAAGAATCTATAGATATTACATAATCTATAGTACATCTAGTGTGTAAGTATTGCATATGCTTTAAAGATGTTATTTTTGCAATCACAGGTTGTCACACTTCCAAAGAGAGATCAGCACATTTTTTTCATTCCTAAGAGCTTTGGTCTTTTTACATGTCAGGGTTTAAAGACACATTTGTAAGTAAAATGCACTAACTGGGAGAGCATAGCAACTTGTACTGGTTTAATTTAATTGCATGTACATGTGTGTGTTTGTCCTTCAAACAGGACCAGTCAGAGTGGCCAGAATACAATTGGTCCTGTACTGTTTTCTCCTGTCTCTTATCATATGTAAGTGTACTGAGGGATTTGTTCTACTCTAACACTTTGTTCACAACACTTGCTGACACTGAGTGCACATAGAGAAATGTGCCTGTGGCAAAGTAAATGTAAACTACAACCTTGTTGTTGCATGATGAATAGATCCTGTATACTGTGGATGGTCTATTTTTTGCATTGTCTATAGTGTGACAGATAATCACAAACATTCAATATCTCCTCTAAATATGCCAGACACAGACATGAGTGAAAGTTTAAAAAGTATTTTAAGTATGGTCAGTTGTGATCAATTGGATTGAACTGAATGACTTTTCTCCAACTTTACAAAGGTGTATTTGTGTACATCACAACAAGTGCCACCATTTCTCACTCATAAAATTAGATTGGTGTTGGAATTAAAAGAAAATCCATGTTTTGCCCCCTCAGACTTTCTTAATGGACGTAAAGCAGCTGTCAGTGTGGAGTCACCTCATCGTGCCTCTCATGTCTTGGGAAAGGAGAGAGAAAAAGCAAAGACAGACATAATGGTCTTTAAGGAAGCCGCACCACAAACTCCTCTGGAGACACCATGGGGTGCTCCTTTAGTGTGGGGTGACACCCGTAAGTCAGCTCGGCGCAGGGCTAAATTCACACAACGGGAAATCCATACAGGTCTGCTGGCATTCGTGGTAGGAACTTACGCCCAGTTCGTACGACGTTTCCTATCTTCAGCTGAAACTCACTTTCTCCCTGGCCAGATGGTCACCTACTACATTCTCACGGACAATCCCCGCACTCTGGATCCCCCCATTGAGCTGGGGCCTGACCGACATCTGAAAGTGGTTCCTATTGCAGAGCTCCCTGGGTGGGAAAGGTTGGCACGTCGCCGGATGGCCCTGCTTACTGATGCTATCAAAAACCCAATCAGCAGCGAGGTGGAATACATCTTCTGTGCTGACATCGATCAGGAGTTTGTGGCCCCTGTGGGAGAGGAAATCCTTGGAGACCTGGTGGCCACGTTGCACCCAGAGCTCTATGGGATGCCGAGAAATGCATTTCCTTACGAAGTCGAAGAGGTGTCATCCGCATGCGTGGACGAGGATGAAGGAGACTACTACTACACCTCTGAGTTGTACGGAGGGTTGGTTTCTGAGATGTACAGACTGGCCCAAGCCTGTTCTTTGCTCATTCTGCAGGACCAGGCTAACGGGATAATGGCCAGGGGCCTCGAGGAGAGCTACTTGAACCGCTACCTGATCGACCACAGGCCGACCTGTGTGCTGTCCCCAGAGTACAGCTGGTGGGACTCAGCCCTGGCTCCAGATGTGCCTGTACAGAGGCTGGTCTCTTTGGGAAGGCAACGTGAGGCTTAAGATGAGCAGAAAAGAGAATCAATTTAAAATGAAGGACAGGTGGGTTCTGCTGGCCGAACCCATTGAAGTATGGATGTAAATCTTACTCCCACATGAAGAACTATTGTTTAAGTGTGAAATTTCCTTTTGAAGAAGGTCAAAAATTAGCAAACAGTGTTATGACCAGACAGTACATGAAGGGTGAAGATGAAGAGAGAGCACATATTTCATCTTAATTCAATTCATAATTTCGATCACATTTTCTGTTCTATTTTGCCAATAAATGTAGCCTGCAATCACACACACACAAGCAAACTGCACAATCTGCTCTCAATTAAAGACCCATTTATGTGAACAGCGTCTCTGCCTGCTATCTCTTCCACAGCAGACAAAAAAGAAATTGACCTGTCTCTTTAAACGAAGCACTGTGCTCTCCATTAATGTCAGCCTCGGAGATACTGCTCCAGTGGCTTTGTGGTCAGCAGTGATAAGACTCAACAGTGTAAGTGCACACTTTCCCCGCAGTGGCCAATCATTAACTGGAAGAGCTGCTGTTTCAAGGTCTTTAAATACCAGGTCGGGGGAAAAATGGATACAGCGGGATGCTGTTTCTCCAGGTTACACGTGGATAGACGCATACCATTCAGCAAAAGCCAAAATAGTTTTGAAATTGGTGATTGAGTCAGTATGTTTTGATGGAATTTTCCATTAAAAACTGTGATTTTTTCCCCTGTATGAGTTGGAGTAAACGGTAAACTTAAATGACCCAACGTTGTTGTCTGTGAGTCTGTCTATCTTTCTCCCACACACACAAACGTGCTCCCACGTTCACACTCAGCTCTCTCCTCCTTGTGTTCTGGGTTTTAATGGGAGGGTTAAACAGCAGCAGATGGCTTTTTCTCACTGCCAACAGAATCTGTCCTCAGGGCCAGATTGCCACGTGGAGTGAAGTTGGAGGTAAACTTCAGATAATCTTTTGAAAATTATTTTCAGTTTTTTTTGGACCAAGTTAAAAATTTCCACTGCTTGCCACACAGGCATATTCATGTGGGCTCATGAACAGTATTCACGTCAATTCAGATTATAAATTCTATTCAAATTTGATCTAAATTGTGTTATATATTGAAGCCATCTGTCCATAACAATATTCTAAGCAACATGCACATATACCGCACAACAGGATCTGCAGGTGCTCCTAAATATGTGCTTGCTTTGGTTTTGTTATGAATGCTTCAGTCCTCTATATATAAAGGCTTTTGTTACTTGATCCATGCTGAGTACCCCTTTTCATGTCATAATGCAAAGCAGTTTAAAGAATTATTGGTTTAATCCCTGTCATGTGGTTTACTGGTGATCGAGGAGCCTATGTGCAGCAGTATAACTTAAGGCAGAGGAAGAGGTGGTATAGAAATCCTTAACATTAAAACCTAGGCACATGTAAGCCTATATTTCTATAATTAGCAACTATTAGTTTTTAATGTGTTGAAGACATTTATGTTCCTTGTGCAGATGAAGAGGACAAACAGGCCTATATGTAGCTATGGGATAATGTGACATTGTCAAAATGCAAAGAGTTAAAAGATGGGCTTTAACTTGACTTTTCTTTCTTTTTTTTTTTTCACTCCAGCTCTTCTCACTTTTTGTGCTTCATGTGAATGCACCTGGTTTGTGGTCATTATTTACTGTCTTTTCTAAATACACAGACAACATATTATTGACAGCCTTTTGCTGTTGGGCTTCATGCTGATGATGTGACATTATAAATGTAGTAACATTAGACTAAACACAAAAAAACATTCAAATGGTGAATATTACAGTAACTTCTGAGTGATTACGTCAGCAAACCAGTTTTATTTGCCGAACAGATGTGTAATTCATTAAGTTTGGGGGATGCTAATGAAACGCTGTGGCTAACTGGCTGCTCTAAAGAATACAGCCATATAGTGTGGCGAAGGATGCGGTTATTAGGATTATTCCATGGCTGACATATCGTACCATAAAACTGTATGTTGATGCTGCACACCTAGCAAAGGAGTATGTATTTGTGACTGCACAAACCAGTGGATCAAGTCAAGGTGAGCCCACTTTTCCCCTCTATTAAAAGAATACTTCTTCCCCCAAAATTACCATTTGTATAGCTGTTACTCACCTTGTGTAGTGGTTAGAGCACTCATCTTCCATGCAGAAGTCAGCAAAGGTATGCGGTCACAAAAGGTTCCCACCGCCGAAACAAACAGGGACAGATTCCTTAAGGAGGCTTCAGGATAAGAGAGTAACTCCAGAATCTGACCCAATTCCTCAACGAGGGCACTCAAGCCTATTGTAGACGGGAGGTTCCAGACGTAAAAGCAGATTCATATGTGTTACTCACCTTGTGTTACATTGAATTTGTTTTTCTCGCATGTATCCGTGACAGACGAAGAATCCAAAAACAGAGAAAATTCTTGTTAAGTCATAGGGGGCCTGTGTTTAATAACAGCAGAACTAATCAAAACATCCATTCACAATCTCTCATACTACTGCAATATAATCCAAGTCTCATTTATTCAGTCATATGCTCAGTACTCCCAAAACAGAAAGCTGTTTCTGACAGGGAATTGAACTGAAAACTTACTTGAACTGAATTGAACTGAAAGTGAAACTTATCTATACTCCCTTCAAAGTAAGTCTCCATTGACAAAAAGAGTAATTTTACCTTGCTGAACACTGGAGCTGCTGGTCTACCGTCGCATTGTGTGACTTTGCTGAGTCCAAACTAACCCTTGAAAAAACCCAATTCAAACAATAACACAAACAAACCACTACTTACTTCAATTCATCAATATTTTTCTCCATTTTTGGATTCTTCGTTCACTCAAGGCATGTGAGGAAAATACTTTTCTTTACAAATTCAACCCACACAGAGTGAGTAATTGATAATGATCATTTAGGGGATTAAGTGTTCCTTAAAGCCAATACACATGGGAACTACCTGTTAACAATGAACACACAGAGAAAAAACATACAACTAGTCAACTTACAAGTTCAATTGTGTCCTTTATCTCCATTCACAGATTGGCAAAATTACCATACATTCACCCTTCAAACCACCTGTCCTGCATGTGTTTGTGCTGAGGGAAGACGCTGGAGCATCTGGATAAAATCCAACCCAGGATATTGCTGTGGGGCATGAATGCTAGCTAATGAGCCACTGTGCTACAGCGTGCCTGCTTATTAGTGTCAATTACAGGTCACTTTCAGATACGTTAAACTGCTGGAGACGTTTTGATGATGGTGCAATTACTCAGTCATGATAAGGTGTTGACCATTTAATTCCCATTTACTATAGCTGTGTTTAACTATACACAATAATTAAGCTATGTTTTAGCATTGTAAATATTTTACATATTGAGGTGAGCGTATTGGTTTCACATCTGATACATCTATTTCACATCTAAATGCAGAGATCCTTTAATTAGTTTAATTAGAAGTAAGTGACACTTTGTGATGTCAGTGTGATGTAGCATCTAACTGATTGAGCGAGCTGCCACTGAATGACCTGTATTGAATGTGTTTGGTCTGCATCTCTGCAACAAAAGTTGGCCATACCATGTATAGGATGTTTCAAAACAGACTCATTTTGCTAAAACACAGTTCCAGCAAACTATTGACTGCAAATGTAGAAAGAAAATCTAATACAGTAATTTACTTTAATCATTAGCAATAACTGCATTAAATGCTTCTTCATCCAACAGAAACAACATCCAGACAGAGAACAGCATGTGTGACAAACAGAACTCAGTTTATCGCTTTTGCAAGTAAGATAAAATGTAGTGTTCATCATCTACATTTATGTCTACATTAATGCATAAAGAACCTTTGCAGTACTGGTTAGACTTTGCTTCACTATTAAAGGCTCACGTGATAAGGAGAAATCCAATTCTGAAAAAAGCAACTTTAAATGTAAACCCTTTATTCTAGCAACAGAAAAGATGCATCTTTATCACTGCGACTGATTTCAGGCTCATGAGTCCTGCCCTTAAAACACGTACCTCTGATTAGCACCAAAATCGTAGCCTGGCCAAATAATACACCTATTAATTATTAACCTCCTTAGTTCAGAATCGCTTGTAAAGTAGAAGGACATCCATGGTGTTACAGAGAGCTGTGATGAAGAGTAATTCAGAAAAGAAAAGCATAAGCGACGAATGAGCATCTGACATTTCCTTTATGTTAAATAATTACTTTAGACATGTTTGAAAGATAGATGGCAGTTGTCAATCTTCATCGCAAACTGCTAATACAATCAGATAAGCACTTCACAGTTAAGTAACCCATAGTCTCCTTGTGTTTCATGTTTAGCCTTAAACAAAGGGTGTGTCATTTTAAAGTCTTCACACTGTCCTCTTCAGCTTCCATGAAGCGACACCTTCAGGGCCTTTGTAAACACAGAAGCTCTAAAATCAATGAATCCTATCCACTCACAAAAAAGAGCACCTCTGGAATTAAAGAGACTTAGTTTTTACAATTTGCATGTATTCAAATCGAGAAAAGGCTGAACACAGAAAATGTAACGCTCTGAGGCAAAGTTGTCAGCCCAGTCAAGGTTGTGTTTACCTGTTGCTGAGCAGATGAAAAGTACATGTATTAATATTTAAATTGAAATTGGCAGTTTATTTTGAGAAATAGAAAGAACTAATTTGTTGATGGGATAATGTGCAAGATGTCTTGAATGTGTGTACGACTGTGAATGTGTGACTCATCAGGGGGAATGGGTGGGGTGAAAGCCATGGTAATCTGCTGGATTCACACAGGCCTTTCCCCACCCTGCCTGAGGCTACTCCACACCAAAACATGCTGTCCTAATCACCAGGTCAAGGGGACTGACACTGAGAGATAGTGGAGGTGCAGCTCACAGGGGGACACACTAGTGCCCATTGTGCTGATGTCACATTATATCTCATATCATTACAGGGCACCACATGAAAGATGATTATAGGCCAACATTTAGGCAAAGCAGTTCACAAAGAAGTTGGCTTTGAAAAAAAAAGTCCTAGTTGGCACTGCCATATCATAAGAATTAGTTGGTATGGATGTGTTTACTTCCAAAAGTAGTAATAATAATAACAATAGAAGTAATAATAAGAATGATAATCATAATAACTTTATTTATACTGCACAAAAAATAAGGTTAAAGTACTTTAAAGTTTTTACAAAACAATACACCTCCACACATTTTTGAAACCATTGTAAGTTGATAAACACAAGGAGGATCTTATTAATGTGATGGTTGAAGGTTAGATTGGAAACAAAGATAACTCCTAGATTTCTAGCATTAGACTTTAGAAGAAGGCACTAGATTAGGAGATGTATTATTGAAAAATGTTATTTGACATCCAACCTTATATCCTTTAGACAAATATTTTTCATAAAGAAGTCAGTCTTTTGGGGGATCCTGGCTCTATAGACACAGAGTGTCATTGGTATAACAATGGAAATAGATTTGATGATTCAGCATTGATCTGCCCAGATGAAGCATACATGCAGAACAGAAGAGGACCTAGCATCGAGCCTTGGGGTACTCCGTAGTTCACAATGGCAATAGATGAGAGAAGTTACCAAGAGTGACTGTAAACTGTCAGTGTGAGAGATATGAGTTGATCCATTCAAGAGTGGTGTCTGTAACCCCAGCGGTGTCTTTGAGATGGCAAATTAAGGTAACATACTGCTTTGTTTTACTATGCAACACTACTACTTATGAGTTTATTCACCTTACAATGTGCTTGTTGTGTGAGGCAGTTTATTTTGAAAACTAGGAAGATATAAGCAAAAAGTTATGAATGTATGTCTCTGTGTCAGCAAAAATAGCCTGAACAAAGTAGTTCCAAAGCATACATATTTAGATTATGCTGATATTTATTACAATGCCTGCTAAACTGTACTTGAGATCATACTAAAGTATAGTCTACAAAAGCTACCTTTAACAGTTTTAGTAGGCTAGAATTAGTTTTAGCATGTCAGCAGAAACACATCAGGCAGAGGCAGTTTTGCTAGGAGGTAACTACATGTGTGTATTTGAGAGAGAGGCTAAGGGCTCACATAGACAAGGGAAACTACGTACTAGAATATCTTCTCTAATAAAACTTTAAAAGATCAAATATGAAGACATGCAATCTTGGTTCAAGCAAGCCCACTTGTATAAGGTCATGATACATCTCTTGTGCACAATATTTTGTCAAGCACTGGTGGAATAAGTAGTAAGATATTTTACTTAAAAAAGTAAAAGTAGCAATACCACAGTTTAGAAACACTTTTTATGTGTAAAAGCATTAAGTAACTATCACCTGTAGGCACCTGAGCATAAGAGCAAGAAGAGCAAATGCACCCCCAGTATTCAAATAGAGGGGGGCAAAGTTATGGTTTTGCTACCCCACTTTTTTTTTCTTTAAAAATTAACAGCATTATACAGAGTCTGCAACCAGGTGATTTTATTTAAGCAGCTCATATCAGTAATATTTTTTGCTATTTTTTAGCAACTGACCAAAAACAAGTAGGCCGAATAAAAAATATTCAATTTTCGGACCACCCTGATCGCTGATCACACAGCTAATTAATCGATCGGCGCAGACTGACAGTGCAGTGCAGTGCAGTGAGAGACACAGACAAACGTGGGGCTTTTCCTCACAGCGTCAAAGTGTCTGAATTAACAGTCAAATGCTCAGCAGTGGAAAGTGACTTATTTAGACTTCCACAGACCACTTTGTTCAAGTTTCAGTTTTAGTCAGGCTTCACCTGGAATTATTCATAAATAGGAGAAGCATGGCTCTATGTCTCTTCTTTTGTCTGGCCGATCTGCATTGTCCTTTCATTATTATTATTATTATTAACAGGGGTGGATTTAGTGATCTGTGGGTGTGGGGCCCCAGACAAACTATTTTCACCCTTTTTCTAACTGAGAGTGTAAGCTATTGACAGCTACAGAAAAAGTAGACCAACTCAAAACTAAGTAAAACTACTAATAGTAAACAGTAAAAGCCAAAATTCCTGCTGTGTCAGGAGAGGTAGGTCATCATGAGCATAAACATTAAAATTCACTTCAAGGTGGAGCTTTTAATTCTTATATAATGTTGGATAGTTTAACAAATAATAATGCATCATTCTGTAAATGAAAATCTGAATCTGCAACATAACCAGTAACATTTATCTGTCAAGTAAATGTAGTGGTAGGATGTTTTTTTAACGGAGCTTTGGGGACCTTTTGTAAGATATTCTGGGGTAAAATGCATTAAAAAAGTAATATAATTAAGTATTTTCATACCTAAACATCACAATATATCTGTAACTGTTTGGGCCCTTTAGTTAGGGGCATAATGATAAATTCCACTTCTGATTATTATGATTATTTTCACATTTTCTCTTTAAATGTTATTACCCTCGATCTAACTAATCTAGACTAGTGCAGGTAGTGTAGAAAAGCAGGAAATTTCTTTTTTTTCCTAGGGGAACATCCCTTACCAATTATGTATTTTTCCATGTTTGCTGTCTCATTTTAAAACCAGGCAACTATGACAACCTACACTAAAGAAAACCCTATTAAACTAAAGTACAGTTAACTGTTAATTGTTCTTAAGGACAACACTTGAGTATATGTTATTAATAACTTTTCACTTCAGTCTAATGCACAATAATACATGCCACACTGAGAGTTCACTGTGGTTGGGAAGTGAAAAACTAACAAGCTAGCATGTCAAGACCAATCCAGTGCTGTCAGCCCTGTAGGCAGCAGCTGTAGTCCCTCCCCGGGCCAGAGTGAGAGCACAGGGAGCCTGGGCTGCTAAATGCTCCAGCCTCAAAGGGACGATGGTGGAGGGCTGGTAAAGATGGCGGCGCTCTCCGAGGATGGGAGGTACGGATTAAATTGTGGCCAACAGAGCGCAGATAGAGTCACCGTATTGCACGTCAAATTGACCGAGACAGCGCTGAGAGCAATAGAGAGCCACCAAAATTGTAAGGTGAGTGAAACGGGCTTTTATTTCACTATAAAAAAGAGCCAGGACTGTCGGGCTGACACAGCTTGTCTCAGCTGGGAAGCCCAACTGCCACGCACAGCTAAAGCTACAAAGTTAGCTAAGCTGTTGACAGAGCGACTTTCTGCTCGTTTTTTGACTTTATTAGTCTTGTGTCATTAAATTAACCAACTGAAGACGATAGACGAGGCTTTGGCCTTACGCTCTGGTCAGGTTTTAATAAATGACAAATGTTATTTTACGTAGAAAACCTGTTGGCAAAGTTAGACACTCTGATTAGCCAGCCTTAGCTCTAGCTAGGTTAGTATGAATCCCCTGTGCTGTGTTGGCCAGCCAAGTCCATTTTTTTCCTTGCCAAACTAACGTTACTTTGACCAAATTAGGAAAGTAGTCATTTCATATTGACTAACACATTCGTCACCAGACAAGTTTCATAAACTGTGAGTTTAACGTAAAAGCTTAACTTAGTTAACTAACTTAGTTTCATTCGATGAGGTTGTAGCGTTATTTGCGTCAGTGGCAGGGTGGAAATATAGAGATAAATTATGGCTAACGTGAGTGTAACTTGATAATAAGTTAGTGGCGTTTCAAGCGTGTCAGTGACTGGTCAGCTTACCATATGGTTACAAGTTTTAGCTAGTTGGAGAACGTCACAGCAGAGCTAGCAGGGGTTGAAAAGCTCACAGTCAGGCTCATCCCTTTACAGACATTTAACTATTAATTTAATCATGAAGTGCTGCATTCAGGGGAGCTACCACACTGGAGCTACAGGATGTTTAATGCTAACTACACTATGAGCAAGTGCCTTAAAGGTATACATTGAATAAATATTTAATTTAGGTTTGTTTGCAAAATTGTTGAATTTTTTTGCACACTCCCATGTACCTCAAGCTGCATGAGAGGAGTTGGCCAGCATTTATAATATATGGTATCTGATCGCAAAAAACCTATCTTTGAAGAGATAATAAGAGAATAGCTTTTGCTGTCAGTGTCATTTTTTTTCTAAATACATTACTGTAATTATGTATTTTCTAGCTCTCAACTTACTACCCTATTGAATGTACTGCATATTACCCCAGAGCTTGACACCACCAGCCATTGCAAGGCTTTTGAAACTGAGTTTGCTAATAGTCACTGCATACCTGCGCAGATTAAATATAACTTGTTAATCTTGAACTGTACAAATGGTGTAATCTTGTTGAGGTGCCACACAGGTGAACTATTCTGGACGCATGCAGTCTTGGGTTGCGGAGGCCTGAAGCCAAGTTACCTGACCTTAAATCTGCCAACAACAACGCTGTTACATAACACACTGGCTGGGCCTAGGTCTCTGCTCAGGACTGATGCAGCTTAGCATGGGGCTGTAGTGTTCAGAGGTCTCTGTGACTGCTCTTTATGGCACATGGTTTGTGTCTGTATGTATGCCACATATGCAACCTTTGTTTACTGTCAGCCCAGTATGATGAATTTAATTGTGGATCAATAGCATGATTTAAAATGATCCTTTAATTAGTTTCTGACAACTGGCAAAGCGAGTCATCACTAAGTTGAAGGAATTCTTTTGTGACAGCCCATGCTACAACCTTATTGGATGTGGTAATGTTGGTCTGTACGCTGCATTGAACGGCAGCCTGCCATCTCTTGCTGACTGAGCAGCCAAAACTGCCTGCTTTTTGTTTCTCTCTCCCTCTCAGTAATGTGTGTTGTAGCTCAACCAGTCATCGAACTATGGAAGCTGGCTATCTTTGTCTTTCTGTGGTGATGTGAAATGTGATCAGAACTGTGTGTGTGTGTGTGTGTGTGTGTGTGAGGACTCGTTGGTGTGAGTGAGTGTATGGAGAGTGGGGGGAGGGAGTCAGTCAGTGGCTTGGAGTAGCTTAACTCTAACAACCATGACATGGTTCTTTCAGTCTGAAAAAAGTACACATTTTATCCAAGATGATCTGCATCTTGTTCCATGTATGAGTCAGCAATCATATTATGTCCAAGAATGCAGGGAAGCTGTTGTTAATAAAATGCACATTCCACTCAAACCAGTTGATGTTCTGATATAGCCAGCTGGTTCCTTAGCCTCAGCCGTGTGAAAAAGACAGGTCCTGTGCTTTCCCATCCTAACCTGTGCTGCACTAGAGCAGCCACTGCATATTTGTGGCTGTCATCTCCATTTCAAGTAGCCACCAACACAAACCTGCAAACCTACACAAAACAAAGACATTCCAGAAATATCTTATTGAAAATATTTGCTGGATTTGAGTGTTGTCCAGGTTCTACTGCTTGGGTTCAGATGAAACCAAATAATTTTACTTACCACCTACCTCTTAACCACTTAAAAGAAGATATGGATTCTTTCTGTAGATTTAAACTTTAAAGCTCTGAGACACCAAGTCGAATGATGGCTGCCAGTGGACTGCCATCAAGTATTTGCGGCTGACAGTCGTCCATTGTTTCTGTGGCGTGTGCCAAACTGCTAGTGCCAGATGATCAACAGAAAAAAGCCCTGAAACTATTTTGATAATTGACTAATCGTTTAAGCAAAAATGCCTAACATTCCTCAGCTTAAGCTTTTTAAATGTGAGGTGTTGCTGCTTTTTTTGTTTTATGTGATTGTAAACGGAATATATTTAGGTTTTAGACTAGTTGTCAGACATAACAAGCAATTCGAGCTTGGACTTAGAAAAATTGTCATGATCAACATTTTTAAACTATATTTACTGTTATTTTCTGACATTTTATTGGCCAAAAAAGTAATCCATTAATTGATGAAATTATCTGCAGATTAATCAATGATTACAATAACCATTAGCTGCAGTCCTGCTTCAGACTTATTCTCTATTCATACTGTTGGCATAGCACAACGCTGCTAATGCATTCACAGTCGCATGAAAATGAGAGAGATTGTCTTGCTGCAATGCTGGCTCTTCAGGTTTTCTCCTTTGCATTATGAATACAGATCACTCCCAAGTTATTTTTCTCTCACACGGCCACACAGAAGACATGTGCATGTCAGTCGTTACTTAGCTGTTGACTGTACTCTCTACACCATGTTTAAGTGCAGCATTTAATAGAAGATATATTGTCAGTGTTAGGTTTGAAGTATGCTTGGTTTGACAGGACCCCAAGGCTCTGCTGTCTCTTCTAGCAAATATCCGCTGCTCTGTAGTGTCAGTCAAATAGTGTGGCATATTCTGCAGGTTCTATACCAGTATTTTGTCAGTGTAGCAGCTCTTTGTTATTGACCCAACTGGTATTGCCCTCCCAATAATGCTTCACATTTCCATATGGTTGGTAGTGGATAAACTGATGTCTCTCTTCCCTTTCAGAATGTACCTTCTTTGCAGCCAACGATACAATTCAAGGGACTCCAAGGGGTAAGTACTTTTTTCCCCCTTGACATAGGGGTCAGATGAGTCATCACAAATTGTAAATTCACAATGTGAGAAACCTTAGTTTTGTCTAGGTTGTTAGCAGCAAGTTTAATTTTGCAGCTTTTAATGACAAGTTATTTATATAGTAATTTACCAAAGGGGCTGTTTGCGACGTTCAGAACATATGAGTTATGAGCCTGGGGTTCTCAACAGAGTGGTGGCTAAACTGGCGGCTAGCAGCTAACAGTGCTTAACAACGGCAACAGTGCTAACAGATGTAACAGTGTTAACTGTCATATGAGTGCAGTGCAAAGCGGTGACAGTGAGTTAGCTATACACACATGCAATAACATGCACACTGGCTGGACCAGTTTACCACAACAAAATATAGAGAAGCTTCAAATCCAGCACTTGTGGAGGTAGTGTTACTTTATTCTCTGCTCAGGATGTTGTTATTCTACTATATCTTTACATAGCAAGTAGTGTTTTTCTGCTATACTAATGCTCTGAATGTCACATACAGAACCTTTTAATACATTCATTTACTGTTTTTGCTTGCATGTGCTGGGTTGCATTCATTGAGATGGCCCCACATAAGTGTCTTAGAAGCAATAAAACCATTATTCTCTGACTTTGTCAAGTTATTCAGCTACCTAACTACTGCTTAGTATTCACTTATCTATGTCACCAGTATTGCACATTATTGGTATAATGATGATGATTATTATTAGTAGTAGTATTGTAGTAGTGCTGTACACAGCGTTTCAATGCAAATGTAGTAATCTTTTGAGCTAGTTTGATGTGGCAATTAATTTGTGGTTGTGGTTTGGTAATGTAAGCTGTATCCTCCATGCAAACAGTTTGCTGAACTGTTCAGGGAGGCACACATTTCAGACCCTTCAGAAGTCTTTATACTCTGTTTGCACTGCTTATAGTCAATGATGCACATGACTCACATACGGCCCCCCCTTAGCTGTGGAGACTTCAGAGTGCTTCCTGTCTCATGTGAACTCCTATGTTCAAGCATCAAACCCCATAGCTCAGATTTAGACCCTGCCTTTGTACAATATGAGCATACACACACTTTAATTGTAAGGTGAAAAGCCAGGCAAGATTTGAAAGTGGCTTGGCATGTGGCAGTTTTATTGTGATACATTAACCACATGTATCAGGCTGTCCATTCCACCTCAATGAATTATCTCAGATACTTGGATGTGAATGGATATTATGAGTAAAATTGTTATTATAACTTTATTTATACAACAATTTTTCAAAGATGTCACAAAATGCTTCACAACAAGAACAAAATAGTAGGTAAAAGACAAAACAAGGGGTGTGAGCCTGGAGCAGTACTTTGGACCACTTGTAGGCAATTTAGGCTTATGTTGTGTTGTAGGAGAGATACTATAACTTGTGTTATTTTCCCTTTCTGTGTGAATTTTTTACAGCGCATTAAAATTCCCAAGAATAATTCATCCTCAGACACCTTCCACAATTTTGATTTCTACCTGTCTAATGTGGGCAAGGACAACCCTCAGGGAAGCTTTGAGTGCATCCATCAGTATGTGTCGAGGTAATGATAATCACTGGTCAGCCGAATCAACTGCTGCTGTCTTACCACACATTGCTAGAAGGTAATCCCTCTCTGCCTCACCTTTCTCTCTCATACTCCCTCTTTGTCTCCAGCTCAGGGGCCTCACACCTGGCATTGTTGGCGACTGTACAGGACAAGGTCACAGTGTGCGCCACTAATGACTCCTACCAGGTGACCCGGGAACGCATGACCCAGGCCGCAGAGGACACACGTGAACGCGGGACCAAAGTCATCAAGCCTGGGGGCCAGTACAGAGGTAAGGCCCTCACTACAGTCTCATGTCTGCACATGCCAGATGCCAGGTTGGATCCTGGACACCAGCATGGCTCTATGTCCTGTCCACACCTCTCTTCTCTTTTCAAACTTTGCCCCTTTTGAGGGATTGAATAGGTGAAAGCTAACTGCCGGGCTCCATTCAAAGCCATTATTGCAACTGACTAAGCCATTATGCCGTCTCAGTCTTTTCCAGATTAGCAGTCTGACCAATAAGGGCCAAAGGTTGCAGGTGAAGCTATTTCTGTGTTATTGACACACAGCCTGCCAAAATTATACTGAAAGTGTACAACACAGCCGCTAACGTGCTGCCTGTGTTTGACTTTTTATGTTTCCCTTACACTTGTTGAACATTAACTGTCAACTGTGCCACCCAGTGCCTGATTTTGAGTTTTATAAGCTGAACAGAAAAAGTAATCTTTTATAATTTAATTTGGCCTGTCACTTTCTCCAGTCTTATTCATATGTCTTATCCAACTCAGAGCAGGTAGGGCAAGAGATCTACAACCAAACAACTTGCTGATATAACGCCTTGTGCTAAATTCGTTTTTCTCCCCTGCCTTATTCTCAGCATTCCTATATTTAGTCTTAGCAGAAACTTGTTGTACAAACTCCAAATTACAAAACAAATACAGGCTCAAAGCGCAGACAAACTTAACACCAACTGCCAGAAAGGAAAGAAAAGCCCATGCATTGACGAGGTGCATACACCTGCTCACAATGACTGCTAACCATGCCTTTTCAGTTTCAGACCACTTTTATATGATGAAAATGAAAAAAATATGCATTACGGTAAAGGAAACCACAAAGAAAGAGTAGCTTCACTCAGTCTCTTATCATGTGGAAATGGTTTGGCTATCTAAGGTCAAACGATCCACAGTGAATGCAGCACATTGTGACGGTCTGAGTCAATCCCTACTAGGGATGCATTTATTATATTATAAGCAATAGGTTACTGTGAATTAAAACTAATAGGAATGGGCACCGATTAAAATGGAGGTACTGTCAGTTCTTCTCCAGACTCATGGCTTTAAAAAACATGTTTTTACCCACATGCAAAACGCATTAAACAAAAATATGTCCCACTTTTTTTTTGTTTCTCTCCGCTGGCTAGTCTGGAAACAATACCAAATCCAATGATTTTGCTTACATGTTTTATCGTTATTTTTTAAAAAGTCTAGCAGTCAAGCAGTGGTAGCCTAAATGTAATTATTATTTGTGTAAAAATTTTGGAACTGATCAAGAAACACTGTAAAACTGTAGTTCCTCGGGCATATTTCCTGTCCCCCGAGAAGTCCCCACTCCTGAGGTGGTATGTTTCTGTTGGTCAGGAACTGTCACAGTTGAGTCTTGAATGTTCCCAGCTGGTCACACAGAAACCTCGGGGCTGAGCTTTCTATTTACTCACATGCAAACAAGCGTTGGTTGTCTCCAGTGTCAATATTACAACTGGGAACTAACAATTATTTCATTGTTAACTTTAATTACTGTTGATGTTTAAATGATAGCAGCCAACATCCTGGCTATTGTTTAACAAATGAAAAACCTCATAATGATAAGGAGAGAAAACATGAACGAGAAACTGCAAGTAAGAGACATGAAACTGAAATTTAACTTTATTTGGATATGTACTTAAGAAGAACAAATTCTCAGCAGATCCTCCCTGTTTTGGATACAGGTGACAGGTGTCTCCATTTATGGTCCTTTCACGTCTTATTTGATATTGTTAATGTAATTAATTATTAGTAAATATAACATTTAGGCATTATTTTTAAGATTTATTTCCCAAACAAACTAACAATAGGGAATTAAAAGTCAAAATATCATGTAGATTATTTCCTTTTCTTTTCATTTATCTACCATAGAACTTCTTGATGCTCTTCTCACTGCTCTATTGCAATTTATTTTCGTAATTGCTGTGGTGGTTGGTCGTTGTCATCAAATAGGTAGGTGTGTCCTAAAAACAGGTACTTGGGCTCGGGCAGCCATTTTTCAGTGTCAGAACTAGTAGTTTAAGGCCTTGGTCAAAGATATAATTGTTTAAACCAGAATCAAAAGTCTTGCTGAGTGCACACACTTTCTAGTGAGTTACAGCCTCCTCAGGCCTGTTTTTCTGGGCCCTAAATTTGCATTCACTGGCCCAGACAGAAACTGGGAAACGAGAGGAGCTTGTAGCAGCTGGTTTAGAGTGAGCACCCTATTTACTAATGCAAAAGGGGCCTTTAGCTTCTGGTTTTCACAGGCTGTTAATTTCAGGTAGCAGTGTGTAACTTATATTTTATCTTGGTCTGTACCCTCTGTCTTTTAATGAGAGCTGTGTAAGCCATGTTATTTGAAATCAGTGGCGTTTAATATTCTGTGTTACTATACTCCTGTTCTCTACAAATTCTCTAAGCACAGAATGATTATTTCCAAAGGAGGAAGCTTTGTTACATTAGCATTTCATCTGTAGCAATTTGTCATTAGACAACACTAAGTGTAAAAGCTCACACCGCCTCACATTGCTGCTAGTCTCTGCTTTTTGACGGTGAGGGAGGGGGGATCCTTTTTTGTTCATCTCTTTAACCTTAATCTCTTAAAGAGCTTTAGAATTTCATAATGTCCATGAAGCAGTGTAGGGGAATGAGCAGACACCCTGACTAAGCACATGGCTCAGCAACTCAAAGCATAGGTGTGTTAAGTTTTAATCACCCGGACTTGTGTTGGGCAGTCTGCAAGTGACTGACTCTCTAATGGTAATTGGCTTTAACAGAAGCACAACTTGGACCTCCTTGCTTCAAAAACTGAAAAAAGTAATTGTTATTGGCACCACAAACGCAGCCAGTGTATGCCCGAAATCACACATGAGGAATTACTCATAGTTTCATCTAAGCTAACCTTCAGAGCCTGTTTAATTTGGCCATTTCAACCTCCTCAGTCTATCAAATATTCCTGTATCTTTCATTCCCTCACTTTAAAATGAAACAGTCCTGCCTTATTGGCTTCTTCAAATATGCAATATTTGTGGCCATTGTAAAGTAAAGGAAAATTTCTCACTTTAAGGTTAGTGCCACAGAGTTAATGGGCAGAATCAAACTCCACATGTCCTGAAGCTCCTCTTATTATTGGAATGGATGGGTGATGATGTTTGTAGGTACACATGAGACCTTCAGTATGTGAGTTGAAGAAGGTAGTCATGGCTGTTGGTGAGCAAATATGTGATAGCATCAAAATGTATGATGATAAACTTCCCTTCAGCAAAGAAGAGGCCTTTATCATTGTCTCTACCTTCTGTCTCTAGGAAAGCAAGTCCATATACGTAAGCCGGCGCTATCAGCCCCAGATGTGGTCCCTGAGCGCAAGCGCTCCACACCCATCAACCCAGCCAACACTATTCGTAAGTGCCTTTCCAATAATCCCGTGTCTCAGCGGCCGTTCCGGGACCGCATCATCCACCTCCTGGCGCTGAGGTCCTACAAGAAGCTCGAAGTGCTTGCCCGTTTGCAGCGGGACGGCATCAACCAGAAGGACCGAAACTTACTGGGGACCACCCTGCAACAGGTATGTGTAAAGTGTTTGTTTTTTAAATAACTTGATATGCCTTTTCAGTGAGCAAATTAAAATGGAAGTGGCCCAGTTATTAGTATTTATACCCCCTCCATTAAAAAAAAAATCAGCAGTAATAACTTCTTATGTTTTTACAAAGGCTGATATTTATCAAATGTAAGATTTGATCCAAAAGATCCCCTAAGGCCCTGATCAGACAGAGTGCGTTTTACTGGTTGCAAAACGTGAGGAGCACTGCACTGCCTTTTTTGTTGAAGCCTGCCCCAGTCAGACAGAGCGCTTCTCCGTCTTTTTTTTTTTTTTTTTTATTGTTGCTAGGTAACCACAGAATCACTTACTTAACTCGTATTTTACTGTGAAGAAAACTTACAGATTTGTACCTTAAAAAAATGCAAAAAGGGCACATGAGGACTGAACACAGGGAAACGGAGTACCCTGTGGGCACATAAGACCCTCAGAAAGAGGAGAAATCACTGGGAGTACCACCAGCTTGTCCAGGAGCCTTGCCTTAGTAATGGCTGGTTTTAGGCTTATTTTAGGATGATTTTGAGACAGTTTGACAGTCTGTCAAATGTCGTGAGTTGAGACTACAGTTTGCTCAGGTATGTCTTGCAGCATGCCTGGGGCAACAATGAAGGTGAGCTAACATTCCCTTAACACAAACCATGTAGCTGAAGGCTTGCCTCTCAATTCATCGGATTGGACAGTGGGGTAAAACGCCAGTGACGCCAGACAGTGCACGCACTTTTCCACTCTAAATTGATTTTTTTTTTTTTTTCTCTCAACTAGAGGCATTCAGGGCACTTATGCAAAAACATGAGGTGCATAGAGTTGATAAGGATGAGGCGCTCAGCAGTGTAAAAACAGATAGAAAAATGCCTCTTTACATTGAAAACAACTATAAAAAGCCTCCAAATGTTGCTAAAATGTGCTCTAACTGATCAGGGCCTTACCCTTCGTAAACATGAAATCAAGGTACACAGATTTGCCTGAGGAAATCCAGCTCACAGAATAAAGGCTTCATTCCCTTTGACATGAGACGAGCTACCTAAACATTAAATGTTATTTGCATACACAGATGTTTGGCCAGCACAGGAAATGCGAAGTTTCTGTTCATGTATAGTTCTCATGCCGTCAGTCTAACTTATCAACTGTCTGTGTGTGTCTGTGTGTGTCTGTGTGTCTGTGTGCGTGTGTACAAACCAGGTGGCCAACCTGAACCCCAAAGATAACACATACTCACTGAAGGACTTTATTTATCGTGATGTCCAGAGAGACTGGCCTGGCTACTCTGAAGATGAGAAGACCCAGGTTGAGCGGATCCTGGCTCGGTACAGAAATGGCCTATAAAGCTTTTTAATTTAACTCTGAGCTTTAATACATACTTGAACTAATAAAGCATTTATGTTTTATGGTGTGTAACTAAGTACTAGTTTAAAGTGGTAGCCTGCCCCTTGAGGATTTAAGGTGAGGTTAATTGAACAATCACTGTACTGTGTGAAGGACAAAAGGGCCAACTTGTGTTGGTAACCATGGATCCCCATGTTTGTTTTAGATTTTTAAATGAATTAATAGTTTTCCCAGAGTGGTATGTTTGGAAAAACATGCCGTCATTGGAGCATAGTGTAACTGACATGAATTCACCACAGCTGTGACCACAGCTGTTGTTCCCTGTAAAAGGACAGCACTAGCAACCCCTGCAACCTTTCAGTCCTTCAGGGGGTGATTACTTAATGATAATGTTAAAGGAATCATTCAGCATTTTGAATTCTATTACATGTAATACACATGTAGATTTTATTTTCACAGTTATAAATTAAAAAGATACGACAAATTCCTTATGTTAGATATGAGATGGGTTTGGGGGAAAATAACACACAACTATACAGATTAATGCAATCATGTTGTTAGGCATTCATGTTATACAGTCTACCCTATAAACTGAAAAGACAAAATAGGTATAGGACAATATGTGAGATTAGCACTGTAAGAGCAGTCAGAAGGTTTTAAAAGATTTTGTGGTGATAAATTCTTAAACATTCAAAAGTTATGTTTACATTTAGCGTTACTCGCCAACTCACAATTTGTGCGTCCTTGAGGCCTGACAAACATGTTGAATATATTTCCTCACTCATTAAACTACTGCAATGCAGATTCTAAATCATTTTTATTCCTGCAATATTTACAAACATACAGTATGTGCTATCTTGCACACTTCTTCTTCTCCTTTGTTGGCACATGTCAAGCTGCAGCAGCTGTCACTTGAAGCCTAGAAACACCAAACCGACATCCATTAACTAGTGGTCACGAAAGCCAACTGTTGCTTCATCTGCGTAATAACTAAAAAGTTGGTAGTCTATATTCTTTATTCAAAAAGCAAAACCGGAAGACTGACATGACAAATTCAAGACGCTAGTTAGCCAGTTAGCATTTTAACAACACAACCTGATGTTGAAAGAGTAAATGATTTACCATGTGCCAGCAAACAGTAACACAAACAATCACAAACTGTTTCTGTTAGAGAGCCCAGTGGCTAAAAAAAGTAATCTTACCTATTATGACAAGTTAGTTTTGATCTCATACCCTCTTAACTTTAGTAGTGTGTTTGCTTTCCTCACTTCCGTCTGCTAATCAGTGATTTCATTCACTGATGGGCTCCGCCGGGTCTGTGACCGATTCAACGTGCTGAATTGGCTGAAAAACAGCCAACAAAAGCTGACTAGCGCCAACAGTGTAGGATGCATCGAAAGATCTAGGGCGACACACACTCACTAATGGCGAGCAATGGCTTGGTGTGTCGGGACCCTTTGTAGAAAAATATAGATGGCCGTAAAAAATAATAACTTCCTGTGTAATACATGAGCTGTGAGTTTCAAAAAAAGGACACAAGTGTTTTAATATAAGTGTGATTACTTCAGTAGGTCTTAGTGGAATGATTGTTGAGTGCTGGACTCTGATGTGCCCTTTGTTTTCTGTCACACCATTCTCCTCTGACACCACTCTTTCCTCTTATTAACAGCAAATTAGGTCTTCCTACTGAGACCCTCTCATCAAGCAGTCCTCCCAAAGAGAGTGTCCCCACATCCCCCCAGGTATCTGAGCAAAAACACACCTACACACACCACCACAGTGATGTTTGCAAGTTTTCAGCTAAATTCTGGGTGTTGTCTTGCAGAAGCGCCAGCCAGACTTTGACTTCATCGATCCTTTGGCGCCCAAGAAAGCCCGCATCTCCCACCTCAGCAATCGGGGGCCAGCAACGTCTTCATCCTCCTCCTCTGACCGCCACGAGGACGAGGGCAGCCCCAGCTCTAAACGCTCGTCCCTACCCTCCAACGTCACCTCAGGCCCTCCCAGCCATCTCCCCATCTCGTCCCACCCTCCTGCACCCTCTCACCAGCAGCCCAGCCCAGCCTCCAACTCCAACTCACCCAGCACGCCAGAGGGCTGTGGCACGCAGGACCTTCCCATGGACCAGAGTTCTTCCTGCAGGGACCCTTCACCCAGCCCCTTCTCCTCGGATAGGTCCCTGCAGGACCGCTATCAGCACCCTGTCCCCGTCCCCAGGCCAGCTGCCTCCCCCATCCCTCCTCCCCCTCCTTGCACCTCACTCACAGTTACCTCCACTGTCATCACCAGCCCTCCCTTGTCCAGCAGTACCAACAAGAAGTCGAAAAAGAAATCCAAGAAGCACAAAGATAAGGATCGAGAGAGGGAGAAAGGGAAACAGACGGAAAAAGGTAGCAAAAGCCCTCCCAGTGTAGCAGTGCAGGCTGAAGAGACTCGTAGAGCCAAAAAGAAGCGCAGTGTTGAGGAAGACAACAGTGAAGTTATCGTCAAGAATCCTCACAAAGACCAAGGTGCGTTCTGTCTTAATTATTAATAATCTGCATCACTGAACCACGGTTCAATACTTAAATGACTGTACCAGTTGTTGTAACAGTCACACCAGTACCTCTCAAATTACTGTCAAATATTTTCCAGTTTGCACATCACTTTTTTTAGTATTCCAGTATCTGTTTTCCACAGTCTTCGGTGCAACTTTGTTCTCATTCATTTCACTCATGACAAGGTTTAGTTAGTCTAATACGTCGTCAGTGTGTGGTAATTTAAGTTGAGGGGACATCTTTAAAGGTGTTAATCACATTCTTTTATAACACTGAATTGAATTTAAGTACATGTGATGGAAAGGGGGTTGTCTATTATGTCAAACCCACAGAGACTTAACAGCACGTCTGGTTAGCATTTCAGCGTAGTCGACACGTTTCTATAGCAGCAGACAACTGTTATTAGCAAACAGGCTTTGATAAACAGACTGTACGCCATTTAGCTGATAAAGAGATATTTTCTGCTTAATGAATATTGAACTCACATTTCTTCAAAAGGCCTATTTAACAGAAGATATTTTAACATGTAACAATAGGAAAAGCACGGGCGTAAATAATGAAATGAAAAATTACTGCTGTGACAGTCTCAGAGTCCTGGTATTGTACACTTTGGCTCATTGTCTCACTGTAATGGCTCACTAGGACACTTAAATAGAACAGGTCATGACAAGTTAAAATGTCTGTTGTTAAAATGGTTTATGAGATAATATTAGTCTGACTGCTAGATGCTGGTAATGGTTTGCAAAAATGTTAGCCACAAAAAATAATAGTTCCTCTTGGACCCAGTGTCCATAAATGAATTTAACTTAGCTGTAATGTTGTCAAGAAAAGTCTTATAGAAGTGCTTCCTTTACCTATCGTGAAAAAATGGAACTTAGATGTTGCATAACAAGGAAACCTTTGTATGTTTAAAAACCAAACATAGGTGGTGTGGATTTTGCTCCTCGCATTTTAAAGCTTTTTTTTTTCCTGATGATTTGGACACAAATTCCTGTCTTTTATGTGACAATGCCTGAACACAGCACAGGCTCGCTCCACTGTGGGTACAGTGCCGTGCTGCGCTGCTGTGTGAGCAGCGTGTTTGACTCTGCTCAGTGAGTTGATGGTCATTTACACATTGTCCATAACAATAACTATGTCAGGTCAGGTCAGTGCCCCCCTAATATAATGTAGGGGAAACACTGAATCAAGCAAGAAGACTCATGATACCATTTATGTATTATATTGTAATCGCGATCGCAAATCGCAAATGTGTTTGTGTGTTTGTGGACTAACTCATTCAAGCAGCATTGACGAGTCTTGTGACTGACATGCCTCCTCAGTCCAGGTTTCCAGCCAGTTTATCTTTCAGACTTTGGATTGTTGCTCACCATGTTTCGAATCTTTATCTCTGTTTATGTCTGTTCCAGCCCACCCAACCACATACAGTTTGATCTTTGATTACACTGACACACTCGATGTTGTCTGAACATGCTGAGGCATTGATCCGAGCTCCTCTTTACTCTGTGGTCTTTAGTCCTGCTTTATCTGATATTGTAAATGTTGTGGTTGTAGTTTGAGAGTCTTTCTTTCTCTTTCAAGGATATGCTGTTGCTGTGTTTAATAACTGCTAATAAGCCAGAAGCTCTTGTTTTATGTATTTTCAGTACAGATGTATAGTTCATACATTGTTTTGAATTGCTGTTTTTTTGTTTTGTTTGTTTTTAAATTGTTTTGTTTTTATAGTGCAGCTAAATACAGTAGCCCATCCTTAGTAATAATTTGGTGTGTTTTGTATTATAAATGCAGAATTTACATTTCTACCCTCTCGTCCTTCTCCTCAGACTCTTCAGATAAAGAGAAGCCAGTCCAGTCCACTGAATTCTCCTCCACCATTGAGATGCCGGACTATGTAGTGTGAGTTACGTTGAATTACCTTGAAGCTCCTGTTTTTGCAGAGCGTGACCCTCTTTACCTTCAAGGTCTCTCATTTCATAATTTGAAACATTTGACTAAACAGGATGTTGAAAACAGACACAAGCTTGAGAATTAGGACATGGGAAATGCTGCAGTAAACACAGATGTGTTTCATTTGTGCATTGTGGCGTTTTTCTGTCTTTGCTGTGCTAGAACTGTTTTGCTCTTTCTATGTCATTGGTAATGAGTGCAGGGAGCACGTTAGCTATTGCTCAAATAGAGAGGCTCAACAGCTGGTAAACAGGATTCCCACCATTCTTTAAAGATCATGACCTTTAACGAGGTGTATTCAAAACAAAGAAAGTTAGGGCAAAGTTTGTTCATGATGGAGTGCTGGTTTAATCTTTAACATGACAAAACATAATTTTTTATCAGTTTTACGTGTGTAACCACTTTCAAAAGAATAATTGAGTTAAATTTACTTTCCTGTGGCTACAGGAAGTACATGCCGTTGTTGTCTGTGGACCAGCGACAAAACTACAAGGATGACTTCAATGCAGAGTATGATGAGTATCGCCTGCTACACGCCCGCGTGGAGAGCATCACCCGCCGCTTTACCCAGCTGGATTCCCAGTGTCGGAAACTGGCACCAGGCACCAAAGAATACCAGGTCATATCAGCTGGCATAAATACACTGTACCTATGTTCATGTTGCCTTTTTCATCTGCTCGTTTCTCCTAAAGCCAATTACTGTATAATCCTGACGGAGCATTTGGGGTGGATCATTTTTATGAACTCTTAAAAAAAGAGGTCCTGGTTAAAGTTATCGTATTCGTTTCAGACTGTGAACAGACCAGAATCATACAAGGATTACAGAGATAGTATTACTGAGTCCTTATAGTGGTGTTCCTATTTTTTGTCCATTTCTTGTATATAGCAGTTAATACAAAGTACAGACATGTAGAAAAGTGCACACAGTTGAGTACTGATCTCCGCTGGGTGTGTCTGTGGGTGGGGAGCAAGGCGTGTTGTGCAGGCTGTGTGTTAAGCCTGTACGCAAAGCAGTAGTGGAAAGATGCGTAGAATGCTGTGTAACCGAGCGTCTTGGAATAACCTAACTGTCAAAATTTAAGGCTCTGTAAATGACATTCAGAACATTAATATAGCAGCAAACTATTTACTCTGTAAAGATATGGTGGAGTAATGGTGTCCTGAGCAGAGAGTCAAGTCAGGCTTGTTTCTAGCCTAGCCATTTGTAGGAAATGCCTTATGTATAAATAAAACAGGTTTTTCAACAACTGTGAATCACTGCAGCGACGAGAGGTCCCTGAGCACAGAGTCATAACTCTGCACCAAAAACATGAGGCTAATTGGTCCATTAATATGCCAGATTAGCACAACTGCACATATGATTTCCTGGAGGCTTACGCCTGTTTGAGGCTTAATACTATTAATAATGATTAGAGAATTACCTACTAATACACAGGAGGCAGGGAGTGATGCATTTTTATTCATATTTTAAGGTTTATAATTAACAGAAATCATAATTATATAATTTGATATTTGGAAATTTTGTTGATTTTCATTAAAATGTTTTTTATTTTTTTCCCCACAGAAGGTGCAAGAAGAAGTCTTGAAAGAGTACAAAAAGATGAAACAAGTGAGTAGTTTTGTAGACGTTAGTCTGATAAGGATACTTTTTCTATAGACCACTGAAACATTATTAAGTATGTTAACTGTTGGGTTTTGTTATGCCTCTGTGTCAGTGATAGCCGTGGCAGGAGGCACTATGTCTGTCCATCCCATCCACTTGAACTCAATGATGAACTAATTAGATTTCGGTGGTCAAAGGTCAAGTCTATGTGACCTCACCTCTCGTTATGTGAACGTGATATCTCAACAATGCCTTAAGGGAATTTCTCCAAATGTGGCACAAACGTTCACTCGCACTCAGCAATGAACTGATAGGATCTCAGAGGTTAAAGGTCAAGGTCATTGTGACCTTGCATCTGTCTCATTCTTGTGAACACGATATCTAGAGAACACCTCAAGGGAATTTCTTCAAATTTGACACAAACGTCCGCTTGCACTGAAGAATAAACTGATTGGAATTTTGTGGTATAAGGTCAAGGTCAGTGTGACCTCACAAAATACGTTTTTGGCCTTAACTCAAGAATTCATAGGTTAATTATGACAAAACTTCACACAAATGTCTAATAGGATAAAATAATTAAGTGATTACATTTTATATCCAAAAGGTCAAAGGTCAACTTGACTGTGACATCACAATATTCTGCATAAAATACTTTTCATGCCATTGCCATTATTCAACGTCATATCTCAGGAACAGAAGAGGAAATATTTGGTCAGATACTGAACTGGTGACTCTTGGGTTCCCACCTTGACACTGCTGATTGTACAGATCTGCTCTGCGGTTGAGGGAACAATGAGTATGAAGCATCCATGTTTTCACAGACATGGATTTAAACTGTAGGAGAAACTTGACTGGTGTGTTGAGGCATACAACCACGGTGGGGTAATTCTAGTTTTTGGTTTTTTTTTCTCAAACACAGCAGGAGTTGCTGCGAGGGTGATAGCTGCTGTCTGATCTTATGTGTGTGTCTGTCTTACAGCACAGCCCCAACTACCACATGGAAAAACAACGCTGCGAGTACCTGCACAACAAGTTGGCCCACATCAAGCGGCTAATAGCTGATTTTGACCAGCGCAGGGCTCAGTCCTGGTGCTGAGAGCACAGCACACAACATCCTCACTGATCAGTATTGAGAAAGGAGTGTTGAACCAGGAGGGAGTGTCGAACCAGGAGGGGGTGTCCAACTGGCTGTTATTTATTAACACCCCTTCAGTTACTGCCTCCACAAGAGCCCCTCCCCCACCCCCCCCCCTCCTCCTTCCCTTTTCCCGTCATCCTTTTTCATTCCTTGCTTCTTTTTTCGATCTTTGATTCCACTGGCTTCATTGTTGCCTGCAACCTTGAAAATTTCACTTTGACTTTACCCCCCATCTTTTGCTTTCTCTGTTTCTTCTCAATGAGCTCCTGTGGAATTTCATACCACTGGACCAGTGGCAGGGGCTGCCTGCATGTGTGAAGGGGTTTGGGGAAAAAACTTCACCTCTTCTAACCTTTGAAGGACTTCATCTTCAGGCAAAAAAAGAACAAAAAAAGTATTTTTGAGCATCAGAAAATATTAACTTGTATTTAAGTAAAAAAAAAAAAAGAAAGAGGGAGATCTATTTATTTTGGGACTCGTAGTGCAAAGAAGAGTCCGCAGATGATATATTGTTTAACTTTTGTTGAAAACAATGCAAAAAAAAATTACCGCAGGCCTTATGTGTTTTGACTTCGTGAAGCCATTTTGCACGCAAGATCCATTATGTCGTCTCATTTAGCAAAGATGTCTCTCCTGCCTCATTTCCTCTCTGATCATAGAAACTGTACTGGATAACCTTGCTTCAACACGTTGCTGAGTTTGAGGCTGAATTGAGAGGAAATGAGACAAGCAGGAGAAATCACCTGCGCTGAATGTGAAGCAACAACAGTATGTGTGCATGGATTGTAAATTTAGTTGTAATGGCCACGTGGGGTGGTGAGGGTGGGGTAAGGAAAGGAATATGATCCCCTGTCAGTAGGGGGCAGTATTCCCTGCACCAAAAGTGTTTAGTGTTCACGGTGCATTATGGGTGCCTTAAGGTGTTTACACTCAGAAACGTCAAGTTGGGCCGACCCTTAGGGTCCACAGGCAACACAAAGGAACTATAACTGCCTGGAAACAGGTTGTGTGTGTATGTATGGGTGTGTGTGTGCATGTCGGAGTTGTTAAAGAAGGAAAGGATGTTAAGTCTGGAAGGTGTGTTACAAATCGTGTGTGTGTGTGTGTGTGTGTGTGTGTGTGTGTGTGTGTGTGTGTGTGTGCGCGCGCGCGCGCATGCATGGTTGTGCATTATGTGGAGTGACAGGTGTATAAAAATAAAAATGTGGAGAAAAAAGTGAGAAATATGAAAAACAAATAAAAAAAGCTGCTATAGTGTTTGACCAGCCAGAGCACTCAGGATCAACCTGGCTGGAGTAACAGTACCTGATCTTAATTGAAGAGAAATAGAAGATCCTTATTTTCCAGAGTGGTTCACATCTAGAGCCTGGAAAGGACTGCGCCCACCTCTTCAGCTTTATCCAGTGGCAAACAGCCTGTGTTTCTGTTTAAGAAAGAAGCAAAAAAAAAAAAAAGAAACGTCATCCACCAGAGACCAGAGGACAAATCTGTATTATGATTTCAAAATGTATTTGATTCTCAGTTTGAGTTCTGCAGAGCAGTGAAAGATTTCAGAGTAGCCTTTTTTTTTTTTTTCTTTCAACATTGATACCGATTCGTTCAATGGATGGATGAATGGCTTCTATGAAAAAGTCTTTATTTCAACAAGGGAAAATTTGTTTACAAACTTGTGTTAGAATGTTTGCCAAAAAATTAAATACTTTTCTGGTACTGCATCCATGGAGTAAAATTTCTGATTGGGGCTTAATTTTTAGTAGAAATTAACACTGGAATATGTTTGTCCTTCAATGAAGAAAACACCGTTACATTTGGGGATGTGAAGAGGAACTGAGCCACTGTTCCCCCAGATAGATCAACAACTGAGAGGTGCTAACTCTTATCGTGGTTGACCGCTTCTCAACAGTCTGGTCTGGTTATACTCAGCTCGTGAGGACATGTAAGAGTCCATGTCCTGTATTGGGGAAAAATGTAGCCCCTATTTTTTTCCCCAACAAATGGAGATCTGAGTATATAAACATATATTTTGGTTGTGGCATTCTATCAAGTAGTCAGTCTCTGCAGCAGACTGGCTGTTTTGTTCGGCTGTCAGAATCAATGTAACATAATTACAGACCTGGCCTAACTCACTTGTTGTCTCTCAAGTTATTTTGGACAGAAAATCAGCACTTGTATCTTGGACGTGTTACAACAGCAGATAAAAAATATCCATAAGAGTTTAGGCTCTACTTTAGAATTACACTTACTACGTCCATGGACCACAGGGTCAGTGCTTTGGTTTATTTTCTCCTGTTTGCCCTTGTAATGGTCCCAGAATTCAGGCTCAGAAAATCCCACTACAGTTAATTAATGATGGAGGCCGGGGCTTTACATGCAGCCTTCCATCACACGTGTGTCCTCTTCTCAGCCTTCCAAACATTTCTGTCTTCATCATAAAACAGATTTACCTTAATTGGGTCTGATCAACATGAGTTACGTGACCTGTTTTGGTGGGAGGAAGGAGGGAAGAGTTTTGATTAAGAGTCTTAATGAGGAAGTGGCAAAGTTTAAAGATGTCCTCGTATTGTTTAGATATGAGAAACCACTGAAAATTAAGTGAACTTTGGGTGAAATCTGATCCTGCCCAGCTGAAAATGTACAAGACATTTCAATAAAAATCAATTTAGTTTTACCTGGAAAATGCCTCTTGTTGTATGTTCTCTGTGATTCCTTTATAGCCAGCTGAAATTGTTATATGTAGAATAAGACAAAACAGGGTACAACCTAGAACAGAACAGAAACACCACATGCTCAGTCCATAACATCAAAACATTCATATATCCAGTGTTGAAAGATTGTGGACTGCTCTTGTACTGATTAATACCAGTTCGATGTAAATTCATTGAAACTGTAGAAGGAGTCTGTCAAAGTACGGTGCCTGTAAAGGGCCAAAACTCTCCTCAAATTGCACAGTAAATTAAAAATAGCTGACTTCCTGTTGGGGTTGCTGTGTGGCTCCAAGAGGCTTTTTTTAAGTGCAGACACGATGCCTCTGCCTCCCAAATTTAGTTCATCTATGACAAATTTAAAGGTGGGGGCTTCTACTTTCAAAACTGTTATGGTGCACAGCTGAGCCAATAAAATACTGGTCAGTGTTAGGGCCCTTAAAACACTGAACTCCTTCTGAAGTCTATGACTGTTTTGGGACAACTACTGTATGGTGTGTAGTACCACACTGGTCCAGTATGTACTTATGTTTTTCATCAAGTTATTCAGCAGTAAAATATAGATCAGTTATTAAAAGACTGATTCTAAATATGAGCCTAGTTTTTCTTGGTATTTGTACTCCAGTTACTGTTTTCCAAAACGCAAACAATCTGTATTTTCTAAGAGCAACATCTGAGGATAAAATGAATGGTTTGATATAGGTTTCTCTAAAGCATGAAAAGATTCACATGATCGTAACAATGAATATGAATATTAAACTGTATTTTTTATCTTCTAGACAAGGAAAAAGTGACAGGAGAGCTGCATTCAAAATATGCCTCCAGGTTTCATGTAGTTTACCTTTGTGCCTGAGAAAAACTGGTGAGACTGGTTTAAATAGGCGACGGTAGAGTGTTTCTGACTTTCAGAGCATGACTTTGGTTATGATAATGCTGCGCTCATTATTAAACAAATTGCTGAATTAAATAATAATTGTCTTTGTTGCCCTTTGCTGCAGTCAGAGGTAAGTTAAGTGATGCTGGAATGACAGCAGATGGCAGAGTTGTTAAAGCCTGCTGTTTGAGTCAGTCGCTGCTAAACAGAATTTTAAACACGTGTTGGGGAGCAGTGAAGTAATTGTAATTAAACTAGAAATGAATCTACATTTTGCAGTAGGTTGTGGGAAGTTCAACTACATTCATATTTGCAAAGAGGTCCAAGTAGATACATTACTTTTTTGCCTTTTTTGTGTAGTAAACTACAAAAACTACAACATTATGTGCCATAAAAGAAATGATATTTATTTTTATTTTACCTCTGCTTCACTTCTACAATCGAACCCTTATTGAGCAGCTCCACTATTTTTCTTTTATCCTGACTGCTGTGAGGGCATGCCCAGGCAATGTGTGACCTGTGAACAAGTGGGCACTTTTTACAATAAACGCAAGTGAGTGGCTTTTAAAAAAAAAATCAAAAAATGCTGGCATGTGACTTTTTTGCATTATATGTCGTTATAATTTAAAATCACATGTGCATGGTAAATTTTTATCATTTTTAATAGTCTGAACTACTTTTTCTTTGCTTAAGTTAACCACACTAGGTTTCTCCCAAGGGTCGCTTTGCTGTTGTTCATCCTCTCCTTTGGTCATATGATCAATATAAGATGTGCTGGGGAATATGCTCTAAATGAATTATCAACTAATCCTGTGTTATGAGCTAATTTTGTGACTCTCTCTTATGGAGCAGCCCTGTGTTAAATGTATTCCTATTTTGGTATAGTGTCTGTGCTTTGTCAAAATAACATTAACTTCATTTTAATAAGAAAGCTGGGGTGAGGTAGTGTCATAGTCCAGCACATCTGAATATTTTGCGCGCTTGTGGTCTCTGGGCAGATGATGAATCAGCTGTGTGCACTGTCCTTAATGGGGACTTGGATGCTTCAGGGTTTATATGCACGTAGGCTGTAAAGTAGGTAGGAGGAAGGGAGTGTGGGGGCCAATAGGGGTCCAACAGCTTTTATTTACACCCCCGGACTATAGATTAAAGCCTAATGATATGCCCTGGACTCATTAACAGGTTAGTCCAGCCATGCCTGTCATACTGAGCTCTACCTGTAGCCTATTATTAAATATCTCATTTCATCACTCGAGGCGGAATTTATACTTCTGGGTTGAATCAACGCCTTACCTACGGCGTAAGCTGTGTCATCGTAGAGCCTACGCCGTAGCCTGAGGTGCACCTCCCCAGAAATGTATCTACACATTGCGGCGACGCAGACCTCCTGTCTGATTCTGTAAACTGAAACCATTTTCCTCAGTGGAAATGAAGCTTTTATTTACTTTAATTTCACAGATAAGAAACAATAAATTGTGAAGACAATAAAGCCTCCATAAAATAGCATTTTAAGTCAGGGATTTATACTTCGGGTTTTATCCTGGCTTCATATGAGCAGAGGAAATCTCCGCTCATCGCTAGGCTAATGCTAATAACGTTAGCATGTTATATTTGTTTGGAAACATGTTAAGTATAAAACAGTTCTTTTGTCAGTGGACCTTGTGAGTTGTAATGGAGCAATGTTACCTTTGTTAAATGTTGCTGTAGTTGCAGAGTAAAGTTGCTGTTGTTGCTGGGGAAAATTCCGCTGGCCGCTAGGCTAATTTATAAAATGTAAAATGCCATAGGCTTGTGCTAAAAACATTAGCATGTTGTATTTGTGGGTAAAATGTCTCCAGCAAAAGACAGTGCTTTGTCTGTCAATGCTACCAGTTATAATGAAGCTAATTTGTGTACTTGTGTTTGAAATGGTGTGTTTTGAAGGTTTTGAAGCAATTAAACTTCATAGCACTTCACTGAAACCCCGTCGCCAACTGGTGTTTTGGAGGTGTAACTGCAGAGTGACACAGACACACCACAACACAAGTAATATATGCTCACAATGCGGTGTAGGCTATGGTGTAGGGTCTACCCATAGATATATATACATAGATGCCGCACCCTGGCTTGTGGGATGCGTCAATACCGCCGCCATCTTGCTTAGGTGCTCTGACCGGTTTAGACCCGTGTCAGACTCGGCAAAAATGCCACATTTTTGCTCTGCATTTGGGTGTACGAACGAAAGAAGTGTTAAAACCAAGCAGAAGGGAATAACATTCCACAGGTAAGAAGTTGTTTTACAATATTTTACTGTTACGAACATGTTTAATGAGATATATATCTCAAAAAGTGATCCTTCTTTTAAGCTAATCAAGTAAAGTAACTGTCCTGATCTGGTCCTAATGCCAAATTAAGCTAACGCTATGTCACACAACTTAAAGAAAAAAGGTTAACATTTATATAATATTACTTATAAAATTATGATGCTTTGTCAAACAGCTATGTCGGTGTATGTGTTATTCCAAATTGTCAACTATCTGTTTCATGGCACCAACGTAACATAACGCAGCATAATGTTAGTAGTTAACTTGTGGCCTGAATTGTAACTACAAATTATGTGGAACTGCGTTTTTCTGACACACTTATCTTGTGTGTAGTTTCCCAAAAAACACAGATAGGAGACGGACATGGGTAGCAGCAGTGAGGAGAAAGGACTTTGTCCCGAGTGACTCCTCAGTCATCTGCAGCTGTCACTTCAGACCTGAGGACTTTGACAGGACTGGGCAGACAGAAAATAATACTAGCTACTGTACACTGTATTTTTTGTAAATATGACCTAATAATGTAAACAGTTCTGTGTCCAGGCTCCCATGAGCACTGTGGTGTTATACATATGAGATTAAAGCAAAATTTTGTGTAAACATGCAGCTCTAAGTCATTTATTTTCACTTGTACAAAACCAACATTTGTTAATCAGAATCTACACTGCAGCTCGGCACAACCCTGCTGATACACTATTTTTTGCATATTGTGTGACTTAAAATGTGAATAAACATTTATAATCAAAATTAATAATTAAATGACATCATGGTGGGCATTGTACATCTAGTAAGAAAAAAGAATATTTATTACATGGGGAAAGTTTAGTTTAAATGTGTTGTAGAACTATTACTGTTACTTTATCTACATAAGATCAAATATTTTTGTATGAAAAGCTGCATTTTTTATTTAACCAAGTATCCTGTATCATAACTACATGTCTGACAATCGTAACAAACCAAACCGCATGAAAATCGGTTGAGAATTCAGCGAGTAATGATGATTTTAATCATAAATAGTCTCCTGCCTCAATAGACATACATGCATTAGGCAGCGCGGCTCCACCTGGGCAAGATGGCGGCCGCGTTGACGTATCGCTCCAATGAGGAGCACCGTTGAATGCGGCATCTACGTATATATATCTATGGGGTCTACCGCACAAGTATAAACCCTGTTTAACTGGACCCCATAACCAGCGCAAACTCCCTCTGAAATGCCTTAGTTTGTGCACGCGCTCACGTGCACATGCAAGAGTGTGTACTATCTCTTTAAGAAGTCGAGGTGCCCTGACTTTTACGTCATCCTCATTAACATAATTGTCAAAGAGCAGACGGACCATCATCTTTGTCCTCCTCCCTGCCTTTCATCCTCAGAGTACCTGCTTCACTTAGCGGCTACAAATGGCGCAGCAGTTTGTACAGTCTAAAATTCAGGGAGACAAAGTGGTGCTGTTCGTTAAGTCCACGTGCCCGTACTGCAAAATGGCCCAAGACGTTTTGTCCAAATACAAGTTGAAACCGGGACACCTGGAGTGTGTTGATATAAGCGGCCGCAGCGACATGGACAGCATGCAGGAGTACTTCCTGGAGCTGACGGGAGCCCGCACGGTAAAGATGCTTTGTCACAGTATGAACAACATTGAGAGGGGGTTGTAGCCGATTCCGTGGTCTGTCCAGGGACCATGGTCTCTGGCACGGACCAGTGGTCACCACCACTAGGGGCGCTAGAGACACTGGTCGCGACCAGCTGCACTGTGGTCCCAGTGGTCTGTGAAGTGACTTTAGTATTTTCTCCCTTTTCAAGTCATTTTGGCAGCACTGTTAGCTGGATAAATGTCAAAGATCATAATATTTTGTCTATAAAATAAACTTGATCAGAATTATTATCATTAATATTGTTATTATTATTGATTATAAAGATCCCTGTGGTCAGGACCAGCTGGTCTCTGGCACGGACCAGTGGTCCCTACCACTAGGGGCGCTAAAGTTACTGGTCCTGACCAGCTGCTCTGTGATCTGTTCTGTTGTTTGGACCAGTTGAGTGATCTGTGGAGTGTTTGTTTTTAATACAAATTTTCCCTTTTCTTACTGTGTTAGCAGAATAGCCTAAATGTGAGAAGCCATAATCATTTGTCTATCCAATGTTATCACTATTAATAGAGGTCATAATAAGAATGATTAAATTATTAGTCATAGTTGTATGAGTAATACTATCGATTATGCAGGTCTGTGTCTTCCTGACTGGTTTAAACTTTACCAATGTGTTGCATTTTAAAAGTTTGTGACATTACCCTTTGTATGAAATCTTGATCTAGAAACTAATGTCAAATAAATGTAGTGGAGGAAAAAAATGTAGAGTTGAGTGACAAAGTGTCGCAACCTGGCTCTTTGGGCCATGACAGGATGGGAGACACACTGAATTAAGGAGGTGTAACAAAGTAGATTTATTAACAAAAGGAACAAAATGTGAAACAAGGAAAATAATGAATAAATGGGATGTGAACATCAGTACTATCAGTAGTGTACGATGTGCATGTGTGTAAGATGTAATGTATGTTGTATGAATGCATGAACTGAGCATAAGGAACTAAACTGCAGCTGCCACATCACCCCATGGGACGTCTGCTGGAGAAGAGAGAGAGACAATGAATGAATCATGGGTTTTATAATCTCAGGACACTGGGCCCAGGTGCCCCTGCTACACCAAAACTCCTTCCACAAACCCAAGTCACATCAGGAGGCTGCTGTCTCAACAGCAGGGGTCATCACACAAAGGAACATCAAATGGAAATACAAAAATGTAAAAGTTTAATTAAAAATTCAACACAAGTAGCCCACAGTACAGTAACAAAAGTAACAGTCGAATCTTGATTGATCCAGCACCTGATCACTCGATGATCGTTCCGAGGATTTTCTCGGCATAAAATCTTGAAAAACCTTCTAGTCTCACCAGGATGTCAATTGTGGTCTGCATAAAAGAAAACATTTTAGTTCAGGACAACACAGGGAAAAAAAACACAAGGAAGAGGACACATTAACAGCTATTATTAATGTTAACAGATGTAATTATATTTATGGGTGATCAAGTAACAGTAAGCTCAAGCTCAATTCTGTTAGAATGGTAGAACTGTTACAGTAATGGATACCTTTATGTCTTTGTTCAACTAAAATTGGAACTTACCTCTGGCACCATGACATCAATGACAAAATCAATGTTTTTGAGGAGGCTGTAATCCAATGACAGCGTTGGCTTTATCAGATTAATGAGGTCATTCATCTGTTGGACATAGTAAGGGTAAATAAACAGTCGTTCATACACTCTGACAAAATGACCACTTTTAAAAAATTACTTTAAAAAAATATTACTTACGTGTTTCTCATTGAAACAGATCACAGTGCAGCTGGTCAGAACCAGTAACTTTAGCACCCCTAGTGGTAGGGACCACTGGTCCGTGCCAGAGACCAGCTGGTCCTGACCACAGGGATCTTCATAATCAATAATAATAACAATATTAATGATAATAATTCTGATAAAGTTTATTTTATAGACAAAATATTATGATCTTTGACATTTATCCAGCTAACAGTGCTGCCAAAATGACTTGAAAAGGGAGAAAATACTAAAGTCACTTCACAGACCACAGGGACCACAGTGCAGCTGGTCAGAACCAGTAACTTTAGCGCCCCTAGTGGTAGGGACCACTGGCCCGTGCCAGAGACCAGCTGGTCCTGACCACTGATGAGCTGGTCGCGACCAGTGTCTCTAGCGCCCCTAGTGGTGGTGACCACTGGTCCGTGCCAGAGACCATGGTCCCTGGACAGACCACGGAATCGGCTACAACCCCTGTTGGCAACATTAGTGTCACTTTAAACAACCTGGAAACACAAGAGTTTACACGTGTTTATCTCATGAACGTATGCTGTGCCCTTAGAGTTAAGAATGAAGTTAATTTTACCCATGTAGACACAGAGATGATAAATTAACGGTTCTGTAACCTGCCGGAAGTTTAGCTTTTAATAAGGTTTATGTAAACCTACAAGAAGTTGTAGCACTGTTAGCTAAAACCAGTTAGGATAAATACTCAGATGTAAACATGTCAGACTGATATGCTGGTTGTTATTCATTCATTCATTCATTCATTCATTCATTCATTCCCATGAAATCAGTTTTCAGTAGTAAATAAGGGAGTTTCCAGGAAGAGCTGCCACTTGTCTCAATTACCTCGTGTGTGTGTGTGTATGTGTGTGTGTGTTAATGACTTGGGGTGTCTATTTAAAATGTAGTGGTGGATGAAGAATTCAGACCATTTAAGTACACTGTAAAAATACTCCATTATAGGTAAAAGTAAAGTAAAATAACTCAATGAAGAAAAAATGGCCCCAGTAACCATTTACTTTTTTTATATTATTAGATTATTATTATTAACATTAACATTAATACTCATGAATTAATGTCACGGGGGGTCGCGGGGGCAACAGGCCAAGCAAAGCACCCATCCCTCTCCCTAGCAACACTTTCCAGCTCATCCTGAGGGACCCTAAGGTGTTCCCAGGCCAGATGAGATAAGTAGTCCCTCCAGCATGTTGTGGGTCTGCCCCAGGGCCTCCTACCAGTGGGATTTGCTGGAAACACCTCTGTCAGGAGGCATCCTGATCAGATGCCCGAACCACCAAAACTAACCCCTTTCGACACAAAGGAGCAGCGGCTCTACTCCGAGCTCCCTCCGGATACCCTATCTCTAAGGCTGAGCCCAGCCACCCCATGAAGGAAACTCATTTTGGCCACTTGTATCGGCAACTTCATTCTTTCAGTCACTACCCAGAGCTCATGACCATAGGTGAGGGTTGGGATGTAAATGGATAAGCATATCGAAAGCTTCGACTTCTGGCTTAGCCTCCTCTTCACCTCGACGGTCCCCACTGAAGAAGCTGCACTAAACCGCCGATCCATCTCACGCTCCATTCTACCCTCACCCTCAATTAATGTAAAAACAGCATCTTATTTGATCTGCTAATTATTTTCTTCAGATTCAGAAAATAGTGACAACTGCCCCTTACAATCACCTAGAGCTCAGCATAATAACTCAACATTAGGGCTGTGTGATATGGATAAAACCAAATATCACAATATGTTTGACCAGTACCTCGATATTGATGTTGCAGTGATATTGTAGGATTGTCGCTTTTACAAAATCTTTACATGATGAGATTTTTGATAAATAATCATCAGTAATGTGGATAAAATGACTAAGTGGTTAAAGGCAAATAATAAAACAGTTAGAACAGTCTGATAAGTTCAGAGAATGATGTCAGTTTTCTGTAATGCAGCCTTTAAAACCAGGAAAAGACAACACCATGTTATGATATTCAAAATCTAAGATGTCTAGTCTCATATTGTCTCATATGGGCGTCTGTGGCTCAGAGGTAGAGCGGGTCATCCACCAATCGAAAGATCAGCGGTTCCATCCCCAGCTCATCCAGTCTGCATGTCGAAGTATCCTTGAGCAAGATACTGAACTCCCGAATCCCGATGGCTGTTTGAGTGTGTTAAAACTGAGTAGCAGGTGGCACCTTGTACAGTATGGTAGCCTCGGCCACCAGTGTATGAATGTGTGTGTGAATGGGTGAATGTGACTCGTAGTGTGAAAAGCGCTTTGAGTGGTCGGATGACTAGAAAGGAGCTATACAAATGCAGGTCCATTTACCATCTATATCATGGTATCGCTTTAATGTCAATATATTGCCCAGCCCTAAGTCTCAGTGCTTGTTGTGTTAAAATTATTAAAAAAACAAATAGAAATAATTAGAAGGAAAATCAGTGAATCTTCACATTTGAGAAGCTGGAGCGAGGAAGATGTTTGGAATGACTGAAAAATGACTTGCACAATTTTCAGAACAGTTGCCAATTAATTTCCTGTCATTACCTGTGATGGTGCCTTCAAATGTAACCCTTGAGCTCGTGTTTATGACATGGGAATTGGTATACAGAGAGGAAGGCAATCATATGGTTCTTCCTGTGAATGCGGTGAACAAGACCCCATTTGAACGCATCATTTTACACCCAGAGATGTTAAAGGTATGGTTACCATGGTATCAAAAGTATGGCAGAATCTCTGATGGTAGACAAATGGGAATTATCTTCGCTATATGTCGTCATATCGTCCCACTCTGTGCACAACACTGAAAACAGATGACTGCGTATTCACAAGCTGCAACCCCTGTTTCTCTTCTTTCTCTTCTTTCGCATTGATTTATATGTAGGTCCCACGGGTGTTCATTGGTGGGAAGTGTGTTGGAGGCGGCACCGACGTGGTGGACCTGGATGAGAGTGGTAAACTGGAGGGTATCCTGGAGTCAGTTGGAGCCCTGCAATGACCTGCTCCACACCTCCAGGTACAGGACACTGCACAAACTCACACACTTATTTAAAGTGACAGACCGAGTGTCTGACTGTGGGGAAAAAAAAGAGTGAAAAAGGGGAAGCCTTTGTAATAGCAGGCAAGAAAAGGAGGAGGGTGTTGCCCCCAAGAAGACCCAGAGCAAGTCATTAAGTGCATAAATTAGTAACAGTAAGCTCTCATTAGTGTAGGAATAAATAAATTAAAGGAAATAAGATGCCCGAGGTGGTGCTCAGAGAGATAACAAGTAATTGCACGGTGGTAAAGACGGGAGTAAAACCCTGCTCTGGGCCCACACTGCATCACATCCTGATGGAAATGTACAGATGGGTGACAAATTGAAGGAAACACCTCGAGTTAGGCTGATGGAAAATCATTCAGATCAGTTTGGCATGAAGCCAAACACCAGACTGGACCCGTATACAGGATTTTACTGCTGGATCTTGCACTTGAGTCCTCTCGTTCTCATTGATTATTGTCATAATTAAAGTATTTGACTATAAAAGTGTCCCAGCCCAAGCCTACATCAGAGTGTATGAGAATGTCCATATTGAAATCTAGCAGTTTTGGTTTTCATTGTTTTTATTGACCTATAATTATCATCTTCTCCCACCAGTCCCTGGTGCCATGAAGTGTCAGGAATCTGAGAGTTTGTTTTGCATGTATTGGTGAATGAGGCCCAGTGAGACTCTGCTCTGTGACTTATTTGCTGCTGTCTTAATGGTGGAACAACAATGCCCCTCCATTATGTGTTCATGTTTCATACAAAATGGCGAGGCGGAATAATGACCCAACATTCCCGCCTTGTACAGGCTCTATAAAAAGGGCTTGACAGAGCTCTCTTGTTTCATCACCCATAGAAACTCTTAATCTTCCTAGTAAACAAACACAATGTGAACCATGTGTATCTTCCCCCTGTCCAGCTCCACTGAAATGTGATTGCCTTCACGGTGCCAACCTCAGCTCAACAATTAATAGTGCACAGTCAGTCAGGCACTGGTGGCTCTGTTAGTCAGTTTGTAAACATAATATTATGTTAATCACCTTGTGGTGTTGCTTATTACTAATGCATTACAAGTTGGATTTAGCGCCGTGACGCTGTCAGTACAGCTTGCTGATGTAGGGAACTTTTTAATTTGCCAGAACGTGTCATAATGACAAATTCTGGTTCAGCTGGTGTGCAATAGATCAAACCAGTTTAAACTTGTACACTGGAGTGGAGCGGCAAAACCCAGACCCAGCTCTAGGAGGGCATATAAGCCCTGTTTCCACCAAACACTTTCAGTATGGTACCTTTGCAACCAAAAGTAACCCTTCAGACATGGTACCTAGACCCTAGCGAACAGTACCCTTAAATGTGGGCGGGGTTGTCGTCACTCACTGCTCCATCCAGCACTCACTGTATTTCCTTATTACCAGTGACAGATGGAAGTCTGCACCTCGTTTATCGTCTACAGGAGGAGACTGCACACAGACATTTACAGAACAAAATAAACCAGGCTGCAGTGAGAGTCTCTTGATGGGATATTCAAAAATAGCAGGCAAGCTCAGGGGTTTAGTGTTGCCGGAGCCCACAGGGATTTCGCTCCACGATGCGAAATTAATATATATATATATAAACGCTTCACAGTGACATTACAAGTAAATGTTCCACCTTAAAAGTCGCCAGCAGTCTGCCCAGTGAATTAAGTTACTTTTTTACTTGGACTCTAGCTGCTTGACTTATGCTGCAGGCAACAAAACATCCTTTCATTTTATAGTTACAGTCTACTAATAAAACTCTTCATGATATGAACAGTGGTTAACATGAGCCTCAGAACCAGCCACAGCTCAGCCCTGAGCAGAGTGACCGTCCTCTACTGACCAATCAACAGACTGCATTGTTCACAGCTCCACCTTTTAGTACCAGATCTGTGTGTTAGGTACACCAACAGGAGGGTACGGAACGGTTCCATTGGTACCATCCACAACTTTTCACAGTGGAAACATTAAAAAAGGGTACGGAACTGAACTGAACTGAACTGAACCGTACTGCTCAGTGGAAACTGGGCTATAATGAATGCACACAAGGGGTTTTCTGTATGGTTTGATGAGTATGAAAACAATATACAGTACAGGCCAAAAGTTTGGACACACCTTCTCATTCAATGTGTTTTCTTTATTTTCATGACTATTTACATTGTAGATTCTCACTGAAGGCATCAAAACTATGAATGAACACATGTGGAGTTATGTACTTAACAAAAAAAGGTGAAACAACTGAAAACATGTTTTATATTCTAGTTTCTTCAAAATAGCCACCCTTTGCTCTGATTACTGCTTTGCACACTCTTGGCATTCTCTCCATGAGCTTCAAGAGGTAGTCACCTGAAATGGTTTCCACTTCACAGGTGTGCCTTATCAGGGTTAATTAGTGGAATTTCTTGCTTTATCAATGGGGTTGGGACCATCAGTTGTGTTGTGCAGAAGTCAGGTTAATACACAGCCGACAGCCCTATTGGACAACTGTTAAAATTCATATTATGGCAAGAACCAATCAGCTAACTAAAGAAAAACTAGTGGCCATCATTTCTTTAAGAAATGAAGATCAGTCAGTCCGGAAAATTGCAAAAACTTTAAATGTGTCCCCAAGTGGAGTCGCAAAAACCATCAAGCGCTACAACGAAACTGGCACACATGAGGACCGACCCAGGAAAGGAAGACCAAGAGTCACCTCTGCTTCTGAGGATAAGTTCATCCGAGTCACCAGCCTCAGAAATGGCAAGTTAACAGCAGCTCAGATCAGAGACCAGATGAATGCCACACAGAGTTCTAGCAGCAGACCCATCTCTAGAACAACTGTTAAGAGGAGACTGTGCCAATCAGGCCTTCATGGTCAAATAGCTGCTAGGAAACCACTGCTAAGGAGAGGCAACAAGCAGAAGAGATTTGTTTGGGCCAAGAAACACAAGGAATGGACATTAGACCAGTGGAAATCTGTGCTTTGGTCTGATGAGTCCAAATTTGAGATCTTTGGTTCCAACCGCCGTGTCTTTGTGAGACGCAGAAAAGGTGAACGGATGGATTCCACATGCCTGGTTCCCACTGTGAAGCATGGAGGAGGAGGTGTGATGGTGTGGGGGTGTTTTGCTGGTGACACTGTTGGGGATTTATTCAAAATTGAAGGTACACTGAACCAGCATGGCTACCACAGCATCCTGCAGCGACATGCCATCCCATCCGGTTTGCGTTTAGTTGGACGATCATTTATTTTTCAACAGGACAATGACCCCAAACACACCTCCAGGCTGTGTAAGGGCTATTTGACCAAGAAGGAGAGTGATGGAGTGCTGCGGCAGATGACCTGGCCTCCACAGTCACCGGACCTGAACCCAATCCAGATGGTTTGGGGTGAGCTGGACCGCAGAGTGAAGGCAAAGGGGCCAACAAGTGCTAAACACCTCTGGGAACTCCTTCAAGACTGTTGGAAAACCATTTCAGGTGACTACCTCTTGAAGCTCATGGAGAGAATGCCAAGAGTGTGCAAAGCAGTAATCAGAGCAAAGGGTGGCTTTTGTTAAGTACATAACTCCACATGTGTTCATTCATAGTTTTGATGCCTTCAGTGAGAATCTACAATGTAAATAGTCATGAAAATAAAGAAAACGCATTGAATGAGAAGGTGTGTCCAAACTTTTGGCCTGTACTGTATATCATGTATGGTATTGCCATCACAGTCACCAGATCTCAACCCAAAGAGATTTTGAAACACATTATGCTGAGATCAGACTCAATGATATCAGCCTGATACTGGCCAGACTCAAAGGCAGAAGCCAACAAAGCTATAATTAGACATTCCAACTTGTAGTCTGTTGTGTCTTTTAGCCAAGTCACGGCTAGAGTGAATGACTCTGATCGCCTAATTTAACACAGTGTGGAAGACCAATATAATTGTGTAGTCTGATCCTGGAACAGCATTCTCCATCGACATCATCAAACCAACAGGGAATGTGTTTCAGAAGAATCAAGTTCATCTCTCCAGTAGAGTTTCAGAGGAGAATCCATGCCATGGAGCATTGAAGCTGTTGTGGAGGACTGTATTGACACTCTGTGTTGGTTTTTGTTACCCATCAAACTATAGAACAGGACAATTTTCCAGAGGGAATAGGAGGGAGAAGCAACTTTTGGGAACACAGGGGGAGACACTACAGGTGAAAATATAGTTTTGGGCTGTATCACTTTCATAACATGTCTTCTTTCAGACTAGTGGAAAGAAAACATCCAAAATCCACATTTAGGTGGTGTTGGTTTTTTTTTAGGTAAAATTTCTGTTGTTGAAATGTATGCAAAAACTGAATGTTTATTTAGATAATGCATCACTTGCATATTTAAACATACAATTTCAAAAAACTTATATTACAAAAATAATTGTTTCATGGTGATATCGATTAATGTTTTTATCCTATTTACCTGTAGTGTCTTATTTTTGATCTGAAAATGTATGGAATTTGACAGTACATATCTTTAAAGGCCATTTCCTTTAAAATTATTCTTTTTTCATACTAGGCACAAGAAATCTCCTCTTCGGTGTCACTTACATACATCAAATTTTCCACATTTATTTCTGTTTATATTCTGAAGGTTGTTACCGAGGGATTTGTTCATATATCATTCATAGCCTGATTTATCTGACATTTTATTCCCAAAAATATAAAGTGAAAATGGATTTTTTTTATGGCTGTTGACAGCAATCTCTGATGTATGGAGTAATTCCCTCCCTAAAAAACTTTGACTAATATTTCAACAAAGTTAAACAAGAATTTTGAACCTGACTTTATCCAATGGTCAGATTTCTGCTCTGGAAATGTATGCGAATTAGTGGAGATTTAATTAAATAATTCATCATTTACATTATTAACGTGCAATTTTAGAAAACTTGTAGTGCAAAATTTAATTAATCAGCTGGGGAAGTTTAATGGTGATATCTGTTAGTCCTTTCACATGTAGTGTCTCCCCATAAATGAACACTGTGCAGTGATGTACAAACAGAGCAGAGGGCAGACACTCATCCACTCTGTGGTGTGTTCAGTCTAAAACATGTCTTTATTTAAAGTCAGACGTCATGTTATCTACAGTCTGTACAACACCGGCCCAGTGGAGCCACATGTGTGTCTCCACACACACTGGGTGTGGATGCAGCGCTGGAGTACACTTTGTTTTACAGTCTAGGTTTTCAACTGCTATTTACTCATTTTCTTTTAAAGAGCAGATCAGGATTTATGAGAAGGGTTCCCATAGACACACACTTTGACTGATGTGGTGCAGCAGCAGGTTAAATATACACCACAGTGGTTAAAGGTACCAGCTGATAATCACCTGATCACTGTCACAGTCTCACAGCGGTAGCTTTCTTGTACTATACACACAACCTGCTGCTGAAGTACTGCAAGAGCTGGATACCAGTACAGTTACATATTGTGTGTTGACTGTTTGACTGACGCTGTCACACTGAATAAAAAATAGCTGCAATATGTCACCATTGATCTTTTTCGCTTTCAAATTGTTGACTGTTTATCTGACAACATAAGTCGCTCTGTCTGCCTTGTTTGTTTTTCGTACATCACACACCTTTTAAGTAAATACCAGTGAAACAGCAGACTGTAAAATAGTGTGACCCAGTTGTCTCGACTTTGAATGTAAAAAAAAAAAAAAATGTCATAATCATGTCCACTTACAGTACAGTTTACAAAAATAATTGCAGCACCAATAAATCATAATCTTATTATGATTAAAAACACCCTCTCCAAATTAAAAAAATAGGATCAAATAAATACCGTGTATCCACCCAGAGGCATTGCATTGCAGTGTTTAGTGTACCAACTCATGTTCATGATATGGTTGTTGTTCCTAACTCTGTATATCACGTCTGTACATGTAAATGCTACAAAAGGCTTCTGCCTTTCATGTGACGGACAGAGACAGACCAGTAATATTTGTTATTGCAAATAGATAAGGAATAGTTTCAACACTGTTTCATATTAACCTGCAAAGGAAATGATGTAAAAGTCCAGCTCACAGGCTTTAAATGATTTTTTTTAAAACACATTGGTTATTATTCTGGATTTGGTGCACAGAGCACTGGATTTTTGATACAGGTAATGTGTAGTTTAATTTGACGATTTAATTTTGAGCCATTTCTGAATGAAAGTGAGGCGGCCTCTTTTGACACAGACAACGACCAAAATGTATTCCATCTCACGCGATAATAAAATCAGTCTGACAGTGAGACACACGCTCACGTTGCATCATAGATCTGAAAGAATCTAATGAGAAAAGTGGAATTAAATTGGCTCTGCTCGTGTGTTAAACCAGGTTTCTGACAGACTACAGATGAAAACGAGCATGACTGTGCTACCAGCAACATTACCACTCGGCTCTCGGTGATAATGTAGGTCACCACTCGGCTGAAATACTGATCGAGCCGCAAAGAAGTTAGAGGCTCGAGAGTTATTTCAGCTGAGGCAATGCTGCATGAGCACATGCTCACAATTTTTAGATCCAACAAGACAGATGCATCAGTGGCCAAGGCTTAATTTAAGATGGAGCGGTCCTGTATCCAGAATATACTCAGACATCCTCAGGTGTCGATTACAGAAGAAAACACTTCAGCACAGTTTCCTTCCTTTTTATTCAAACTGAAGTCACATTACTGCAGCTTGAAACAGTCTGCACATGATCCCGGCCTGTTTTCCAACAGATGTGTGATCATTTGATATATATGCACTCGTAATGGAGCCATTTTGTGTCACTGTTCATCGTCAAAATCCACCATTTTGCGTCGGCCAATATAAATATAATCTTTCACAGAGCTCCTGGTCAGTGGCCAGATGGTCATTTTAAATTCATTCAAGTCATTTTGTATTGCCCATGATGGAGTAATCATTACGCAAAGGGTGCACAGTCATTCCTCCAGGGGTAGAGAGGCGCGTCACCGCGGTGTATGTCACTGCTAGAGACGCTGTCCCATTGGTTAAGGAGTCTTGTGACTTCAGCAGCAGTGTCCCTCAGATTCAGCCTATCATCCAACAGAACAAACTATTTCTTCAGCTTGTTTTTCTCCACGTGTTGATGACTAGTCTCACTCTTCGTCGTTATTTCCTCCCTCTTCTGCTCCCTCCCCTGTTTCCCACAGGCTTTAGGCTTCCAGGTGGGGGTCACATGACTATGCAGCGGGACTTGCGTAGTTTGCGTCGCCGCTGCTGGTACTCGCTGAGCTCCTGCAGGTAGCCTCTGGACGGCCAACGTAGCCTCTCCACCTGCTCACGCTCCTCCTCTGGAACATAAAAACATATATACTATCATCTGCTGCAAACACAACTGAACCACTATAGCGAGATTTACTGTACTTGGCACACACAAACACACACACAGTAATAACTCTTTGGATCGTTGCCATGAACACGGACAACAAGGCTGAAATATCTGATACCGTTTTGTTTACACCAACAAGCAACAGAAGACCAACGGTGATCCATCATGTGCTGTCTCCTTATCCTGGCCTTTGACTCTGCTTGTGCCCTTAAGTTCCCGTCCAATGACCTTAAATGATTCTTGTGTGTGTGACTAATGATGACAATAAAATGTGCTACTGCTACTAACCTGCGCAGTGTTGCTGTTAATATTTAACTGCGTTTATCTGCCTATTAAACACATATAATAACTGAGAAGCAATCAAGCATGTGATATATAGCTCACATAAACTTACAGTATCAAGCATACTATAAGGATGCATTATTCTCAGGGGCCCACAGCCTAATATATAGATACTGCTAGATGTGCTCTATGGCGGTAAAGCATAATATACAGAGGCTTTCACAGGTGTCTAAGACCATGTTGGATTCTCAAAACTCAAAATTATAAAGTGATAAATTCACTTTATAGTCTCCAAACTCCTAAAGTGACAAAATGGTTACTAATATTTTATTTTAAAGGAGCAGTGTGTAAGATTTAGGGCAGGGGTCAGCAACATTCACTATCAAAAGAAACGTTTTTGACCAAATATTATTCTAAAAATCTGCCTGGAGCTGTAAAACTTATTTGAGCCTTATGGTAACACTGCAAATTAAGTCTAAATTAACCTATCGACATTAAAAATAGGTTCAAAAATATGTTTTACCACAAGATGGCTCCTCTGCAGTGGGCTTTTTATAGTTATTTGGCACATTACTTTTGTAGTGTTGGCAGTGAAAGCAAATGAAGCTGTCCGCCCACTTTTAAATTCTGTATTTTCCTCTGAGACTTTTATGGATTTGGAATCCATTGCGAGCCTAGCTAGGGAGGCTCAAGACTCCCCAGCGCTGTTGAGGTTTGGCAAAATTTAGAGGAAATGGTGCCAAGCCATAGACATATGACGCACATTTTAGTTGACGAAATGTTAAAACTTTTTTAAATTCAGTGCATTGGCTGCACATTTTTACAATTGGAGAATGTAAGAATTTCTTTAGGTCTATAACAATGATGAATAATAAGTATTTTTTTGTCAAAGCCACAGAGAAGCACTGGAGGGGGACTGAAGAGCCGCATAGCATATGGCTCCAGAGCCGCAGGTTGCCCACCTCTGATTTAGGGGGATTTAGTGGCATATAGCAGTGAGGATTGCAGATTGGAACCAAATATAATTTCTCTCAGAATTCCTGCAGGTTTTTACAGGGAGCCAAAGTATGTACAGAGGCCTCCTCCTCTCCAAAACAAACACACCAGGTGATTTAAACTGGAATAAAGTAGTTTCACGTTACAAATCTGTGTTTCTCTGACGCTGTTTGACTGCTAGCCCAGCGCCTGCCAATGTGTGTTTACCTTTTTCTCTAATACCCTAATGTGTCTTTTTTCTCTCTGCTAACTTAAGATACAAACGTTCAAGAGATTTTTACTAGGAGCTGAATTATCTGCAGAGGTCACCTTCCTCTCCAAAGCAAACAGACCCCGAGATTTTAACGGCGAAAAACATTGATTAAAGCAGTTTTTGCCAACACTGTCCAGCTTGTGTCAGAGGGGCTGCTCACTACAGTGGCCAATATGAAAATGTGAATGGCCCTGTCTAGAGCCAGTGTTTGGTTTGTCTGTAGAAACATGGTAGTGCAACATGGCGAGTACAGGGACCCACTCCCTCTGTAGATATAAACGTCTCATTCTAAGGTTACGAAAACACGATTCTTATTTTCAGATGATTATACACTAAAGAAAACATATAATATTCCATTTCTGCCAATATATCCTCCTAAATTCTACACACTGGACCTTTAATTCACAACTGATTGCTGGACACCATGGTTACACCTCATGTATTTTACAAACCGGAGGGCTATTTGACAAAAAAATGAGAACCAGCCTTCTATTCACAGCAATCATCTGAGACACAGGAAGCCTAACCCAGATAAACTGTGTGGAAAACAACAGATCCTCAAAAGCCTGGAGGCACTAATTATTTTTAAAACCATGTCTGAAGCCCTGTAAACAGTTGAAATCAGCAGTTTGATTTTCCTATCACTGCGCAGCTCTGAAAAGGCCTATTTGAGTTTGTCTGACGTTTGCTACACGTTTAAAATAAAGCACACACTGACCTGAGAGCTCCAGGAAGTCAGGTTTGTGACTGAAGATCAGGTAGTTGTTGGCGATAAAGTGGAGGAGCCAGACATACAGCTGCTCTGCGTTGTGGCACTGAGTTCAAACACAGACATTATGTCAAATCACAATGATTTTCTTGAGGATTCATGCTTTTAGACAGATAACCATGAACATCTGTTGCAGATGGAGCCCTCGTGAGTTAAAAGATTGAGCTTGCCCCAGAAAAAAACATTGCAATTGACAAACAGCTAGACAGCATTTGCATTTTGGTGGCTGAAAGAAATGTCACATCATAATGAAGCAGTAATCCGTTTACACACACAAGCCACAATCCATCTCTCTTACACACTCAAAGTTGCACTGACCTTTGCTCGGCGGAGTAGTCGGATCACGCTGATACCTGTTGATGACAGCTCTCTACTGGGCATGCTCTGAAGGTAAGCGCACACACACACTTCGCAGAGATGCTGCAGACGTTTCACCTGGTACATCTCAGCGCAGACCAGCACGGCCATGGCCTGCAGCACACTGGCTGGACACACAAACACACACAGCGCCGTCTCATACACTGTATATGCACAAAGTATTACACATGCATTGTTATAACATCATGTAGGTTACATTTTATTCTAGATTTCAACACGAGCTGGACACATTGTTAAACGTGTACGCCTCCAGAGGAAATCAAAGGCTTAAAAACGCTCCCTGAAGTAAAGAAAGTGTTTCTATCATTACCGGTCCAAAAATGAAATTGGAACAGAGCCACACCAGGATTGCCCCAGGAAGCTTTACACAACCACATAATAACAAAAGGACTGTGTGTGTCCTTTATAATAAGAAGTCAGTCAGAGCCACATCCAGCAGAATATTAAACTTAACGTTATTTGACAGTAAACTTCAGGCTGGGTTATTTGCACAGCACACAGGGTAGAGAAACAGGGTAACAAGCACAGTGACGTAGCTGACTGCTTGGCCCTCTCAGTGTGAAAAATAATATCAATGTTTTTGTTTTACGGCCCACAACTTTACAGTTTTTATTTACTCTCATCGCTCTCATCAACTGTGTTTCCAGCACCTGCAGACAGCTGTTTAGCAAAAAGCTCTAAAAACCCACCGTACACAACATTCCTAACCCCAAACAGCAGTTAGACACAGTTAGAGATTAGCTGGTCAACATTTCGCATCTAAAGACAGTGGTGCCTCCAAATGTTTCACAGGGGTGGACAGATGGGGCCACTGGACATCTAAGGATGGCACATCAAAACCAAAAGCCTTAACTGAATTTAAGGGATTTGAAAATGCTGTTGAAGTATAGGTTAAAGTCTAGTTGATAACCATAGCGAATTGCATACTGATACACTTTGGTTTCTTATTCTATATTTAATGTTGGTAATTATCTGTGCATAGACTAATACTGTTGCACTTAACATTCTGAGTTACTCAACAACCCTGTTCAATGTGTTATGAATCTGTGTATACATATGTAAGCTGATTTATTGTTCTTCAAATAGGCTGGTTGTCCCTTCCTTTAAAAAGACAAATACACTGTTTTAATTTGAAGGAGTACGCTGATTGTAAAGAGCAAAACATTTACCGGGACCAAGGCGTCTAAAGTTCAGGGGAGACTTGTTGGTACCCACAAAAGAAAAAAAGTGAGAGTTCAAGGGACCTCTTTAAAAAAATCGCCATGCCAGTTGCTCCGTTGCCAAAACTCTGGAGTGTTGATAAGTCTCTTTCCCCCAAAAGCTGTGCTGACATGGTTGGTACCAATGGAATAGGTTGCCTAGTTTCACAAGATGACACACAAGACCTTTGCACTAGCCAAAAAAATACACTTTAAGACAGTAATGCTGGCCTCCAATTATTTTTGCAGAGCAGGCAGTTGTCTAAAGAGCCTGATATTCATCTGAAGAGAAGGTGGAGATCAAAACGGAGCTTTACAAGAGTAAATATTAAATTTATATATGTCAGTTGGCCAGAAAGACAGCTCCCAATATTGTTCCATGTGTGCTTGATGTTAACACATGCCAGAATAATCATTTTCTAATAGAACTTTTCTTCAGTGTTTATAAGGACTTTTAAAGAAACAAGATGAATCAGACTCATATCTGTTCTCGCCAAGCCCTAAACCATAATACTGACTTGGGCCCAGTAATCAAATCACAAGGCTCACACGGATTCTGCACCCGACAACATCTCTTCCATTTTTCAGCAGATTAAGAAAAAAAAGAAGGTATGTTAAATGAATACTGAAAAAAACAACAAAAAAACAAAAACAAGGAAATCTGCTGATTCTGTTTGGGTTTAAAAATCACACTGGATACAACAAATAATAATTTCCCAGTGCTCTTCCCAAGCTGTCAAGTGACGTCTTACAGTTCAACTAATGTCGATCCTATTATGTAATGTCAAAATGTCAAATCAAATGACTCCTGATGTAACTTGATTCAGTCAAACACCACCCTCACCGTCCTTCATTCCCTCCTATAAACACTGATTCTGTGCATGCGTCTCTGACAGGCTGATGCCCTGTGAGCTGAGCAGCAGCCGCACACAGGGTTTGTTCTGTTCAGCTGCACAATCATCTAAACACAGAGATGAGCCTGTGAAAATGTATTTCACCATCATACAGTACGTACAGCATACAATATTTATCTGCGTGAACCACTCTGATCGCACTCCTCCTTTGATTTCACACCCTTAGTTTTTTGTCGCTTCTGGTGGAGTTACCTTGTTTTGACCTTGAGTGCTGAGCTCTTATATAACAGTGCAGCGGCTGCAGCCTCTGGAGCCGTTCCATGGCTTTAATTTCCTGTTCCCTTGACTCAACCTGAAGCTGTATCTCTAGAAACAGCCCCCCTCGTACCTAAGCTGGATCTTAAGTGTTGCTTGTTGAGGTTTTCATGATTTTTTCATCAAAACATCTCATGCCACAAAGTAAGGGGATTGTCAGCTCTCAGTAGCTGGATATTCAGGACGGATTATTCTGAGCCTTTATATTGTCTATTCAGCAGCTTTGTTATATAACAATACTAGAAGGGAAGATGACAGCCAGTGTTGTAATTAACTCTGTTACTGTTAAATGCCATTATCTATTAATTAAGGGATCTTACATATTGTTTGTGACTTGCCATGTCACCATGGATGTCATGAAAACACTTAGACACACATACACACACACACACACAATTGACAAGCTCCATTATGATTGCTAAAGCCCATCATTCAAAGCTGTATTAAGTAATCTCTCAGCACTAGGGGGCAGAAAACTCAAACATAATCACAGCAAGACACCGTCATGGCAGTAGTTTTGGCTAACCTGTTAGCAAATAGTTAGCAGACACAGAGCAACATAAACATTTCACTGGTAGGGTTGCCACCTTGGATTTGTGAAAAAAAGGGACACTCGACCAAATGTTTGAGGCGGAGGGCTCGGCCATTATTACCAGTTCAGACTGACCAATGAACATGAAATTCGGACATAGGAGACCAGATTTGCCATCATTCCATGTCCTTCTATGTGCCTGTATTTTATATTAATTTTTATATCAATGAAAAAAACAAATCCGTGTTACTAAATTCTTAAATTTTTACATGTATCTCACCATAGCAAGTTGGAAGAAGACATATTCTGCCATATATGAAGAGGGGAGACTCTCTGGAATCTGGCAATATAAGAACCATGATGGTGGGACATTCTGTCACTTCACAGCTGTCCAAAACATGTGGTTTTTGCCAGGCGGACATGATTGACAGGATTTTTTCATTATTGCAAGAAATTCCATTGACTCATTCACAAGTCAAAAATGTGTTTTATCTGAAAGAAACATGCAATATTTACATCTAAGATCATAGAAAAATAGTCAACCACGTGCAATGATGTCCTCCAAGATAATATTTGCCACTTTGTTTGCAGTTAAAAAGGGGGGGCACGTGTCCCCCTCAATGTATATGGTGACTACGGCCCTGTCATGTATGCATAATTAGGCTACAGTTGTCTGGGTGCGCAAAGGTGAAGTGGCTGGTCTTGTCATACAAAGTTTGATGGAGTGTCAACTGGACAATATGGAGATATTTGCATCTTGAAAGCCGGACTACAAATGTGGATAGACAGGGAGAAACACACACAAGCCTAAGATGTGGTAAGATACGATATTCCTCACTATATGAAGTGACTGATAACAAGATCTGTGTCATGGGTTGTAAAGAAATTCGTCAGGTTTTTATTTTGTAGACAATTGATCTGTATTTATAGCATGATGGGATGACAGTACAATGATGTGTGTGGTATCATAGGAAAGCTCTGGTCCTGCGCTTTCATGTGATATGCGTGGCATTTCTGCGCGAGCCTGCATTCGCGAGTAATCCATCCAAGAATAATGTGTGTGCAAAGCTGTATGAAAGCTTTGTCATACATCATTTTAGTGTAACTTTATCATTTTTTTCGCTGTGAAAACATTCGGAAAGCTACGATTTCGCTGTTTCACGTGATATGCGTGGCTTCTTGCTATGACGCACGGTCGCGGAGAAAATCCATAGAGAAGAACAGGTGTTAATTTGGACGCACTATGCGTCGTTCTGGATGGACTCCTTGGCCTGCTGCTGCTGCATTTTCCCCAAAAAACGGGACAAATTGTGTCCCGGGAGAGATTTTTTTTTTCCCGGACAGCTGATGAAAAAAGAGAACAATTCTGGGAAAAACGGGACGGGTGGCAACTCTATTCACTGGGAAGACAACATCCACTAGCATTTCAGGTAGTGTTTGGTTCACTCACTGTACCTCTGAAAAAAGTACCTGGGTCTCTTTCTAAATGGGTCTCTTTACCTTGACTCAAGCTCATTTGTCGCTTGAAAAGGTAGCACACAACCAGTGTGTGTAAGCCTGTGGACTGAGAACAGCAGACGGTTTTGAGTGAAGTGGCACTATTTGGTTTGTCTGACTGCAAACCAAAACAACGAGCTAAAAGAGGCTCACAACTGCTGTATTTTCAGTGGGATCAGCAGTATCAGCTGAGCTTTCACATTACAGGGAGTCACTTAGATTTAGAATAAATATAACTGATTCATGTAAGTTGAAGGTCTTGTAATTTCTGTACATATTAATCACTTTTTATTGCCAACGGGTGAACAGATCAGAACAAATTGGGACCTTTCACGACTTTCTCGGTTGCCTCTAACAGCCTGTGTAATGTACTCAGAATTAATGTAACATTATGCACACTCCCGAGGACCTTGCATCTCCCAACAGCTCTGCTACAGTACTAACAGTGTGCAAAAGTTGCTAACGTTTGCTTAGAATAGGAGTTTGTAACGTCAACACCAACATGTCAGCACCCACCACAACACAGATGCTGCATTTCCATGATGTACATGTTGTGGCAGCAGCTAAAAGATGCAGAAGATGGGCTTTGCACAGGCTGAATTTGAGCTGCTACAGCCATGGATTCAAAGTCCATCTCCAGGGTCAACAAACTTTCTGTTTTGTGTGTGTCTGTGTCCCCTCTCTAAATTTAGAGGTTTTATCGGTCCCTGAATGCAGCACAGAACTCTCCAAGAGTTCTTTTGTTTATCTCAGCAGCAGTTTATGGAGTTTGAGGTGCAGACAGGATAACTGATCAGTCAATCCAGTCAGAGCTGATCAGATCAGATCAATGGATAGGAGGAGCGGCTTCTGCAGAGGCGAGTGAATGCAAACATGTAGACCCAAAGCAACATGATGCTGGCAAATCAGTCTTGCATTTGTCACCTCTGTGTTTCGGCCGATACCCAGGTGCTCACACGTGCCTCCATGTGAGCACCAGGATGCTGACTACATTTTTCTTAATGTCCTCAGAGGAAGGTGTCACTGATAACAAGGATTTTCTTAAAGTTACATACAGAAACTTTAAGGTTATAGAAACACTTCAAAAAAATGTAATGTCATTGCCATCATCAGAGAGAATTATCAGCACTAATTACTTTGAGAACGCAGCACACAGTGTGACTGATGGTGACACAGGAAAACAACAACAACACATTTGGGGCCGTGAGTTGGCAGCATTAAAAGCAGATGAAGCAATGATGCCACGGGTTGATTTTATCATCACTAAATCTAATTTAATTTTAAGCTCAGTGCTGTTCTCCGCCAGCCTCCCGAGACTGACACTGGCAGCATGTCGCAGTCACACAGATGGTTGATGGGACTTGTCATCTGCGCTTTTGTTTTGTGCTGCGTTTAGTGAGCAAGGCCAAGAGGAAAACACCACTGCACCGCTCTCAAGTGTTTGGTTATGGTGCTTATTTCGGCGGTGCATTAAAATCACATCAAAGGTCCATTGTCCTTCTGTGACAGACTGTCATTTTGTTGGTTAGATCCATGGCATCTAAAGCAACTTCCAGTCACAAATCAACCGACCGTCTCTTTAGAGTTGTAACCCTTACTCAACAAAGCAAACTCTGTTTTTATTTACAGCAGCAGCCACAGAGAGTAGTTATAGACAAGTGAATGGGTTACACGCTGACTGAGGGTTTCCCACTGCAATCAATCTCAACACCATTCAAACTCAGCCACAGGGTTTAATTAGCCCACAAGATAAAGAGCAGGGCCATTTCCTTATTATATTTTGGCCCCCCATTGGAGATGTGTTTGCATTTTTACATGCCATTCAGGCACCTTCAATCTTACTGTAACACAGCAGTGGTCACAGTGGTGCACATGAATGCATGTCTGGGTTGTGTGCAGTAAACTCACCAGGACAGCAGGAGTCAGTGTAGAGGTACTCCAGGAAAGACAGGAAGGTATCTGAGGAGACACCGTGGATTGGCACAACTCGGCTCCGGGCCTCTGCATACTTCCCACTGAACATGGCCGCCATGACGTCACAGCGTGCCACCAGTACTGCTCGGTGGGCTGGCAATACACTCCCTTGAACACACACACACAGAGACATGCAAAATTTACACCTAGGTTCAGAATTTCAGAGTAGCGTCTATGAAAGTCCCAGAGAGATGTGAAATGAGATTATAAAGTGTTTATAATTAACATCTTACATCAACTATTACAGACACTCAACAACAATGGTGTATTAGAAAAATGTAGTCTGGTTTTGCTGCATACCACAGAAACTGCACTCCTTAGAGCCACAAATGACTTATTGATGGCTGCAGACTCCGGTGCATGTTCTGTGTTAATGTTGCTTGACCTCAGTGCAGCATTTGACACCGCTGACCTCTCCATTCTCATAGAGAGAATCAAAAGGTGGGCGGGTATTACTGGAACCCAACAGGAAACCTTTTCTCATCATTGGGGAATATTCCTCAAGAACTGCTCAGTTAAAACATGGAATACCACAAGGATCCGTTTTGGGGACCTGTTCAGTTCACCCTCTAATTGCTACCCCTGGGACAGATAATACGTCATCACAACATCTCTTTCCATAGCTATGATGACACACAGCTGTACCTGTCCTTTAAACCCTCTGACACCAGTAATTTAGCTTCTCTTCATACAGTAGTTTCCTACATGACATAAAAAGCAGGATGTCCCAAAACTTCTCAAAATTTAACTCCGAAAAACATCATTGGCCCTGAACATATCTCAAAACAAATTTAGCAACTCGTCAGCCCCCTCACTTCGAACATAAAACCAGGTGTTGTTTTTCTGGACAGTCATTTGACCCTGGAGCAACATGTAAAGAATGTAGTCCAGTCTTGTTTTTACCAGCTGAGGAATATCTCCAAATGTAGGTCACTTCGGTCCTTCAGTAACACACAGAAAATCATACATGCTCTTATATCATCCCACTTTGATTACTGTAATGCCCTGTTCACCTGCCTAAACAATTGAGCGATACACTAGCTCCAAATCATTCAAAATTCAGCAGCTTTTGACCAAAACTAAGTGATCCTCACACATCACACCTATTTTGGCTTCCAATCTCTTTTAGAATCCATTTTAAAGTTCTTTTAATCACATACAAGGCTCTCAATGATCTGGCAATGGAGTATATAACTGAGCTCCTCACACTGTACCACCCAAACAGGCCCCTCAGTTCTGCTAGTCTGGGTCTTCTAACTGTTCCAGAGTCCAGGTTAAAGACAAAGGGTGATCGAGCCTTTTCAGTTCTTGCTCCTCGGCTTTGGAACAGCCTCCGACTGAGCATCAGATCAGCTGACCCTGTTCACGTCTTTAAATCTCGTATTTCCTGACAGTTGATAGACTAACTGTGTGTATGGGAGTGTGTGTATGTATGCAGCCATGTGTATATGTATGCATACTTACAAGTATATATGTGCTTAAATGTAAATGTTGGTGTAGTCATATGTATATGCTTATGTTTTATTAGTATCACTTTTGTTTTGTATTTTCTGCACATTGGAAACACTTTGTACTTTCAGCTCAAAAAGTGCCCTATAAATAAAGTTATTATTATTATCTTGACTTGTAGTAACAGAGTGCATCTTTGATATCATCAATTAATATAGATCAAAGTAGCTCATAGGATGTTCCTTATCCCTTCTATAAAGATCATTATATCTCTCAACTGTGTGGATACAGGGGTTTGTATTAACCTTGCACTGATAACACTGTATGTTTATGTGTGTATGCGGGCGCAGGTGGGTGGGGGATGAAAAAGTGATAAAATGTATTATGTATAATGTGTCTCTTTTGTACCTTTCTTAATAAAAAATTAATGACAACAAAAAAGAACGTACCTTTGATCTAAAAATGTTCTGAGCCAATCACATACGTGAACAAATTCTGAATAATTTTCAAAGGCTTCTAATATCACCGACGTGTCTCTTTTGCTTTGTCGCAGACGTGTAGAGGGGAAACCTAATTAAATCTGGCTTGCTATGAGTGATGATGTGTCATAATGGGACATTTAAATTAACAGGAAAAAAACATGACATGTAAAGCCAGGGCACACGTGGTGACATAACCGCTGTCATTAAGTGCCGCTAACAGCCAGTGACAGCTCTCGCCACAGTCTGTCAGCGTGCTGGCGTAAAGAAAAACAAAACAGAAATGCACAAAATATTCTTGTAGGCATTTTCTCCGTGACCTCAAAGAGTTTGACTCACAGCTCAGAGGTGCAAGGACAAGAAAAGCTCATTGCGCTTTTTATGAGATAAATATTGATTTGGAGAGGCTTCGGGGCATTATTTCTGGATTTCACGGTTTGATCCTTTAATAGAGAATCGGCTAAATGCAGCTCATGGATGAGCTGCTGGTGAGATGAAACATGACAGGAACGGAAGGCAGCCCGTCCCTCCAACCAACCGCTTTATCTTATTTTGCTTTCCAAATGGACGTCCAGGCCCGGGACTGAGATCATGATTCAATCACGGCTAATTAAGTGTGACCTTCCTCTGCTGTGTGACGGTGCATGCATTTGTAAATGTGTGTATGTCAAAACAGATAAGCATGGACCCACCTTGCACCATGAAGATGACATCAGAGTAAAGGGGAGAATTGAAGAGGTTGACAAGAGTCTGGGGGCCGAGCTGAGCTGCCCGGGCACTCGGGGTGTCCCTGGGGCCCTGCACACACACATACAAACAGAAGAAGCCAAGAGAAGCAGACAGAGAGTTCACATCCCTTTGGTGGATGTCAGGTACTAGTTACCAGCACAATTGCCATTCTGTGCATCCATCTCACCTCCCCTGTGGAATACAAATGGCTTCTCTGCCAGTCTTGCTTAGCGCTACCCAAACATACTTGAACTGCAATGCCAAGAACGGCATGACAGCTCGGGCTAACACTGAAAACAGACTGGGAACCACACGCTCGTCCAAACTGCCTATTTATTAACACATTCCTGATGATTGTGGGCATTTAAAAGATGCAGAGTGCAATAGAGTGTGCTGCAGTGCACAGCAGGTGAAATCAGTCGTATGAAAACGGCTGCCAGTGTGTCTTGTGCACACGTGGTTGTGTTAAGTCCTCAAATGAGCGCCGTCAAAGCATCCTATTACCATTCCGTGACCTTTCTCAGTCAACTGAAGCACAAAGAACTTCATATTCTCGTGCTGCTCTGCTGCAGAGGGAGCGCTCAGCACACAGAGAGTCTTCAGTCGAGGCAGCAACAGAATCAAGCCTCTTTGATTTTGTAAATCAATGGCAAGCTTATGGAAAGCAAATTTCAGCCGGTCTCACAGAGTGAGACGACCCGGAGGTGTCTGCAGAGGACGAGATCAAATCACGACAGGACATTAGGGTGTCTCATCGTGTTAAAGTAGCCCGGCCCGTCTCTTGGTGTGTCATGTCGACTTAACGCCGCCTCAGGTAGAAGACCTAGTTCTATCCAGATGGGCTGGTGGGCCATGTGCGGTGGTGCCAAGGGCTTGTCAGGCACAGTCATATCTCCTGATCTCTCTCTGAATGTTAAAGTCTGCTGCCTATTACATGGAGCCACCTCATGTTTTCCGGATAGACACAATACATTGCAGATGTGACGCTGCAGTTTTTAACATGGTGTCTGATCTCGTGGCCGATGTCCAGTGTGGTCTCCTTACAGATTTTGTGTTGTGCTTCGGCTCCTTTGAGAGCATCTCTTGTTTATGTTGTGCCAAATCCCACAGTGTCTGAGGGCTGATACGGGCAGTAATTATGTAAATATGCTAATTATAGTCAGTTATTACTGTGCTGTTTCTAAACAAGGTCTTGCTAATTAAGGCGCTGTTAGTCTGCAACTACAAAAACATGTGTTTATACCTTCAAAGAGAAGATTTGACACACTGTAGATGTTTAACCTCCTTTTTGTTGGGGAGGGCTGTTATAGCATCCGCACCGTCCACAAGATATCCCAGTCTTAAACAAGATTATGTGAGAGGATTTTTTTTTTTTTCCAAACATTAAAGAGCTCACCCGGTCTCTGCCGATGAGGGATCGTATGCGCTCCATAAGCTGAGCCACAGCTAGTGAATTCTTCAGCTTCTCTTCCAGGGCCTCCTGAAGGTGCTCCCACTCCCACGCTCCTAAAAACATCCACAAACACACCGATTCTTTGGACCCACAATAGCACAGTTTACAGAAACACACAGCAGGCAAACTCTTTTCTAGTTGGCACCATGTTCCAAAACACCCACATCCCTTACTCTGAACACACGGGGCCTGTTTTTGACAAAGTTGGCTTGTTTTAAAAATCTGTTTGCTTATATAATCCATGGTGTTTAAAGGCGGGACAGCCAGTCCAGATTCCACAAATATCAGAAACAGTGATCCAAAGGCCTTTGCAAAATACACTTGTGGCCATAATACACCTGCCTTCAAGACAGTTGGTTACTAGTATTTATTTAATTGATTTAACACGGATTTAGGTCAGTTTATTTCTATAGATCATTCTTTTTCCAATAGCCTGCAGGCTTATAATGTTATTCTACACAAATCAAACATATCAAATGTATTTTAAACAAATATAGCATTGAGATATTTAAACCTTTTATCCATATTTACATAATTCAAATTCCAGGTATAGACATGTGTCATTAAATAGTTTGATTTATAAATGAAGAGTCTGGAATTTAGTTGTTTCTCATCAGATCACATTGCAAAATTTAGACCAGTTTTAGTGGCTGAAAAACACACTCGTGACCAGACATTGTGTATGTTAAATATGTTGGTAGGATGAGTGTGTTTGAGCATGAGTCTCTGTAATGCTGTATTTAAGCACAGCAGGGCTTTGAGCTAATTTAACAAATGTCAGCACACTAACATTTGTTAATTAGCTCTAAACACAAAGTAAAGGTGTTGGGAATATCATTAGTTTGCAGGTATTTGGTCATAAAGTAGTAAACAAACTAGAGGTAAAGTTAGAAGATCACCAAAGTCAGTAGGATTCATCCTCATGGATGCTACAAGCATTGTTTAAAATGATAGATACACAGTAAATAATCAGGGAAAATGTGATAAAAATAAAATCCCAAAACTTCTAAAACAAAACAGACAAAGTAAAACTTGTCAACCTGCATCTGCGCTGCATGTATTCACTTCAGTGGCACACTCTTTTACAAAGCCTGCACAGCCTTGCAGCTTGATTGGAGTGGCGCACGCCATCTCACTGGGACATAAACAGACTGTTGAGGGAAGAAGGGAGCTGGACTGGGCAGGATTTATCTCATCATTAGTTCATAATGATGGTATTTGGGCTGATAGAGGGATTACCTCAACACACGGCACCGGATAATAACACTGCATGGCACAGACACCTCAGAGGCAGGGTGAGAGATTAGCTCAGGAGCTGTGGTGCTGACATATGATGCAGCCAAACTCCAGAAAACAGGACTGGGTGCACTGGTAGATGTTTTCATACATGGGACTAAGGCATTAAGTGCAATACATATGCAAGTAGAACTCTACCACGGCTAAATGCCCTATCTCTCAGTGTTAACCTTAATGTAAGACACTGTTAAGCTACACCCTTCCACCAAGTTGCATGACAATCAGGCCAGTAGTTTTTCTATAACCCTGCTGACAAAAAGACCAACAGACAAACTAGGGCTTCGAAGCTTGGATCATTGCCATGGTAATGAAATCCAAATGAGTATTCGAATGCTTTGTTTGAATATACTATTACCCCAAAAATCCCACATAGCTCATAAATTAAAAAAATAGCAATCCTACAAAATTCATTATGCATCAACATTAATTATTAGTTATTCTCAGACGAGGACACTTTAGGCTAGCGATCGGCCTAGATCTTACAGATACGCCAGTAAGATGTCTAAAAAGTCAAGCATCTGTAATAATTTCAAAATTGACAAAGATAACCCCCAAAAGGTTGTGTACCAGATACGCATAAGAAAACTGGCATATTACAAATCGACAGCCAGCTTGGCAAATCACCTGAAAACTCCAAGTAACAGCTTAGTCTTATGGCTATTTGACTAATGTTTCTGCAACCTGCATGCAAACAAAGTGACAAATTGTAGAGTTATTTTAGGTGCAACGACTGGAAACAGATGTCCTCCCACCGAAGCTTCAACTAATTGTGAGTATTTCTCAACGACGCTTCGATGCCCCCAAACTGGTATTCAGTACAGCCCTAAAAGAAACTGAACCAAAAACATATCCTCATATTTAAGGTAAAAGCAAAAGCTTGAAAATGCTTAAATCATTTCTACATAATCTCATAAATAAGTTCTGGAGTTGGTGTACTTCTTCTCATCCACCTACACAGACACACAAATGCTGAGATAGGATGCAAGTTGTACAGATTAGCACAAATTTCCTGGAGGCTTTCCTTAACCTCTTCCATACCTGCTACATTCCTGACTCTACCTAAACCTAAACCAGACTATCAGAGACAAAAAGCAGTGCAGCCTACCAAAGGACAACAGCAGGGAAAGCATAATACAACAATTTTTCCCCAGTGAGACATGTCATCTCAAAACCAACTGGTCTGTAGTCTAAAATCTGACCCCAAATAAGGCAACAATGATCACAAACACACACCATTCACCCGTGTTGTACATGTGCTAAACATGCACACACACACACACAAAAGCAACCAAGTGACAAACTCAATAATTCAGCAGCACACTACACAAGGAGACACAGTCTCACAGTGTTAACATCACACAAGCAATGTCATGGCCTCTGCGACTGTCCGCACACACTCCAGTGACAAAAACCCCAAGCGTGGATTGGGATAATACCACAAGTGTGATGCTGTGCGTTTTAAAGAGACATGATATTGTTATGGAAATTAGGCCTGCTAAGCCAATATAATGAGCAACAAATGACAAATGGGTTGAATTGAATTGCGTAAGATATTCATCCCATCTCTAGGAATGCAAAGTACAGCTTGTTGCGGATTTACTGCAAATGAACATCAGGCATTGGCTCACTGTGCTTTCAATGTTTCTGTGGGCAAAGGAGGCACACACTCACATCTGATCAGCCAACTCAAGACAATAATCGAGAAATACACACACTGTATGTGAGGTCAGCTGCTTTAAACGTACAATCAGACCCACAATTTTGAAGGTTAACGGGAGTCATTTTACACGCAAGACTCAACACCGTCTCCCTGAAGTGTTTTATGGAAACGTGACATTCGTATTCTGCTCTGCACATGAACACATTTCCCTCTTTCTGCTCTTCTCTCCGAGCCACACACACACATTAGCAGCATGCTCTAGTGCCCAGCTCTCCCATCACCCAAACACTCTCCACCAGTTCCTTATCCCCCTCTCCCACCCTCACGTCATGCCACCTCTGTTTTTTCACACTAGTCACAATTTCCCACTTCTTACTTTCTCATATTCCTCCATTCTTACTCAAAAAAACAAAAAACAAAATCCACCCAAGGACATGTATTAGCGTGCATGAAGATACACACTGTACCCTCCGTCTTTCAACCACTGGCTTTCTTATTCTTATTCACACAGTCACTTACAGAGACTCAGTCTAACCCTATAATTTTCTTCCCTTCACCAGCGCACATACACACTGAGCTCATGTGTTCGTGTGTCTGCCCCTGGTGTATATGTGCGTCAGACCATCAGCGCTGCTCACCACATACATGTTAAGAGGCGAGCTATGAATCAGATGTTCACACAGCTTTTTGCCATAAGGGCTCCTGCATGACATGCAGGCTGCGATGAGGCGCTGGCGTGCACAGGCGCTGCCATCTAACATGCAGCAAGCACAGCACTGCAGACTGTGAGCCTCAGACTCTGAAGATTTTCATTACGGCACTGATGTTGCAGAGAATATCAGGTGGCTGTTCAGCTAGGGTTCATACACGGGCTGGAGAGCATTTGGGACACGAGTGCCACAATATGCACAATGTTTTGGTTGCATGTTTTATGCCTGCGTGTGCTTCTTAGGTGAAGTTAAATATAAGACACTGTTAATACTACATGACAGTTTCATCACAGAGTTGATGTAAATATGACGCCACTGTGTCTGTGTCAGGTTCTATGAAGGAATCCCATTAGCCATCGTTGTGATGGAGGTTCAATTTCTGCAAAGACATCGCTCAGTGTGCCAAACCATGTGTCCATAATGTTTGATAGAACTGAGTAAAGGAAACACAAGTGCCCCGGGGCATCGAAGTACAAATACAGGTTGAAGAAAGCAGCGTGAGATCACAGTACTACACGATGAATGATCAGGTACTGGATTAAAATACTACAGTCGCTTACGATCAAGCACTTTCAGTTTGACTGATTTCTGTTCCTCAACATAATGGAACACTGGACAAGATCCAATAGCAGGCAAACTGCCTTCTGCTGCCAGGGGACATTAATCATTACATCTAAATTATTGGAAAAAGAGTAACTGCTTTTGGGGAATGGAGTTCCCTTGCTGTGAATGTCAGTCCAGCTCTGTTAGCCGTATTTTAACTCTAATGCAATGTGCAGAGCGGGTCTAACATGGCAACAAACAGGGAGCATGTAGCCTGAAACACGAGCCTTGCCATTGGCAACGCACAAAAATCACCCAAACTAGGTTATATTAATGAACACTATTCAATACACTGAGCTGTTTGTCGCACTGAGGAGCAGGAAATGTTTCATGAAATCATGTAGTGTGATGGGAATAAACTGATTGAGCCATCCTTGCTGAGTCCAGATTTCTCTGGACAAAGCGAGTGTTGGCCGCAGTTTTGTATTCTGATCTCCACTTTCTATTTGGCACTTCCTGCGCAACTGATCCTGGTGCCAGGATGTCAGTTTGGGCAACTTCTAGTGGGGATGGGATGCTCCTGAGTGTTGTTGTGATTTAGGTTGGTGCAACTTTTAATATGGAAAAAATCTGGCAGCATTTACAAGAATTCACTTCTGATTAACTCAGACCCATAGTCACATGGGCTCTGAGTATTAAAGTGCCATGAAATTTGACATGAATGAATTATAATCACTTATTACATGGCTCTATTGAATACTTGATTCTGACTGGTCAATTATGACCTTCAACGGTCCGCTATGAACAATAGACCGTTGCTATGGACACTGTTCTGCTGGCACAAATGCATAGTGGAAGCAATAAAATCATTTTTTAATCAATCATTTTGTGCAATATTATTGATTTTTAAATTTTTTTTTTGTGTAATAAGTGTGGTAAGTGTGTGACGGCAAGCAGAGTCATTAATGGTATATAAACCCCTTCAGGTAGGGAGGGGAGATATTGAGAAAATCAAATGTCGATATGGTGTCGATATTGTAGGCTTGACTATCGATGCTTTCTCAAAATATTTACACAATGAGATTTTCAATAAATAATCAACAGTAATGTGGATATAATGACAAAGAGGGTAAAGGTAAATCACAGTATAGCTAACAGACTGGTAAGTTCAGCAAATTACATCACATTACTGTAATGCGGCCTATGGCAGGGAAAACATAAAACATTTATGATATTATGATGTACAAAATCTAAGACCATGTCAAGTCTCACATCATGATATGGATATAATAACAATAAAGTGTGCAGCCCTACTTCAGGGTGATTCAAGACCCTTTCTGCATCATCCTGTCTGAATTTATTTCACAACAATGGCCTGCTCGCTGTACATTATCCCTTACTTTGATGATCCCTTAACATTTCACATAGTGCCACCATCAGGTCAAATGGTTGGTTCACAAACAAATACCTGCAAAACTACAGACACTCCCAGCAGCTCTAATTAGTGCTAACTAGCAAATGTTAGCATGCAAACACACTTAATTAAGATGTTAAATATGGTAAATAGTTCACCTCCTAAACAAGGAGCAATGCCAATGTTAGCAAATAATTCAAAAATGGCTATGCTCTCCATTTAGAGAACATGTTCTTATTGTCTATACCTAGGGTACACATGGAGTTTGGCAAACAAGCCTTTTTGTAAGCAGCTCTCAACATGGATTCTTCTGCAGAAGGACTTAAAATTGCACTCATTGGCTCCTCTCAGCAGTTTCAAAGCACTGTTGTAAGAATTTTATATGCAATCATATATGCACCAATGTCAAGGTGTATTTTAGCTGTCTTTTTAATTGTTTGTAGTTGATGCAGATTAGCTACTGCTCCATCTGGCTCAGTCTTGGCAAGGTGCTGAAAACAGTCCAAATTGGGAGAAAAAGATTTCCGCACACTTACATCTATGCAGTGTCTCACTTTGTGGTTGAGCTTTCAGTCTATTTGACCTTCATCATCATGATGTATGCTCTGATGAAGGTCAAATAGGCCAAAAGTCTGCGGAAATCTTTTTCATCATATTATATTTTTGACTTTGTTTTTTTGTTCTATGTTGTCTGTCTGTAACTTATGTTGCTGCCTGTCTTGGGGAGGGCACTCTTGAAAAGGAGATTTTAAATCTCAAGAGATTTTTCTGGTTAAATAAAGGTTAAATATAAAATAATAATAAAACAAAATAAGGGTACGTTAGCATATTGATGTTAGCTGTTATTTGAGCTGCTAGCATGACTGTACAATTCAGTTTTGTGGAAGAAAAATATGCCAAAAATTCAGTACTTTCAGCCTTTTAAATAAGATAATTTGATGGTTGTCTTAGTATTCCATGATTACATTTTTTTTTAGTTTTGGATTGATTGATTAAAAAAAAAAGCAGTATTATTACATCATGTCTCGCCTGGAAATTGTAATATGTGACATTTTTCACAATTAGTTTCTGACATTTCTAGACTAAGAAGGAAATAATTTTATATTCATGTAACTTTTTGTCAGTGAAAGCTCTACATAGTGTTGGAATCTCAGAAGGAAAAGACACAAAACAGCAGATTTCTGATTTTCTTGGTTGTCATCTGAGTGTGCTGTGTTCAACAGCTTATTTTCGCATTTATGTATCATATCAGTGTGATAATGTGTACAGCTAGTCCTTGCTTTTTTACATATTTTTTAAATCTATGCTGGATTTCTTCACTGTACAACTCTACATGCCTCTGCAAATTGCCCCCCACAAACAAGTGACATGACTTAAATTGGAATTGATGGCTTTTACCTCTGTAAATGAACATGAGAGTCTCCCACAAGCACATACACAGGAGGGGATCCTTCACCACCAGACGAGAGAGGCGTCCTGTCAGGTGCCCCTCTGATCGTGGCATGTCATCAATAATCCCCCCGTCCCAGGTGGAGAGCAGCGAGTGTGGGCCTCCATCCCGCTCTCTGCAAACGCACCGTGACTGTGGACGTTCCCTGTCCAACCAGAGATGAGATTCAGCACAAAATCCTTCACACTGATGCAGATGAGGAGTTTGCACACAGAGAGAGAGCTTGGCTCCTGCTGGCTACAGGTTCGGGTGGTAAAATAGCTTGTTAAGCTGTATCATATGAATGAGCTAATATTTCTCCTACCTGGTCTTAGGTCCCAGGAGCAGCTGTCTGAAGTATGGACTGACAGCACACAGCACGGCTGCGTGCGCCCACCCCAGCTCTTTCCCAGAGTCCCCGGCATAGAAAGCCACATCGGCGAACTGCACGCCACGCTCCAGCAACCACTGCATGTCCTGGGAGAAGCTGGACTCCTCTACTCGGATGGGGGGGAGGCGTGCTGAACGGAGGGAGGAAGGGTGAGAAGGAGGTAGAGAGGGGGAAGATTGATAGGATGAGTTGTGTTAATGAACAATCACTGCTGAAATTCAGCTCGCCTGTACTTTCAAAAGATAAAAGGGTAAATCCACTAGATTTGTTATGTTCAAAGGACCCCAGAAGCTTTGTAATTTGTCCTCATTTTTTCCTCAATCTTCCGTGTCTTCTCCTACTAGTGATTTCCTCTTTTTTTGACAATGACTTTTGACAACTGAGATAAATGGGGTGTATGTGGGGTATGTGGAGAGAGTAATAGTGACAGCCACAGTGTAGTGAGATCTTTTAGTCAAGATAGAAAGCAAGAAGAGAAACCAATGTCATACTGTGCCCTGCCCTGTCACTCTGGTTAGAAAAATAACAAACCCTTCCAGATATGTTTGTCTTTGCACTAATAACAGACCTGTGACGATGCAAACCAAGACGGCTGCACTGGATTCTGGTCTGCTGAAGTAATAGAGAAATGTCTCTCTGTCTGTTCAGCAGTGGATTTGTCCCTGCTGCTTATTTTAATCTTGAGGGACAGTAAGTAAGACAGAAAGTTGACTTCCACTGGTTGTTTTAGATTATTTTGGTGATAAAAAGACATGCATGTCCAAAGGCTTATTTTAAATAAGGTTAATGTTTAAAGAAGATATGCAAAAAAACCTGGGCAAACAGAAGCCACAGATAAATGATCTGCAGTGAACTGGGCGTAACTGTAAAAACAGTGAACACAAGGAAAATACTGCAATGAAAAACCATACAATTCATAGGGAAAAAGAATTAAAAACACTGCGCTGTGATGCATGTACTCATGAATTCAAATTAATAAAAGTGAAAAAGCACCAAGCAGGAACATAAAATTGGGGGGAGGGGGCTGCACAAATCATCCTCCTGTTACATCCCTATTCATGCTCAGTACAAACCGCTCCTCTGTGGACCTCATCTCCTTTTTTATGGCTGCTCAGATTTAGCTGTGAAAATGCTGCTGTTCCTGAATCAGTGCACATCATATTTAATGCAAGCTACACCATAAGTACAGTTAAGCAGTGCTGGACGGGCACCAATAAATCCGCCAGTGCTTGATGCCCTTTTTGGCTGGACTTAAAGCTGTCAGTCACTGCATCAGATTGAGCAGCAAAGTGTCCGAATCAATATTTAACACGAGTTTGAAGACGTAGTTCGTGTTAAATATTTCCAAGGGTTTTATTTTGTAAAAAATTAACTGTGCATGGAAGAATACTGAGACAGCAGCAGTAGCAACAAATTCAGCACCACTTAAAGAATACAACACTGGACTCTCCTTTTAAAATAGCACACTACTGGATCTATTTTTTGTAGTGTGGGAGTTGGGCTTCTGAATGAATCTGAACTCATTCAAATTATTCCAGCTTGGCATGTTTCTTTTCTTTGCTGGAAAGATGTTTTCTTAATAAAAACAGACTGTTTATGCAGTAGAAATATGCAAATACTTTTAAAATTGGTGCTACATGACCAGAGAAAACAGAGGAAAGGGGCTGTGGCATTTGCTTTTGCTCAAGAGGTAGAAAACCTGCAACCAGACCAATAAACACTCCCGTTGCCGGGTGATGTAATGGCCGTTTTGGCTCAGAACACAATATGTCAGGCGACTGGTAACAAACAATCTGGAATTACAATGAAACAGTAAGCTCAAATAGACAAGGTGGTAACCAACACTGCTTAGTCTTACCGTTTGATTTCAGTATTTTCAGCCTCCATTTTTACAATACAGGAAACAGTATGGCGCTCACTTTCTGTTAACAAATTCTCAAAATACAGCTAAACAGTGAACTAAAATGTGTTTCTGAAAACATTTTAGGCAAGAAATAAGCAATACAGTGGTCTCCTGTAGCCAGACCTATCTTCACAGCACTGTGTCAGTGAAAGGTCTGGTGTCACTGTTTATCTTTCTGCTGTAGGGGAAAAAAACACTCTGGCTGGTTTGAGTTTCTTTAAACTAATCACCATGAGTGGCACTGAGCCATGGATGTAAGTTTTAGTGATGGAAAAGTCAGACACGATTTGATAATCAGTGCCCTAGAGGTAAAGCATGACTGTACTTTAGCTCTGGAGGAGCTCACTGGACCTGTTCAAACCCCAGATGATTTGCTGGTGGTACGTCGCTCTAGCAGAACATTATTACAACAATATCTCACAAGCTTGTGTGAAGTGGAACGGATTGGTACATTAAGTGAAGTCAGTGTCACTGGCACATGCTGCTGCCAGAGTTAAAAGATGTGCATTCACGAGTCATTTTCTTTTTTTATCTTTACAAAAAAAAATCACCAACACAGCAAAGCAGGTTTCTGTGATTACATGTTCCAAATCATCCAATCCTTCCATTTTGATTCATTCAGTTCTTTTGAACTGATAACTGGGAGGTTGTTGTTGTTGTTGTTTCTTGAGCAAGGGGGTTTGGAAACAGTAACATGCATAGTGGAAGAGCAAGAATGCCGGCCAAAATCAACCGAACAATGGCAGGCTCACAGCCACAGTCTACACCTGGTGAATCAGACTAGCAATACAGTAACAGGATTTTGGTTTAGATTTCATCAGCACTGAATGGTTGTACAGTTTGATCTGTGTTTCATATTGAGGCAGAGAGGGGAGTCTCCCTGCCTCAATCTGCTTACAATAGTTTTTGTGTCCGTGGTGGTCATGGATGGTGGTGGCGGGTGAACAAAAATGCGGCATAGTGCAATCTTTAGTTCAAGCAACAGCTCTACAGCCAGTGGAGATGAGCAGGGAGGTCGGGCTGCTGTGAGGATGAAGGGAAGTTTACCGCAGTTCACTCATATACTTCCCACATTGTTACAGTGTGGGAGGTATGAGAAGTCCACATGGACTCGCGGCAGTCTTGTTGGATTCTGGATGTGTGGACAGTTAAATCATTCCAAAACCAGAAACCATGGATTACCACAACCATCCAGAAACATGGACATTTATAAAGCAGCAGCCAGCAATATAAAAAGATGCAAAAAAGGACTAAGTTACAGCACACAGAGTTGTACTTTGTATAATTCCCTGTGCACATAAATGATTGATTGATTGTTACGATACAAAGCTGGGTAAAAATGCTGAAGTATCCCTTTAAGTGTTGCTACAATAACCAACATTACTGTGTCTCTGCTGCTTGCTCTGTCTGAATGTTTGTGCTTCTGAGTCTTAGCTTCTTTTGATCATTGTCCAGTGGTCACTTATCTTCTCTATTAATTAACGTTTTGTGGCAGTTTCATTAAGTCTAGAATAAAGCTACAATCTGCTGCAAACCAAACGCTTTTGACACAAGTTCAATGCAGTTAGTTTTGAGGCTTAATTAAAATGTAATCTGAAATTCTGGATTTTAAATAAGCAGATTAAAAGTAAATTAGAGTCTAAACAATGAGTTGATGATTAACTGATTAACATTTTGATTATCTATTGACTGTTTGAGTCATTTTCCAGGCAAAAAAGCCAAACATCGTCTGGTTCCAGCGTCTCAAAGAGAAAAGATGTGTGAGAGTGTGTCTGTTATATCCTTGAGTTTTAAGCTGTCGTCGGACACAAGAAACTATTTTCAAATGTGATCTTGCAGCCTTAAACTAAATCTTGCAATGCTTAGATGTGAATATTCAATTTAAATATGCACAAAATTTAAAAACACACAACACAATGCAATGGTGCTAGGCGTGCTGCCGGCTGGACAAGTGGGTATTTTGGGTGCCTAAATACCTAAACTGATCAAGAACATCTGGTAAAACACACAGTGAATAATTAATCATCTTCTGTTCCACGACTACAATCCCCGAGCTGCCTCAGAACAAGGCACTAAACGCTCAGTTGTTGCTGTGTCTGATGCTGAAAGGAGCTCTGTCTAAAATTGATTCAAACGTCATTGTATAAAGGCAGTCTACCTAGCTCTTTGTCTCTCTTCTTCTATCCAGTTTGGAACAGAGAATATTGATCTGGATAAAAACCTTTGTGCTAAGCTTTTTTTATGGCTATGTAAGCTGTAAGAAGCAACAATCCAGTCAATCCAAGTGCATGTTTTTATACACCATAAAGAGAGTTTTTAAAGCAACAATAATAACAAAATATTGTGAAGATTACTACATGTATTACTTAATAGAAATAATAATTGCGATTCATTAAATAACATGATTTAAAAAATTGCTTAAAATGGCTAACACTCACAAGACACAAGCAATGGCACTCAAAATAAAAGCAGTATTAATTTTTAGCTACCATAGTACTCCTCTGACCTGGTTGTTCCAAGTGAGGGGGACGAAGCTCGTTCACTTTATTTCCTCGCCTCTTCTCGGGCCGCTCTTTGGCTTTGTGTTTCAGACACTGAATCATGAAGTACTCCAGCTGTACAGCACAAAAATACAAACGGTAGTACAAACTCGAGGCACCAAAATAGTGATGTTACATCATTGATTCTTTTCTTTGGAAACAGCTTTCTGAGAAGACCAGCGTAGCCACCTGTCCTTGTCTCTACTACCAAGTATTGCACCTATGTGAAATGCAGAGCCAATAGACAGACAGTGTGTGTGTGATTTTAAGAATTTATATTACAGCTTGGTCTGGGCAGAATACAGGAATAATTTTATCAAAAGATACTTAGTCATACAGTCTCTCAGCACATCAGTGATCATATAAACTCAAGTATGAAAATCAAAATGCAACAAAAAGTTAATTTAAAGGATAACTTAGGGTAAATTTTCAACCTGGACTATATTTTTTGCATATTTTTGTGTATAAGTGACTAATGGAGTCAACTATTTTTTAAATTGGTCCAGTATTGAGCATTAAAGTTTAAGTTTTTAAAACAGGCTGCAGTGTGACCACTCGAGGCATGTTCGCACTGTCTATTTACATCCACTAAAAGTGTTTGTTTTTGCCACTGACAGGCTCAGATGGTTGACGGTGATGGCGTCTGACTACCTTAACAAAATACACAAAATGAAACTCACAAAACCAATTAGGTTCATTTTTCCACTGTTCCAACAATCACTAACTTTGGTTTGGTTGAAATTAACCCTTAATTCTCCCAGTTAGATATAAAAATATTCTCGCTCGGGGCGTCAGTGGCTTAGTGGTAGAGCAGGTGCCCCATGTACAAGGCTGTTGCTGCAGCGGCCCGGGTTCGACTCCAGCCTGTGGCCCTTTGCTGCATGTCACTCCCTCTCCCTCTCCCCCTTTCACACTTGACTGTCCTATCCATTAAAGGCTAAAAAGACCCAAAAAATATCTTGTTACACTGCAGCCTGTTTAGTCAGTTTTAATACTCTTGCTCAGTACTGAACCAATTTAAAAATTATTGTCTCCATTCGTGACTTAGACACAAAAACATGTGGAGACAGGGGACAGGTTGTAAAATACCAGTTACCCTTTAAATGCTTTTTCAGCCAGAGCAGCTGACACGGCTTCTGATTCCACTGTAATCATTAAATTCTTATTTTGACCATTTACTTCTTGTGTGACGAGACCACTTACCACGCTGCCAAAGTAGCGACCCACAAAGACATGGTTGAGAGAGGGCAGCTCCAGGTAGGTCGCCCCCAGGTCCCGGGACAGCTGCAGACCTTCACTGTGAGGCACACAGCTACTCCAGTCGGACGCACAAAGCGGGCACGTACAGGGAGGGCCTTCATCTTAACACAGAGAGTAGAACTTAGTTCTAAGAAGAAATCATTCAAACTTATAAATAACTGGATCTAATAAATAGTTGATGAGGGTATATGAGTAGCAATACATGAATCATGGATATTACATTATGCTTTTTAGGATGCATGAACCTTGTGCGAATTGAACAGCCAGAGCTGGAAATACTTGACTCATGTTTTACAGATTGAGCTGCACTGTGCCTTGATATACTGTCCATAAAAAGGGCTATCATACTATTCATAAAATATTCAAGAAATTAACTGCCCCATGTGCCTTCAAGCACAACATTTCCTTCCAGAATGTCCACAGCAGACAAGGATGATTCGAAGACTGAAGTCAGACAGAAAAAATCCACACACTGTACTGATAGCTTTCAATAAATTCAGCTGCTAAATGTTTGGGTTTAACAGAGTCCTTTTTCAGGCGCTGTCATACTCTATAGTTAAGTCACACCCATCAGTCAGGTGGTTGTGATCTGCATGAGTAAGAATCAATCTACTTCCAGCCTGGGCCAATCAGAGCAGAGCAGGGTAATAAGTGACACTCCCTGAGGGGTCAAAGTATGCCAACAGTGACAATTTAACATGCAGCAAAATGGTTATAAAATATCATACAACAACATCTAACACATCACAAAAAAATACACAAAGTAAAATACACTATTCTGTAAGGTTATTTCAGTGCTTATTAAAATTTTCTTGTAGACGAGCCAACAAAAATGGAAAAAAGCAACAAACTAAAAGCTGCTTTGTGTGATGAACACAACATGAGCCACAACATTTCCCACACCAAATTATAAAACTTACCTGACATAACAGAACATAAAAACCACATGCACAGCCACATGTGCTTCCAGGATGTGGATTTGCCCTACATCCAAATCACTCGTCTATCTAAGAGTGACAATGTAGGCAACCAATAAGGACTTAAAAAGGGAGGGAGGTGTATGTAGTGTTTTTCCACTTTGTGAAAAAATTTTTCTGTTTTATCATGTTTTGCGATTTTGATTCTTAAAGTGTCATTAGGCCTTTGTTTGTCTCAAATTCAAAGGGACAGTTCAGTCATTTTTCAGTCTAGACTGTTTTGGTGTGATTTGCTGAGTGTCTGAGATATCGACTGTCTTCTTTTCAGTGTAATGGAACTAAATGACACTCAGCTTGTGGTGCTCAAAGCATCAAAAAAAAACAAAACAAAAAAAAAAAATTTGAAAAACTCAACAGCGATGTCTCCTTCCAGAAATCATGATCCAGTAACTCAAGATAATCCACAGACCTTGTTGTGAGCAGTTTCATATAGGAACTATTTTCTTTTACCGAATTACACCTGCCAACCGTATCACCACGCAGATAACTGTTGTGCCTCTCTCTCTCCTCCTCTGTTCTTCAATTTCACGAAGCTCTTCGTCAGTGTATTCTGGCTCAAATAAATAAGGGCGGCCATCAAACTCTGCAAAAATCAAATTCCTCCTCCACAAAGTCAAAGTCTGGCAAAAAGTCAGCCATTATTTTATAAATTTTAAATAAAATAAATGAATGAACTTTTCAGGCTACTGTCCGGTTCTGCCTTCCAGCTGTTGCTGCTTGTTCAGGCATGGTATGAGATCGCTGCTTGTTCTCGCAATATTTCGGCTGCGCTTTGGAAAGCAGAGCTAAAGGGGTAAACAAACATGGCAGCACGCCGGTAAGGTAAGACAACATGTTTACATGTCGTTTTCTGTATGTTCTCTGACATTTATCCTAACGATATGAGGTGGTCTTTGTGGAAAAAAAGCTTGTTTAGTGGACTAACTTTGCACTTGAAGGTTGCCCATTCACTTACGTTTTAACAGGTCTGACGCTACTATGCGCCAGCTGAATCTAGGCTAACGGCTAACATGCTAACTATTATTTCTATGTCACTAGTCACTTGAAACAAATTTAGGACGATAGGAGACAGGTTGAAATAAACCAAAATTTCCCTTTAATGGTGTACACCTCAGCTGAGCTGTAACATTAGCAAGCTCAGTGGTGCCAGGTGAGCTACCAGTAGATGCAGGCTTCCCTTTGCAATACGGTCAACAGGTGTAGTTAGGTAAAAAAGAAAAAAAGTTCCTACATGAAACTGCTCATACCAAGGTCTGTGGATTATCTTGAGTTACCAGGTCAGGATTTCTGCAAAGAGACATTGCTGTTGAGTTTTTCAAATGTATTATTTTTGGTGCTTTGAGCACCACAAGCTGAGTGCCATCTAACTCCATTATATTGGAGAGAAGGCAGACATCTCTACTGCCGATATCTCCAACACTCAGCAACTCACAACAAAACAATCTAGACTGATAAATAGTGCTACAGGTAAAAGAAGAAACATGTATTTTTAATTTTGGGGTGAACTGTCCCTTTAATATTGATGTGTTTCTTATTTCCAGCCACCCCCCCCTCCCCCTTCACAAAGTCCAAAAAAACAAAAAAACAAAAACAGAATTATCTTGCAACAACAAAAAAGACAGATCAGCACACTTGCACTAGGACCAGTGACACTGTGGCATGTGTGCACGGGGACCAAAGAGACAGAATCAAACAGAAAATTTGGAGGGATTAGCTCACAGGAGAAAAAGACTGCACAAAGGAGGAGAGAGCCAGAGATAAAAGAGAGAATGAGCGCGACATACAGCTAAGTGCTGAGGCATTTGATAAATCATACTGCTAATAACTTGCAGGCATGACATAGAGACTGAGCTAGGCAGAGTGTGTGTGTGTGTGTGTGTGTGAGACAGAGAGGAAAAGCAGAGTGAGTGTGAGCGTCTGACAGGCAGTGACTTGGCATATCAGTGTTATGTTTGTGTGTGTGTGTGTGTGTGTGTGTGTGTGTGTGTGTGTGTGTGCCCTTGGATAAATCTGCCTGCGCTCCTGTGTTCAGCATTGGTTTAATGGCTGTGTTAATGCACATACACGGCAGCGCTCTCTGTCACAGCTGTGCCTTAGGTGGTCTAAAGTCGAGCAGCAGGAAGCGCTCAGAGCTCAGCCGTCATTCTCTGCAATCATGAGGGGATAGCATGAAAATACTCACAGCAGCCGCAAACAAAAACACAAACAAAGGCTCTGGTCTACAGCTCCCCACTCCCTCTCCTCTCTCTCTCTCTCTCTCTGGCAAAGACTTGACTTACACTGTGATCATTCTGCAGCGGAGCTCTGACAGGATCTCAAAGTATGTCATGCAGACAAGCTAAAAATACAACCTGGTGCATTTGATGAGCATCTTTACAGAATTTCGATTCAACAAGGGTCAGTGTGTCTGCAAAAAAAACACATCCAAACACACTGAGGCACCAAAATACACGTATGTTAATTCCTGGTGTGTTAAGCAGCCTCCACTAAAGCTACATCCAAGTTTCTTAGTCCTACTTATAAGACAGACGACTGCTGTGGTGCACTTTTGAGCCGTGACGGCGTATATTTAAGAGCTGTGCAAGCTCTCGTCTGTTTGCAAAGCCTATAATGACCAAAACAATATAAACTTAGTGTCGCTTTGTGTCTCCTGCAGGGGAGCATGTGAACTGACCGCCTGAAGGTAGCCAAGAGAAGATTTAATCACCAGCATCCTCCTCATCGCTGAGAGGACACATTAGAGGACAAAAGGCTCAGACAGTGATCTCACTGGCCCAAACAGAAGAACATGATATTGTCCCACAATCAAACTCAGCAACTGAGGCAGCTGTAAATCAAGCCTGAAATACAAGGATATCAAGAACAATGGCTGAGAGATAACACGTTTTGTATTTGCTGCCTCTTAAACTCCATTGTTCATTCATCAGTTGTCAAGGTATTGTCGGCAAAGCTAAACTCACGCTGACTCAAAGAGGAACACAGGACAAAAGCATCCTCACCGTTCAGCCGTGCTCCAACAGCGACCAGGATGACAGGCACACCCCAGTGCCTCAGGAGCGGGCGGAGTCTCGGGGCGTAGCCATTCCTGACTTGCTGGAAGGCCAGCTTGTCAGTGACTGAATATTTAATGACCAGGATGTCTGCCTGCTCAAGAACTTTGCGTACGCTGGCCCAATCGCTGTCCAACAAGTCCTGGAGAGGCAAGAACAGGGCAAGAAATATAAACAGGAGGAGGTCAGAGGAGGACAGATATGAGAGAGGCAGTATACAGAACTGTCTGAATCTCCAACCTGTACTATCAGTCTTACCTTAGATAACCCTAACCCTTCCCCTCTGAGTCTCTCCAAGTATAAATACCTCTGTGTGGCGCTTGGGACTTTCCCCCCAAGGACCTGTGTGAGGCTAGCTGCTCGCTCTAAACCAACCTGATTCAACTCATTAGGCAGGAAAAAACACTTCAGAAAGCTTTGAGCAATTTGAATAAAAACAAGGACAAAGAGCCATAGAATTAGACTGACAGACTTGCCGCAGCACCACCCCTGACATAGTTAGACAGCCCTATAATAGGATGCAGTGCTGCTACAAAATCACAGCAACAGTGCTTTCATTTCAAATTCATATGCTATTAAGAACAAAAGTTCTTTCATTATTTTTTTGGAGTGCTGTGCATGTTAAAATAGCGTCCTCCTAAGAATAGAGACGTTTTTATAAAGCCTGCAATCAGCGCTGGAAGGCAAGTGGCCTTGGAATCTGAAATGTTGTAGGTTTTGTGAGAAACAGAAGCAGAGTGGGAAAGTAAACAGCATATCAGTGAAGTGACACACAGTTTCATTGCTTTGGCAAAATTACACCTCCTTTTTTTCTGGTGTGTTTTGCCATCTTGGCCTGCCTTAACCTTTCTGTGTCTGATTTACAAGCAGGAAGGTTCAGGGGAAAGAGCCAAAGCAACACCTGGTAACGACTCTTAGGGGTCCTTTTTAATGTGCAAATTGAGGATGGACACATTAATGAGCAAAGCAAAGATGCACACCAATGCAAGTCCATCTTTTCCTCATCCTGCTCTGCACACACACATACACACCAGTGTCTTACCCAGCTGGGGCAATCCCGAACCACCACAGTGACATCTCCAAACACACGTGAGGTGTACTCCATGAAGGCCGGGTTGTGGATGCTGCTCTCCAGGTCGCAGGGTCCCACCAGTGCTCCGTGACCCAGGTAGCTCCACAGCAGGCCTCCCTGCAGCTGCCCCTGCCCCATGATCTCCTCCCCGGGCCCGACTCCTCCGGGGCACTCGCTGCCCAGAGCCACGATGTGAATGGACCTGTAAGCCAGACAACTCGGGGTTGGAAGTGACTTGAATACAGCTGCACACAAGCAGATGCTGATCCAGAGGCAGAACTGAGGGAGAAGAGGCACTTTTGCTTTGGTCCTTATTATTCATGTCTATCACGGAGACAGTGCATCACCGTTATGTCACTGGAAATGACAGAGAAGAAGCTTGCCATGGCCTTTAATAGCCTATATCTGACAGGGGATTGTGGTTGAATAAATCAGACACTTTGAGAAATATGTTCGGTGATGTGTTTATATAAAGCAGTGATATATTGACAGAGGAATAAACAAAGCATGCAGCCCTACCAGGAACCCCCTCTCCTCTCATGCCTTAATGAGTTGCAGCTTCAGAGCAACTTACATTGTGGTCACCGCGGTTTTGTTCCGCTGCTGTACGCTATGGAGCCCGTTTCCCTCACGGTGCGTTTCCACGCCAGTCTGCAGCAGTCAGACTCGGCTTTTCCGCAATGAGCCGCGGCTCCGCTCCGTCGTTAATCCCTCTCATCGGTGGCTGGCCCCCCGGGAGCACGGCTGCTGGGGAGTTTCGCAGTCACTCGCATTTCCCCGACTCGTTATTCATTCATAAAAGCGGAGCCCGATACCGTCCCGAACCCGACCGCAGAGGCGCACCGGACAGCCCAGCCGGCGGAGAGGCAGAGCAGAGTGTGTGTACGGCAGCAGCGCCCATGGGCAGCCAATGCGCTAACAGACAAACAAGTTGTCAGTCGGTAGGAAACACAATTAGCGACGAGGAGAGGGCAGCCTCGCGCCTCGGCGTCCAGACCGTATGAATGACGTCGGTGGATAAAACAAAGTCTCAGTGGCAAAAAACAACTGGAGAGAGAGAGAGAGAGAGAGAGAGAGAGAGAGAGAGAGAGAGAGAGAGCGAGAGAGAGAGAGAGAGAGAGAGTGGTCGCGCCTGACTCAGCAACACGCACGCGGGCATACACACGTAGAAGCGGCGCGCGCCAACACACACACATGCACAGGCAGCCTCACCAGGACCATGCTGTAAACATGCAGGAAATCACAATGATGTTTTGTTCAGTCAGACATAGTTTCACACCCTGGTGTCTGCTCAGAGCGGGTACAGGTCCACCTTTACACAATCACAGATCAGGAGCTTTATCCTCTGATGAATAGGCTACATGTCACTGAACTCACCACATGAACAGGCACCACAGGGACTGCCACAAGGTATGAGCATGGGGTGCAATGTTAATGATAGTCTTAATAATGAGCTCATGTTTGCTGATGTAGCAAGGAATTATAAAATACTTAACAGGCTTTGGGGATGTTTTGTTGTGGGAGTCAGTTAGGGACTGTTCGTTACTTGTGAGGGAGGACTGAGTGGTGCAAAATGAAGGAGGCATGTTGAATAAGTTTTGCCTTTTATTTTGGTTTAGAGAACGGACATACAACTTAAAATAGCTGTATTTTGTATTTATTATAAATGTAACCATTGGAGCCTAGTGTTGTCTGCCTTGTGTTGATATGAAGAGGCCCAGCCCGTGGATATCTTTGGAGGTGATCTCCCTTTATTCCTGACAACTCTGACAGCAAGAGACAAAAACAAAATCCTCCATCAATTACTTGAACCCCTCTCCCATGGAGTGCAACAGCAAAAGGGGCGAGACATGTTATGTTCAATTCAGTACAATAAAACACAGAAACCATGTCTGAGAGCAAGAGGTAAAAACAAAATCCTCCAACAATTACAACCATATAAACTCAAGCCCCTACACAAATTAGGTGACACAGGAATAGGTTAGCATAAAATTAATTATAAACAAAGCTTAACAGCGCACCAAAACAACCACACCAAGACCTTCTTGAAGAGGTGGTCTCGATCTGGTTACAAATGAACTCTGGTGCAGTTAGTTTGTGGTGAGAACGTGTTCCGATCTCGATCCGAACCAACTGCAGTCACATTACACATTGTTTGGGTTAAACATGAGCATGTTACAGTCCTGGAGGATTATTAATGTGCGCCTCCTCCTGTACTGCCTTAATATGCACATTCAGCACATCCAATGCATCAAAACATTGTTTTCTAGTTGGAGCCGCGCCTCGTTGTCAAACTGTATGGTTTGACTAAAATGAACAATGACAGCAATACAGTCCACGAAGACCAGCGCTAAAATCAGCCTGCGTATTTGTCCCTCCATTGTGACATTAGAAAGTGTTGCATTTATCTTGTAAGTGTACTCTTCTTCAACGTTTTGTTTACTTCCTGTTTTTTCCCATATGGAAATTGTGACCAACCAAGAACAGCTTTCTTACGCAAGGCATTTTATCTGATCTGCTTGCAAAATTTGGTCCACTTGTAAATGCTGCTGTGAGAACATGAACCAACTCTCGGCAATTATGCAACTTTAACAAAATAAGTCCCTGACTCGGACCAAAGCAAGCAAACGCTAGGTCTGTAACACCCTTTGATAAACCAAATCTACCAGCATACAAGCTAAGCAATGTTCTGCTGTGGAAGGGGGGGGGGGGGGCTGCAGCAAAATGTGTTTTAGCCACCTAAAAAATCCATAGCAGCATAAGTGTGCGCTATATATTTGGTTGGCCTTACCTTAGGCACTAACCAATCAAGGCCCCAGTAGACCAGCAGCTCCAGTGTTCTGCTCGGTAAAATAACTGTTTTTGTCATTGCAGCCTGGTGGCTTTGATATAATGGCTTCAGTTACCCATCAGAAAAAGGTTGTCTGAGGACAAGGTCAAGGGGTGAAACTATTCATGCATTTCCTCCAGTCACACAGGGCAGCTCAAGGAAAAACATTTGTAACTTTGGGTAGGGTAAAGATAAAAAAAAAAAAAAGTCCCACCCAAGCCTTCCCCCTCTTCTGATAAGTAAAGAACAGTCCCTCAGTAGACTGGTGGATAAAAAGTGATAATGAGATCTGGTAGTCCCTCTTGGTCAAACTCCTGGGCTTCCAGAGCTTTTTGAGAGGAAGAATAGCTCGAGCCTTAAAGGTTTTATCAGAGCCTCCTGTGTCGTTCACAATATAATGAATAATGCAACACATCAAACCAACAGAGATATTTAGGCCTTGGGTTTGAATGCCCCGCAACGCTGTATTTCCATGCTGCTTACATACTGTGCAGTCCTCCTCCTCTGGAATAAGATGCACTATCCCTGCTAAGCAGTTTCCCCTGACAGCCTGCTCTTTATCTGGACAAAGAGCGTTCCACTTGACCTATTCCAAATGACCACCTGCACATTAGAGTACCTGCCTTGCATCAAGATTCCCAGTGATACAAATTTAATATCTCATGCGTAGTAACTTTGCAGAAGTGCTCAGCCCTCTCATTCCGCGTAACCCTGGGTCCTGTGCATCTCTTGACTGTATTCAAAGTGTCACATGGGCAGAGGCTTTAGACAGTGTTGTGGATTTGCTTGCTGTAGGCCAGCTACAGAGACCAGCATCATTCATGCACAGAGGAGCATCATACCCTATAGCCTTTGTGTTCTCAACCCATGGCATTTGCAGTCACAGGGCCGTGTCACTGTTAGCCTGCATGGTGGGTACAGGAACAAATAAATTACCTGAATGTGACAGGCTGTCTTGACTCTTTACATCATATGGTTAAATTATATTGGCAAATTATGTTGCTCAGCATATTAAGTATAGGATGGCTATGCCGTAAATTACAATTCAAGATTTAACATAAACAGCCTCACCTTTACATATTTTTTGCAGTAATTATAAAATTAGACTTATACTGGACTGAAGACTTTAAATTAGCAACAGACAGCCTGTTTTACAAAGCAGAGGTTTGGAGAAAGACATGGGATATTTCCAGGCGGGTAAGGTCTAACAAAGAACGCCAGTCAAGATGTCACGGCTGCTGCTTTACAAATTTTGACTATTCTTAATTCACTCAGTTTCTTTCAAGTTCCCCAGTTTTATGCAAGTGCAGTGCTAAATCACTTTAGCTTCAGCACTTTTGAGTTTTCCCTTAAAGGAGCTCTACATGACCTTCAGAGCATATGATTCAGAGTCTGACCCCGGATTGCATGCACACGAGCTGAGCAGGAGGCTAGCAGCTAACAGTGCTAACAGAACAAAAAGTGCTAACAACAGCAACAGTGCTGACCTGATCATCAATGATTCTGTGATGATGCCATACCACTCTCATGGATCGGGATGCCGTTGTCAGTGCCGCTATGTCAGTGCAGTGCAGAGTGGTGTCAAGTAGCTAACCAGTCAACCTGGTCACACTCCGAAGTCGTCAAAAACCAGCACTTGGGCAGTGACTTCTGGCTTCAGACACCGACGAATCAAGCCATCCTTTCCTTTCATGTTGGCATGATATGTGGCTGGTTGCCGTTATTGTTTAACGGGAGGAAACGGAAACAGGAGGATAAATCATGAAAGCTAAGGGGGGGACGAAAAGTCCAAGTAGGTTGGGGGGAGGGGTTGTAGATGGGTCCAACAACATCGACGTTCACTCAAGTGCTCGTTTCAAACTTCAATATGAAGCCAAACCCAGGTGTTTTTTCCAAACCCAACCACATGTGTTGGCTAAATGTAACCACATGCATTTAGTGTTGAAGGAAAAACACCTCAATTCGCAGTGTTGTACCAATGTGATGCATTTATTTTGAAAGAGACTGTATGCAAGCTGTAAATTTCCCGTGAAAACGCAAGTGTATTCTGAAGGCAGACAATGCATGTTATAGACAAAAGTTGACACGGCATCCCACAACGTCACCAACCAACACACCCAGGGTACCTTGCACCTCCATTATCTGTAACTGCTTATCCAATTCAGGGTCGCGGGGGGTGCTGGAACTGATCCCCACTGGGCGAGAGGCAGGGTACACCATTTTGAGAGCAGAGAATCAGAAATCAAAATTCATTCATAAAAAAAACGTTTATTTAGTTAACTGCATGATTGTTTTAAGATGTGCATGTCAACCTAACATGGCAACATCTGAGCTGATTTTTTAGTACAACATTTTAATATCATGTAAACAACCAGCAAGCCACAAATAAAGCAATTTAAAATTCTAAACACTCCCCAACTCATTAAAAACAAGACCAGTTTAAGGCTATCTAGGCCCTACTGGTTATTTGATGTAGAGCATGAGCATTGAAAGCCTCTTTATAGAGTCATCATCCAATCATAGAGGAGATCAGGGGAGACAAGAGGGGACCGTAGCGATGACATCCTCATCCATCCATCATACTACTTTTTGTCTTTCTTCTTCTCAGCTTCTGCAGCTCTGGCCCTTTCCACCTTGCCCTTCTCTCCCTGGTAGAAGTCTGAGTCGAGCCAGCGCATTTCCTCAGAGAGCTTGACATAGACATCCCCATTGGTCTCAGTGACCGTGTGGACCCGCTGCTTCAGACCCTTGGAGTACCATCTGGGCACAGGCGGATTTTCACTGGGGTCGGTGCCCTTGTATAAGCCCTCCCCTTCGGCAAGAGAGATCTTGTACTTGTGGTTTGGACAAATTATGCACAGCTTGCCGGAGATTTCCTGTGAGTGTGTTGAAAGAAAGCAGGTAAACAACCTTATGTGGGATAAGTGTAGGTCACTGAGGCCCCTCAACATTAGCATAACATTATATTAATGTGATTCAGGGTTGGTATCTTAATTACAGTGTTCCTCTATGCCTCAGCCCAGCAGCTGCCTGTAAGGTTTTTAGTGCAGATGGAATATGAAAACACAAAAGTACAGTCCTGTACTTTAACTTAAATGGCATTTTGCTTTCTTTGCTCTAGGTGAGACACAAAAACAACCCATAATCTCTTAAGTAAAATACAAACCTCACCTCAATGTCTCCTTCCTGCAGCAGCGCCCCAGCATCTGTCGAGAGGGTAGAGGATCAGTGTATTGCCGAATAAGCAAACAGTTTACAGCACACTAACCTGCTGACTGGACACGCTTTAGAGGTGATATGTGCTAAAATGTTCTATGGATAACCAAGTAAAGCAGCTTACTGTTAAATGTCCCATAGCGGGATGTCTATCAGCAGCACCTTTATTTTGAATAGATTCAGTGGAAGTAAGCATGTGTCAACAACAACTTTGATCCAGGCGAGAATATACATTGTTGGTGAAGTCTAATTGCCAGAGGTGGGAGTAAGACACACGTGCAAGTCAAAAGCAAGTCTTAAGTCTTTACCCTCGAGTCTTAAACAGGTCCCAAGTAACTATGGGGAGAATCAAGCAAGTTAAGTCAAGTCCCTGCTTTCAGTCGAGCAAGTCACAAGTCAAGTCAAATGAAATTCTAATGAACTGCCCCAGAGTACACATTTACATCAGTTTAAAAGACAATGTTCATGAAAAGTTGACATTTATTTTCAACATTAATGAATAATGTTGCAGCCTGCTTACACCTTATCAATTAATAACAAGCCTTCTAAATGAACAAAAAGGAGAATGGGAAACTAAAATTACAATATAACCCTGTAGCTCTAAAGGGCGCTAAACCAAAGTACAACTCAAAAAAGTTGGATGCTGTGGAGGTCGTGACACTGATTTGTGAGCTGCAGACTTTCCATACTGCTATTTTCTTCTTACTACCATCATTGACAACATAGTCCTTGAACCCAAAATGTATTATTTTTGGACCAGGCCCCTTCTATGATAGCTGCCTGATGTGTTGCCCTCTGCCGATCTGCCATCTTGTAGGTTGCCAGGTTTATGCACAGTGCACTATAAATCACCCACTCATGTTCCAAAAACAAGAGTAACTTTTTAAAGGGGAACTACACCCAAAATTCATACATTATTTCTATGTTCTAAGAAAGTCCAAAAATAATAGTAAACATGGACAACACTCCCAAATACGGAAGTTGGAGCACTAAAACTCAAATTTGTGATGTCATAGGGTATAAAGCCTGGAGCTGCTCCATAGACAATTGGAGAAAATGTTCTTGATGACACTGGGAGCACCCCGGGGAATTTTCTGAGTATATGGGTACATTTTCTGTGTCAGAACTGAGAACATGACAATAGCATAAAGCTCAGTTGGAAAACACTCTGTGGGTCCACAACATCAGGCTTCTGTTCATTGTCCTTATGGAGCAGTTACAGACTTAATATTTGATGACATCACAAATTTAAGACTAACTTTTCTGGTTTCTGGCTTTGAGAGTAGCTCATGTTATTATTATTAGATTTTATTTGGTATGGACATCACAATTACATTGGACAAACCAGATGCACTGCTAGAGGCTTTTTAAAAAGTACAGACAATAAAATATGCATTAAAATAAATGTTGACTGAACATTCCTAGACCATAGAAATAACACTGGAATTCTGAAATTAGGCGTTGTTCCCCTTTAATATCTAGAAAAATGTAGATATTACATTTAAAAAAAGTCAGGTCTTTTTGTGTCATCTGTCACAAGTCTAGGTCAAATCAAAGTCGCAAGTCCTCAATTTTGTGACCTGAGTGTGACCTGAGACAAGTCATGTGACTCAAGTTCCCCACCCCTGCTAACTGCCACTAATATGAGTTATATGCAAGAGGAACTGAACTCACGATAGCAGTAAGAGTCCATAGCATAGAAGGTGTTCTGGTGGTAGATGATCAGTATATCCCGATCCTCTATTGTTCTGAAAGAACGCTTTGCTTTAATAAGTTCATCCTTCTTCCCCACAAACTGAGGCTCTCCTGTAGACTCCATGGCTCTGTGAAATAATGTTTAGAAGGCAAACATTAACATTAATAATAGAGAAGTCTGTTATTTTATTCTTTACCAAATCACAAGATTGGTTGTGCAGTCGATGCCATGTGGCGGTATGTCTGGGTTAGGACTTCAACTGAAATCTTAACTACACGTGAAAAGTGTGGCTTTTGGATTTGTCAGCAGGATTATCGTGTTGGCACCTCCCATCACAGTTGTCAGCTTAAATTAAGTCCACAACACCTCCGGAAGATTCAGCTTGAAGAATCCAGGAAAGGATATCTCTTGGCACTGATCAGCTCTGTTACATACATGCTCAGACCTGTAATATTAATCCCTGATATCAGGGAGCCTTTAGCAGATCACAAGTTGAACTGTATCTATCCAAAGCTGAAGGATTTCTTTACTCTTGTTGTGCATTCCTGATGTACAAAACAGCAGACCAATCAAGTCCCTAATGATCACATGTATGACCTACATGAATGTCATCATTGTGCAAAAGTAGTGGCCATCTAGAGACCACAGTCCTACATCCATGCGTAATCTCTGTGACAGCCAGTATATACAGAAAATGTCTGGATGCAGGGGAACCTGACCCCAAGTGTGATCCGTGTATAGCGGAGTGGAATAATGGGCACTTCAGTGCAGGCTGAGTAAGCACAGTAGTAGTGGCAGCGAAAGTCACATGTCCTGAGGCATCTGGCGAAACTACAGACAGCTACATGCTATGAAAGATGGAGCTATAGAAAAGCAATATAATTGTTTATGTCAGGGAAATGATACATTTTCTTTAAGCGAGCCCTAACGGACTGTAGGATGAATTTGTACAAATCCTGTGTGTGCATCCCATCTGCCTGTCTGTCAGCCTCACTCTCTCCCTCCCTATATATTCTTACTTGAAAATAACAAAAACATGTATTTTGGGTGAGTTCTTGTCTTTACCTTGAAACTCCGCAGCGGTGTCTCCTCTGTCAAGCCGAGCAACTGTACTGCTGACAGTTCGGCGTGCGTGGGAAGGAGGCCCCATCTCTGTTATCTTCACACACAAGCTGTCTTCAGTTGGCCCTATCTACACTGGGTACATTTCTTATCTGTCTCCCGCAGGCGCAATACGATTGTGAAGAAATATGTAAGTTTGTGATAAAACATTTGTTTAATCTGTCAGTGCGAGTTTACAACCGGATGAATCTATTTAAATCAAATTATTTAAAAATCTATGTTACTATATATCAGGGCGTATAGTCTCATCAGTTCATCATTTTTTGAGTTCCTAAATTATGTTAATATTTTTTACATCATCATCTGCAGTTGTAGTAGTGGAAAGGACCTAAGTGCATTTACTCAAGTACTGTACTGAAGTACAGTTTTGCAGTACTTACACTGTACTTGAGTATTTCCATTTTCTGCTTTTTTATACTTATATTCCACTACATTTCAAAGGGAAATATTGTACTATTTCTACTTCACTGCCTGTATTAGCAGTGCAGCTACAGAGCAAACAGTTACTTTTTAAAATGCAAAATATAAATTCATGAAATAATACATCATTATAGCTTCATACCCAACTTACCCAATAGTAACTGATCTTAAAAACGAAGCCAATAATATAACATAATACAACATTTTCAATAACTGCTTGTCCTGTTTAGGGTCATGGTGGAGGGGGGGCTGGAGCCTATCCCACCTGACACTAGGCGAGAGGCAGGGTACACCCTGGACAGGTTGCCAGACTATCACAGGGCTGACGAACAGAGACAGCCAACCATTCACACTCACATTCACAGCCAATGTGGAGTCACCAATTAACCTGCGTGTCTTTGTACTGTGGGAGGCAGACCCACAAAACCCTCATTGACACCGGGAGAACATGCAGCTCCACACAGAGGAGCTCCCCCACCCTGGGGCTCGAACCCCAAACCCTGGGTTTGAACCAGGGACATGCTTGCTGTGAGGAAACAATACTAACCACTGCAAAACCATGCCACCTGATCATATACCATCACAATAAAATAATAAATCTGAATATAGCAATTCTGCATAAGGAGCACTTTTACTTTTTACTTTAAAGGGACAGTTCATCCCAAAGTCAATACACATATTTTTCCTCTTACCTGTAGTGCTATTCATCAGTCCAGATTGCTTTGGTGTGAGTTGCTGAGTGTTGGAGATATTGGCCACAGAGATGTCTGCCTTCTCTCCAGTGCAATAGAACTAGATGGCACTCGGTTTGTGGTGGTGTCAAAGTGCTGAATTTTTTTTTTTTTTTTTTTAAACTCAACAGCAATATCTCTTTTGGGGAATCATGACCCAGTTGCTCAAGATAATCCACAGACCTTGTTGTGAGCAATTTTGTGTTGGAACTTTTTGCTTTCTACTGAACTTCACCCACTAAGCAACATATCACTGCACAGAAGGAATTGTGCATGTACTCATGGACGAGAGGCTCATGCTCATGACAGCCCGAGATGTAAGCATGGTGTCCCTCTCAGCTTAGCTATTGCGCTAGCTAGCTCAGTGATACTGGGTGATGCAGTGGCGTAAGGTTGCCACGATTGGCCGGACCCAGATGCATAATATAGTAATCGTCATTGCATACCTGTGTGAGTTCTTCTGTCTCTTTCTTGAGAAACCAGATCATGATATCTGGAAATAGACATTGATGTTTGGTTTTTCAAATGTGTTTTTTGGTGCTTTGAGCACCACAAGCTGAGTGCCATCTCGTTCCATTATACTGGAGAGAAGGCAGACATCTTTATGTCTGATATCTCCAACACTCACACCAAAACAATCTAGACTGATAAATAGCACTACAGGTAAGAATAAAAAATATGTTTTTGATTTGGGGGTGAACTGTCCCTTTAATTAATTTCATAACCCCTTGGCACCACTGGCAGTACCAGTACTGTCAAAGCAGTTTCACAAAGCGGAACGGTTTATTTCCTTCTTGAACTCCGGACTCATTTCTCAGAGCACCGCTGAACTCCGCAGTGCTCTCAGCCGGTGAGAAACAAACAGCGCCCAGTCAAATCTTGTGACAGTGAACAGACCGTAAGTAAGCTGTTAACATCTGTCAAGTTTAATAAGTAGCTTCTTGTCGAAACTGCAGTCCGTGTTGACAAAGGGAATAACAGCCACCATGTTCTGTACAGTGAGAACAGAAAGCATATTACACTGAGTTAACTCATTCAGTCTGACATCTGATCTGTGCACAGAGGTAAGACAGCTAACATGCTAGAAATGCTAACAGACTCCTTTGCTTTCCTACTGCTGCAGCAGTGTTGTATGAGGGTCTGTAAACCTGCACAATCTGTCACAAATCAGAAGAAGCTGCTGTGTGCTAGGCTAGCTAATGAAAGTGCCCGTCAATCATAGCAATGCAGGAGTCATTTAGTCCTCTACAGTTTGAACACATAGCAATATGGTCAAAGTCATAATGTTTGCTTGGCATGCTCTGGTTTACTCCAGTCAGAAGCAACACTGCTGAACTTTGTCCTGACTGACCCAGCGAAGCAAAGCTGTGGTCACCTGTTTTTAGAAATTTTTAGAAACTAAACTGCTAAAATGACCATTTCAGAGTATTTTAAACAATAGTCTTAGATCAGGGGTTCTTAACATTTCGATCACTGAGTACAGTTATAAAGAGACAGTGTGTGATTGAGGGGCCAGAGAGGAACTCTTTATGACTCTTTATGACATATCATGCTATAACTTTTTAATGACAAAAACTGCAACAACACAAAAGTGATACAGCTTATGTAACAATAGTACACTGCAGTTCTCCACTTTTTAAGACATTTAAGAGTAATAAAATTGAGACAGTAAAGTGTTTGACATTGACTGTACCTACTGATAGCAGTCGAGCAACTCCTTCAGCTGGGGAACGCCACTTGCACACACCACATGCAGAACTGCATTACACCATAACATTGGAACTGGTAGTAATAATATTGGCAGTATATTAAGTTTCTTTATGACAATTAAAAACATTTGCTTTCTGTACGATTATTTCGAACAGCAGTGTGTGTTGAAGCATAGAAATTTTAATATATATTACAATTACTGCCTAGCAGCAAAGGCTCAAATTAGGCTAGTATGTTGAACAAGAAAACCTGCACCTAATAGAATAAGGGGAATAATGGGAGCTAGAATTTCACATAAAGTGATTTCAAACAGTTACATTAACCTTAAATGTTACCATCACAGCAGTTTGTACACTTGATAGAAAAAAAAACTGTGTCCTGGGCTGGTGGGGTCACAAATGGTTGGTTGAGATGTATATTTTATGGTAGTGAACAGACATTCAGTTCACAGGCAACAGCTCTGGTGGACATTCCTGCAGTCAGCATGCCAGTTGCATGCTCCCTCAAAACCTGTAGCATCTGTGGCATTGTGTTTGTAATTAAACCTGCACATTTTAGAGTGACCTTTTATTTTGACCACTTCAAGACACATCTGCATAATAATCATGCTGTTTAGTCAGCATCTCGATATGCCACACCTGTCAGGGTTATGGATTACGGATTATATTTGCAAAGTGCTCACTGACATGAATTTTCACAAATTTGTGATAAAATTTGAACTAAGCATTTTGCACACACACACAAAAAAACATTTAGATCTTTTATTTTAACTTTGTGAAAATTGTGTATGTGTTAGTCAACAGAACTATTTTGCAGGTCCTTGTGTGCATGCATGGACTTTACCAGTCAAATACACATTTAACTATTGTGATTTTACTTGCAAAACAGCATCTGGAACCTTTGTGTACACATACCCATTACCTAGACAAATTTATAAACATGAACATTTAAAGCGTTCCCATTAGACAAGTACTTCTTTATTTCATATTGTTTGTAATCTAGGATAATGTAAGTTTTCCCCTTAAAAGTATAAAGAGTCACGCTTTACACTCCCATAGAGAGCAGTGGTTTTGTATTTCATCATTAAAAGCTGACCCTAAATGTCCAGGTGGCTCGACAGCACATACTGCAGCCTTTTGTTTTCTATAGTGGAATTCTGTAACACAATGTAATGCAAACTCTGTGTGTGTGTGTGTGTGTGTGTGTGTGTGTGTGTGTGTGTGAATTTGTTGAACAGGGAGATGGCGCTGCGTGCTTGTGGCTTCATAATATTTCGGCGTCTAGCCAGCTGCATCCCTCCACCAGACAACATCGAGTACCTCCTCTTGCAGACCTCTTATGGGGAGCACCACTGGACCCCACCCAAAGGTGTTCACAAGTTCAAAATGTATCACATAGTTGATTCTATACAATAATGACATAATAATTACATCTAACCTGTTCACCATCAGGTCATGTGGATCCAGGTGAGGATGACCTCACCACAGCTCTGAGAGAAACCAAAGAGGAGGCGGGGCTAGGGGCTGAGCAACTGCGGGTGATTGATGGCTTTTTGCGGGAGCTGCGCTACGAGGTGCGAGGTAGACCCAAAGAAGTGCTGTACTGGCTGGCCGAGCTGAGGGACCCAGGGACAGCTGTGACTTTGTCGGATGAGCACCAGGACTACCGCTGGGCCCGGCTGGAGGAAGCCTGCACTCTGGCACAATACAAAGACCTGCAGGACACACTGAGAGCAGCACACAGACACCTGGAGGCTCAGCAGGACAAACAGTGATGAATCAGAATGTGGACTGTGCAGACAGGATGATTAAAAAAGGGAAAGCTGCAGCTGGCACCTTGGACCCTCAGACGTTAGAGCACCCAATGTGAAAGTGTGTCTGTGAATTATGTGATTGATGATTTTGTCTCCGTCAGGTTCAAATACTGTTAAAATCTGTTTAAACTAGGGCTGCACAATTAATGGAAATAAGATTAGTTAAAAAAAGTGCAATATCCAAATCGCATTTTTTTGATAAAGGGAAAATGTGTCACAACATACCATTATAAATGACTCATAGTGGTGCTACAGAGGTGCCCCTGCCTACAAATCACATTCCAGGCATATGGGAACATGCTGGTTTGGTGGTACCGACCCCAGCAAAAACGACATCATCATCATTTTTTATTTTTCAGTAAAAATGAAATGCAAAAATTACCATTTCCACTAGAATTTCGACACGTATCGCAGTTGTTTTTTTTGCATGTTGTACAGCCCCAGTTTAAACACTTTGTCTCTGATGTACGGTTTAATGTAAGCCTGAGTAGATTCCCTTCTCTCAAAACAAAGGTGAGAATGGAGGGCATGAATCAATGCTTGAAAACTGATCTTAGTTACTGCACAAAAACATGTACGATACACTTTGTCTTTAAAAGACATACATGAAGAGATGAAAAGAGATTTTAATGTAAACAAAATAAAACACAAAAGTTAGTGAAGGAAAACTCAACAAGGAGAGTCCCACTGGAACTCAGTGGGGCAGTGTAAACCTTAAGAGGGGCATATGTTTACATACAGTTTTTATCTGTCTGAAATCAGAATTAAATGTATTAAAAACAATAAAAAACAAGTTTGGTGTATATTGATATTCATAAAACTGTATTTTAAAGTGTAAAAAATATTTACATGGGGGGCTCACCTTGTAAAAAGACAGTATCCAATGGTGAGGTACAAATAACTTTCTCAAGCCAAAAGATGAGTGGATAAAAATACAGTGTAGATCATAGATGCTGCCACAGGGTGGGGACAAAAACAAGGTATCTGGTGGTGTATATTTTCCATCATAGACTACAAAAAAACTGCTGGCTGTAGAAATACGACCTGGATGACTCATGATCTCAGTCACAGCCTTCAGGCTTTTTTTCCCCTTCAGCTCTCAGCATCCAAATAAAAGTGAGATACATCGATTACTTGTGCAAATTAGTTCCTGTCCAGAAATTAAAAGCGAGTAATGGGGATCATTAGAAACTATGTGGTCATAAAATATAAGAGAGACCATTAGTATGCAATGATTCTGGGTCAATGCACACATCATCATAAATGTCAAACGGAGAACAACAGGTTAACCATATTTTCAGGGATTATATAGACATCTCTATATTTTACAGCCCTTAGCATACTAATGAAACCATTTGCAAGCAGGAAGAATTACCACGTCATAAATTAGACTGTGGACATCGGAGATCAGGTCTTATTTACTCTGCGATGTCTGCCCCTTGATGAGGGAATATTTAAGATATTTCTCAGTGAAAAAGGAAGTGATTTAGGACAAACAATAATGTCAGCAAAACTAGTCAGCACTGGCTCCACATTCTCGTTTTGAGATGAGATGATTGAGTAGGGGATTATGTTGTGTCAGCATGGAGACTGTTAATCATGTCAAAATTATAATTCTGATTTATTTTTTAATCCAATCAACTAACCCTTATATTGTTCAACAATTTAACAGTGTTATACTCTATCAATCTAGTACAAACCTGAAAAGCAGTAAGTGCTTGTTCTCTCATAAGCAAATGTTGAAAATCAAGTGGGACTTCAAACTTGACCCTGGTTACTGGTGTTGCCACATTGTTCTCTATACAGTCAGGAACATGTTCTACTCTCAGTGCTGTGCTGCAGGATCACATTAACAGCCTCTGCCAAAGGGTTGAAATAAGAGTAATTAAAGAAACAATTGTGTTCTTGCAACTCATAAAGCAGAGTGGAAGCACTCACTTCATTTAACTGTTATTTTGTTTCTGGGTATTTTAAGGACACAGGAAAGACAGAGACAGCAGTGAGCTGGAGGTCAGGGAAAGTGCAGTAACCTATGTCTTTACACTATCACGAGACACACACAGTATACTGTAAAGTTACACTATGCATTGAGCAAAAGCTGAAATGTTGCTTTAAGACCCATCAGGGCATCATTAAACCAGTAATTAATTTCATGCCTGGTAGAGCAGAAAAGCTCCTCTCCCAGTGATAAAGGACAGCTAATTGTTCTGAATTGAAATTACAGTTCTTTTCATGATTAAACATTTGCTCTGCAACTTGGTCGTCCGTGTGTCATGTTGTTATAGGGTATGGAGTATCTTAAAATTGTCTCTCTGCATTCAGTGTCAAAATGAATTTTGATTAGGGTGAAATTATGGACCATAATGATGCACAAGTTTGGCCATCAAGGGGTCTTTCAGAGTCATTTCACTGGATGTACTAAAAAAACTCCCTTACTACTCTTAATATTCAGCAATGTAGGTAGTCTGATTCTGTGGAAGAAAGATTTCTGCTCCCACCTCAGTACAGAGGAGCTGAATGGAGTTTTGTTTGTGGTGCTCAAATCATTATTAAGATTATAATAAAAACATTCAACAGCAAACTGACCTCCCTTGAACAATGCCACTTTGTAGAAAAAGAGCTAATGAGAAATCAACACAAATGGTTTTTGCCTTTTTATTTTCTCTCACTCCACTCCACCTCACTGTTCTGATTGTGATGATCACTCACTGATGAAAACATTAGGATAAACTGCAGGACTGGAGGTTGTACCCATATAGATAGGCTGTTAGTAACAGAATTTTGGATAATTTCTCCCTTATGTTGGATTTAAAGAAAAAAAGAGGCCTGGGATTTTGAAAGTTCTGTGCACATCTTAGTTGTTCCTAGGACTGCACTCTTTTATGGACAAAGACATCAGATGTTGTACCTGGAATCAGCTGGAGCGACTCTACCAGTTTGGGTGTCACAGTCTCTAATGCTCCTATTACCTATGGGACAACTTTGGACCTCACCCTCCACATCTGCTCCAGTTGTTCCTTCAGCCCCTTGTACTTCTCAGTCTTTTCATGTTCTTTCTTTCTTCCTGATGTTACCGTTGGCTGGGATTGCCAAATCTACCACAACTGCCCTCTTCTGCTTCTTGTCAACCACCACTATGTCTGGTTGGTTAGCTAGCAACTGCTTGTCCATCTGGAACTTGAAGTCTAAAAGGACCTTAGCCTTGTCGTTCTCAACCACTTTCGGTGGTTTGTCCCATCAGGACTTGGGGACTTCTAGTCCATACTCAGCACAGATGTTCCTGTGCACTATCGCAGCCACTTGGTTGTGCCTCTCGGTGTATGCTGTAACAGCTTGTATCTGACATCCTGTTACTATGTGCTGGACTGTCTCAGGGACCTCTTTGCACAGCTTGCACCAGGGGGTCTTGTCAGCTATGGTGGACCCCTGCCTCTATGGATCTGGTGGTCAAGGCCTGTTCTTGTGCTGCCATGCCATTCAGGGCAGTCTTTTCTAGCCACTGGTAGAATTTCTTGATGTCAGCCACTTCATCTATCTGCCAATGGTACATCCTATGGTGGGGTTTGGTCTGCCACGATATTTCCTCTTCCTCCTTATCACCCTCTGTCTTCTGCCAGAGGCACTCTCTGGGCAGGTCTTCTCAGGGGGGCATCTTCCCGATGTGTTCTTGGATGCTCCTTGTTTCATCCAGAATCATGGCTCTGGAAAATCACTAATCCTTGCCCTCCCTCTTTTTGCTGCTCAGTGAGTCTCAGGGTGCTGGACCATGCATTGTGAGGACTTTTCATGTCTTGACATCAGCAGTATCCATCTCCTCCTGTGACCAGCTCAGTATTCCAGCTAGGTATCTGATGACTGATAGGGTGTATATGTTGATGGCTTGGGTCTTATTCCTCCCACTGAGCTGCCTTCGTAGCACCTGTCTTGCCATCTGGAGGTATTTGGCTGTGGCTGATCTCCTTGTGACCTGACTCCCACTGGCCTGTGGGATACCCAGGTACTCGTAGCTGTCCCACATGTCTGTTATACTGCCCTCTGGTAGCTGCACCCCCTCAGCTCTGATCACCTTCCCTCGCTTCGTCACTATGCGGCCTCACTTATCCAGTCCGAATGACATCCCGATGTCCTTGCTGTAGATCCTCTTGAGGTGGATCAGTGAGTCATTGTCTCGTTCACTCCTGGCATACAGCTTATCATCCATATACAGGAGGTAGCTGATAGATGAACCCCCAGATGATCTGGCTGAGGGGATTCAGGCCTATGCAACAGCAGCTGAGACAACGCATCACCTTAGTATATGCTGAACTTGATGGTGAAATTTTCAATGGCCTTGGAGTTGGCTTCCATTGTTGTTTTCCACAGCCACATTGAGCTCTTGATGAATGTTATCAGTGTGCTGTTAGTGTTAGTGCCAGGCAATCCAGTATCTCTGTGTGGGGCATTGACTCATAGCACTTCTTGTTGTCAATCCAGATGTGCTCAGGTTGGTCTGCCCAGTCTTAGAGTCTTGGGCGACTGCTGTGTTGACCAGTGGCTGGTGCTTCGGCCCTCTGATGTTGTTTCCTAAGCCCATCTGAGCTTTGTATTGACTCATGTGCCTACTCAGCTTAGCTGCTATGATGCCTGAGAGGAGCCTCCATGTTGTGGAGAGGCAGGTTATTGGCTGGTATTTCGAAGGTGTTGCACTCTTGTAGGGATTTTTAATGATCAGTATTGTCCTTCCCTGTGTTATCCAGTCTGGGTGAGTGTCAGCTGCTAGCAGCCCACTCATTGTGCTGTCAGGCAGTCATGGAGAACTGTCAGCTTCCTCAGCCAGTAGGAGTGGATTATGTCAGGCCCTGGTGCTGTCCAGCTCTTCACGCGTGATACTCATTGTTAGATGACTGCCTTAGTGATGGTGACTGCTTCTTGTTCAGGGAGGTTGCTATAGTCTGCTAGTAGGTCCACTAGTCACTTGGCATTGGTGTTGTGTGATGCCTCTTTTTTCCAGATGCCCTTTCAGTATTGCTCAGTCTCAGCTCTGGGTGGGTTTGTCCTTGGGTTGTTGTTCCCTTGCAGCTGGGAGTACACTGTTGATGGATCTTTGAAGAACAGGCCATTTATTCTCTTGGCATCCACCTCTCTAGTGTACCTCTTCATCCTAGCAGCCAGAGCTGTGCATCTTTGTTTGGGGTCTCTAGAGCCTCGCTCATGGACCCTGTGTTATACTTCTTATTCATCCAGGACCTGTCTGTCGTGACCACCTTCTGCAACTCTGTTAGTCAACTAACATCTCTCCTGGCTCCCTTGATCTTGGCTTCCAACCTTCTCCACACTGTTTTAGATCCAAGACTTTTTTTTTCATGTACTCCATAGATTTATTTCACTCATATTTGGTTGCAAATGTGTTAATATGTGTGTTAGTCAGCACTTCTCCTTTTCCAAGATAATTTATCCACCTGACAGGTGTGACATATCAAGATGCTGATTAAACAGGGTCATTACAACACAGGTGTGCCTTGGGATGGTCACAATAAAAGGCCACATTAAAATGTACAGTTTGATCACAAACACAATGCCACAGATGTCCCAAGTTTTGAGGGCACGTGCCATTGGCAGGCTGACTGCAGGAATGTCCACCAGAGCTACTGACAATGAACTGAATGTTCATTTCACGTCCATACCTTGTCTCCAATGTCATTTACCTGAAGTTGGCAGTTGCACAAGTTGGTTTCGACAATAAACTGCTGTCAGGTTAAGACCCTGATGAGGACGACAAGCATGCAGATAAGTTTCCCTCTGGCAGTTTCTGAACAAATATGAGAGAAATAAATCTATGTGTGCACAACAAAGCATTAAAACATTCACATTAAAATTTCAGTGCCAGATATTTTAACGTCTGGACAAATTAAATCAAAATTATATGCATGACTAGACACCATTAGGAGTATGTTTTTTATGTGATCTGGGTGAACCAACATGTCAAAATAATTAATTTACCACAATACACTAACACTAATCCATGCAGCATGAAGTCGTGACCAATGGACTATAGCAGAATAAGGTGAAAACCTTTCAACAGGCTTCAGTGACATACTGTTTTATTTTGAATGATTTTCCAACTTAACCACATTTAACTGTATGCTTCCATTTGCATATCACTCCTAATTCTACTCCAAAAACCAACTTCCTGTGTTGTCCGTTTTCCATGACATGTGGGCTTAGCAACAGATACCAAAGCTATACTGCAAACAAACCCAACAATGTATTTTTTTTACAATAGAAACTTTATGAGTGACATTTGCATCCTCACAAACACAAAATAATGAGGAAAAAAATGACATGAAATCAAAGAAAAAACCAGCAAGGACAGCATTAACATCAATAGGTGTGGACACGCAGGTCAGTCCATTAAGTGTGTGACCATGTGAAGGCCCACACTTCAAGAAATACTCACTTGTGCACACACACATGCTCACACACCCAGAGTAAATGAACTAAATGGTTTCATTCAGGCTTTTGTAACAGTGTGTATGGAATAACATCTCAACATCTTAGACTGCAGTCCTTTTTAGTTTGTCATTTCTTAGGTTGAGTTTGGGAATTATCATCATCCCTCAAAGATAATAATTGTTGGTTGCTCTCTTCCCTCAAAAGGCCTCCTTAGCTTCTCTCCACCTGCCCTCATTATAAAAACAAGGCATACATTTGAGTAAAAAAAGAGGATTTTAAGATTGAAGAGCTCTAAATTATTAATTAAATCGCTATCATATTAAGGGCTACACTATGCCTAGACTTTACTCTAACAAAAACAATAACGCTGATTCTGATCTCTTAATTTGTGATGGGTGGCAATTGTTAAATTGAAGCAATTGTTGGACATTTTAGGACATATGCTTATTTACCTCCCGGAGACTACTGACACCACTCTTATGGTTGTCTGTTAAATATGAAGCTAATGCCAGCAGCCAGTTAGCTTAGCTTATCTTAACGATTGAAAACAAATGGAAACAACTAGCCTGGCTCTGTCCAAAGGTAGACATCAGGAAGTCACTGCTCCTGGCCAAGACATTTTCCAGCACTTAACTCCCAGTGAAACCACAACCTGTCCTTTTCACATTTTGTTTTTATTTTCAGCTTGTTTTTGTTGTGTTTTAGGCAGAGTTTGTTACCTTTGGACAGAGCCTGGCTAGCTGTTTTGCCTGTTCCAGTTTTTGTGTCAAGCTAAGCTAACCAGCTAATCACTGTAACTTCTTATTTTAAGGAATAGTTAGACATTTTGAGGAATACACCACTGCTTTCTGGCAATGCGTTAGCGACAAGATTTACTCCATTCTCATGTCTGTTAAATTCGAAGCTACAGCCAGTAGCTGGTTTCCTCATCTAGAAGTCAATAGGGTTTTCACTTTTGGTCTGCGACATAAAATACATCAGTAAATTTCCCAATTATACACTTTGAAACTTCTGTGTGTCTTAAAAAAAACGGGAGTTGCTAACAAGTGGCCAAATGAGACTACAGAACGTCATCATGCCATGTTGTGATAGGGATGTCATGCGACCACGGTGAACTTCCTTTATAGTCTAACATTGGCCTTTTACTTCTGGTGATTGTATTTAGGCTTCAAAACTCACAAAAGTGATGTTTATTTGTGAAAATTACCATGCTTAAGAATCTTTAAGTATCATAGTTAGCTAATCCAAAATCCAATGGAAAAATCCCATAGGCTTTTGACGAGTGAAAAAGGGTGACGTTAGCTTCCTCATTGGCCTCAGGCCCCCAGGGAAGCAGCTCGGGATTGTAGCCAACTTTTCCCCAGTGGCCACTTGTGGTATTGCAGCAAAAATATCCCCTGTAGGCCCCAAATCATTTTCTCCATAGACTACCAATGTAAAAGAGACACCTGGAAAAGTGTTGACAGGACACCTTGAACAGCAAACAAGATCGATTATGGCTCTTTCTATTATGACTTTTTTGGCGAATGCACTAGGTGAGCAACTCCATTGAAATGAGGAAGCACAATCTTGTCATCCGATATCTAGGTATTATAATAAATCTAAGTTTGGCCTACAGAAAATTGTCATGCTCTGTTTCTTGGCTTTAAGCAGTTGCCAAGCAACCAGTGAAGACTCCAAAACTTCAAAAAACCACTGAACAGAGAACCTTCGTAAAATGATGAATTGTCATTTTAATACTGTGGGAATTGTACATATTTAACAAACAAGACATAGCTAATAGCTATAGCTAGCTACAGTTAGCTTCGCTCTGTTTGGTTAATTGTTTCCCCCACTTTCCAATCTTTGTGCACAGCTAAGCTAACCTGCTTCTGGCTGTAGTTTCATATTTAACACATTAGAGTGGTTGATCTCTTCTGAGCAACAAAGCAATTGAGCATATTTCCCAATATGTCAGAGTATTCCTTTAGCAGTTACACATGAGATTGGTACATTTCATCACTATGATTTTACTTCTCTATATGGTAAAGGGTAGAGGGATGGGCAAAAAAAATGGGGACCACATCAAGAAAAGTTCTCTGGCATTTATCCTCTTCCTGTTGTGCCTTGATATCAAATCCATTAAAGATCTGGATCAGGAGTGGATTTCCTCTCCCCGTCCTCCACAGAATCCAGTCTCTGTGAGCCCCTGAAGCACAGGGCCAGGAGGAAATGTTTCACTCCTTTGGCTTCACATTTAAATCCAAAAGGTATCTCTTAAAGAGTTTATTCAAACAGCGTTAAATCCACCACATGCAGCCATGGCTCCACAGTCTTTAAAATGAGCGGTTGTGGGCTGTACTTGGTTTCCTTGGCATAAAATCCATCCACTTGAATCAAAGGTTTGCGCAGTGCTCTGTTGTGTTGAAAAGGGCAACAGATTCATACCCACAACCATAAAAACACAAGTCAAACATGTGGTTTACTTGATGACATACAAGTAATATCAGTCACATTACGCTGTTCAGTGTGTCCAAAAGTTTAATACTCAGAGGGTGTTTACTTTTAATCAGTCAAATCCTCAGCCAGTTCAGGCCTCACCAAAACAGCACTAGAACACTGTGCAAACACACAATGTTTTCTCCACTGAACAAAGTCCAGAAGGTCATTTGGACAAACTCACTGGTGTGACAGAAGTCTGCACCTGTTCCACAGAGACAGGAACATTTAAACCCTGACACTGTAGTCAATAGATGATGAATAGTAAATGTCAATATCCACACACACACACACACACACACACACACACACACACACACACACACAGATAACAGGCAATCAGTGTCATATTCATTCAAATGCAAATGTGTGGCTAAGCTGCATGTTGATTTTGTCCCTGTCGATAAACAGACTCTGGATGTGGTAGCACAGTAACAACGTCCAATTTTCACTAAGTCGCATTTAAGCGGAAGTTGGAGTCACGGCGCGAAAAACGGAACATTTTCACATCTAGTGCAACATAACGTGAGCATTGTCTCAAGGAGAAAGTCCTAACAGGTGCGTTTTGATTTTGAATTTGACTCTAGCCTACCAAGAAGAAAACAACTTAAAGGACCAATCAAGACCAACAGCGACACTCAGTCACGTGTAAACACGCTGGCGGTGGGTTTGGAGACTTTCAGTTCACTCTCTGCCCTCTACAACCACCCAGTGATGCAGAAAATAAGAAAAGGAGGTGGAGGTGAGGAGCAGTTTGTGTGTTTAGTTTCTCTTTGACTGGTTTTTCTCTCTGAAAGTCTATTGAGGCCCTGAGGTTTAAGAGGCAGAGAGAGGTGTAGGAGGTGACGTGAGAAAAGGTCTGAACCTTGTCCACCCCTAACCAAATGACAGTTGCTTTGAGGGATCATGAGGGAGCAGTCGTGATGGACACTACAGAAGGTGGGTCCCAAGAGGGTGGAGTCACGACAGAGCCTGTGTTTGCAAATTTAAGTTGATTGCATCAAAGTCGAACAGACAGCCGTGGGAGGAACAGAGATATTCTGCCACGGGACACACCGAGGGACAGCGACAGGGCGAGCTGGCCAGCTCATTGACTGGTTAATGAGCCAGGTTAATGTGTCCATCAGCCGGACTGTCTGAGCCCTCTCAAAAAATACAAGGGAAAAGTCAGGGAGGACAGAATGGCAGCTAACTAAACAAAAGAATAACATTAAAAACAGACAAAAAGAAAAGACACAATGGATAGAGACACTTTTTTAACACAAAACCAGACAATTTGACATGGTACTAGCCAGACCAAGAGCTGGCCAGCTACAGTGGGGTTCAAGAGACCACCACAGCGGCAATTTGTTTTCATCATTTATCAAAAACTAAGAATTCTTTTACTTTGCAGAAGGTTATTAAGAACGGTTACATGTTATTTCTTTATGGGAAATGCTTTTAAGTAAGTGACAGACTGGTATATGAGATAGGAAGATTCTAAAAAGCTCGTCTTACCATGTTTGCAAATGTTAACACATGTATTCTCCAACACAATTTTAAATATCACAGTCTTTCAAGCACTAAGTAACTTACTGTTAATGCATGACAATGATAAAAGGACTCTGATTGAAAGGCTGGAAAGAGTTTCACAAAAACGAGTCATTCCCATCCCAACAAGGACAAGACAGAACTAGAGATGGCACTGTGGTTTAAAGCCAACATCTTTCTGCATCTACATCCAAGATGCAAAGCCAACACTACAAACAAAGCTGCTCCAGCTGACAAGTTTACCAGACAGTTTACCCCCAAATCAAAAACACACATTTTCCTCTTACCTGTAGTGCTATTTATCAGTCTAGATTGTTCTGGTGTGATTTGCTAAGTGTTGGAGATATCGGCCATAGAAATGTCTGCCCTCTTCCGAATATAAAAGCACTAGATGGCACTCGGCTTGTGGTGCTCAAAGCTCCAATAAAACATTTGAAAAACTCGACAGCAATGTCTCTTTCTAGAAATTATGACCCAGTTACTCAAAATACTCCACAGACCTTGTTATGAGCAGTTTCATGTAGGAACTATTTGCTTTCAACCGAACTACACCTGCCAACCGTATCACTGCAGAAAAGGAAGCACCTATCTACTGCTAGCTCACCTGAGCTCGCTAACGTAACGTTTACATCTTGCGCACGAGCCATGTCCATGAGTAGATGCATGCTTCCTTCTACACAATGATACAGTTGTCGGGTGTAGTTTGGCAGAAAAAACAATAGTTCCTAAATGAAACTACCCACAACAAAGTCTGTGGATTGTCATGCGTAACTGGGTCATAATTTCTGGAAAGAGACATTGCTGTTGAATTTTTCAAATGTATTTTTTGGCACTTTGAGCACCACAAGCCAAGGATCATCTGGTTCCATTATATTCAAGAGAAGGCAGACATATCTACGGCTGCGATCTCCAGCACTTAGCAACTCACACCAAAACAATCTAGACTGATAAACAGCACTAAAGTTAAGAGGAAAAATAAGTATATTTGATTTGGGGGTCAACTGTCCCTTTACAGGACTAACAAACTATCACAGTCACTAAGCCACTTCTTTCACAGCAGAAGTTGTCTAATGGTTTAGCTTAGATTTAAGCATACTATCATTTCACTGTTTAAGACTTGCAGAAACTTTAGTTTGAAACATGGTTGCAACCAAACAACTTACAGAGATGTGTGTGAGTTGGTTGCATGAAAGAGTAATACAACAGGGCATATGAACTACAGTTAAAAACAGTAACTAGAGTTAAACAAGATGATGCAAATGTGCAGGTGTGGGGATGTTTTGCCTCATCTGGAGTCAGTAACTTGCACATGGTCAATCACACACTGACCAAAGAGTAAATCCACGCTATTCTGCAGAGGCATGCCATCATTTCTGCATCCTCGACTGCAACATTTACAAACAAACAAAAAAAAAAGCCAAGAAAAAACGTAACAACAAACACACTTGGCGGTGCTCTCAAAAAGTGCTGGAATAATTTCAGTTCTCTGCAAAACATCTGATGCCAGACAGAGTGCAAGCTGTAATTAAGGCAAACGGTGGAAACACCAAATCTGACTTTCAGTGAAAACAATCAACAAACCTTTCTCGGAAAAAGTATGTTAATAACATTGAACTATTATTTGACCAATTATTTGTATCAGTTTAATAAATGATGAAACGTTTTTGGCAGTTGACTTTTGACCCCACTGTATTTGCAAACACACACACACACACACACACACACACACGCACACCCACACACTGAAAATCGTAACGGAACACGTAAAATAAGGAGGGTATTGGGGGGCCAGGGGGGTTGGCAGGGAGGAGTCATCATCCAGATCATCATGAGTCTTCATTGCCAGAGTCGTCCTGGTTGTCGTAACGTCTGGTGGACGTCCCACCGTCCTCTGCGGTGCTGAATCCCCCGGCTTCTCCTACGGACTCCATCTCACTCTCGTCTTCCTCCTCATCCTCCTCCTCCATGTCGTCATCATAGAGGTCGTCATAGAGAAGGTCTGAACTGCTGTCCTGGGAGGGAACCCTGGTCTGGACGCAGTACTCTGCCAACGTGGTCGGCACCTTGACGCCATCACGCTCAGCCTCCGCTGCTGTTGACATTACCTGCTTCCTGTGGGCCATACAGGAGTAAAATCAGTCAGTGGTAAATGTTATTTCTAAATGGACTGACTGCATGATTCTCTGTAAGCACATCAGAATAAAATATTAAATGCTGTGTACTACCTGATAATCTCTGCATACTCCTTGTCCTTGCCTTTGCTGTCCCTCCACTTGCGAAACATGACAGACGCATCCACGTTAGCCGGGGAGAAGGTGTTGGGCTCATTGAGCAGAGAGATCACACTGAGCAGGATAGTCCTGATGGTGAGAGAGCAGCACACAAAAACACACAGACAGAAAATAAGGACACTTAGATATATCAGGTCCTGTCACTGTATGAAAGAAAAACTCTTCACAGGCTTTTTAAAACTGTTGTTGGCTTCATCCGAACCCAGACAGAGGCGTTACCTCACCTCTTTTCCCCCTTGCGCCTCAATTACATGCTGCACCCATCTGCTTAGGTTTTCAAATACAGACTCAGCACTTTACCTCCACTCCTGGACAAAACCAGTCTTGCTGACATGTTAAATTTAAAAGAAATTCTGAGTTACCCTGCAGCAGTGTCCTGCTCTTGAGATGTTACACAGAACAAAGGAATGCTAAAAGTGAAATGTTAATTTACACAGTTCTTGATTTCTGCTGTATGTAATGTCACATGATGTTTCCCGTTTTTCATTTTCTTTTATTTGTTCTTTGTGTGGATGAGCATGGCAAGTCCTCCACCCCCATCTTACTGTCTTTTCTTTTTATGTGGGGGGCATTTTTGCCTTTATTAGATAGAAGACAAATTGAAGAAGAAAAATAAATGAATGGACACCAACTACGTAGTGAGGGCTGGGGACAATTTTGCCCAAATGTTCACTGTAACATAAAACATGACTTTTTTGTACATTGTAATACCAATTAAGGCCTTATTTAAAGATGAATTAATTTAATGCCTTTTAAGACTTTTTAAGGATCTGCAGGAACCCTGTATGCAAGACAGGTATCTGGCTGGAATTGAGCCAGAAACTAGGGTACTGGTACTTGATAGTTTTAAGGTATCGGCCAAAATAACCCACCAAGGAGTACTGAAACTTTTCCGGTCTAATGATACCTGCATTCAATCCTTTTCATACCCAGGTCTACAAAAAAAAAAGACTACCGAAGCAGCTACAACTCACACAGTCTGTGGTGTGGTGAAGTTGAGCATGGTGTATATGTATTATATAACAGAGTTGTCAGTTCAGTGTACTGAGATGCCACCAAAATGTTGTAAAGCAGGCCTATTCAGTTAGCGGCCCGTGGGCCACATGCGGCCCAGAAGCAACCACTGAATGGCCGGGCAGGGATTGGTACCGAGACCCAGTATTAGACGGCCCGAGGCAAATTTAATCAAGATTTGGTTTCATGTATCATCATGAAGCAGCCTCTCTCCTGCTCTCTACATGTCAGGGCTGACCTCCTCCTCACAGAACACACACACTCAGACACACACAACAGAGTGAAGTCAGACAACAGCAAAGAGGCCGCGGTGCAGATGAAGGGAATATAAGATCAAAATGACTCCAGTTGATGACAACTACCCTTGTTACTGTGAGTGAATGCAATAAAACCTCTGCCAGTAAAAAGCCAATAGTTTATCAATACATGTGATCAGCATGTAGAAAGACATATTTCAATCTGCTCTGTCTGCAGTCTCTGGAGTAATATTGATTTTATTGACATGTTAGATTTGTTTCCAGTGAGATATTATTGAGTTTATATGGTGACTTCGTTGTTGTAAACATGGCTGTTGCTGCCATGGACTGTCTAAAACTATATCCAGTGTATCTGACCTATAAGGAAAACATCACGAGGTGAGGTGTGTGTGTGTGTATGTGTGTGTGTGTGTGTGTGTGTGTGTGTGGAGAAGAGAGATAGAGTGTGTTATTAGATACTGTTTATGCCACTTATTATGCTTCTGTGCATTGATAGCTCTTTATATAAAAAAATACATATATTTATATATACACACATGCTGAAAATGTGGCCCATCAACGTTTTCTGATTTAAAATCCAGCCAAGTTGAATATGTAATTGAATAGCCCTGATCTACATTGTATCCAAAATAAGAGAACGGTTATATAAAGACGTCATGTCTGTGCTGTAGCATGGATCAAAGTGCATAGAGAAGCAGAGGCTGTACGGCTGAGATTACCTGACGTTTTGGGTGGGGTTCCACCTTTCAGAGGGCAGCTCCCCACTCTGAGGGTCATCGACAGGAGGGTGCAGGATGGAGATGCACACATCTCCGTTCTGGAAAGAGAACAAAATGTTCTGTATAACGTCTGCCATGAAGACATTAAGGTGTCTCTAAATGGCTCCATTTTAGTGTGACTATATAAATGCCGTTAGAACCACTGAACTACTTAACAATCATCAGCTCTTATCTTGTCTGTCAGAAATAAAGTGCTGGATGTCCCAAAACAGAGATAATTCTCTTCAGTCCTCCAAAGTCAATACCTACTCTACAAAAACAACTTGTCTCCCAGTCTATAAATGTTAAACCTGCAGCCAGAAACCTCAGTCTAATATTTGACAGTGACCTTTAATTTGAAAAACAAATTACAAAAGCAATTTAATCATGTTCTTATCAGCTCATAGAGCATCTCAGAAATCAGGGCTCCTCTCTGTCGACCTGATCTCCAGAAGGTCATTCGTGCTTTTATTTCATCTCGGTCAGATTATTGCAAGGCGCCACGCTCAGGGTTAAGCCAAAAGACCATCTCATGCCTTCAGCTGGCTTTTAACAAACACTAGAAGACAAGATGGTATCGGCTCTGTTTTGGCCTCTCTTCACTGGTTACCTGTGAGTTTGAGAATTGACTTTAAGATTTTACTGATTACTTTTAAAGCACTTCACGGTTCAGCGGCTCCCAGTTAGATTGCAGAGCTGCTGCTCCTCTCTGAGCCGAGGAGCCGAGGACTCTCAGGCTTATCTTTTTTAAAAAAAGTTTTGTATTAATGCAAACACTGCATTTTATTTCCAACCTGTCTTATATTTTATAATGTTTTTGCTTTGTATTTTTTAATTTCTATTTTAATTTAAATCTGTATTGTTGTGATCCTCTGATTTTATGTCACTGCAGTCCTAAAAGGTTTTTGTTTTGGTTTTAAATATGTAAAGCACTTTGTAACTTTGTCTTTAAAAGTGCTGCATAAATAAAGTTTCTTCTTATTATTATTATTATCATTAATATTGTAATTGTATACATGTCAAATTGGCATGATAATGGCTACAACAAAAACATTTCAAGTGACAAATATTGATGTTTTACCTCGTAGATGTTGGGGTGCCACATCTTGGTGAGGAAGCGGAAGGTCGGTGGAGAGTACGGATAGTCCACTGGGAACTTGATGTGAGCCTGTGAGAACAAACGGAGGTTAACAGTCGTCATGTGTTTTACAGGCAGCCAAGCTTGACTTCAGTTATGCTAAGTTTAAGTCCTTTGAGAATGTGGGTATCAGTGCGAGGGTGAGGAGACCCCAGGCAGATGTGAACTGATGTTTTGGAGGCTGATGTTGATATGTGCAATGTGAGAAAATATGCGTTATATATCCCAATGAACAGTCTTTGTAAGACGATCTTTCTCTAGCAAGATAAATTAAATTCTTCCTTTATGCTTCTTTAAACAAGAGTGAAATAAAACAACAGGAAAACAATTTTATGATTCAGGAACCAGAGAGGTTAAGAGCAGCTGCTTTAACATGATAAATAAGATCGGTCCAGACTGAAGCGATTTCAAAATTGGAGTCTGTTTGTAACATTTCATTACAAGTAAGTTCTCTCTTGACTGTCTCATCAAGCTTCACAAGTTGCATAATGACAAGTGTTCAACCACAACGTAGCTTCCTGTGCCCTCTCATGTGAAATTAGTCACAAAAGATATATCATACATTCAGCCATGTCTACCATCACACTACGAAGCAGTTTATGTTAGTAATTTATAACAAATGTAAACAGAGTGAGGCATTAGGTGACACAACAGTTGGTGCTTCTGGTTCTGTGTTTTCTTTCCAAAGTATTGTGCAATTATCTAGGTGAAAGGCGTGCAGGCCTGGGTGTGTGTAACACCACCCCAGTTCTCACTGAACTGCTTCCACTCAGATAGGACTATCATTATGCGACAGCTAGTCACTGCCACACCAGTGCAGCCTTGGGATATTAAAAAACACAGATGCCAGGACACACTGACAAGTTGCGATGCAGGGTTCAGCAGTGGACACAAAACATTTCATCAAATACACCTGCACCAAAGTCAAGGCATGTCTTCCTGTAGCATACTAGACTCAACCAGCCAGTGTTAGAAGTACATCTGTTAATGTAATTGTGTGGGTGTCACAGGGGCTCAGGGGTGAGTATATTTGCCTCAAAGCAAAAAGGTGCTTGGGTGAAAGTGTCTGCAGGCTCTCTTTTAAAAGTTGCATGTCTCTTTTAAAGACTTGCAGGTACATTTGATTTTATTATATTATTTTCTTCCTGTTTTGTGTGTGTTTTTCCTCATCTGACTGCAGGAGCTAAGGAAAGAGGGTGTAATATGATATGTTGTATAGACTGTAAAAAACACGTGATTCAAGGTTGCATAAATAAAATTGATTTGACCAGACTAGACAGTAGACAACACAAGGATGTCAATGTAAAGGCAACACCAACACCTGCTCTGTATTATTTTAGCATTCCTGGGAGATTACAGCGTCATCTGCATTGCCTCAACATGAATGCGGGCTACTGCCGTACCGCGCTTTCCTCAGGAGTTTCACCGAATAAGTGACATGAAAGATAGGGAGATGAGTCTCATCGTGCCCTTCTCTCTTACTCTTTCTCTGCGCTGAGGTGCCATTTATATCGGTCTCACGGCTAAAAATAGCTGTCTGAAGCACAACCATCATACAGCGAGGGGGGAGAGGGCTGGACAAGGAGAATGGAGGGAGAGGGGAGACAGACTAAAAATTAAAGAAGTATAATTGGCTGTCTGAGAGTGCTTTAAATCTGAAAAAGACCAGCAGAGGTGGGCAGATGGATCTGAGACAGGTCAGTGCTGAATTACAGTTTTTAAAAGTGCCTCAGCCTCTTTAATGAGACTTTACTTGGTGTGACACTTTGGTTCAAACAGAGTCACTGTCAGCTATCTTCTATATATCCTTCGTAAAAAAAGGAAAGTTGCCAAGGAGCACAGCTGCACTATATACATTGATATAAACACTGCCACTGATTATATATCAGCATCAAGAATGTGTCTCATCATCCAAACCATTATGACCCATCTGTGTTCATAGTCTGCTGTCCTTTTGGTATTATTTGGTATTATTATTGGTATTAGAAATTTTTGTCCCACCTTAAAGTAGCCTCCCTCATACAGGGTGTTTGGGGGCCCGAAGATGGCCACTTCCCAGTTGTAGAGGTCAGACTCCTCCACCAGAGTGATGCGGAAGCCCTCCACCGGCTGCTCCTGCAGAGACTTCAGCTCCATCATCAGGGCCTTCTGGGAACTAGGGGTCGCCTGGTGGGCCATGTTGATCCCACTTCTGTCACCAGTGGCCACAGATGAGTGAAAGGTAAGGGGGATATTGTTTAGTGGAAATAAAAATGACAGGCTTAATGATAGTGTCAGGATCCTACTTAGATTCCACATGTTTAACATTTCATGGTCACAGTTGCAGCAAACAGCCTGTTAGCTTTGTTTGTATTGACATTAGCCTTTCTAGAACACGCTAGGACAATAGAAACAGTGAACAGATAGCAGCCCTGCTGGTAAACTGACCGTCACATAAAGAATTCAAACACAAACAGGATATGTGGCCTGCCAAGCTAGCTCGGGTCAGTGCTTCACTTCGCAGGCCCTATGTGGGGAAGAAAAGGCAAAGTTAATAAAAAGTGTTTACCTCTGTCTCCTTGCACTGTACTGTGTGTTCGTGTCGTTACAGCTGACAACTGGCAGGTAAACTCATTGGCTGTCCATGCTAGCCTGGCTATGTCTTGACAAAGAGACAGTGACAGGAGCAGTGGATTCTCTGCTAAAGCCTATGGCTGGTCCTCGTGTTGTGTTTCCGAAATTCTTTGTGTGCCAGTGTTGACAGTTGACATGGAGCTAGTATCAGTGTAAGTCACGGTCTCCTGTGGATCATTCTTGGGCTGGCAAGAGGAAACTCGCCCTCCCTGACATCTCTCCGTGCTGCTGGTTCGGTTCGGCCAGGCGCTCAGCTGTTCCCTGCTTGTTTATGTTTGTTTATCTGCTCTCTGGCAGTCTCAACTTCTCCACACGTCAGCTAAACCCCTACCGAGCAACTTCGTTCAAATGGGGCAGCTTCCCTGCTCTCGGCCGTCCCCTCCGGCACAGTGGCAGTGGAAAAGGCTGAGAAATTCGAGCCCACGGTCGCGAAAAGGACAGTAAGTGAGTGGTTTACACTCGCGAATTACAGTGGATTTCATCGATTTTTATTTTCCTCCCATCGGTGCTTCCGGCTATCATTGCGCGTGTCTGCAAAACGTAAAGCACGTAAGGGTGACGTGACGTGCGCGCACTCGATACTAAACTAAAAAAATCAAATTTAGAAAATATATAATAGTAAAAAAAACCCGATATATTATAATATGCTCCTATACTACTACTACTACTAATAATAGTAATGATAATAATAATAACAACAATTTGTGCACTTATTTTAACGTATTTTATTTTATTTTTTTAATCTTTTATGAGCTGCTGAACAGCTGAATTTCCCCTCGGGGATAAATAAAGTTCTTTCTATTCTATTCCATCCTATTCTAATAACAATAATAATAATAATAACTCCTTCAGTTTCACTAATAATAATAATAATAAACAGGGTCCTCGCACTGAGGTCGGTGCTTGGGCCCTAATAATAATAATGATAATAATAATAATACTTACACACGTGTTTATATTACAATTTTAGATGTTTTAAAAATTATTACTACAAACATTTAAAAATATGTGTACTCACTTTCTTTACTGATAGGCAAAATGACATAACAGCCCAATACCACTTTTCATTTTATGTGTCTTCTCACTTAAGTTGGACTTCCTTTTCCCTTAAAACAAACAATAAACATGAGCTGTTTGACTTAAAGATTGGATCTATGATTTCTTCAGAGATGGCATATATGTAGGCCTATCATCCTAATTTTACATCAACTATTAGGAAGTCCTATACTTCCCTATTTTTAATTCATTAAATTGTAAACAATGTAGGCCTGTGTTACAGTGGTATTTGTGTTCATTGTTGCTGTGAGTTGATGGAAAAGTTGATCAGCACAGTTCTGACAACAGTGGGTGGCTTATCTCAATAGATTAGGCTTTTTCTTTATAATCCTTGATTTAATCATTATGGGTCCATTCTTGCTATCATGTCAAAAAAAAAATCAGTATTTTGATAGTTTGACAGTTTAATTCTGATAAAAACTTAACTACAAAGGCCTAAGTGATGAATTAGGCCTATATTTTAAATTTATTTGACCACTTTTTATTTTAATACTGATGGGATTATAAGGGCTAGTCAGTATGTCTACACTAATTCTCAGCATGTGAAGGAGATAAATTAGATAACTTTGTGGGTAAAAGATGAGTAAAAGATGCTGCTCTGTCACTCAGTCTATGATCACATCTTGAGGGCTGACTGGATTTAACTTGATCATCATCATTATCATTATGGGTCAGTCCCTTTCCACTTTTCTAACAAATACTACAATAAATATAACTTGCAATACAATAGCCTAATAAACGTTGTCAGTCCCAGATATTTGAGTGAAGAAAGCAAATACAAATTTTCATCACCATGTTATTTGGATTCATTTGACATGAAAACGCTTTCACAAACATTTGTATTCTATATATTTCCAAAGAAGCATACTGTTATAAAGTATATTGTGTATGCTTCCTGTTTTCCTTTCATAACTCACATTCTGGGAGTTACAAATACATTTGGTTGTACTCCTACAATGCCAATAACGTCATTATTTAAAACCAACTCTTGATTTGATTACCGAGAAGCATTATCTCCGATATCTCGTCTTTAAAAACAGCACCTACCAGTATGCTAGCGCCACTGACTCGCACAGCTGGATGTAGTGTTGTGATTTTTTTTGACGTCATGTAGGTGAGTGACGTCAGACAGGAACCAGTGGAAGGGAGCTTGACAAATCAAGATGGCGTCCCACGCTGAAGCAGGAAAGAGATTTCAGTATAAATAAAACTCATTCGGAGAACAGTTTAAATTTGAGTGCCGCCTCGACACGACGTCGTTTGGATTTTGAAAGAACGAGACGGAGCAGACACAGGTGAGAGGAGTGTGTGTTTGTGTGTGAGCTCAGTTTTGTTTCAGGGGCGGTGGCAGCAGAGGCAGCGGTCTGTCTTATCCAGCCACATAACATTACAGCCAGGCCACTGGCGAAGCTAAGCGTATTAGCATGAACGGTGGCTTTTCCCCCAAAACATTATCCAGCAGCTGGTGGTGGCTGTCAGTGAATACATTAATACAACCTTAATATTCCGCCAATACCAACTAATGTCAAACCCGACGTCGACTTCTTGGCTAAACTGTCACTGAATGTTAGCTGTTAGCCCGTTGAGCTAGGAGTATCCAAAGATAAGAATAGCTTAGCTTGTAGCTAATTAACTCTGTCATAACTTAGCTAACTAACACGGGCTAATGAATATACGACATTGCACTTCAGTCATGGGTGAGACATCCATGACTTTAATGTGTCTGCCGGTAATATTGGGAGCAATACGTGACAGCTGGGAGCCTTGACATTTGCTATTTAGCATTAACTTGCCTGAAATGTGATAGTTACTGCGACTCTTTCGTTATCGATTCAACCCAGAAGCAGTTCAGCTCCTTTCAAAATAGTCAGCTGATCAACTACCCTGGTGAGTTGTCCAGCGTTGTTGTGGTTGTAACCGTCAAATGAAATATTTCCTCTAACTTGACTCAGCTGTACTCAAACCGTGAGTACAATTTAAGTTGTTAGCTTCGTGGAACAGCAACTTGTGGTGGAGGGGTGTTATATAACATTATGCTTAATTACAATAAATAACAACTATACAGTAGTTGTAAAATTAAAACAGATCTGCTCGAAATGTACCTCCTGTTCACGAGATACCTCTTGATTATGTGTGGAACATTTCCATGGTCAATCATGATTAGCCACAGAGCTATAATAGTGTAGTGTCATGTATGATGACTAAAACTAAAAATGGGGCTAATGGATTGTGTACAACTCCCAGGTAAGTGTAGTGAAATTAACCTGCCTGTAGGTTGCAATTTTACACAGTATGTGTGTTTATAATTCTAGATTAGTGCTGCTGGTTACTCTCTTAGTGATCCCGGGGCCTTCTCTGACCAGTGTTGGTGATGTTCAGCAGATTGCAGTGTATTACAGGCTACTGTGTATTGCTGATCATTTTATATTTTCAGCAGAAGGCACTTAATGAAGCAGTATTCCTAGCAGGGATGTCTAATACTGTGATTGCAAACCTGTTCATGCTGGGGATCCACTTCAACCAGGCAATAATCAATCCCATAGACATATTTGAGGCTCCTTAGACACCCATCATTGGTCTTACTCTGGTGAACCCTTTACTGATACATAGCACGTTTTACTGGTAATTAGTGGAACTGTTCTTCTTTAAACATAAGTTATTAATGTTTCAGTGGCTCAACGCATAGATAAAGAATGTGTAAAGTAATTTCTGAAAACTGGGGAGCAACTAGGTTTATAATATTTGATTATCAGTTGCTTATAGTTAATTGTGTACATAACTTGGTGCCCACCTAGGACTCAGAGCAATCCAGTCATCATGTGAAAATGATCTGTCTCTCTTCGGCTTGCTAGATGTTTAAATTTCTTTTCCTGGCTATTCGTTTTCTTTGCTGCAATATGTTTTTGGGTGCTAGATTGATAATGCAGGCTACAGTTGGCTTGTGTGAGTTAGATTTTCTGGAAATGACTGGCTGTAGTCTCATATAGGAAGGGATTGGTGAGATTGGGATTTAATCAAATGAGCTAGCACACAAAAGCAAAAAGCTGTGGAGCTGGGTGTTGATTTTCAGCAGTGTAGACAGCACTGGCAAAATGATTATATATCAGTAAACCATTTGATTCAGTGTTTCTTAAAAATTTAGCATATTGGAGCTTTAAGTACTTTTTAACTAACAAATAAGCCCTTTCCGCTGCATTAGTGGTTCAAATCACTCACTTTTTCTGCTGAACATTGCTCTAAACCAGCACACACAGAGACAAAGTTCTGTGATCAGCGGATGTGAAAACAGTAGCGTCTCTGTGTTGATAATGTCAGCCCTTGTAGCATGGCATGACCATATAACGGGATTATGTGACTTGAGATGCACAGCAGCAGAATGTAGAAAGTCAATGGGGTAGTGAAAAGTTTTATAACAATAATTAGCATTATCTTGTGCTAAAGTGTCATTGCTTTTATGTTTTTATTGAAGCTGTTCTGTTAGACTTTTTTCTGAGCTCAGTGAAAGACATACTAAACTACTGTGCCAGTGTGTTTTTGAAGATACATCAACATGTGCCATGTAAATATTAACTCTCTTTGACATTTGAAACAACATGGCATTCCTACAGCTCACTAAATTTACACCTACCATACTGTTTTCAGGGTCTCTAAATGGCTGCGAGGAAGTCTGGATCAGATGCATACAACAATGGTGAGGACCTGTTTTTAATACTTTTGTTTCTCTGTTTGACCCTCTGATGTTTTGAGTTGTGAGTGACATGTGTGTCCAAGGTCTGTTGGTGCCTGTAGTTCCAGTGTGTATTCCTCTTTGGTTTTTTTTGTCGTACACAGGACCCATCAGCTACCTTGATGACGTTCCCTTCAAGATCAATGACAAATTCCGCTGCCCAGCCAAAGTGGGGCTGCCTGTTGGTTTCTGTCTCCCAGACTGCGGCTCTTTGCTAGTGGACTCACAGGTTAGTCAGGCACAGGAAATTTGTTGATTTTTGCACTGGTATTTTCTCATATGCTGCATTTATGTGCATCTCCGCAGTATCCTCACAGCAGGGCTTAACCGTGCTTTGCTGACCTGCAATAATACGGCACTGATCATTATAGGCCCTGCTCTCTGTTCTGCGGTATCAACATTATGCATTTGGTCTTGTTGTCATGCTAGAAGTCAGAGAGAATGAACAATTTTATGGAGAGGTATAGTCAAGGACATGCTGTCAATAGAGTACAGTTTGTTCCTAGGAGTTATTTCAGTTGTTTGTAGACAATGAGCAATACCTGCTCAAAAAGTCGGAGTACCTTCTATTCTTAACAAATTACAGAAACCTCAAATTTTGAGTTTATTCAGATTATGTTGTACAAGCTGTATAGATGTCTAATCTGTAAAACTGGAGTTTAAATGACTTATATTCTCACAATTATTCTTGTTTTCTCTGTCACTCTATGTGCCCTCTTTGCCCATCACCCCCATCCTTCCTCTGTCTGTGGCCTCAACAGTATGACTTTTCTCTGGAGAGGCGTAGTGTGCGATGGGGAGTTGAACTGGCTGAGGCGAGAGCAGCAGAAGCGAGAGCAGAAGAGGCAGCGGCCAAGCAGGAGGCAGAGAGCAGGGAGTGCTTGGCACAGGCCCAAGACATTGATGGTGGTCGAGGAAAGAAACCTGGGTCTGCTGCAGAGGACCAGGACCTTCTACCACCTGCGCTGAACCCCGTCCTGGCGGGGCTGAGCCATAATGCCATCCTCACTCCACTGCCTGCCCCAAGCCTTGGGCCAAGGAAAACCCAGCCTAGCACTCCCCAGCCGCACAGCCTCAACCTAGCTGACTTTGAGCGGGAAGAGGACCCCTTTGACAAGCTGGAGCTCAAAACTTTGGACGATAAGGAGGAGCTTAGGAGCATCCTCCAGAGCCAGCCACAACCTCAACCTCCTCCCTCTGTATCCCCACCAGAGGTTTCCCAGATAGGGTCACGTGGGAACAGCCCATCTCCTCCCAGCACCAACACCAGCATCACAGCTAAACCTGGCTTTACTCATAAACCCAATGGGTTGGTTGCCTTGCTGGACATGGACAGAGTTGGGCAGCCTGGGAGAACAGGGTTTGACGCAGATGATCGACCCTGTAACATCCGCTCTCTCACTTTTCCCAAGCTCTCTGACTCTGGTGATCCAGAGCCAGTAAGGTACAGCCCAGTCCCTACAGCTGTCCCCGCTCCCCGACAGAACCTACCCAACGGCAGCCCACCGACCATCCCCAAGACCCAAGTTATTGTTGCTCCTGAGCCAACCAGCCACACCAAGAGTGGTGCACCAAAACCGGTTAGCAAGAGAATACATCCATATCTTACTAATAGTGTGCATAGTTTGTGTGGGATGTAATGATGTAGATTATCCAGTGATAAAAACTATAAGGATGCTCAAGAACCTTATTGACATTCAGTCATTTGTTTTCACTCTAGGTCAACCCAGGGTCGGGAACTTCTGGTCTGCCATGTGGGGGCGCCCTGCTCAGCATGACTCCCAGTGAGCGTCAGTGTGTGGAAACCCTTGTGGGCATGGGTTACTCATACGAGGGTGTCCTACGGGCCATGCAGAGACAAGGACAGAACGTGGAGCAGGTGCGACTCCCTTTCACCCCAGTGCGCAGAAATCTGGATTCCTAGCATATTCACTGTCTGACATGCCTTACAGTTCATTGTTTGTGTGCTTTTGTAATTGTGTCCAGTAAAGCATCAATGCAGTACATCTGTAAACATAGCCTTAAATTACAATAAAGTTGTTTCAGCACTTTTCCTGTTGTCTTAAACATTATGGCAATAGATCAGTTTTTGTGATCTGTACAGCTAGTACTGAACAATATGACTTATCCAACTATGTTCACATGACTATGGTGGCTATAGTAGCAGATGTGGGATAAAACAAAAGTAAAATAGGTTCTATGGAGTTGGTATGTCATATTTAATACCAACTGGTTTTACATTAATTAGCACTGGGCATCACAAACTTGAAGATTCATTGCACATATAGCATAAAGAGAACAATGAATGAACCCCAGAGACCATTAACATTCATTCATTTCAATCCACAATATTATATTTACATTTGTCTTTTATGTAATTCTTAATTTAAGGCTCATTAATGTGATTTTCAAAGCAGACCCATAATAAACTTACTTATTGTTTGTCTCAGGTACTGGACTACCTGTTTGTCCATGGGCGTCTGTGTGAGCGGGGCTTTGATGCAAGTGCAGTGGAGGAGTGTTTAGAGATGTACCAATGCTCAGAGGAAAAGGTTTGTACAATTTCCCATTAGCAAACCACCTTAAGAACATGCATTGTGTTTATATGTTACTAAGCAGGAATGGGAATTGATCAGATTTTATTGATACCCGTGCCGTTATTGATTCTGCATCTGGGTCTGATTCTTTATTATTTCCCTTAGTGACTCGTAATCAGTTTTTTTTGTGGGGGGAAAAATAGGCCTGCAAGGGTTTTCGGCACCAATTCAACTCTTTTATAATCTCTGAGTCTAAACACAGTGTAGAAACAGAGTAGAAAAAAGCCATGCATGTGACACAGCATGGTGCTAATGTTATTATAACGGGATATTTAGCCTTGATAATGAATGCACTGCATGATTGGGAAGTATTGGCACTTCTGTGAAGAGTTTCAAATACATGGCATTCCTGGAATTTAAACGTGTCGTATCGAGTCATGTTTCAGCATATTGCTGTTTACACCCTTACTTGAAATTATAATTTTTTATTTTTTTTTTAACAAGCAACACTGTCATCTTTTTTCGAGAAATTAAGCCATGTTTGGACCGCTTCTTTCTGTCTGTGGTGCACAAGTTTGACATTGTTTTGCAGCGCGTAACTTACAGGAAAACACGCTTGCATCGATAAAAGGTATCAGTAAGCTTGGAGGCAAACGATTCCAATGGATCAGACAATTTGGAACCCGTTATCAACTGGTTTTGAAATATGAGCGACACCTCTACATCACTCTGTCTTTTGATGATTAAGATAAAGTCTGTTGATTACACTGATAGGTAATATAATCTTTAATAGGTTTATTTCATCCTTCCCAGGCGTTGCAGTTTCTTGAACTAATGTCAAGATTTGGTGAAATGGGATTTCAGCGAGATGCCATCAAAGAGGTGCTGCTGGTCCACAACAATGATCAGGACAAGGCTCTAGAGGACCTGATGGCTCGGGCCGCAGCCAGCTGAGCCACACTAACCAGCCAACCAAAGCCCAGCCCAGGGGCTTGCCTCCCGCTACTACCCAACACAGCCCCTTTCCTTCTGCCTACCCTATCACACCATGCCCTGCCCTTGCCTTGGCTGTGGAAGGGACAGCTGGGAGACAGTTGTATTTCTCTCTGTGCTAAAACGTATTGTGTCTCAGCACTTCTTAAAGACTGTGTGCCTAGAGTGGAGGGGGTCAAAGTGTAACAATACTTCATGGTGGTGTTTTTTTTTCTAAGAAACCCCGGGTTACGTTCAAGAATTTTGTACTGCGAGGGTGTTTCAGAGTGGGAAGACTGACTGAGATGGAAAGGAAGAAAATTTGGGCTGTGGTGTTTTAATGCCATTCTGATTTGCTTCCACTTGGAAGTGTTATCCAGGCAAAGCTGCAGGAGCGAATGGGAAGCTGGTGACGGGCTCTGAATTCATCAAAGAAAGACCAGTTTGAACTCTTGGAGCTCCCAAACAACTACGCTGCCATCTTCCACTGCTCTGTGCAGACCTAGTAAATGGTGGCGGGGATCGGGAGCCTCGAGGAGGCTCTCTTTAAACTGAACCAACTAATATTAAAAGTCAAAAAGGAAAAAAAACAACAAACAAACGGCCCAGTCGTCAGACAGACAACTGACTCTCAAGAAGTGCCCTCTCTGCTCTGGTGCCCTGCACCTAGTTCTGTTGTATGTTATTCTTTCATTCATTCATGTCTGTTTTTTTTCTGTTCATTTGGGCACTTTTTCATGTCACTTTGAAGATTCCATTTCTTTTATTCCTGTTTTAGGAACTACATAGATCTTTAGTCACCATTACTCAAACCATAAGAGATACTACTGCCCCAGTACGCTGTTCGACCTGCACTGGAATGGCCTGTTAAAGGAGTGGGGAGAAATAGGGGAAGGTTCCTCTGTAGGAAATGATAAGAAATCTCCCACAGCTCACTGGCACAGACGTGTCACATACTACACAGGCGCACACACTCATAATTATCAACTTATTTAAAATAGTACACTGATTATTTCATTTACAAATAAAGAGTTTGATATGATAATGTAAGATATGTTAACTCACAAAAGTGACGCTTTTAACTGTCATGGACTTCTGTTTGCAGACTGGAAAAGAGTGAGTGGTTTAAAAGAAAAAAAAAGAAATGATGTAAGTGAGGGTTGCTTTAGCAGCCACATCACAGTGCAATAGAGACATTTCATATTGTGTGACTGTTGACTGGCACTTTGAGCCTCAAGTAATTGTCGGGAGATGAGAAATGATTTTCAAGCCTTGCTAGAAATTTGGATGTAACTAGGAAAGGTTTGATTTCAGTGATCTCCATCACTTATTCTCTGTTATTCAATTTCATGCCACAAAATCTATTCAAACATGACTTTGGTTTCTTGACTTGTCTACTTTTTTTTTTCTCATGTGGAATATGAAACGACTGTTCATCTTGATTTTAGATGGGTTGCCATCTCCACAGTCCTAAATAGCTAAAGTAAAAAAAAAAGTTTAAGTCACCACATGTCAAATGCATTCTCCCATATGTTGATTGGGTGTAATTGTTCAGAAGAGATTCAGGATTCTTTATTTTACAGTTTGTGTCTCAGTTCCATGCTACATATGTTTAAAAAACATGTCTGCTCAGCTGCAGCAAAGGCAAAGATGGCAGAAATTTTCATAATCTTGAGCTCTGTGGTACTGATGGGGATTTTAAGAGGCATGGTAACAGATTAAGGGCTTAAAGTTAGCAAAATGTGATTTGGAGAACTGGCACTTTGCTTGGAGCAGGTCCAGTACTTTGTCCTGTGTTTCACAATTGCAAAATGAAAATTTAACTAACCACCAATCTATTTTAGAACAACCCCTGGTTTGATGAATCTATAGTGATTTTTTTCCAATACATACAAAATTTGACTTGTGTAATAGGAGAAAAATGCAACAAATTGTCTGCAGAATATTCAGTACCATGTCCAAACCTCCTTCTGGGATGCTTGCAACACATTTGCAAGCATCCTGAAAACAACAAACATCCCAGTAAGTGACATGATATATCATCATACATATGTCCTCCTATTCTTTTGGTTTCACCTGGTGCAGGCAAACATGACACGAGCAAGGTGTGAGGTTAGATCTAGTATCCTTATTCAAGCCAGCATTTTGTCTGATATGTGGTTGACATTAAGATCAACAAATCTGTTTTCCACCACTTCTGTTCTTAGTTGCCTTCCGTTTTGATTTACTGTGATAAAGAAAAAAAAAAAAATTTACTTTACAGACAGACACATAAGTGGTATTATTGTCGCCTTACATAACTCAAGTGTGGTTTCCTTAGTCATACATAAAGCAAGTGGATGCTCACTTGCCTCTACAGCCTCTGGACCTCCTCCATCAATGCCTCCTCCCATTTCTGTTACAGTCTCCTTGTGTAAGGATTAATATAGGTTCTCATTATTTAGGGCATCATATTTAAGGGGTTTATATATCAGATCCACCTCTAAGCCACTGCATAATTGAACATGGGGCGCTAATGAATCTAATGAACATTGAAATATCTTTATGGTATAATAAGAGGTGGCCGAGTTGAGTGTCCTTTCCCAAGCTCCTGAAATGTGATTTGCAAAATGTTCAATTTCCTCTTGAAGGATTTGGAAAATCCACATGATTAAATGTGCACATCTTTTCAGTGGTGAGACTGTTGATCGTTGCTGTTGTTACTTTTTGAGCTTAATGTGATCGTGGTTATTTTCTCAAGTATCGTCATAACATACTAGATGTGTTGACCTAAGCTGGTGTGGAGGGACAGCTTTTCTGCTCCATGTTTTCTCTCTTTTACAGCAAATGCATTTTTTCTCTCTCTGTTCAGTTTGCAGCAACAATACAGGTGGATGTCTATCCAGGTATTGTCAGTGGCAACTGGAAACATCTAACCATGGCATAGTCAGCAGAAAAAAAGACAATTATGTATCAGAATAGAGACAATATTCAGTCTGGCTGAGCTCACCAGGGTTAATAAGCAGAGGATTATTAAAGGCATGTAAAAGTGTATCTGTATGATTTCAGATTTCCATGTCAACCATGTCTTTGTGCCCATGCAAATAATGAATACATTCAGAAAAATCCAGTAAGCTAGCTCTGTGGAGAGTTTCTAATATTAAGACTCATGATGTCTTTCCTTTAATCTGAGAATAGCCAGGTAACTAAATGTTCACAGTAACAATTATAAACAATCAGAATCAGAATCAGAAATACTTTATTGATCCCAGAGGGGAAATTATTTATGTTACAGGTGCTCCTTGCAAGAGAGGGACATAAGAGGGAATGTGTCATAAACAACAGAGTTTAGCGCAATAAAATTATATATAAATCATTTAAATTATTTCTGTTAATCTGACATTCATTTAATAAAACTGCATTTTAACAGAGCACAAACCTTTGATAACTTATGATTTAATTTGGATATTTATATATTACCTGAAATTCTATCAAATAAATAAAAGGCAATTATTCAGTTTATATTTGTACATATTAACTTGCTTATTAATATATGTTCAGTTGTTCAATTTGACGATCCATTTTGCTACTGAAACAAAATATTATGTCCTTAAAACGGAGACTAACCAGAATCATCTGATCAATGAGCTCACGCAGTCGACGTGAACGAGCACGCATGACGCTCGCGTTCACGAACGACCTTGTTTTTGTTGATGTTTAATTTGAGTGCGGCTGCGCGCTGCCCAGTGCTTTCGCCGTTGCTGACGCGACTTGGCAGGAAAAAAAAGAGAACGTGAACCCTCTGGCAGCAGCTAGCGACGTTGTCGAAGCTGAAAAGGGAATACGGTCAGATTGTAGTATCGTTTAGGAGCCCAGAAGGCAAGCTAGTGACAGCAAGTCGGCGGCAATCTCAACCAGCGACTAACCAACCTCTCCCGTATGTGATCGCCCTTCTTCGTCGTCGGACGCTTCCAGCGAGGGCCAAGGAACAAAATAGCATATCGCCATTATATGATCCAGTGTCCAGCGTCACTTTTACCCTCCATGTGGGTGAGGGAGCTGTGTGTATCAGATTATGGCGAGAAAAACAGTTAGCAGGAAAAGGAAGGCAGGAGAGCCCAAAGACCAACAACAGGTAGGCGGAAACCGGTGCTGATCCATGTTAGCTAGCCAATGCTAGTCAGTTGTGTTAGCATGCTAACTAGCACTGGGCTAGCCAGGGTTAGCTGATACAAGCCATGTCAGAGGCAGACTATTGAAGACATTTCAACAAATTAACCACTGCAATATATTAGACTATGTCGACATGACATGCACAAAACAGTCACAGCTGTGGTCTTATTTAATCAATAATATAATTAGTGTGTTTCTATTCGAAAGTCAGTACCTGCTAATGTTAGCATAACGTTATCCAACGGCAGTTCGTTATCAAGACGACAGCCAGGTTAACGTTAGCTAAAGGGCTAGCTATTGCAACATATTATGGCAATTATTTAATTGCACTCACAGTTAAATAACATTTTCATATGTAGATAACGTTGACAGTCCCTTGTTCTGATGGGGCATTGCATGTCATCCTCTAGTAACCATCCTAAATATCGTTAGTCATCGATGAATCCTGGTTTGTTTCATAGCTAGTGTCAAATTATTAGCTATAGCGCTAGCTAACGTTAGCAGAAACGTTAACTAGCAGTTAGCTAGCATAGCTACTGTAGATACAGACCAACCGGCCGACTGCTCGGCCTGTCCAGGAGAATGAAATGGACCTCTGCCTAATTGACAGCCAACATTTATCAGCACGAACATCCTCAGCTCACAACGTGTCCTAAGCTCAGTTTTTGACACCACAAAATATTCGTTGGTTTTAACGAGAAGTTAGTTGGCAGTATTATTGTTTTTGTATGAAAGCTACTGTACGACCTGCCCTATCTGCATTGTATGTCAAGGCATGTCTGGGCGTGTGGGGCTACCATTATTCACCAGGGGAATTAGACCATAAACATATCAGCAATTTATCAGGCACTCACCTCAGATATAACAATCAAAGACCACAAGAAAAAAAAAACAGCTGCAGCACCTCAGATCCCTTTGAGGTCCAGGGAATATAAGTACGTTTTGTGTGTATCCTCTGGCCCAGTACTGTTACACATCTTATAATGGGTATGAGTAATTAGGCCAGGGTTCAGGGTTGGAAATAAATTTTTTGTTCACCTGACACTGTTGCTGGTGGCTTCCAAAATCTTCCAGCCACTCAACAGATTACCATTACATATTTTATCAGCATATGGCTAGTGGCTTGTGCTAATTTCCAGTCCTGCTGAGACAATAATTATCAGAAGCATTTGTAGTTTTATTGTAATGTCTGCAACTAGTGTTTACCTGTAAAAGAGAGGAATGTTGCTCAAGGACACCTGAAAGCATCCAAACTTCTGTGTCCTCTGCATTGTTTAAGCAGCTTTAAAATTAATAAAAAGTCATCCAATTGATGATTTCTTCATTTGATTACAAGACTAACTGTTCTGTCAGTTTCTGTCACCACTGTAATTTGAAAGGAGTTAGATTTTATTTGACAATTTTTTAATTGCAATTTTTTTGCAATAATAGTGTATGTCCCTAAATAAATCTGTTAAACCAAAGCGGAATGATAAACCAGCACAATAAAGTGGAATAACATTTTTAAAAGCTGTGCTGCCGCTGTGACCTAAGGTTGTAAATTGTGAGTTTGTGAATAGAATAGCTGTAATTGCGGTTTCTAAATGCCCATTAAAGTCTTTGCAACAAGCAGCTAGTGTTACGAAGGTTAAATGGATGGTCAGACAAAAGTGTGACTGGTGTGACATGATGTGATTCAGCCAATACGCTTTTTAGCATGTGTTTGTGTGAAAGAGATTTCGTGTTTTCCTGACCAGTGATAATGCAGTCAGCGGGTCTGCTGACTAACAATAGGTGTAGTCTGAAGCTCCATTATAGACGGACAATAACACTGGCCTACCTGAGCAAGATCAAATTCAGCGCTCTTGTGTGCACTAGGGTTGTATTGACCCATCCTGATGAAGTGTCATTGACTGTGTGGATGTGTGGTTTTGCTGTAATACTCCCATGATCCACTAAGGCTCTTAAATCTTTACCAGCGAGCTACACATATGTGTCCACAGTCCTCTGGGGGATGGGTACGGCTCAGCGCGGGTAGTTATTGAAAGCTAAGAAGGTCCGATGCAATGAGATCACGTTATTTGAAGACTTGTTTGATTTGGTATATAGTCATATCATGAATTAATGTAATTGTACGTTCTTTTTAATTCCATGTAAAATGTTAATTATTGATTGTAAGGAAGTAGCGGTATACAAAATAAATGGTTTGGTATGAACCTTGGTTTTGGGATCACAGTATGGTGCAGTTTTCAGCATTCATTTTGAAAATGGTAAAGATTCAGTGGTGGTTCATGGGCTACAAATCTTATTGTAAGAGTTAAGGCACTCGAATACTGACATATTGTCAAAAGAAAAAGACAAATATCAAGAACAAACTAGAAGAACACCCTGAGAGTGCAGATCTCCACCAAGGGCAATTGCTCCATCTCGCAAAGTTAACAAAGTCCAAAATAATTTACGTATCTGCCCCTTGATTCGGACCTGCTTCAGAATTTAATGGGTTCTTCTCTGGTATGTGCTACACCCTTCCAGCAAGTTTTCTGAAAATGGGGCTAGTACTTTGTCTGTAATCCTGCTAACAAGCACACAAACCAAACCGGAAGCATGACCTCCTTGACAGAGGTAAAAACACAAATGTCAGCAATGTGCCATCAGAACTCTGACCTGTTAATAATTCCTGAACTGTACTGCAGCTTGTCCTTGTTTGTACAGGGGAGGCACAACAGACTGATGGAAATGCACACGAGAAGGCACATTATAGTGGGGCTCTAGCACTTTGACCACATGCTTTAATTTGATTCACTACAATGTACAGTATATGTGAGTGTGGTTACATATACACAGCGATAACCACTCCATAGCATTAGTTATTGCTTTGACATGGTCCAAATCTGCAGCAGGAGACTTGCCTTCCAGTCTGCCTTTGACTTGTTCTGGTAATTGACACATTTGGATGATGCTGCCGTAACTGGAATGTTTGAAGTGTTTCCACGGGCATACTTGACTTCAGTTGTACAAATTGGGGCTTACTGTGCTAAGCTGACTAGCATGCTACAGCTGATAGCCAGCAACCAGTGCACCAGTGCTAAGCTTTCTGAAAAACCTGGCCTTTAGAATTTCTGTTCCAAACTGAGGTTGTTGCATACTGAACTGAACGCTCTGTACTGAACAGTGCAGGAGAAATATGTGCACTGTTACATCCCTAATTGATAATCTCTGAAACATGTTGGACTTGACATAAGTTGTGCTTTTCCCACAAAAAATCTGGAAATTAATTAATTTCCCCCCCCCTCTCCTTTCACAGCTGGGCTGGTGTCAAACGCCACACAAGCGGAGCCGTGTTTCTTGTTCATCACGCCATGCCCAGCAGTGGTGGTGCAGTCGGCGCTCAGTGGTATGTGCCCTCCGGGGGCGGGAGTTCAGACCTCAACAGCAGCATGAGTTGCGGCTCCAGCGTAGCCTTCGGGGCTTTGCAGCTGGTAGGCTCCCTGGCATCCTCAAGGAGAGGGAGTTCTCACTGGGGCGACTCAACAAGGTGTTTGCTTCACAGTGGCTCAACCACAGGCAGGTGGTGTGTGGGACCAAGTGCAACACGGTGAGATGTCATTTTGTTAATAACCTGTGTTAATTGTTTAGGAATTCACATATATTTCCATGATTTGGTGTTAATATGAGAGTACTGTCACTTAATCAGTAAGATTACTTGCACTCAAGTAATTTGATTACAAAAAGAGAAGGGCAATACTCAGATTATTGCAACTGTCATGTTAACACTGTAACAAGGTTGATATCAGAGTAAGTATAATGCAAGTAATGGAGCTGAAATAATTGTTAGGCTTTCAAATTACTTGGTTTTGATTCAGTAACTAAGTAATTCATTAAAGTGAGCAGGGTTTCCCTTTGCAATGTGACGCGTCCCTCTTCTCATTTTGCCTGAATCTTAAGTTTAATATTGTATTTCATAAAAATGAAATTTCTTTAGACTTTAGCAGAGGCATTCTTTATCTCAGGCAAGGTGGTGCACCTCTGCTATTTATCATTTTTAGAAAACCTTTTTAATTCCAGGGCTCACCTCCCTATGCACAAATGCTCCACCAAAATAACATCCCTCCTGACACGATTTTGCAAGAACAATGTCGCTCCATCCACAGCTTAGTGCTGCCTAAGACATGTGTGATTGATTTGAAGAAATACAAACAACCCAGAATGTTGTTTTTTCCTGTTGTGCAGAATAATGATTGTTTCAGCCAGAACTTTCTTCAGCACTGACACAGCGTGGGAGAAGTCTAGCTATGCGAGACTAACAGAACCGTGACCCGCGCACCATTACAGTTAGTTACGAAAACACAAACCGTTACGGCCCTCATATCCGTGATAGTGTTTCTGAATGTTTCTACTGGATGAATGTCAGCCCGGTTGTTTCAGTCAGATCACCGGACACACACACACTGTGTCGAATCTGAAGAAATTCCCTATTCAGATCAAACGTCCCTTGGACTTAACGATGAACTGATTAGATTTTAGTGGTCATAGGTCCAAGGTCATTGTGATTTTGCATCTGTCTCATTCTCGTGAATGCAACATCTCCAGAACACCTTAAAGGAATTTCATCAAATTTGAGATGTCCACTTGGACTGAAGAACAAACTGATTAGAATTTGGTGTTTGAAGGTCAAAGGTCAAGGTCAGTGTGACATTAAAATACATTTACCACGTTTTGGCCATCAATCAAGAATTCTTACAGTTATTATAACAAAACTTCACACAAATGTCTAATAGGATATAATGATGAATTGATGACCTCATTTATCCAACAGGTCAAAGGTTCACTGTGACATCATAATACTCTGCATAAAACACTTTTCTGGCCATTACTCAATGTCATATGTCAGGAACAGAAGGGGAGACGTGGTCAGATACTGAATTGGGGACATTAATCTTGGCTGTCCACCTTGAAACTGTGCGGACTGTATAGATCTTCTGTGCTGCTTGGGGTGGGTGGGTTGGGGCGGGGAGGAAGGAATCAACTGTAAGAGAAACTTGACTGGTGCGTGAGGCCATACAACCGCAGGGCGGTAATTAGTTTTTGTTTTAACTTTTGAATCTCTTATTCTGATTCAATGTCTTTTCTTCTTTCACCTGCAGCTTTTTGTAGCTGATGTGTTGACGGGCCAGATAACGCGCATTCCCATGCTGAAGGACAGGGAGTGTAATGGTGGAGGCTCTGGAGTGGTGGGTGCAGTGGTGGCGGGGCAGCACTACCACCCCACAGGAGGCTCTCGTGCCCGGCTGGACCAGCAGGGCTGTGGGATCCACGCTATTGAACTCAACCCCTCTAGAACGTTGCTCGCCACAGGAGGAGACAATCCCAACAGCCTGGCCATCTACCAGCTGCCCACACTGGACCCTGTTTGCGTGGGAGATGTGAGTGGTTTAGCTCTGTTTGGGTTTACTGCCATCTAGTTATGGCCTGTGGCTGCTGAACCTCTCTGGGGCTGCAGTAGATCAGTTTGGGTCAACTCTTTGCAGATATATCAAACATGTCTGTGCACCAGCCGCAATGTTTGCACTTGTAATAGAATTGGCCAGATTTTGTTTATTGTCCCCAGAACATGACTTTTGTGATTCCTGACTTTTTATCCAGTGCCACACAATGACAAATTTTCCAATTCAACACTTTTAATGACAAGATAACAGAACATTAGTGATGGATTCCCTGATTGGCATACCTTCAACCACAGAACAGCAAAATACTGTAATTCTTTAACCATCATATATTTTGGTTAATCTTGTAAACCTTGTTGTTTTGCTTTTACATGGTAGCCATTTGTTTTTCAGGAAGGTCACAATGACTGGATTTTCTCCATAGCATGGATCAGTGACAACATGGCAGTTTCTGGTGAGTTGTCTTTATGATCTTAGCTGTGTGAAATGAACACAGCTTTGTGAGCTTTAGGGGCTCCATAAAAATGCAGTATTTCACCCTGATGGGCGTGGTTTTGCAGGACATAGCAGCGCACACTGGTTGGATCCGTGACGGCCTCGGACATCTCAGCTCGGGCACGTTCATACTTTATATGATGATGGTCATTATTTAGTCAATCTAAGTTTTAATACATTTTAGCACTATTTAGTTGTACATTTTTCCCAGTATAACTTTATGATGGTCAATTTGAGAATTTATCAGCAGTCAGGGAAAGTCATTTAAAATCTGCAGGGAGGTCTTGTTGCTGTTGCAGCTGTATGAACAGTAGTGTATAAGGAGCAAAATGCGGAGTGCACCTTTGTAAATCATTTATTATAAGAATAAATAATCATCTCCTTTTAAACAGTTCGGCATGGGCTCTACTGTAGGTTTAAACTTTGGGTTAAGGCGAAGATTCGGTTAATAAGCAACTTTTTAGGACTCATCCAAGAAGTGACGAGACAACCAAATGTGAGCCGATGAGAAAGTGCATCAGGCACATGACAGTCTGTGTGATGCAGAATGTAAGGCACCACCCCTAGGTGAAATACTGTGTTTTTAGGGAGTTCTGTGAGTATTTACATGCCTTCACAACTCTTCACTACATACCCTCGTGACAGTCCTATATTTATGTGTTGCGTTTGTAAGCTGTTAGTAGAAACATACTGTAACTAAGCAGTAGTCAAGATTTGTCTTATATGTTGAATTTCCCAGGGTCCAGAGATGGCTCCATGGGCCTGTGGGAGGTGACAGAGGAAGTAATGAGCCAGGCAGAACGCAGCCAGAACGAGGAGGCAGTACCCTCATACGCCCACATCTCCCACCGTGCCCTCAAGGACATCCCAAAGGAGTACACCAACCCATACAACTGTAAAGTCCGTGCTCTGGCCTTCAACAACAACCATAAAGTAAGATTTATCCTGACGCAGCTGTTGGGGAAACCATGTGATGTGATTACACTGTTCATGAAATATTTATTACGAGGTGTAATTTAGTAGGTGCCAGTTTTTAGGAAAACACAAGCTATGAGAAAAAGATCATTTGAGCCCAGGAACTCAAACACTGAGATTTATGTCATCTGATTGATACATATTCATTGATGTTAATAGTTAATTGACTGTTGTCAGGGGATTTAAATAGCCCATTTTATTTCTCTATGTGATATATGGATTTGCTGTTGTAGGTTAGCACCCTTTTCTTTGTACAAGAATGTGTTGAACTTCGCTTTAAGTAGTAACTCATCCACAGAGCCTGCTCACCTCCACTTAATCAAAATCTAGCTCAATACACATCTTCCATTCATCACTAGTGCAATAAGCTGTTTGTTACACCCAAGTTAATAAAACAGTCATGTGCAACAGCGTTAACACCGTTCTAAAGTAGCTACAAATGAAAGCTGTGTTTTACCCATACTTTATGACATGGAGAAAGGAGTGTTTGAAACACTCTGATTATACACATTGACAGCAAAGGAATGCATTTTGCTGCAGAAGTGGTTTGTGGACAACTTTTTTCTTTTTTTCTTTTGTGTTAGAGTATTTAATACTAAAAACATTGAGGTTGAGCATAATTTGCTAAACTTGCAAAAGGTTTATTGGCAGGAAATGACGTTTCTGTGTTCTGCTTCCACCCACTTTAGCTTCAGTCATTTACATCTGTCTTCCCATGTCGTTTTAACCTTTCCAGGAATTGGGTGCTGTGTCTTTGGATGGCTATTTTCACCTCTGGAAAGCTGAGCACAACTTGTGCAAGGTAAATCACAATGCATAGTTTGACTAATAATCATGTGATGCATTTCCTCTGCACACTTCATACTAGGGTGATACATGTAACCAATGTAGAACATGGTGACTACAACTTGTTGTAGTTTGTTTTAAAACACCAGATCAGTTTAATATGCGGTCAGTTACCAAAACATTAGATAATCCTCTATTTATTTATTTTTAATTTTCTTTTGCTTTTCTTATTTAATGTAGCTTCACAGTGGAGTTGTGCTGGATAGCTTTTGTACTTGATAGCTGTACATACTTGCCCTCATGTGAAGAAGGAAGGACTGTTCTTGACATCATCCTTTGTTGGTTCCCATTTAACATTCAGTGGCGTTTCCCTCTAGATACTGTCCACCAAGCTGCCTCACTGCAAAGAGAATGTGTGTCTGGCATATGGACAGGACTGGTCGGTGTACGCTGTGGGTTCTCAGGCTCATGTTTCCTTTCTGGATCCACGGCAGCCCACACACAGCATCAAGTCAGTAAATTCCAGAGAGAGAGGAAGCGGTAAGTGATCTGTAAAATTCTGTAAGGCCCCTTTTCCCACTACACAAAAAACCCCAACTAACACTTGCTAGCACCTGGCTTTTTTATGAAATACGAAAGGTTACAATCTGCATTCACCCCGGGGTCAAATGACTGCAGTGGTCACAGGTTCTTATCTGCTCCAGCTCTGATTGGATTCGATTTGTAATAATGGAGGCTTAACACCTGGACCTACGTGCCAATAAAGTGACAGGCTGCCACAAAATACTGTCTATCTCCCTCTGAGCAGCACTCGAACATACAAGCACCATCACATTGTCACTGGCCTCCATGCTGCTTTTTACTATTTACTAACCTCTTTTCCTGCCCTCTGGTGACATCAAACATGACGCAGGAAATAAAAAAACACACAAAGGCACACCTGTCTGTTGCAGGGCTGTGTACACAGCTCTGGGCCACTGGCAACAGGAATGCAGTCTATCATGTTCTCTCGTGTTTAAAAAAACCTGCATACACGTGCTTATCTTGTTGTAAGAGGGGCATAAGAAGCTAATAACACAAGCAGAAAGCAGCTGAACTACTTTGTGTTGATGTTTGCATACTAAATACCACTTGCATACTAAATACCACTACTTTGGAGTAGCTTTGCATTCATGACATCTGTGTCTGTGCAGGGATCCGGTCAGTGAGTTTCTACGAACACATTGTGACAGTGGGCACCGGCCAAGGTTCGCTGCTGTTCTACGACATCCGGGCCCAGAGATTTTTGGAGAACCCTTTGAATCCAGCTGGAGGGTACCGGAAGTGCCCAGGAGATGGCATCCTCAAACTCACTACAGGGAAAGGCTGGCTGGTACAACTTCTTTTTTTTCTTCCTATTACCAATAAACTAGTCCTTTCTTTTCAAAAGTGCTAACTGAGTTGTCCTGACACTAGTGTTAAAGCATTGTAGTCATGGATTACTAATATTTTCATAATTTTTCCTCTCTTCTTCTGCTCAGAATCACGATGAGACGTGGAGGAGTTACTTCTCAGACATTCATTCCTTCCCCAACGCGGTGTACACCCATTGCTACGACGACTCTGGCACCAAGCTGTTTGTAGCGGGTGGACCGCTCTGCTCCGGCCTGCACGGCAACTACGCAGGACTGTGGAGCTAGCCTCTTCGCCCCATCCATCGCTCTGTCACTACATCCTTGTCCAGATCTTAACCAGTCCCTCCATCCCTCTTCCTCTTCAAGTCCGTTGACGTCGCTGTCTTTGGTATCCCTCTTGCTCATTGAATTGTCACTCTGTTTTGCTCACACATGGACTCAGGAGCATGATCTTGCCCTCACCGTGTCACTGCTTTGAATATTGTTGTTGTGTATGTTTGTGTCCACCACTACACTACACTCCCCTTCTCCTCCAATTATTAGTTTGCTCCTTCCACCTCGGCTACTCAGTTTCGTTTTATATGAAAATGTACAAACAATTAACTAGTAATTTTCAAGAGCTGTGAAGTCTGCCACTAAGCAACTCAGAAGAGTACTGCAAAACATTAAGAATAAAGTAATACAAGTTCTCATCTTTTAAAACATCAAACCCGCAGGGATTAGGCTATGGTCTTTTGCTGGCTTGTTTTTGTATGTAAGGATAGTGTTTACTGCTGCTTCCTCTGTGATAAAAGATGGCGTCTTTGTGAAACAGCTGTGGAATTTTTCACTTAAAAGTTCCTTTTCGTTCTCTCACTGAAATGGACGGCAATAAAAGAGAGGGGTAAGAGGAAGACGGACTGAAGAGACAATTCATTTTGAAGGACTGAAACGGATTGCTGTTTGACATTTGATCGAGAATATTAACTGGTTGGAACAGCCCGTCCTGTCCCACAACAATCAGAACGAACTTCTCTCTTCTCCTGGCAGAAGTAAAATGAAGAAGCCAATCAAAATGGGACCTTGTGTTCATGTCTCTCTCACTGAGATGATACAAAGGAGAAACATTAAGATTGCTAAATGCGGTGTTGTTCTGCTTTGAATTAATCCCAACAAATGCATATTTTATTTTTTTGACTGTGTGTGATTTGACAGGCAATACCCCCTGCTGATATTCTAATTTGCTTTATTTGTATTTATTTTCCCCTTTCTCTGTCACCTTTACTTGGTTGGTCGGGGGTGTTTATATCTGCTTCTTTTGAAGGATATATTGTCTCTTTGCCCTTTGCTTATGTTCCTTTGCTCTTTGACCAGAATGCTTTCAGCAGCTCTATCCTTAAGTGGTGTTCAGACTCTGATCTGTAACCGTTCTGGTATTACTAGAGAATTTACCCTAAGGTTATAAGTTTTGGTAGCGAATTCAGTATTATCAGAGATGGAGGAGCCTTTACTGGGTTAAGCCCCCTCCCATAGTTCTTGGACGACTCCTCAGTAACTTAGGAGAAGATCTGCTATGGCTTATTTTGACCTTCTCAACCATCCAGCTAGAAGGATGCAAGGAGAATTAAGGAGACTTTTTGGACTCTACCCTGGAGTTAGATGCTGCAGGCAAACACATTGGTTGTCACAGTTGTAAAACTTTATTTTTTCCTCTTTTTTTTTTTTTACACCAAGGAGCGAGTGATTCTGCTCTTTTCCTTGTTTGGTAGAGGCAGGGTAGGCTTGAGTTACGTTTTTGCCTTCCTTGGGTCTTTCTGTGAAAGACTGCCACAGGCGATCATAGTTTTCCTTTTTCTACATGGAACTTTTCTCCAGTTTTCATGATAATGACATTGAAAAGAGAAACCCCAATTACGACCACAAATTGAACAAATAACCAACACTTTTAAAGTGGATTTTATATATAAATGTGTATATGTATGTGTAAAATACATAGGGACAATTGCATACATTTTTATGTATATGTCTGAGGAAGTGTGTGGATTGATCTGTCTACTTGGTGATGCCCTGTTTTTTTTATACATGCCTCATGAATGTTTTTACAAATGACTGAATCTGAGGATATTGTAAGATATAAACATCTGAAAAAAAACAAGCTATTAAATCTTTAAAAAGAGTAAATAATAAAAATAAAATGTATATTGATGTAATGTTTCTTTTTTTTATGTTTATCATTTATCTGATTGAAGGATTTTCTTTTGGATTGAAATGGGTCACTGGTAGAGGTGTGGACTCAGGTCGCAGGACTTGAGTCACACTCGAGCCATAAATTTGATGACTCATTTCCCCTCATTTCCTGTATCAACTAACATTAACACAATTCATTCCTAACACATTAACACTTAATTCCCCAGATCCACTTTGAACCAATCCAACAGCATCCTATCAAGTTGCAGGAGAGAGCCATGAAGAATAAACAATACTGAGAGCCAGTTGGAAAAATGATCCTAAGATAATTTAGTTCACATACAGTACAGGCCAAAAGTTTGGACACACCTTCTCAATCAATGTGTTTTCTTTATTTTCATGACTATTTACATTGTAGATTCTCACTGAAGGCATCAAAACTATGAATGAACACATGTGGAGTTATGTACTTAACAAAAAAAGGTGAAATAACTGAAAACATGTTTTATATTCTAGTTTCTTCAAAAGAGCAACCCTTTGCTCTGATTACTGCTTTGCACACTCTTGGCATTCTCTCCATGAGCTTCAAGAGGTAGTCACCTGAAATGGTTTCCACTTCACAGGTGTGCCTTATCAGGGTTAATTAGTGGAATTTCTTGCTTTATCAATGGGGTTGGGACCATCAGTTGTGTTGTGCAGAAGTCAGGTTAATACACAGCCGACAGCCCTATTGGACAACTGTTAAAATTCATATTATGGCAAGAACCAATCAGCTAACTAAAGAAAAACGAGTGGCCATCATTACTTTAAGAAATGAAGGTCAGTCAGTCCGGAAAATTGCAAAAACTTTAAATGTGTCCCCAAGTGGAGTCGCAAAAACCATCAAGCGCTACAACGAAACTGGCACACATGAGGACCGACCCAGGAAAGGAAGACCAAGAGTCACCTCTGCTTCTGAGGATAAGTTCATCCGAGTCACCAGCCTCAGAAATCGCAAGTTAACAGCAGCTCAGATCAGAGACCAGATGAATGCCACACAGAGTTCTAGCAGCAGACCCATCTCTAGAACAACTGTTAAGAGGAGACTGCGCCAATCAGGCCTTCATGGTCAAATAGCTGCTAGGAAACCACTGCTAAGGAGAGGCAACAAGCAGAAGAGATTTGTTTGGGCCAAGAAACACAAGGAATGGACATTAGACCAGTGGAAATCTGTGCTTTGGTCTGATGAGTCCAAATTTGAGATCTTTGGTTCCAACCGCCGTGTCTTTGTGAGACGCAGAAAAGGTGAACGGATGGATTCCACATGCCTGGTTCCCACTGTGAAGCATGGAGGAGGAGGTGTGATGGTGTGGGGGTGTTTTGCTGGTGACACTGTTGGGGATTTATTCAAAATTGAAGGCACACTGAACCAGCATGGCTACCACAGCATCCTGCAGCGACATGCCATCCCATCCGGTTTGCGTTTAGTTGGACGATCATTTATTTTTCAACAGGACAATGACCCCAAACACACCTCCAGGCTGTGTAAGGGCTATTTAACCAAGAAGGAGAGTGATGGAGTGCTGCGGCAGATGACCTGGCCTCCACAGTCACCGGACCTGAACCCAATCGAGATGGTTTGGGGTGAGCTGGACCGCAGAGTGAAGGCAAAGGGGCCAACAAGTGCTAAACACCTCTGGGAACTCCTTCAAGACTGTTGGAAAACCATTTCAGGTGACTACCTCTTGAAGCTCATGGAGAGAATGCCAAGAGTGTGCAAAGCAGTAATCAGAGCAAAGGGTGGCTATTTTGAAGAAACTAGAATATAAGTTATTTCACCTTTTTTTGTTAAGTACATAACTCCACATGTGTTCATTCATAGTTTTGATGCCTTCAGTGAGAATCTACAATGTAAATAGTCATGAAAATAAAGAAAACACATTGGATGAGAAGGTGTGTCCAAACTTTTGGCCTGTACTGTATAAAAACTGCAGTGGTCACCAAAAACAAATTGTAGTATGCTAAACATGTAGGTTGAAAATTATAGACCGGGATGTAACATCTTCCAATGAAGTTGTAATGACAAATGCAAAATTTTGAAAAACTATGAATTTTGTAAATTTCATACATTATTAGCACATCATGACTTGTGTGGGACTCTAAACTCTAAGTTTAGGACATGAAACTTGCCTTAGGACATGAGTTCAGAGACTTACTGGTGCTTTGCAGAACAATAACTTGCTTCAACCTCTGTTCACTGCTAATTTAGCCGTTGCTATGAAAGGGGAACGCCACCTAAATTAAAACTTCCAAGGTTATTTCCATGGCCTAGGGAAGTCCAAGTTATATTTGTGAACATGAGCTACTCCTTGTCAAAGCTAGAAACCAGAGAAGTAAGTCTCAGACTTGTGATGTCATAAAGTCGGGAGCTGCTCCATAGACAATGAATGGGGGCCTGCTTTTTGGACGCACAGATTGTTTAATTTTGTATATAGCCAAATGAGCTTTAGTCTACTGCTGTGTTCTCAGTCCTGTAACAAAAAATGTACCCATATACCCATGGATGCTCTGTGTCATCCATGTTTCCTAACTCATTGTCTATGGAGCAGCTCCAGACTTTATATCCTATGACATCACAAATTTGAGTTTTAGCACTCTAGATTTTGAATTTGGATGAGAGTTGGTGATTTTAATTGATATTTTTGGACTGTCTTAGACCATAGGAATAAAATGTATGAATTTTGAAAATGGGTGAAGTTCCCCTTTAATACTATCCAACCATATGGTGGCTTCAGGACAGGACAGTCTGTGGTGGTAGACCAGTCTGCACTGTGCTCACATAGTGTAGGAATGTAGCTACAGACGACAAAATAAAAAGACAAAATAAAAAATATGAAGACATAAAAGTACAAACGTCAATCCTAGTTTGAGCGACGTGTGTTTGAGAGTGAGTGTTAGTAAGGTTCACCCACGGTTGTGACTACAGTCTCAGGCTGTGACCCGAGGAGAGGGGAGCATCCACCACGGCAGCGCACGTCACGTGACCACCTTGTCTGCTGCTGGCCGAGTGAAGCGTGTTAGCAGGTAATAAAAACAGTATTCCTACAATGGTTTTCAAGTTAACTTTCTGTATTTCAACGCGTGTAAACCTTTAACTAAAGCGCGCTTTCACTGAGATAGTTAGTCGCTGGCTTGGCTGTGTCTCTTCCACGGGGCTGTGGGGGATGTCTTTCGCAATTTTTCTGTTGTCTTGTTTCCCGGCGAGCAATGTCGGGATGGGATTGTGCTCCGCTGAGAGGCCTTTTTCTTTTACATTTTAACACAGCTACGTTGTTAGCCGGCTAGCCTGTTGTTAAGGTGTCGAGGACAAGCCTGATGTAACTGCCAGTGTCGTTAGATAACTGAGCGGATCTATAAATACGTATAAGACACGAGCAAGCCGGTTAGACGACCGTTGGCTATCAACTTGGACCAGATTTAGATAGCACCGCTAGCTAGCTTCATCCCCGCTGCATCGTTTGTTCAGTATCGACGGTAACGCTACAGTGTCAGCATTAGCATGCTGGTAGCTAACTTGAGGCAATGCTAGCGAGGACAAAGGGACCCTAGTACCAACAGCACCAAGCCGGTCAGTGTTGATTCGAAAAGGACGCTACGAGAATCTGTTTTGTTTGTGCTAGATAACGTTAGACATGCTACGACAACCGTTAGTGAATAGCCCCATATGTAGACTTGAGAAATAAGTAACCTAACAGCAGCGGGCTAACGTTAGCATTGATTCAAAACAACGCTCCGCTTCCTGTACTATTAAAACAAGCGGTGGCTAATGTCAGTTAGTCAGCTGTGACTGGGTAGATGATAATATATGTCAACATGGATGTGTAATTTAACTAGTATATTATTTGCCATATCGGCATGTCCAACTAAATGTGATGAACAATTGAGATGAACGGAGTAACTCAATGGTTGTTTTGTTATTGTTTATCTCTAACACCGTGAACACCCGTGCTTGTAATGATATGTTAATATGTTGTCTATTAAATATAAAGTGCTGCTTCTGTTGAAGGTTTCTCAGTTATGATATATTATATTTTTTACTGAAGTTACATTGAAAGCCAGTTCGTCCTTTTGCTTTAGCTTTGTTCACACCAGCAGCCAATGGCAGCAGTGCATTTGCCAACGTCACTCAGGCACTGTAAGCTGGATTGCTATTGTTCTCTGACATAAAACAAATGGGTCACTGGGGATATGTGTAGTTATTATTCCAGTAATGGAAACCATAGGATAAGGTTGCATTTCAAATTGCACTGCAGGGTATTTTTCCTTACAAGGTATTAAGCAATCCCCTTTTTCTATGTATTTGCAGGTGGATAAAGCTCCTGTGTGTGTGTATATGGTTGTGAGAAGTGTTAAATTTGTGCCACTGAAAATTATTCATGCTTGATTATGTGGTATCACACCCAATTTGCAAAGTGCAATGTGCACAGGACTCAGTTGTCAAATGCACAGAGAGCAGAATTCAGCATTTTACTGCAGTTTAGTATGTGTATGTGTTTATAATCATAGTTTCTGTAAACTAGCATACAGAGGGGATTTGGGGTCAGGGTGTGTAGTGTTTGTTCAGCCTCACACACTTAGTGGTCTGTGCTGTTTGTAAGAGGACACTGGGTCGCTCTCCCTCCTTGACCTAGATTTTCAGCAAAGCTGTTGTGTCACCAGGCCAACTGTGTCTTACAGCCTTCATAAGGGCAGTATTCATGATTGTGCAATAAGGCTTAGCTATGCTCACAACACATATTTCTGCTGTTAAACACTTGTTTCTTTCTATGCACTCGCCCAAGCAAAAGTATTGAGGCTTGGCTGTAACAACACTGTAAATGAAGTGAATGTGTTTGGGTTGTGGATATAATCTGTGAGAGCTGTTGGTTGATTTCACTCATCCTTCCATGTCTCTTGTTCCCTCTGCAGATTTTTCTATTTTGTACATACAGAGTTTTGTATATACTGTATATGATGAGCTCGCTGGGCAGCGACAAGGCCCGGGGCCCTCGGGAAAAAGCGCTGCCTGCTGCCACTCACACATCGCAACCACAGAAACAGATACAGGTGAGCCACTGCAACCACATGAAAATGAGGGAAAAAAAAATAGTGAAAGCACGCTTCTCTTAGCCACAGAAATGTTGAGACAGAACACCAGTGTGCACACGATTGCCCTTGCCAACAAAACCACAGTGCACACATTGTGCAAGGAGACCTCCTTGGTCAATATTGAACAGGATTTTTTTTTAATTGCAGCCTCAGATTACATTAACTGTTAGCTGCAACAATTTGCCTCAGACAATAGAAACCAAGTAAACACTTTCATTCATCCTTTTAGGCTTACCCATACAGTCTGATGTCATACAGTACAACAGCTCTGCCACCTTATAGCTTATAATGTTAAGCTTTTGTTAAAACTTACCCAGAGGTCTCAATTCAACTATATGTTACTGAGGAGTGGAGTATACTGTGTTGTCCGCTTTTTCCTCTTGTTAACCAATATATTACCTTTTGCTCTCTGTGTTGCAGGCTACTGCTGAACAGATCCGGCTTGCCCAGGTGATCTATGACAAGAATGATGCTGACTTTGAGGACAAAGTTAACCAGGTGAGAAACACTTAGGCCATTTACCGTGTCTCTGTTCTTCCATGACCCCTATGCTTTATATAGACACATGAAAAAGCTATTTTTTAAGGTTGGAGTGACACCATGACTTTTACTGTCATGCAGTGCAAAACTGGTGCATTTTGTCATTGGTACATCTTTGTTGTCTAGGAAACATTTGTAATACGATGTGTGTTTATTGCTTTCCCCAGCTGATGGAGGTGACCGGGAAGAACCAGGATGAGTGCATGGTAGCGCTCCACGACTGCAACGAGGATGTTAGCAGAGCCATCAACTTTCTCCTGGAAAGCACCTCGGACATGGTGAATAACATTCTTAAACTTCACGTACTAGCCTGTTGGTATTTTCAACTGTATGAATTTGCAGTTCCAGAAGTTGTGAATACATTTCTTTTGTTTGGAAGGCAGAATATGGGGCAGCACCTCAGTACAATAAGTGTTTTTACTGAGTGTGTGATTTTAGATTTGGAAAATTGAGGAGCACAGGGTAAAACAACAGCATGATTTTCAATTGTACCTGCGTTTCAACAAATCAAATGGCCCTTTTTTTCCACAACAGTAATAAGCTTTATAATGGCTTAGTATCATTTATCTCGGCCGGTTTCATGGTCCTGGTATTGTGCATGCTGGCTCTCTGCCACAGCTTAGGCCTTGTGCTGCAAGACTTTGGGAATCTCTGAGTTGCTGTGCTGCTCACGCCAAAAGACATTTTTTTGTCCCAGAGTGTTGACATGTTGATGTGAGGGTGGGTGCACACACTACACAACAGGTCTCAGACCAAGACCCTGTTCTTCGTACGAAGATAACAGAGTTATCCAGATAAGAATGCTGACGATTTGTCATGTGTCTGTTTTGTTTCTTCTGTGCCACGAAGCTGGTTTAAAATTCATGTGGAGGCCGTTGTCAAAGCAACAAGTCCTTAAGCACAAACTTTAAAAAGTGCAGGCTTATTGACAGTCGGCTGGATCATGACCAAAAAACTTCTCAGATTCTCAAATAGGTAAAGCTCACTTTCTTTTCTTTTCTTTTTTTTTTTTGTCCAAGTGTTGATACAGTCGAGATTTTAGATGAGAACATGCAGGTTATTGTGAACCCACTATGATCTGTTGTTGGTGTAATTATCACAATTAAGATGAGATACAGTGAACAAAAACACATAGAGTAAACTCAAAGATTGTGACTGTTAAAGAGAAATAAAATCAGGATAAACAAATCAGTCTGCATACTGCTTTCACAGAACCAAACTATCTGCATGAGAATAATAATAGCATGCTCGCCTGACCCACAGGATGTGTTCAGGTGGAGTTCTGCTGTGTCATCACCTGTGCTTTAGCGGCGTGCAAAGCCCAATGCACAGTCCCTGTAGTTTTGATTTTAAAATGCATGTAAAGCAAAATGCAAGCCATTGCATGGCCTGTAAAGACAGCTACACTGACTAAAATAGAATCAGATGCCTGAAACGCATCCTGTGTACACAGCCTGACAAAACAGGAAACACTACAGAGAGATAGTTAATTTGTCTTTGTGACCTTTTTCCTTAGTTAAAGTAATGCTATGCAGGGTTTTCCGAAATGAAATGTATCGACTCATGCAGAAGTAATCCCACTTAATCATCACTTATGACCCACTAGAGGTGTGTGGTGGTGTATTTTTCTGCACAGTCTTTTCCCTATGCCTGTTCTTTTCTTGTTTTCTGTGTTTGGGACATTTATGGGTGTGTACTCCTGCAGCGCTGAGGTCAGGTCTGGGCTTTATAAAAAGGTAACGATCAGGTGCCAGATTGTAAGCAGCAGGCATCCAAGAGGCACAGCGCTGAAAATATTTAAATATAGCGAGACGAAACACCAAACTGGAGTGAATCTGAGGTCATTCTTTACTTACACTCTCGCTAGTCAGTGTGTTTACAAACAGTAGCCTAACACGCAGTCCTGCATAGTATCCCTTTGAATAATAGATTCAAGCTTTCCGGCACATTAGTACTAGATTTCAAGTTATGTAACTTGCTCAGAAGATGAACAAATGCTGTGAAAAACAGTAGGTTTTTCTGTAAATGCTGGTGAAAACGAGTTCAGTCAGCCATATCTGAGCTGTGCTTTGCCACAGTGACTGCTGAGCAGCTTGCTTTCTCTAATATCAGGAAATTTTAGCACAAAGTTACACCACTGTCCACGATTTCTGAAGAGTACCAGTTGGCACAGATGGCGAGGAGAGGCTGTCGGGCAGGGCGGCCAGCCAGACAACTACCCTGGTTGTTGTTTTGGTTTTGTGGAAATCCAAAAATAGCAAATAGCCGGTTTTCTCCTTTCACGTGGAAGTCTCTGTTGTTATGGTATATACTGTAACCCTGTCATTACATGTGCTTCTACTGTACTTTTCAAGATCCTAAAGGTCGTAAACAAAAGGAGTAGTTACTGAGTGAGTTTTCTGTGTTGTAAGAGTAGGTGTAGCACAAGAGGAGAGTGGCCTATTAAATAATTAACATTGCAACTGAAGTGATTGTATAATTATAATCAGTATGTTGTTTTACCCTTAGTTTCATTCTGAGTTGTTTTAATGTTGCCTATTAATTAAAAGTCCTCCTCTGATGTTTATCTTACATAACACAGCTGCATAGTGCACACTTCAGTACAGAAGTTGGTCAAAAAAATAGCCGACATAACAGCTTTTCTGTTACTGTATCCAGAAATGTTTTTACAGTGTCCTCTGTAGTGTTTGGTAGTGTCTCTTTATCCTCTTGAACAAAATACACCAACCACAGAATGCCAGAGGCTACTTTTGACATGATACAACTGTGAAATGTTAGTGAACTGGAGGCAAAGAAACTTTTTTCTGTATTTAGAAAACTGCCTACTCTGCTCACTGAAGCTTATTGTCAGTGCTGATATCTTCTTTTACTTCTGGCTATAGTTTGTAAGTGTTTGAAACTAGTGCAACAGGGAACATGTGAGCTACAGTTAGTGCTCCAATTATAATCATTATATCTGTACTTTTTTCTTCTTCGTCCTCTTGTTTCTGCTCTGTATTTAGACCTCATGGGAGACAGTAGGGAAGAAGAAGCCCCTGGTGAAGGACGGTCCATCAGACAGCAAGGAGAACAAGGAAAACCGGGAGAAGAAAGGAGAGAGGGAGGCGAGCAAGGGCCGTGCGGCTGCCAACCGCAAGGGCAGGGGGGCCAGTCGCAGTCGACCGGGTATAGAGTTTTAACTTCACTTAAACTTAAATCTAGTTCAGAGTCTCTCTCTCCACTATGTTTGATTACAGCATACTGTTACTAAAGTGGTGTCTCTTCTCATTCTTGCATGCGTTTCTATACACACAGCACGTCCAGAGGAGAATGGTGTGGAGGTGACACCAGTGGACAGAGGTTCAGATCGAGGTCGGAGGGCCAGAGGCGGTGGTCGAGGTGAGCAGTTGCACATTAAAACACTTTTCAGTTCACCCAACACTGGGGTAGATGTTGACCTTTGATGTGAATGTGATGCAGGATCTGGAGGTCGAGGCAGAGGCAGAGCACCGCCAGGGAGCCGGTTCTCAGCCCAGGGCATGGGGTATGGTGGCAACACACACACACACACACACACTCACACTCACACTCACAGGAATTTTCACATATTTTTAGGTGTAAATTAATTAGAACCAGAGAGTTATTTCAGGCTAGAAAATTGACTTTTGTTTGGTTTTTGTTTCTGAATGAGAGCATTTTCCCCGCACCTCTTTGGGATGTCTTTTTACATGCTTGTGTTTGCTTCTTAGAGAGTGTCTGTTGAAAGTCTTTGGTCACCAGTTGCATTAACATCTGAATAAAATAATTGTGAATGTATCTCACCTCAGCTTCTACACAGCATAAGAACCCCAAAGGCCAGAAAAATCTTAGCCCAGTGAATAGTATGAATAATAAACATTATTACTTCAGACTACCATTGGGTTCAGAACTCGTTCAGTGTTCAGAAATTAGACTTTTTTTTTTTAATTGCAGAGAGAGTAAAATACCAAAAAAAGGTACAAAAAACAGTACCCAGCCCTACTCCAGACACCGTTTTGTAAGAAAATAATACTTGAATATTTCAAATTCTCCCTGCCCTTTCAGTTTACTTCTGTGTAACTAAATATACCTCTCCGTGACTGTTCCCCAGGACCTTCAATCCAGCAGACTATACCTCGGAGGCTGGATCAGGGACCACACAAACTGAGGTGTGGGACACGGCAGCCAATAACAGCACAGATGGGACAGGTGAGCTCTTCAGACGAGTGTGCTACTCTGTGGTGAACAAATACATTCAATGTATTGAGCAGACAGAGCTGTTAGCTCTGTGTGTTTTATGCAAATGTACATAAGCAACAGACATCATGCATCCTGTTTACCTACCTATCCCACCTGTATTTAAACTTTGATCACTTGTTGCTCTCTAGTAACCTGGAGACATACCTTGGAAGACTGGTCAGCTGAGGACTGGAATGAAGATGTTAGTGTGAGTTGATACAATTACAGGAGAAGTCTGTCAGTCACAAGCAAATGTTTGGTGCATGATTAAAAAACACTTGTGTTTCCTGTGTTGTTGTTTGTTCCTGCAGCTCTCGGAGACCAAAGTGTTCACTTCCTCATGTGCACCTCCTGCTGAGAATCACATCACACCTGGGCAAAGGTACCTTACTGGAGCAATTATAATACACTGGCCCTGATGTAACTTAATTTTACAACAACTGACCCTTTGTAAAGCCCCGCCCCTTTGTGATGGTCCGTCAAGCTGTCGGAGCATACATACATCCATTTATAACACATAACATTTAGCAGCTTTTGACTGTGTGTCCTGCAAACATTTTCTAATTGACTTTACCAACTGTTTCTGTGTTAGTCTGGACCTCGCCTCTCTGCTGCAGAAGCCTGTAGTTGGGGGAAGAGAACCACCTTCGTCCTCTTCCTCTCAGAGTCTGGTCTTCACCAACTCCCACCACCATCACCACCACCAGCCATCACAGCAACAGCAGCTGCCCCCCAGCCGCAACGCCACCAGTAGCACAAGCTATGCTCATGCTGCTCTGGTAAAAAAAAAAGAAAAAAAAAGAAAAGAAAACAAAGTTGCTTTTCTCTGCACCATTTTTTCATACACATTCCTCCATATATCACATGTGAATAATTACATACACAGAAACAAAGACTGACCATTATACTCTCCTTCTGTCTCTACCAGTCGTCAGTTCTGGGAGCTGGTTTTGGGGACTTGGGCCAGGCCAAAAGGACTCAGCCCAGCGCTGGAGCTCAGATACTGGAACAGCTAAAGGGTCCTGGCTTGGGTCCGCTACCTTCATCCCAGGCCGCACCTCCTGCCAGCACCCAAGGAAGCAACACCTCTATTGGCAGACTGCCAGGCCTGGGAGCACCTGTACCTCCACCCTCCTCATCAAGCTGGGACATTAAGGCGTCGGAATCCAACACCACCTCGCTGTCCTCGCAGTTCAGCCGTAAGTGTTCACAGTGCAGCCATGAATAGAAGTTTGTGTGTTTTTGTCCCATATATGAATGTAGAGATGTATTGATTTCTTTTTAATAACCACACTTTGTCCTTTTGTTTGGTTGTGTGTTTGTCACTGCAGGTGAGTTTGGCCTGCAGCCAGAGCCTTCTCTTGTGCTGAGCCAGCTGGTTCAGAGGCACGCCGGCCCCTCCTTGCCTCTGGCACGTCAACCCAGTCCTCCATCGCAACAGCAAGCGCCCCCCGCTTCAGCCTCGCCTGCTCCCCACCACACCAGCACACTAGCACAGGCAGGCCCGGTGATGGCTGCTGGTGCTAAACCTCCTGCCCCCGGCGCAGGGCTGGACCCTCAGGGCAGCAGTACACCACAGCAGCAACGGGCACAGCTCAAAGGCCAGAAACGAAGGATACCTCCCACGTCGAAGGTGAGAGTTGCACTTACAATCTGATGCACATGTGGCTTCTCTTGAATTCAGCTCCTGTGTTTGTTTTTTTTAGCATTTCTGCTTTATTTTTTAAAGCGATAGAGAGACAGGGAAGGCAGGGAATGATGCACAGCAAAGGGCCAGGGCCAAACTCAAACCACGGCCACGCTGCAATAGGGACTCAGTCTTAATGGTATGCACTCTACCCAATGAGTTACCAGGTGCCCAGCTCCAGGGTATTTTAATCTGAACTAAACTGAACCAGACTGCGTGGTGGTTTATGGAAGGTTTTCACTGTCCTGTGTGGGTCTGAGATTTTGTATCTCGATTGTCAAGGCAACAACTCACATATTGTAGCAAATGTTTTGTAAGTGACCAAATGTAAGTAGTTATATGAACATAAAGTCACAATACTGAAACCTGACCGTGATCCCTCCATCCTGGCAGATCCCCTCCACAGCGGTAGAGATGCCAGGCTCAGCTGACGTCCCCGGGCTAAACCTCCAGTTTGGAGCTCTCGACTTTGGCTCTGAGTCGGCATTGCCGGAGTTTGGAGTCGTGGACAGTTGTGTGAGTGTGGCATCCAGGGAGTCCACACCGGCCCCTGCCCCAGCACCACCTGCACCGGGACCAGGGACACAGAGCCAAACAAGCCTGTACTCTAAACCGCTCAGGTACGTCACTGCTGACTGACTAGTTCCACCTCTTTATAATATATAATGAAGAACAAATTTTGTCGGATAACATTTTCCTCTCTCCCTGCTGTTGTCCTGCAGTGAGTCGCTGGGCAGCCCACTCTCCGTTGCCCTGCCTCTTCCCCTCTCCTCATCAGAGCCAGTATATCACTCCTCGGTGCCGCTGCCCAGCCTCACTCCCTCCTCATTAGGGACTGCCAGCTCCTCCAACCCTTCCTCCTCGTCTTCGACAGCCTCCACCACCTCCTCCTCTGTACCCTCCTCCTCTCACTTCTCCACAGTCGGGGGAAGCTACGATGGGACCATGCCCCCTCACACACGACTGGCCTTTTCCCAGAGCAAAGAGGCCACGGGGCCAGTCATGGTGAGTGGAAATACGCAACAGAAATGCTTATCCTGCCTTTTAAGGATTTTAACTTCTGTAGTTGATAGAGATGAGAAATCAGTAAAAATATTTCTCACATATCTGCGTCTTGTATATACAGTGTGACACTGAGAAACTGCAGGTCACAGGTCAACAGTTCACATGAGGTTCAGACCCATGTTGGGAAACTGTGTGAACTTAAAGGTTGTATAAGCAGATTTATTTCAGCTGATCGTTCATCACGCACATCAAATAAAATCCTAATTTGTAAAACAGGATTTGCTGTCAAAGGAAAAGCAAAAGTGCCTATTTGGCAATATTATTGACTTTATTATTATTTTTTTTTAAAGCCTAATGCTAATAGAGAACCTGATGATATCAGTAAGCCAATCTTCTAATCATCAGGTTTTTTTTTTCTAAAGATCCAGGGTTTCCCACACATTGATATATTTGTGGTGGCCTGCCACAGTATCAGTATTTGCCGCCACATATTTCTTTTCTATTTTTGGAGCTGGACCGTTGTTTAGGAGTGCTGTTGGAGTAAATAAAGCCTACAGTTAAGTTATTTAGAGCACCACACTGTCAGAGATTAGAGCCTACACTGGGCACAGATGGAGCAGCACATTGCCAGGTGCAGTGAAAGTGTAACTTAATTTAGAACACTCTATTTCTTAGAACGACAGCGCTTTCATTTTAGTGTTGTCCATCTTTTCTCCAGACTACTTAAGATATAACTGGCTCTGTTCCCATGCACACCCCGCTGTCCAGCTCTGGATCTTAAAGTTTGCTTTCACTCTGCAGCAGTTATTCCTCTAAACCAGTGGTTTTCAAACTCTTTGTGCCCAAGGCATACGAAAGGACAAGCTAAAATTTCAAGGCACCTGTATTTTTATCTGTGCAGCTTCTATAACGTGTGTTATCACTCTTCTCACGACACAAGACAATAAAAAAACACAGGTAGCTTTTGGGATACTGTCTACTGACAGTTTTTTTCTTCTCTCTTTTCTTTCGGTGGTAGGTCGTCTTGCTGGTGCTTTGTTGTAATTTGCTCTGTACAATAAAGTGATCCATTGTCCCACTCTCGGCTTTCTCCTTTTAAATGTTATCATCCCTCATACTGGCTGCCAATCAGGGCCTTTGATGTGTCACACACCTAAATTTCCCAAGTGCAAACGGCTACAAATAGGTTCTCCATGAAGGTTTTTTTAATTAAATTACATTTTTTAGCCAGAGTTTGCCTCTTTATTGGGAAAAGGGTGTGCACAACATACTGATACAGTCAATTAAAAAATTCAAGTTGAATATTGCAATAATTATGTGTGGTTATCACAAGATCCAACGGCACACCTGGATTGGCATCATGGCACACGACCACAAACTGATCAACCGATAAATTTTCCACCCCGCGATTCAGACTTTACAAACTGCTGCTGAGGAATAACCTGCCTCTCTAGATATTTGGTGTCATTGATGTATATCTTATCTTGTAAAATATCCTGTGTAATTGGTAACACTGATGTTGTCTCAAGTTTATTTACCGGTGGAAAAATGTCCTCACTGTGTCATTCCCATTATCATTATACACTGACACTAAGTGGCTTTTTTCTTATCCCCAGAATGGTCTGAATGGTGTAAGGACCTCTGCAGCTCTAGACAGTAAGTTACCTATTACTGATTTATTTCTTCAGTGTATAATTTCTATTGTAAATGTCTACCAACAGCCATTATTCTTGGGCTGGGCTGTTTTGAGTCTGTTACAAATAAAGACTTTTTCTTTCGTCCTTGTCTCAGCTTCATCAGCATCCTCCACACCCAAGCCAGAGTCGCCGTCTCTAAGCATCAGCACCAACGGTGCCTCAGCACCCTCCTCCCACTTACCCTCTACCCTGCCTGCACACAGCTCCACCACGCTCTCCAACCTGGCACAGGACCTGCCCTCAGCCAGCCAGCTCAACTCCCTCAACAGGTGACAGACGCACACATGGCAGACTGATAACCAGCTTTGACTGGGCAATAAGGAAACCTGAAATTCATTGCTTGAGTTGAATTTACCACCATGTTTGGTCAGCCGGAATTCTTAAGAGAGAGCAGACTAGTGGGTGCCTCATGCTGCCACTCCTGTTTATATAAAACAAATGTATTTCTGAATACACAGTAATACTTTCTTAGTGTTTAAAATTGTCTGTCCTCTTTGCCTTCACTCTGCAGCCATGTCAGCAGTCATTCCTCAGTTTCAGCTCTCGGCTCCAGCTCTCTCACTGTAAGTACCTGTCGTGACTTCCACAACCACAGTCACACTGATTGTTGCCTCCATGAAAATATAGAGGGTAATGCCACCTAGGTGTTTACAGTAGAGACCCTTGATCTGCAGTATATTAGTGCCAGTACACAAACAGTGCGTGTATGTATGCATTGCCAAATGAAATTTAAAAAATATATTTCAAATTTAACGGCTGTCCCCCTTCCCGTATGTCCTCAGTACACCAGTGTTGACAACAGCAGCGTGAGCTCCCTGGCTCCTACCACTGGCTCTTACACGTCATCGCAGCCCTCAGCACTCCACTCAACCCACAACAGCAGCAACAGTAGCAGCGGCATCAGCCACCTGGCCAACATGCCCAACATGGGCAACAACATGAGCAGCACAGTCGGTGGTATCGTTGGCACCAGCGGACTTCACTCTGCTGCCATTGCTGCCAGCACAGCGCTGGGACTTGGCTCCAATGGAGCTACTGCCACATCCAACCTCTCTGCCCCCAGGACCACACCCCTTCTCTCCTCCTCCACTGGTATGCGCACACACACACACACACACACACACACACACTCTGGACATGGGGAATGTTAATATGTGATGAGTTGTTTTCACTCATTGTTGCGCTCTGCTGATAATATAAGCCCAAATACTTGTTGCTGTTTGTTCACATGAGCGTATATTAAAGGGATGGTTGTTGTGTGATTGTGTTGACAGGTAAAGCTCCTCCTAACTTGTCCCAGGGAGTGCCTCCTCTATTGCCCAACCAGTATATCATGGGCCCAGGGGGGCTGCTGCCAGCATACCCAGTAAGTAGCCCCTCAGGATCTACAATCATTGCAGTGTGCTTATTTTTCTTGGTTATCGGTTTTAGTAGCTGATTGTCCCTGTCCTTTGTGTTTCACAGCAGATCTATGGCTACGAAGACCTTCATATGCTACAGTCCAGACTGCCAATGGTGGGCAACCACTACACTCTCAGGACAGCTCTTCACTTCTTCTTTAGTACTTGTTCAGGGTTTTCTAGCTTGTTTGGTTGTTATGTGACTCCTCTCCTGATCCTCTCCTGTCCTTCAGCCCTCTTTGCAGGATTACTATGGAATCACATTCCCCGGCCCCACAGCGACTCTCTCTGGTAGAGACGGGAGCCTAGCCAACAGCCCCTACTCAGGTAAAGCCCCTTCACCCTTTCCTGGCCTTGTCTGAAAAAAAAATCCAAAAATCAAGAGGTTGTTCTCACCTGACATCTCATCTGTTTCGTCAGGTGAAGTCACAAAGTTCGGCAGGAATGACTCCACCTCCCCAGCACCCCCCACGAGCCTGGCGGCCCCACAGCCGCCCCAAGGCCAGAGCCAAGGACAGAACCAGGCGCAGCCTCAGCCTCCCCAGGCCCAGCCTCAGCCGCAGGGCCAGCCGCAGCACCACAGCAGTCAGCAGGCCTTTCTGCCTCCGGGCTACAGCTACACGGGCCTGCCTTACTACCCCGGGGTGCCTGGCGCTGTACCCAGTGCTGCCGCCTTCCAGTATGGCCCCACCATGTTTGTTCCTCCCGGGGGCCCCGGACCAGCCTCGGCCAAGCAGCACAGTATGGGCCTCGGTCTGGGAAACCCCTCGGCGAGCCCCTTCCAGCAGCAGACACAGCAGCAGCCCAGCGGTTACGGCCAGCACACCTTCAGCTCAGGTAAGCAAGTACACTAATTAGTTTTTGTTGAAATTAATATTTATCATTGTATATTAGTATTATACAGCAGTAAAAATAGACGCATACAAAACATTTTCTGCAACAAAACGTCAAAGTCCTGGACTTACTTCCATCGTGGTCCCCTATGCTCCATCAGTCCTTCCTTATCACAAGGATTTTCTTGCACAGGAAATTGTGTGTATTGTTTGGACTCTGAAGTTGATGTTTTCCTGTCCCAGGGTATGAGGAGCTGACAGCGGGGCCAGCAGGAGTGGACTACAGTAAAGGATACAACTCCTCCTCACAGGCACAAGCCAAATCTGCTGCTTCTGGGCCCGGGAAAGGTAAGAAGAAGAAACACACTCTTTTTAATGTGTCAATCCAATAGGTTAGTTTTTAAAGTCATGTGGAGTTCTGACGTGTAAATGTGTTTGCTGTCATTCTGCAGGCGTCTCAGTGACGTCCAGTAACTCGGGTGTGCCAGACATCAGTGGAAGTGTTTACAATAAGACCCAGGTAAGCCTGAAACACCTCGACTAGCCATCCACCCTGTTGTCCTGCTGTGGAGTTGGTGTTTATACCAATAAATAAAAAGGTTTTGAGTGTCATTTGTCCCTCCTCCTCTGTCTGCAGTCTTTTGATAAGCAGGGTTTCCATGCGGGGACCCCTCCTCCCTTCAGTCTGCCATCAGCACTGGGGGGTCCAGGACCTCTGAACCCTGGAGCAGCTCCTGGAGGCTATGCACCGGCCCCATTCCTCCACATCCTGCCTCACCAGCAACCACACTCACAGCTGCTGCACCACCATCTAGCTCAGGATGGACAGGTAACACCTGCAGATAATTTGTTGCTGTGCAGGTTTTACCTGTGAGAGTTTTTTATGATGCTTACACACACACGTCTGTCCACATTCAGGGTGGTCCAAGCCAGCGTGGCCAGTCCAGCAGCCTGCAGCAGAAGAGCCAAGTCAACAAGTCGAGCTACGGCAGCTCCCCCTACTGGGCCAACTGAGATGGCTACATCTACGATGTGTGTCTGTGTCTGTGTGTGTGTGTGTGTGTGTGTGTGTGTGTGTGTGTGTGTGTGTGTGTGTGTGAATGGACACAGACACACAACACCACACCCGCGTATGACTGACAAGATCATAGAGGGACAAACCATTTTACAACACAAGCTAAAACACACACTACCACCCCCCTCCCCTTTGCTCTGTATATCCCCTTTTCAAATTTATGGCTGTTGTATGTAAAATATATTTATGTATGTATTTATACAGTATATATGTATTGGTAGGACATAAAATGTGGTTTTCTGCATTTTGTTTTTATTTTGAAGGACATTTTATTTCAAAAAATGTGGAAAGATGAGAATGCTAAATCATGGAGATGAAGTTGGTGAATATACTTGAACACAAGCATCTTGTGATGTGGATTTTTTTGTATGCATACATGAACTGAGAATGATGTACATAGATTCTACACATCATTTTCACGGCAAAGGCCTTTTTTATTTTAGAAGAAATACGTTTTTGTAACTTTGGTCTCCCGCATCTGTGAATCCTTATATTGAGGGTGACTTGAGTTAATAGCTTGACTTTTCTTTTTCTGCCCCGTTTCCCTCCATCTGTCTCTCATTACTCAACTCTTACTAGTTGGCTGGGTTTACCAGCCAGGCCTTGGATTTGATGTCATTTTAACATTGGTTTAATCCTTGTTGTCCAAATTAAAAGCTCTGAACAGTTTGTATGGGTCTGGCATCAGTATTTACCCACCACTTTGTTTCTCTGGATTCAGACCCACGCGTTACATCCACACATATGAATCAATCATAAACCAAAGTTTCCCCAGTCTCACAAGGTAATCAAGGAAACAAGCACAGACTGAAGTGGTAACATATCTGATATACTAAATGACCAAAGGATCACAGGCAGTATGGACGTCAGTACCTTTAGGCTTGTGTGCACAAACTGAAGAGGCCAGTCAACAGGTTTTACAGGTTCAGGCACCAGTTACAGCGACACTTCAAGTGTCAGTGGTTTTAATTCTGATGCTCAAAGATAACATTATATGTACTAATAACTGGAACACATGAAATCTGACACAGCAGGACCATAATCAGTTTTTAGTGAGATTACTTCATATCACCATTCATTAGATAACAATTATAGAGAGCAAGTCAGATAAACACAATATAATACAGTCCAATCTAATAATACTGCCGTAAACAGCAGCTGTATGAAGCCTCTAATGTTTACTTTCATGTCATTCGTGAGTTGAAAATATAACACTCCATTTCTTTGCAGTATGGCAGGGCCTGTGTCTTTGCTTAGCTCAAATGCTCTTGTTTTTTTCTCTGAAGACCCCTTACAAGATAGAGTATACTGTGTCAAGTCAGTCCCTTGGAATAACTTGACATAGTCTAAGTTTTGTGAAAGAATAGAAAGAGAAATGTCTTAGGGAGTAAACAAAGAGTTATAGACTTGTTGGATTAGAATGCAGTCTATGAATTATTATACAACCTCAATTCCAAAAAAGCTAGGACACTGTGGAAAACAGAACAAAATGCAATGATTTGCAAATCCTTTTTGACATTTACTTACTTGAATAGAGTACAAAAACAAGATGTTTAATGTTCAAACTGATCAACTTTATTTTTTGTTTTTTTGTAAATATACACTTATTTTGAATTTAATGCCTGCAACATATTCCAAAAACAATGGGACACAGGCAAGAAAAGACAGGGAAAGTTGTGTGCATCCTCAAAGGGCTTAATTGTTCACAGGAAAGGATGGCGCCAGATTAACCACTTTATGAAAAACTGTGACAGCAAATAGTCCCAACAGTGTAGTAATAAGGTCTTTTAAAGCACAACTGGAATAAATTTAGAGATTTAACCATGTACAATCCATAATATCATCAAAAAATTCAGAGAATCTGGAGAAATCTGCACTTGAGGGGCAAGGCTGAAAACCAGCACTGAGTGCCTGTGACCTTTGACCCCTCAGGCTGCCCTGAATTAAAAACCAACATGATTGTAGAAAGCATATTACTACACGGGCTTAGGAACACTTTGGAAAGGTGCACTTGCAAAGTGAAAGACATTTATCAGCAACATTCAGAAACACTGTCTACTCCTCTGGGCCTGAGCTCACCTGAGATGGACTGACACAAAGTGGAAAAGTGTGCTGTCATGACAGAAGTCCACATTTCAATTTGTTTTTGGAAATCATGGACATCATGTCCTCCAGGCAAAGAAGAAAAGGACCATCCAGACTGTCGTAAGCTCAAAGTTCAGAGACAGAATCTGTGATGGTATGTGGGTGTGTTAGTGCCCATGGCATCATGGGTAACTTCACATCTGTGAAGACACCATGAATGCTGAAAGGTACATACAGGTTTTGGGGCAACATGTGCTGCCATCCAGATGATGTCTTTTTCAGGGACGTCCCTGCTTATTTCAGCAAGACAATGAGACACATTCTGCAGGAGTTACAACAGCGTAGCTTTGTAATAAAAGAGAGCAGGTACTGGACTGACCTGCCTGCAGTCCAGACCTGACTCCTACTCCTATGTGTGGTGCGTTATTAAGTTGGTTAAGAATCGTTAGTTGTATATCAATCAAGAATGGGAAAAATTTTACTTTCAAATCTTCAGCAATTAGTGTCCTCTCTCCTGAAACACTTACTCTTATATGTCTCCGGTTCCACCAGCTGTAAGTCAGCTTACAGGCAGCTGCAGGCGAGTCATACAGTGGCAGTGGACACCAACACAGGTGTTCAGTATAACCTTAATTACACTCAACAATGGTGAGTTTGAATGACTTCGTTCTTCTTCTTCGAGTCTTTCTGACAGACATTTTGACAAACACAGGTGCAGTTTATAACAGTAATTAATAAATGCTGCATCACACCTAAGTTACAGGATGCCGGTGATTTAGCTGGATGAGACACTTCAATGTGATGACAGAGCTTTGCTGACTGACTACTCATATGCAGCTATGTATTTATGCACGTGCTATGCATTCAGTTGAGGAAAAATATCTGCTTTGTTATTATGAACTAAAGACGTCTGCCTAATAATTATCTCAAAATTCTATTTCCAAATTAGGGAGCATCTCTCAGAATTATGCACAGTAGCAATTACTGTCAATCATGTCCTTTTTGTAGAATCAAGGAAGGAAACAAAAACAAAACAAAGGGTCATTAAGGCTATTAAGTTATGTGGATAACAGGTGCCTTCTAGAGGTCTGACATCTAGTTTAACAATTTCTAAAAGCATATGGGAAATGAGAGGCCAGACACTAACTCAAAGTACTGCTGATGCATTCATCGCATTATATGAGAAGTTTGTCCTAAAAAAGACATCAGGAAAACTGTCCCAAGTAAGAGACGGTCTCTGATAGACCATTATGATCATGCAAGACTACTCGTTTCTCTTTGAAACGTTAGGAGAGCTTGCAAAACAAGAAACCCATGAAACTGCAAGATGTTTTTACTTGACAAAAGTTTAATTCATAGCTATTTACAGAATTACAAGTAAATGTCACTGACTTCAAGGCACAGTCATAAGCATTTCTTTGCAGCCTAACCTGCTTTGAGGTTTCCAAAAAAAGACGGTATAACATAAAGCTGCTTACATAATCTAGCTTCGGATTAAAAGTAAAGTGAATAAAAAGAAACTGTACACGGATATAAAGATTCAGTCTTTGACCACAGTGTCTAGTCTGCAGCCTCTTTTTTCTTCTTTTTCTTTTTCTTCTCAGACACAGGTGTTTCTGGGGTCTCCTCTGCTGGCTCTGCTCCCTCAGTCTTTCGTTTCTTTTTCTTCTTGGCAGGAGTTTCTGTTTCCTCTGCTCCGTTATCTGTGGCAGCAGCTTCTTCTGCCTTGACCTCCACCTCGGCTTCGGCTTTTCGTTTCTTTTTCTTCTTGGCTGGAGTGTCCGCTGCTCCGTTCTCTGCAGCAGGGGCCTCCTCCATCTCTGCCTCATTCTCCTCGGCTGCTTGTTTTTTCTTTTTCTTCTTTACTACAGTGACCTCTGCTTCTCCATTCTCTACCTGCAGGGAAGTAAACAAATGTATGTGACAATACTGAACTGATTTTGTATTCCAAGCTACCCTCACATGTATATCATTTAATGGCTGCAATGTCTGACTCACTTCAGTGATCAAGTCCATTGTTTAGGACCAGCCAATGGTTCGGAGTCAGGCTGATATAGCATGTCGTACACTGAGATAGGACCACATGAGTGGGTCAAATCTCAAATCAAACATGCATGACCAGATTCTGCAATTAACGCTTACCTCAACTTCACCGTTGGCTTCACCGTTTTCCTCTTGCAACTTCTTTTCGCGCTTTTTGCGTTTCTTTTCCTTCTTCTCCAGTTTGCGCTTGATCTCAGCTGCAACATCAGTAGCCTGGGACAAGAGAAAAAAAGTTATGCAACTACAATTGGGGGGATACATCAGGTTTCACTTAAGTATCTCAATGCTGCATCAGGCTCATTAAATCAGTTTGTACCCTCACAGTGATGTCAGGGAAAGATCTGTCATCATTCAGCATTTGACAAAACCACAGCAACCACCTTAATTCACTTTAACTGATCATGTCCAATACAGTGTAACCCAGTTTCTCATGTGCTGTGGCTTCAGCAGTTTTGTTTTTCTCAGCTCACCTCTTTCACAGCCTCTTTCATGACATCCACATTTTTCCGTGGCACGTCGCCCGTCTCATAGAAAGACAAGCGCTCCTCCACCTGTTCGCGCAGCTTGTCACCAAACACGCTCGTGGGTACCTCTGCGAGAAAACAGACAATAGAAATCAATCACAGGGCCAACAGAGGATTACAGTGGTTAAAAGCGACATGTGGCTTTGCTCAGGAATTAGCTTGTCATCACCATCCCGGGGGATGAATACTGTTGACGAAAAATATGAGCATCATTGCAATTATGCCGCATTGATTGTCAGCCAAAGTGGGCATTGTTCCACAAGGGCGTTTTGCTCACCAGAGAAACAGTCGATGCGTGAGGCGATGGTGCACTTGTTGGCCAGGTATCTGGAGATGCGGCCTTTGTTCTTGGCGGCGGCACGTCCGATGAAGGTGGAGTGGAAGATGAGCCCGTACTTGGGGGTGTTGCCACGAGTCTTTAGGGCTCTGTGTGAAAATACAGCTCACTTCACATTCAGGATCAACAGCTTAAGAAACTGTAAAATGTTTCAATAGGCACGAGTGGCAGTCTAAACCTTAGGCACTGTACCACAGATGTCGTGTGGTAAAGAGGCGCTATGCTTACATATGAAGTATAGACTAAGAAATCAGGCCAAAGCAAATGTGTCTCCTCACTGGTTAAAGACTGTTGGTAACTTTCATAAATTTGTTTTTGGTTTTGTCATATTTGCTGGAGCGATCACTTTTTTTCAGATTATCTGGCTTACTTAGTGCTGTGTGAAAACTCCTGCCTCCTCTATTGCCTTGTCACACTTCTAGTGCTCGTTTTGCATGTCAATGAAGGCAACCACTCAGAGCAGAGGAATCTCTAAAGCAGCTGTCTATCACTTTCATCAACTGTGTTCAAACTGTAAAACTTGGCAGCACTGAGCAAATACGAATCAGGATTCTGTTGCTGCAGTCTATGTCTCACCCAACTGTTTCCAAAAATGCACTTTAGTGTACTGTTAAGCTGTAAAATGTTTGCTCCGGTCGATAGGTGGACCTTGATCCTTTACTTCACTTCCTCAACATGGTACCTAGGTCACAAACTCTTAATTTACAGCTTAAAAGTGCACTATAGTCTGTTTATGAAAACGTGAGGTGAGAAACGGGCAATGCAGTTACACAATTTTAATTCAGTAGAAGAGCACGATTCTGTTACGTGTACATATTCCAAGATAGTGATGATTCAGCAAATATTTTTATACCCGTCTCAGATGCAGGTGTGTTGGAAAATACCACTTGAGTATTTGAATCCTGCACTGCTCTTCGGTCCTCCTGGACCTTCGTCGAGTGTTCACACTATTGACAATGGACCAGGCGAACCGAAACAATATTTTTTTTTAAAGTTACCAACTGAAGCTTAAATGTCAATTTTTCCAAATTAAACAGAAAATTTTGGTGGAGCAGCCGGTGGAGACACATTTGCATTCAAAGAGTGCACAAAGCTTCACATTAGTCTAGTCTCTAACTAGTTTCAGATTTTCTACCTCGGTGCTGTGAGTGGCTGCTCAGACTGTGGGGGTGCATTCGGGCGAGAGGGATCACTCTAGAGGAGTCATTAGTTTTGTCTCCCCCAGTCACCCTGCTCTGCTCCTGCCCAGCCCTGCCATCACGGTAGCCACTTTGTTCCCCAGCAGGGAGGGGGTGCCCCAGTACCTGAACAGGGCCTTCTCTGCTCCCAAGATCTGAACGGTGGAGGCCGGGTACTTGGCCAGGTTGGTCAGACTCCCAGCATGGGAGATCAGGCGAGCTCCCACCTGGAGAAAAGAAAACAGCGTCAGTCTATCTGACAGAGCTACCAGTAAAAGTGGATTTGACTTTGATGTACAGTGAGGACCATCAGCACCGGATATTTTGTTCAACACAGAGATTCAGGGGATTGACAGATTTTGGTATAACATCATTGATCCCAGAGTAACAAAAAAAGAAAATTAAACTTTTACTCACCACTTCTCCGATTAAGGCCGCGAGATTTGGAGCTACCTGGCTCATCTTTGAACGCAGGTACTCCTGCAACTCCAGCCGATAGGCAGCCAGAGACACTACACGATTGGAGAACCTCTCTATGTTGATCAGGTCAATGGGAGAGATGTCCATACCTGGAGAAGAACACATCAGGACAAGGTGTAAGGCAGGGAGATACTTTGACCCACTTGCTTTGGGCAGTGGGTGCTGTCTCAACTATCAAGTTTACACTTGTAAAATTGTGTTGTTTCTCCCGACAGGATCCACAGTGAGGATTTGTGCCTTCACTACAGGTTTATGAGAGAGCTATTCTGCCCCCCTGTGTTAGTCACCAAGGACAATTATTGGTCCAGGGTGGGCAAATAAGGGGCTCCGTGTGGTTCAAGACATAAATGCTATTTAAAAATGTTAGTGTGCAAATGAGCAGGTGTTGTGTGTATTTTAACATCTAAAGATTGAAAGATCATGGTTTGCTGACCCATAGAGGAGCGTGATGCATCCAGGATGGCCTGAGCCTTGGCGGCATCCATCACCACTTCCTCCAGGCTCTCCAGACTCTCCTCCGATAGCTCCTTCCTGTTTCCAATGAGCTGAGCCAGGCGGCAGTACGTCGAGTTGTCTGCCACGATCTTGATCAGCTCTGGGAAGTGGTAGCCGTACCATTCACTGCACACACAAGACAAAGATTGATAGAAAAAGGTAAGCATCGGGAGGATGTGCAAAAATAACTGATATGTCAGATAAGCTACAATGACTTCTGTCTATCAAATATGCCATATATCCCCATGAAATGTCAGAAGATCTGAAAAAATAGATACCATTCAAACCTAAGAGCCATGCCACACAGGAAGTGACAGTCACTCAAACACACAAGCACTGAAAAACCACAATGTGAAACACCCTTTCAAACAGATGCAACTTCTGTGGGAGTGGTGTGATGGGGGAACCTTACCGAACACGCATGGAGAAAGTGTTGATGTCTTTGTCCAGCTGATCCAACAGAGCGATGGACTGGATGATCATGTTGTCCACCCTGTTGACGTTGAACTTTACTTTAGCTCTGGAGTAGCTGTGACCCAGACCCAGCTGAGCCTTGGAGGCAGCCTGGGCAGTCAGGCCCTTCACCAGGGAGTGGAAGTGCAGACGTACACCTGACAGGACAGAGCACAGAAGGAAGGGTTTGTCTCAGTTAACAGGACAGTAGCTGAACAGCATGTGACCAGTGGCTGTTCAGATTTTCAGTATGAACCTTCATGAGTTTCAGGATTACAAAAATCACATCACAACAGGCCACGTTTTTTTAACAATGCTAGGACTACTGACACTTTAATACTATGCTCAGTCCAACGAACTACCTACTCCAAACTTCTTATATTCAAAGAAAAGGCATGATCTTCCCATCCTCACCTCTGGTAATCTCTGCCACCACCCCACCGGTCTGGATGGAAATCGTAAATTCCTCTTGCAAGGCTGCTCCAACTTTTGCATCTGAAACCCCCAACATGGCTTTCTTCTTCCCAGAGAGCGACAGGTTTGTCTCCAGGAACAACTTCAGGTCAGCATGAACCACACCTGCAAACAAAGGAGGGGAGATTATTAATCTATCCGTGCACGCTTTGTTGAAATGAAGCTTAGAGTCTGCAGCAAAGCCATTTGAAATATCTGACACTGACTTGCGATTTCTGAAAATACAATCAGGTGTGCTTCAGTGTGCAGATCTACATTCTGAACACTCAGCACACCTGAACAAGTTGTTCAGCCTCTGTATAAACAGGACAGCATCATGGGTGGCACAGGTTTGACAATTTGATGATATGTTAAGCATGTGATCAGACGCGAAGATTTAATAAGTAGCTGATAGCAGTTAGCAGCTAATTTAAAGTAGAGCAGTGGCAGAAAATGTCCGCATATTGGGAAGACAATTAAGTCAGGACTGCTCTACGAGCAGAGGATGGAATCAGCCACCACAAGAGATGGTAAATAATCACACCACTGCCGCTTTCTTGTGCCGTGTATTTTTATAAAAAAAATAATAAAAAAAATCACAGGCAGTATAACAGGGTTTCTACAGCCTAAGGTACATCAGATTTAAAACTAGGACTTTTTCAGTGGCACTGGGAATAAAACTTGAGCCAATTTAAAAAAAAAAAAAAAAAGAATGGGGAAAAACACAAGTGGGCATCTGGGACATTTTTGCCCAATTGTTCATTGTAACATAAAACCAAATTTTTGTTGCTTCTGCTACCCGCTTCTGTTTGACATTAATGTGCGAGGCATTTAGTGAGTCATATTGAGAATTTACAATGCAACGCCAGGGAAAAGAGTTTCATAGAACTCTACTTTCTATGTCCCAAACATTTCAAGACTTCTGCAAGACTGATATGACATTTTAAAACCAATTAAGGCTTTAGTTATTTACATTTTAATGTATTCAATGTATTTACACTGCCAATAATGGATCAGCCATCTTAGTCAGGTGGCAAAAAGCCCTGTATCATCACAAATTTGACCAATTCAAAGTGAATTCAACGGTCCATGTTTGGCTGATGTATGAAGGTAAGGCGCATTTACTGATTTGAAGAACAAATTGGTTATTGTTTTATAGAATGACTAACAATTATACAGCTCTGAAATAAAAATCAAATAAAAAAGTCAGATCATCTTCAAACATTGCTGCATTTCAAAAGGCTGTCCTCAGTTGTTCAGGGTTAACATTAGGTTGTCAGCACAGTAACTCAGGGGATTGACAGATTATAAAAACATCATTACAACCGAGGACACCACTACAGCCACAAAATAGGAAACGTGAGAAATGCGCTTGCCTTCAGAGATGGCGTTCATGTTCTCCAGAGCAGCCTGGGCCGACTTGAAGGGGAAAAAGGCAGCCAGGCTCACCATGCTGTTGAACTTTCCAATGCTCAGCACGCTCTCCTCCACCTAAAAGACGCACACACCGTTATCTCTGCTTCATCTGGAAAACACTTATGAAAGCAAAAAGCGCTGACAGAGGACCCACCTGAGGCAGCAGCATACCGATCTCCTCCACCTCTTTGACTGCAAACAGCGCATAACCTGACGCATGCTCGAATAACACGTGCAACAGCACCTGTGAATGTAAATGGATTTTAATTAAGGAGCCAAACAGAAAACTACAGATTACAGACATTACAATAGTTTATGACATATGGTAACGTTAATGTGCAATGTTAAGCGTGCATCCGGTCTCCACGTGGTGACCCAATATTTCCAGTTATTTATAGTATCTTCATAGCTAAACATTACTTTGAAAAAACATGCAATAAAAGATTTAAAAGCAGTCATGACTAACTTGTAAATATTCATCTCATAACGTTGCATTACAACTTTGAGGCGCGACACGTTGTCGTCATGAACCCACGTGTTGACCAGGGCCCGTGCAGCAAAGTGCCATGAAGCTAACTTGTGCTAACTTATGCTAACAGCCCAGCTAACGTCCATGAAAACTAGCGACAGCGCTTGTGCTGCGACTGGGTAAAAGTCAGTAGGTTTCTCTCGCGTAACTGCGACTGACAACGCTGCTCCTGTACGCTGTGGCAACCTAAGTCCTTAAATTAAGAGGCATTTTCCTGCTAATGTTAGCTACATGGGTGGCTAACTGCTCCTCTCTTGTTCAAAGGCCTTCAGCTGAACAGCAGTAAACGTATAAAAATAGCTATTTCTGTTTTTAAGGCATGTTAAAAGGCCTTCAACTGTATCCTACGCTGACAAACGTAGTAACTACCAAACACTCAGCACAACTTCTCTTACCATGATTAGTAAATCTCTGCAGCAGCACGCAGCGCGTGTCTGCTCAGCTCCGTCACCTCGAGAAAAAGACGGCTATCACACGTTTCAGCTATATACCACGTGACGTTGGTATCGCGATACCAGCCTAACAACGCGAGACCCGACTGGGAAGGCTCCATCTGCTGGAAACAAAGCAGAAAGTCAGCCTCCAATATTGAAGTAAAATTAGATTTTAAAGGTAAGGCTCGTGTTGCTTTATATTATTCTTATTGTTAGCAAATCCTATGAACAAAACAAACCCCACAATGTGTTACTGCCTCTCTTAATGTTTTCTTCTTTTGTATCTTGTTTGTGGCACTCAAGCCCCTTTGTATCTGTAAATCTTTAAAGCTCTTCACACCAACACAGGTGATATCCGCATAGACTGTATAAAATAATAGACGTAGCTACCGTGAGGTCACCAGGGTTCCCACGTTCATAAAAACCTGAAAGGTCATTTCACAATCACATTTCCAGGCCTGGGAAAGTCATGGAATTGACCTGTGGCTAAGCTCCGCCCCTTTGAGGTGGTTTGACAAGCTGTCAGAGTAAGCATGAAGCCCACACTGTAACTACCTGCTCTCCCTGAAGAAATATTATCATATATTTGGAGGAATGAAACAGTGATACCAGAGAGAAGCAGACAGAGGGGTATACACTCTGTGTTTGAAGGATATATCCAGGATGTCAAACTGACTCAGCAGCAACAACAGGTTAAAAAGACAAAGATAGTTAGAAGCTAAAGCCGAACTATAGGCTACAGATCACAGTGTAAAAGTGAACCACCACATCACTGCTGATCGCCACACAAGACAATGAATATAAAGGGAAACTTTGCTAATATTGAGCCAGCTGTGTGGCATCGCAGTGTGTGCAGATGAACGGTGTTTGGCTTCACCCCCGTGCCGCTGCCAGCACCCGGACCTCCGCTGCTGGACGGGCAGGGATCTCTGGGGAAGTTGAACAAAGTTCATCTGTACACAATGTGATGACACACAGCTGATTGAATATCAGCAAAGTTTCCCTGCTTCCCCTCACTGGTTCCTGTACAACAGGGTTGGCCTTTATTCAGTGTTACAATCATTAAAAAGCAAAAGCAGCATGTGTATACATTCAGTAGGCTATATCTTCAGCAGCTAGATAGCTAACCCTACACTTTTCAGGGTTTGATTTTGGATTTGGAACATGGAAGGAAACGTATATCTTTCTCTAACCTCTCCCAGTGATAAGTATCATTTATACACGACGTGCCTCAGACACAACATTTATCTCCAAATCCACAAAACCAGTCTGAAAATTAAGGAAATCTGAAACAACTGCACTAGAGTCAATGGAGCACAACTGCTGTTTTCCGACCCTAGTCTGAGCTGGCCTGATGCTACTTTATGATTGGCCAGTCTGCGGGCGGGACTTAGCCAAGAGATAGTTACTAGAAATCATTGAAAGTTTTGGAAAAGTCATGATATTTTGTTGTGTGTACTGACAGTAAACTTCACGTGGATAACCACCCACATAACGTAACTAACAGCTCATTTATTTTCTGAAGCTGTTGACTTAACGTAGCTCTAATATGTGTTGGTGTGTGACAACATTTCGACACTAGCATTTACCTGTCTTCATTTTTTCGCCCTGTTCGGTCTTTCTCTTCATGTGTGCCAGCTAGCTGAAATTATGTTTGAATAGAGTTTGAATCTGATATGTTTAAAAAATGCCAGGCAAGTAGGGCAAGAAAAAACATTATTATGGGTCCTTGAAAAGTCATGGAAAAGTTTCCCAATTTTGTCCATGAAAATGTGTGGGAACCCTGGGTCACCCATTGGTTTGTGGACTTCCATTCTGAAACCTCGAGTTCGGCATTCTTGGCTTTGTGGAGCCAGAAGTGACCATATTTGGGCGTGAGACACTGACGCTGTGAAGGAATGAGGGGTGGATCTGACTGGGAAGCTGAGGACACTACTGGCAGACAGCCTGTGACTCAAAGCGGGCCGCCCTTAACTATGCATAACTTTAAGCTTAAACTGTAAACGGGTGAGTTATATAAAAATAGCTACAGAGACCAAATCTGTTTTTGTGTATCAGGCTGTAAACATGTTTATTTCTGTTGTAAATTTGGGTATTTTAACATAGATGATTATGGGAATTGACTCACATTTGGAACCACCCTCAAGTGGCCATTAGAGGAACTGCAGTTTTTGGCGCTATCGCATTGGATTCATTTTTCTGCCCCAGAGGTGGTATAGTGGCTAAGCCTAAACTTAAAGCCACTGAGGGACTGCATAGACAGGCTTCTTACTAAGTGACACCCTTGTGTTACATAACCGAGTGCTGTTCATCAGATGGAAACAGAGTCCCATTTCTTCTTCTCGTCTTTGATGCATGTTTTTTCTCACCACTGTAGTCTCCAGTGAAAACATGCAGGCATCCATGAATCTGTGTCTGTAAACCATTCAAAAGAACAATATTTCACCTAGCTTGACATGGCCCGGCGTTGCGGTCAAAAAACTATATGTGCTTCTCCATGTAGCAACACCTGTCCCTGAATGAATGGTTAGTTGTAAAGGCAGTATGTGCCAGTGCTCTGTATTTGGAGATTCACATGTGTGTGTATGTGTGTAAGCAGTTGTTGCTGTGGTGATAAATGGGGACAGCATGAGGGAGCGGAGGGGGGATGTGACAGCGAGATGAAGAGAAATGTTTGAGAAGCTCCCTGCACTCTGACAGTTCAGTCCTCCACTCTCGCTGTGAACATCCGGTCCAATACACACCCATTATACACCCAGAAAATGTCTGAAAACAGCTGAAACTGTTGATTGTGATAACTCAAAAACTACAAAACATATAAAAAGTTGAATTATAGTTGAGTAGCTGGAAGTGTTGTAACGTTTAAATGAAGTCTGTAGCTTTTACAGTTACATCACATTACATTTGTTTAATAATAATCAGTTAAAGCAAAACACATGTCTATGTCCACTTTAAAATACTGTTAAAAAACAAGTACAAGTCAATTCCACGAACATAACAACTCATTATAAAGAGCCTAATATTAAGTGATGGAAAAATGTAACAAAAGCGTGTGCGTCACTGTGGTGTTACAAGAAGTACTACAGATACAAAGCTGTCCTCGTGTCCTTGAATTGCAATAAACCAGATATAATGGTGGCAATATTTTCATTGTCCACTCCTGCAGAGTACCCTGACAAACCCAGCCTGGGGTAACATTTCACCATCATCAGGAAAACAGTGTCACATGGAGGAAAGAGCATTGTTAAAGAGTTTTTAAGGGTCATGAGGTTTCCAAGGAACGAATGCATCTGGGTCTGTTTGTACACAAGGATAAATTACTGGAAGGTCATAAATGTCGCATTGTGTTGGATAATAGTTTAGAGCAGAGGATTTATGACGGACCTCTTTGGAGAGATCGTCCCCTGACTGCTACACACACACACACACACAAACATATTTGAAGTCCAGTATATTAATCACATTTTTTTTTTCGGTATTTAACTTGATGACCCAAATAAATGTCCTGTACAGACTGAACTTTCACTCTGTTAGCAATAGTCTGTTTTAAGATGAGTTATGAATAAGTTTTATCTTCATTATATATCACATGTGATTTATTTGGTATGTGTAGAACATACACGTACATTAGTTCATACAGACTTTCTGATAATATGCCACAGAGCTGCTCATCAATGTGTCATTTTGTCAATCTTGTCAAAGGCACGGTGACTTTACTGCCCTAATAAAGGAAAGCAAGATTCCTGAGTACTACGTGTGTTTCCAGGATCATAGACGAGAGTGCTTGAAGGAGCCTGTTGAGGAGCGGATGTGAGGGAGGACAGTAAAAAGCTCAGGGCTCATGAGAGGGCTCGATATAAAGGCGGACTGGGACAGGCAGTCACTCAGACCGGTGGAGCTCTGCTCATCTCATAGCACACTTCCTTAAACAACTGACCAAAGCTGACACAGCACGTGAGTAACATATGGCTTCTTCTGCTTCTGTCTCTCGGGTTTTTCCCCCCTCTCTCTCTGTTACTCCTGTCTTTGTCCTCTTTGACGTCCTGTCTTCATTCTCTTGCATTTGTGCATGGAGCTGTCTTGCTGTTGTAAGTATGGCTGGTCCACTCTGGCCTCTTATCTCACTTGTCAGTGGAGCAGTTTGTGTTTTGTTACTTCCATGCTTCCCCCCTCCTTCTCCCGCCTCTCTCTTTCCCTATCTGCTATCTATTTGTCAACGTCTCCCTTGCATAATAATGACATGAGATCCCTGGTGTCCTTCTTCCTCTTCCAACTCACTAACTGTGTCTGCCACACACACACACACACACACACACACTGCACCTCATGTCAAAGACTGTATGTTGACCTATTTGGAGTGTCGCCCTTCTTTTCCTACTGCTAACAAAACATTCCCATATTTCAGTAGTGGCTTGGCCTCAGTGCCACTCACCCCTGTGGTGTGGACTGTACTGTGCATGAACCTGCTGTTCTGCATGTATGCCTATATGTACAGTATGTATATACACGCGTGTGTATGTGTCCAGGACAGAGCAGGATGAGCATGCGCGGAGCAGTGGCTGGTTGCTTGGTGCTGGCGTGTCTGGTGGCGCTGTTGGCTGAGAGGACAGACGGGCACATCACCTTCTTTAGTCCAAAGGAGCTGATGCTGATGAAGGTAAGCAGCCTGTGTTGGTTGGACAGTGAGCAGTGAGCAGTGAGCAGTGAGCAGAAGAAGGGTTATATCACTCCATGGCTTTACTGGATGAGCATCTGTCTGATTATGTAATATGATTTTTCATATTATGCTGTTCGTAAGAATTGTGACAAAACCATATAATATTTTTTGATGTATTCTCTTCAATTAGGCTGGGAAAATATATTTTAAAAGATCAAAATCATTACTATATAACCTTGTAATGGGCCAGGATACATAATGGATGTTTGACAGAGTTGATGTCTTATGGAGCTGACAAATACTCATTTTAGCAATATTATTTATTGATCATTGATTGATTGATTTATCAGAAAGTAGAAAGCTCACCAGTACTTGAGCAACATTCCTGCCTCTTTGGAAACCAGGAAGTGAGACAGGAGTCCTTGTGATACAACTAACACCATTATATGTCTGATTAAATAATGTTTTTGTAGAAATTAGACAATAATCTCAGACACAACTTTAAAGGGCCAACATTTTCATACATATTTTAAAGCAAACATGATTATAGCAGTACATTTTTACACCAATGTTTTAAGTATGTTCTGTTAGTTTTAGATTTTGAAGGCTTTTAACACACTTTTAAAAAATCGTTTGAAGTTGTGAATTCTTGTTTGGGACAAATGTGCTTAAAGTTAATAAAGTAAAGGCAGATCAAAGTATTGTATCTTATTTATTTCATATTTAAAAATCCCTTAAAATAATGGTTCACCTCAGAAACTGAATTAGTGTGTTGATGAATTATAATTTTAAGGTTTTTTTTTGGTAGGACAGGGTGAAGGAACAGATCTGAAACAATTAGTCAATCAACAGAAAAATAATGAGCAAACTTTTCTTATTAAATAAAAATATGTTTTTTTTAAGCAAAAGGGCCAAACTTGCATTTGTTATAGCTTCTCAGCTGTGACGTTTTGCTTCTGAAGTGAACATCTTTGGATTTTGGTGAGCTAGTTGGAGAAGACAATTTATTAACAACCCATCTGGGTTTCAAAAACCTGTAAAATGCATGTTTTTTTTCCTGTATTTTCTGACATTTAATACACCAATTATTAAGAAACCTAGCAGATACATAAAATTTAGTTGCAGTTCAAGTAGTAAAAAACATCAATATTGACTCATTTTTAAAACTGTGCGAAGTATTTTCTCTGTTTTACCCAACAGGGAAGCTCTCCTAAGTTTTCCAGTGTAGTGTGTTAGTTTTGTGAGGTCTGAATGATAAAGTTACATAAAAAGGTCAAGTGGAGGTCACCCACATTGCCAAATCAGTATAAGACACTGATAAACTGACCGTGGCTCAGGGAACAAAATGAGTTTATTGATAAGGGATTTATGTCGGGATTTGGCTCTTCATACATGTGCACAGTGACTGTAGTTCTGTATCAAGTTTTCATTTTTGTGTAAATGTGTGTTTTGTGTTTGTGTGCCTGTGCTGCAGGAGAGAGAAGGCAGAAAGGACATGGAGCCTCGGTCGGAGGATGGGCAGTTTGAAGAGGTTACAGTCCAGCAACTTCCTCTGGTGGAAGGTGGTGGAAATCATGTGAGCATATACCCAACACTCCACATGTATCGCTGCCATTTTCACAAAGAATGGTGTCATTGAATAAAAGCCATTAATACCTCGTCTGTGTGTCCAGGATAAAACAGTGGAGATTGCCGTACGTCTTTCACCCCAACAGCTAGATCATGTGGCTCCAGTGCTCGAAGAGATCATCCATGAAATAGTGGAGGAACGTCAGAAAGGTACAAGTGTTGGTGTGGTGGAAAGTGTAGCGAGACACAAAAGCTTCTCTGCAGACACACAACATGGCCTTGTGTCTCCTTTTATTATCCAAAAATGATTATAGACGCATAAGTGATAGTGCCATGATTATAAACTGTTCCCTCACTATCTCTGTCTCTGCAGCCAAATAGCAAGGTCGAAGACACCGGGGGACGAATGCTGTACAAATTCTTCAAAAAGCACTGAATGTTCAAATGTTTTATTGTGTTTTAATGAATCAGTCAATAAAAGAAAGTGATTGTTTAACCTACTGTAGCGTCTGCTGTGATTTCTTGAAGAAGCATGTTAGCGTGAATTGGCCACATGGTGTCAGCATGTCTCAGGGAACTCTTTCATTTCACTCATTCACTTAACCTCAATGACAGTCTCATGACTTCCTTGAATAGAGGAAAACATAGTCACCATTTTCACAAATGAAAATTACCTAGACCAGTGGTTCCCAACCTTTTTCCTTAAGGGAGCCATTTTCTATCATTGAGTAACCTGAAGACCCTTCACAAGGTGACTGTAAGTTATTACATAAATGCATAACAACAACAGTACAAAGCAGTACAGTACAGATTATAAGACAATGGGCCCCTGGGCTGCACCATCTCACAGGATCCTTGTTGTAATTTTATGTCTCACTGTGGTTCCTTAGTGTCTCTTTGTAGTTATTGTGTGTCTCTTTGTGGTCATTTTGAGTCTCCTGTTCAGTACGTGTTAATTTAAGTGACATTTTCCAAGTGAAGGCCAGAGGCCCCCTGGATTAATATCTGGACTGCAGGAAGTTTGTGTAAAGTGAGTGATTTGGATGATTTTAAAGCTGATTTTTTCCTGTAAATATTGTATCAAAGCTAATTTTTCTTCCTAATTTTTTTTAGTAAATTTGTACATGATTCTCTGCTGAATTATGTGTTTGTAGTATTGAACAGTCATACATACTTAATGGGCTTCTTTTTTTTGGACAAATTCAGTGTGTTCTTCTCCCTGACGCTTGACCATTGCTCTGTTGGCTCTTTGGTTGTTTTCCTTGTCTATTGCAGGATGAGTGAGGCTGTTTGGCAGAGAGCTCTATGAATGTAGTTCATGTTCAAACCTTTACTGTGCCCTTATCTTGTGAGATTTTTTCCCGAGTTTATATCCTGAAAAATAATATAAGCTTTAAAAATAAACAAATTCATTTAGTTTTCTTCACAAAAATGAATGAAATGCTGAGATATAGGCCTACTGTATAATTTACAAAAATTAAAGTTACAACTCTTAAAATCAAGAAAAAAAAATCATGACCCTCGTGAAGCTTTGGTAACCCCTGGTGGTGGTGGGTACCCCCAGGTAGAGAACCAGAGACAGCTGATATTAAAGGGGAACCAATGTTTTTTTCAACCTGGACCCTATTTTCCGATCTACTTTTATCTAAATGAGTGATGGGATGTTCAATATTTGACATTTCTCCAGTATGAAGCTGTGTTTACCTTTAGCTGGATTCGAAGTGAGTGAGTGAGTGTTTTGACTTGCCACAACAAACGTCCGAATTTTTACCCGATTTTGACCAACTGGATCTGGATGAGCCATTTGAATTTGATGACTGCCTTTATTTATTTGAACACGGAGTACACGGACATACACAGACGCAGAGCCGGACGAGGAGAGACAGGGAGTAGCAACAGGCAGAGGAACATGTCCGAATCCAGCTAAAGGTAAACACAGATGCTCATTTCTCCTTTCCGTTATGTTGTCGGTTAATTATACTAACGACCCGAGCCTATCTGTGTGGAAAAAATGCACTTTTAGTGGACGTATTTTGGCGTTGTTTGATGCTGTCCCAGTGCTCTATTATTTAATATAGCACGTGCTCACAGGCTGCAGGCAGGTCAGCCCGAGCTTCGTACTGGAGAAATGTCACATAGCCTATTGAACATCCTATCACTCATTTAGACAAAAGTAGATCGGAATAGGGCCCAGGTTGAAAAAAAAATTAGTTCCCCCTTAAAAGTCAGTGACACCAACACAAGTGACAAAACTTTATTATTTCACAAATACACAAGAAATGAATAATTTGTGCTTCTCTTAAAAACACGTTACGTCCCTTCAAACTACCCATGAAAATGTTTTCAGAAGCTTCACCTGTTGATTTTTAAGACATTATGACATGTCACAATGGTTCACTCAGGAGGTGCACTGGAGTTTGACCCCTTCTCCGTTATCAGGCCTCCTTTTGCCTGATAGTTGTTTCAAAGCTTTGATGTCAGTCTCTCGCAGACCTCAAAGTCCTTGACTGCAAGGGCAGCGTCTCGAGCTAAAGGGGCGGGGAGGACCAGGTAGCAGTCGCTGTCACAATACTTCCCAGTTACCCCCTCCATTTCCTCTGCTACTGCACAGTAGATTGAGCTGACGGCACCCTCCTCTGGAGACTGAGAGGAAGACAAGAATGGTGAAGAGGAAATGTGAGAGTACAGACAACAACAACAACAACAACAAAAAGAAGACAGATATCTCTGCAGGTGCAAATATGCAACAGGGATGTTTGCGTAATCTCTGCCCTGATGGGTGTCTAGTATAACCAGATGTTAAGCACAGTCTGCCACTACCGATAATCATCACTGATAAAATCACATGTACTAGTTCAAGAGCATGAACTCTGAGAGTGTTTGGAAAAAAGAAAAAGGTAATTGATCGCACATGTGAAAGCTTTGTTTATGTGCAGCCATGGTTCCATGTGGAACACCACATGCTGCATTTATCAGTGAATTCCAGGAAAACGTACATCTTAGACACACAAACAGGAACATGATGCATCTCTTGAGAATACGCTGCAGTTACCTTGGCATTTTTCAACCGAACACTTTGAACCTTTAAAACAAACCCAGTTAGCCAAACAGATTTGGAAAAGAAAACTCTTTGCTATTCTGTTTTCAGAAATGTTTCATAAGGGAGGCCAGATGGGGCCACTGAAAATCTTGGACACCAAAACCAGAAACTGAATTTCAGGGTTCGAATATGCTGTTGTGGTATATAGATAAGTATAAAACTATGACAGTATGGAGAGTTAAGGATTCACATACTGATATACTTTGGCTCCATGTTTTACAGTTTAAGTCACTGACTATCTGATTTGCATAGACTAAAACCATTACAGTTAGAGTTCCAAAACAATCCTGTTTTAATGCATTATGTATCTGTGTATAAATTTGTTGGGTAATTCATTGTTCCTCAGATAGGCTGATTGTCTTTGTCTTTACAAAAACAAATATACAAGGCTGTAGGACCAGATGGAGTACCCAGCACAGCTCATTGTGGTCTTTACAAAGATCTTTAACATCTCCCTGGCACAAGCCGCCATATCACTCTGCTTGAAGTCAGCACCCATCATCCTGGTCCCCAAAAAGGCAGTCTCAGTGCACCTGAATGAACATAGACCAGTCACACTCACTTCACTAATAATGAAGTGTTTGGAGAAACTAGCCCTCCACCACATCAAAACCAGCCTCCTGCTCCCCTTTGACCCATGTCAGTTCGCCTACAGAGCCGACAGGTCAACTGAGGATGCACTTCAAATACTTTTGATTTTTTATCCTCACTAAATATCCTGTGTCTTTTATGTTCTTTGTTGGAATGTATCAATGAAGTGTCACCACTAATGTTGTTGTATTCCTATGCAATGACAATAAAGGCTTTCTAGATTTCTAGATACATTTGACAGAGTATAAATTATAGGGAGAAAACGTTTAGTGGGAACGAGCCTTCTTAAGTTAAGGTGAGACTCAGTACCGGTAAAACCAATTTTCATTCATATACCTTGAGTTGAGAGTTAAAGGTACTCCTTTGAAAATGGCCATTCCAGTTGTTCCCTTGACAAAATTTTGCCTAAATTTGTAGCATTATTTAGCCCCTTCCTGACAAGCTATGCCAACACAGCCGACACCAATAATAATAATAAACTTTATTTATATAGCATCCTTCATACAAGAAATGCAGCATAAAGCGCTTCACAATAAAAGCATTTTAAGCTTAGATCACTTCACATGAAATAAACATAATGAACATAAAACAGGACAAACAGGCAATTCAGAAATTTTTCATTTAAAAGAGGTGGTGATTTGAGATCCCATTCACCGAAATCCCATAAAGTGTAACTCCTTGTTTCACCTTTCAGGCCTCTGACTTCAGCAACAATCAGAGCCTATAATTCCCAACAGGCACGGACTCACCAGCAGATATTGATTAACCAAAAAAAAAAACATCTTTCAGCTTACTACAGAACATCTTCCCAAGAATTTACCTCACTGTGGGTATTGTCTGTGCCCGGTGAAGCGCGCAGCTGCCCCACAATCCCCCACCCTGTTGTGGCGCTGGGGATCGAATAGAGCTCACCGTCTCCCTCCCTTACATCTTCCATCCACAAATCATAGCAAACCATAAATCGTAAAATCATAAAATGAAATAAATCAAAAAAGTAAAAAAATATTAATATATCACTACTTTCATGCTAGCTTTAACAATGTGTGTGTCACAGCAGTAATGTCAGCCTCCAATTCGTTAGGTAACATGGCAAAATTGTTGCCTTGCATGGAATGCCTTGGTAGCCGAGTAGTTACAATGCATGCCATATAACCGCAGTCTTGGGAATTTGTCCATACCCTTCTGCCCCACCTCCACCACCCCCTCTTAAACCTGTATGACCTCAGGTCTCAGTGTTCAGTGAGTTTCTTGTCCTGTCTGACTTTGTAGTGAAGTTGCCATGTTCCCAGATCTCAGCAATTACTTTGGTGAGTACAATATCATTGTAACTGATATAATAATGTATAAAATTATCATAAATGTTTTAATAAATTACTGTTTAAAGGGCTAACTCTCAGCTTTAATTCTTTTACATCCACATCAGGTAAACATTTAGGAATTAAAATGCTTTTTATACATAGTCCCCCCCAATTTTAGGGGCCACAGTAAGTGAATGATTAGCAAATTCTGTGAAATTAGCTCACTTGTATTCATCGAGGATGTTACTGCTGATAGTAAATATTCTGTCCGCTCAGATTCAAGTGAATGTATTAAAACTCCCTGGATCATGCTTTAACAATGCAGCAGGACAATGACTCTAAACATATGCAGAAAGGAGTGTTTTATGGACAAATGGTGAAGTGTTCTTGACTTGACAAGCCAGACACCTGATCCCAATACAGCTGAGAATGTAATTCATTTGCTGAACACCAAACTGAAGGCACAAGGCCCCAGAGCAAGCAACAAGTGAAGATGTCTGTGGGCCTGACAGAGCATCACTGGGGAAGTTACCAACTACCTGAGACCATGAATAGAGTATTGAATGGCTCTACTGGGCACGGGCTTGGGGGCCCAAAGTGTCAGATTCCCCCCCTGCCCTTCACCTGCATAATGTCACTCGAATTAACATAGATTGACCAGGAAGAGACTTAAAATGCCCACAAAGACATGCAAAGAAACTACAGAGACCCAAAACTACCAAAAATGACACACATATACACCTAAAGAGACACAAAATCACCTCAGAGAGAAACAAAATAATTACAAAGCAACACAAAACAACTACAAGGACACACAAAATTAGCACAAAGAGACACACAAACACAAAGCGATTCTGACAACTACAAAGGCCAACACAAAATCTGTGTATAGACTTTGTATCTCTACATAGGAGAGGTGGTGAGGCCTTTTGCTTGTCTGTGCCCAGGGGCCCACTGTCACATAATCCACCCATGCCTGAGACTAAATTGCAGGTTCCTGTTTTTCATACAAGAGTTAACGGTGGTGGACTAGCTTGGTACAGCTAAAAGTTTAGCCTAAAATCTGCCAATGCCAGATCTCATTTTAGCTAGTAAAAGGGCCAGTACCATAGTTTTAAAAACCATGATTTTTTTTAGTCTTTATGGGATTTGTTAGCTATAACAACAATATAGAACACTGGCATTATACTTCTCAAATACTTGTGACTTCTTAAAGTGAAATTAAAATATGAATAAAAAGGTATACAGTTCCTACACCTGTGATACTCAACTTAAGGCCTGCAGGCCAGATGGGTGAAGGGTGCCCACTGACCATTTTCTGATTCACAATCCAAATAAAGTGATTCACACTTCAGTTTTTTATACAGTACTTTACAGCAGTTTTATGCCTCTGCAAACAAGTTGAGTTGCACTTACAGTTTACATGGATATCGCACACATCTTCTCCTCAGCAGCATCTATACAGCCAGCACAATTTTAATGTGGGCACCAATTCAGTATCTGACCAAATGTCTCCTCTTCTGTTCCTGAGATATGACGTTAAGTAGTGGCCAGAAAAGTATTTTTGCTGAATGTTATGATGTCACAGTGAAGTTGACCTTCGACCTTTTGGATATAAAAAGTCATCACTTCATCATTACTGTATATCTGATTGGACATTTGTGCGACGTTTTGTCATAACTAGCATGTGAATTCTTGAGTTATGGCCAAAAACATATCTACAGCGGTCACAGTGACTTTGCCCTTTGACCTTTGGCCACCAAATTCTAATCAGTTTATTCTGTAGTCCAAGTGGACGTTTGTGCCAAATTTGAAGAAATTCCTTTAAGGCGTTCTTGAGATATTGCGGTCACAAGAATGAGTATCCACCTGACCCCTCGACAAAGGTCTAGCCTAAATTTATATATTAATGATCAATGTTTGTTTATAAAATGGCCCCTGGCCTCTTGTCATTCTGCAGAAGTGGCCCCTGGGCAGAGTAAGTTGAGTATCTCCTGTCCTACAGTGTTCGTAGCGATCATGACATGGATGTCAACACACTTGAACTGAAACTGAAAGCCAACATTTTAGCACAAGATGGCTGTTTCATTATACAGTCAGGTCCATAATTATTTGGACAATGATCTCCAGTGTGCTGGAGTGCAGAGCCAAAACCAAATCAACAACAACATGAATCAGGGGCATTCCTAGCACCATCTGACTTTGCTGTATTTGGTAAGCTGGGAGTCTGAATTAAAGCCTGTTTTGAAGAACAAATACTCCTCAGAGCAATGGTCGCTTGCATCAAGTTCTTAATTTACTTCGTTATATCAGATTTCCTGTACTCATGGCGTGTGAAACTTAGTTTCACCAGCTTTGTTTCCTGTGTCTCTCAGTTAGTCACCTGGTTTACACATTTTGTTTGTTTTCTGGCTGTTGACGCTCATCATTACAACCACAAAACCTCGACTGCAGACAATAAGACACAATTCAGCCAGTTGTTGCAAATGGCTACACACGTACACACAGACTTATTCACACATGCTCATAAACAAACATCCTACCTTGTGATCAAAACTCTCTGGCACACAACAGCAGTGCCAGCTCTTTCAACTGGGCCACATGTCTTTAATGAGGTGTATCTATTTAGTACTAAATTGCTCTGTTTTTCATGGAATATTCTAGCATCTCCAGTTGAGGGAAATAGCAGATTTGAGTCTTGTTGTAGCTGAACCTAGTATGTCTCTAACTAACCCTTTCACACCGTCTCTTCAAAGCGGTAATATCGTGCCGTTATGCTGCCTCACCATTTTTTTGTAAAAGGTCCGATCATGGAATTGGGGGACAGAGTTGTCTCGCCTTTAACCCGGCAGCAGAGGTAGTAATATCGCTGAATAGACATCCGTGTAACAGGGACAGCTGGCAGTGTGGGACCATGGGCTTGACTGGTGCGATGTTTCGACAACATGTTATGTGACCCACTGCAGGAGATTTAAATAGCAGCTTGTAACAGTTAGCAGCTAATTCAAAGAAGAACAATGGCCGAAAATGTCCATGAACTGGAAAAACGATGAAGTGAGGGTGCTCTTTACTCTCCAAGCAGAGGACAAGATCAACCACGGCATAAGACAGTAAATGATTGCTGAAGCCATGTTATGCCATTGTTGTTCTTGATAAAGCGCTGCCCAAGTGACGGTGATGCCAGCATGCTATCTAAAAGTCAGGTTCCCAGGAACGCTGCTCAGCTTTGCTGCCAATTTTTCCCAGTGGCCATTTGCAGTACTGCAGCGAGAGAAATCCCCAGTGGCCCATAGACTTTTCTCCATAGACTACCATTATAAAGGAGACATCTGACCGGACACCTCAAACTGCAAACAACCTCAATAATAACTACTTAATGCGTTTTTGATCCATGGAGGTTTTATATTTGTAAAATCTTCCTCAAGCAGAGAAAAAAATCTGTGACATCATCACAATGTAGAGTCTATGAGCAGAGTGGGAGCTCACAGAGGGCTGCATACTGCAAAATTAAACCCGGATGCTACAAACATTTTTTTTGGCATGTGCACCAGTAGAGCAACTCCATGACAATGAATCAGAATGAATAGCCGCCATCTTGGGATCTGTTATTTAGGTATTATCAAAAATCAATGCTAAACTCACACACTGGAGCGGCATGATACTGCTGTTGTTTGGTTCTGTGCAAAAATGCAAATGAGGCGTAAAGAAGCACGATCTCTGTGTTAAAAGGCTGCTGAGCGAGAGAATTGGATGAGACTGCATTTATGTGACAGGCAGAGGTTGCCAACCAACAACCAATCACATTCAACTGGTTGCAAGACATGACAGTGGAGAAATTACGTGGACTCTGCAACGAAATGCAACAATGTACTCACCTTGAAAAAGAAAATTCCAATGAGGTTGAAAATGCAACGAATTATACATGGATAGTGTCTCATCACTTCTGTCATGACAACACCAGGGTGGACAGAGTTTGCAGTGACGCCTACATGCAAAAAAGACAAAACAAAAAGACACTTAGATTCACAGTACAGACAGAAACAGAGAGGAACAGGGAAACTGTAAGCTCAGCCATTCTCTGTGATTGTTTTTCTGATCTTTTCAGATGACTGAAATGGGGAAAGTCAGTTTCAGTTGCTTCACTGAAAGCTACAAGTGCATTCATCTGCCTGATTTATGAAGACTGACTCTAAGTTTAGAGGACAGTGAAAAAAAGACACATTGGAAACAGAGGTCTTCTACTGGAAAATCTGGGGTGTAACCACGCCAGTATGTGTTTGACTAAGAGTGGAGCTGGCAAGCACAGAGAACATCAGAGCCATCTTCTTGGCCAACAGCTCAAAACAACATTTATTTCAACATTCAGTAAGGGAGCCTCACAAAGCAAAAATATAAGTCATGAGTCACTCATTGTCACTGCATCACATTTGCATTGTCATACACTTTCTGTCTATGACTGTACAGAATAAAACCTAATTCACACCTTCCTGAAGTCTCTTCCTCTGCAAAGCAAACAGAACAGGTGATTAAAACTGGTAAAAACACTGAATGGAGAATTTTCATGTTGCAAATTAATGTGTCTTCAATGCTCTTGTTGCAGACAAGCTTCAAACTATGGTGGGCGACATGACAAAAGCAAAACGTGATTGGCCCTATCTACAGCCAGTACTCGGTCTGTCTGTTCTGGGCTAGAAACATGGTAGTGCAACTTGCCAATTTCATAATCAAGTACCCGCTCCCTATGTACATATATCGACTCATTCGAAGGTAATGAAAACACGCTAATTCTTATTTTAAGGTGATTATACACAAAGGAAAACACATTATAGCCTATAGCATTTCCCCTATATAGCCCCCTAAATCCTACACACTGGCCCTTTAAGGCTTAAAGTTATGCATAATTAAGGCTGGGGTAGCTTGAGTGACACGCTGTCTGCGAGGCGTCGCTACAGTCAGTCTAGTCCACCCCTCGCTCCTCCACAACTCCTCCCTCCTATCCAAATATGGTCACTTCAGGCTCCAAAAATGCAAGATGGCGACATCTGAAATGCTGAACTTGAGGCTTCGAAACAGGAGTCCACAAACCGATGGGTAATGTCAAGGCTTCTCTGTGCTGGACCATCAGCCATCAGCTCTTCCTGAGGTTCTTCCATGTTTTCCATGTTAAAGGTTTTTTGGGGATTTAAAAAAAAATCTGAAACAAGGGTCCTAAGACAGAGGCTGTCGTATGCTGTACAGACTGTAAAGCCCCTTGAGGCAAATTTGAAAGGCTGTAGGTTTTGTTTCAACATTTGGGGAAACACATATTAAGTGGACGGTCTGGGAGCATTCTGGTGGATTTTCTGCACCAATTTGTGCCTTTTGCATTAATTTATTGTGGAGAAGTCCTGGTATTTCCTGTTTAGATCATGCATAGCTGCTTCTTCCTCTGTCTGTTTTCTGGCAGATTGCAACCATTGCTTTGTTTTGTTATATCTATGAGTTGCGCTCTAGCAGTTCGTCAAAATAAAATACAACTGCTGCTACTGTCTTTTTTTTAAACGATTTTTTGGGGGCTTTTTTGTCTTTATTAGATAGGGAAGTGTAAGCGTAAAAGGGGCAGAAAGAGGGGGTGACTTGCCTTCAGATATGGGACGCCTGCTCCCACTAAGCAACAGGTTGCCTGCTACTTTCACGTCTCTATTGGTAGGGACAAATGCGCGTGTGATATTGTCCCCTGTGCCTCCCCCTCCCCCCCAAAAAATCTACGCCTTGGCAAATTTGTGATATTAGAAGAAATTGATTTGACTCTCTGCAGCTCTTATTCAACAGGAAACCATGCATTTGCTATACTGATAAGCGATAATCATAAAAATCATGATTTTAGCCTACCTGTCCCTTCTAGCCTGCGTGCTTGCTCGCTGGTAAGGATGACATTGTGCAGCTTAGTGTGGTTGTAGACAATATCCATGTAATAGGTGAGGTTCTCGCCATGGAAGTGAGAGAAGTCCACACGACCCTTCTTATGGTTGACTGAGGAGACGGTGACAATGCGTGCCGGAGCTGAACGCTTTATTAGGTCTGGAGTAAATCAGAGATATGCAGAGCAGGGAAAGGGAGAAAGAGATGAGAAGTGGAGAGAGAAAATGAAAGACAAATACTCCACAGAAGTCCACAGTATACCTGCTGTACTAAAAAGAGACTGCAGAGTCTTACCCAGCAGCAGGGCTGTGAGGAGAAACGGTCCCAGGACATTGGTGGCAAAAGTGGTATCAAACCCATCTTTGGTTATCTGCCTGGGTAACCCTGTAATGGGATTGTACACACTTGATTACAAATGTACACATACATATGCACAAACACAAACACAAACACATTTATACTTTTACACTTCTACTCTTCATGCTGAACACTTGTAGGTTATAATATTCTCTGTTGTGTTCATGTTGTTACCTGATACTCCAGCATTGTTAACAAGGATATGGAGAGCTTTCTCCTCTTCAAGAATCCTCTTTGCAAATTCCCTGACAGAGTCCAGGGAGGACACGTCCACCAGACGCAGGTGGACGTTGGAGTTTCCTGTTTTCTCTCTGATTTCTTGAAGTGCTGCTTTTCCCCGGGCCTCGCTTTGACAAGCCAGGATAACACGAGCCCCACGGCGTGCAAAGTCCAAGGCAATGAACTTTCCAATCCCTAGCAGAGTGGATGAGAGCAAAAAATTGTTTACATCTGATAACAAAACATACCCATACAACACATGACAATAAACAGGTGACCATGAAACTGTTCTCAGCTCTCCGTGTAACTATTAACCAGAGTTCCAAATTGATAGTTTAGTAAACTTTATGAGACTGATATCATTAACTGGCTATCATTTTTCCCTTTTAAGGAATGGTGCCTCAAGAAGTGATTTGATGTAAGTCACATTATTTAACATAAAGAATTATTAATTATGTCTGATAGCCATTTTGATACTTCCCAATAACTGGAGACTTGTTATGAGGTCAGGTCCCATCATCAGTAACTTATGCAATTCCTTATCTCTCCATACTGACTTAGGTCTCACCTAGCCCGTGGCCTATACTTCAACAGCATAACAGAATTCCTGAAATCCAGTAAAGGCTTTTGGTTTTGGTGTGCTGCTCCAAGATTTTCAATGGCCCCATCTGGCCACCTCTAAAATTTCTCAGAGCGCCACTGGGAGACAGGGAGTGCAGGCCAAATAGTGTGTGTGCGGTACAGCTATCTGTAACATTAACGCCACTGTGGTGCAGATCATCTACTGATAATGACAACAGGTGTGTATGTCCTTCAGCAGCGACTGACTAGACTGTCAAGTTGTAGGTGGAAGGTCAGACTTGTTCTGCATTAAATCACAGTCTGTTAAAATCAGTGCACTCCTGGGTGCGTGTGAGCCTGTCAATTATCATCCTCAGCTGTAACAGAGGAATCTGATTTCCTGCTTTGTTTTGTAAACTTTAGTCGAGCTCACCACATGGTAACCTAATCGTGGGTTCATGTTAAGTGAGGCTGAAGTTAAAAGGCCTTTCCTTTAGCAATAGGGGACAAGTTTTAGCACAGAAACCTGACCTCTTGAGACTTTCCAGTAGCACACATGATGACTGCTGTGCTTACAGTGTGGCAGCATTGCTTTTATGTTTATAGTAGATCAAGTGACTGTGTCAAATCTGAAGCGTTCCACACTGTAATTTACAATTGCTCAACTGGTTTTCTGGACTACCACGACTCCACCCCTATCAACCTTGTCTCCAGCTGCAACAGGCAGCTGTTTTTAGTGTACAAGCTCTGATTATCACACTGGGCTGAGCATTCTCTTATTTTTTCTCTTTTATTTTCAATTAATTTTCTGTTAAGAGAAAAACTAAGAGAAGTCAACTCCAGATTTATCAAACATTCTTAACCATCCAAAGCTGCTCTCACCCAGGTCTGCTGAATGAGGAATCCCACTGGATCATAAGTAAAGTATTAGCACTGGTAACACCCACTAAACAATAAATAAGGTTGTGGTATGCGCAAATACTTTAGCACATACCAAAGAACTGGAGAGATGCCACCAAACACAGGCTGTAAGAAGAATACCTTCAGCAGTGGTGACATCCAAACAGTGTAATATAAACTTAACCAAATTACTGATTTACTTAATGATTCACCGCAGTGTCAGTACTGGTGCTCCAGGGAAATCAAAACGCAGCAATGACAAAACTCTTTGTGATGCTGTATATCTCGTGTCAGCAGCAGTGATGGAGGAAGTATTTAGATCCTTGACTTTAGTAAAAGTACTAACTCAACACTGTAAAAATACTCTGTTACAAGTAAAGCATTAAGATATTAATTAAGTAAAAGTGTGTAAGTACAATGAGGAAAATGTATTTAAGTTAGTAAACGTGCTCATGCAGAAACTAATAATTAAACTAATTAATAAAAGGAAAAGCAGCAAGTCCTCATATTTGAGAAGCTGGAACCATGCAATGTTTTTGCATGAAAAATGACTTGATTATGATGATTATCAAAATAGTTGCCAATTCATTTTTTAATCAGTCGACTGATCCTTTCACAGTTCTCTCCATCCCACTCCCACTGCTTCCTCTAATCAGCTGTCTACGGTAAACTTCACCATGATCTCTCTCAGCCAATCAGGATGCCACTGCAAAATTTTAAATCTGTTCTCTCCTCCTTCATCATTTCAGGCAGACTCGTTGTGCCCTGCTCCACTCCATTCACCTCCAGCCATTGTATCTAGAGTCCAGGACAAGCTCAACAAAGGCTCATTCCACTACTCATCAGCACTTCTCCATCTTCTCCACATCCTCTTCTCATCCCCTCTTCACCACCTCTACCAACACCACCAGCGTCTAGACCCCAGGGGGTTCCCTGTTCGACTATGGATTCATCACCTTCCTTAAATCATGCCATCTCTAATCACCAAAGACTTTTCACATTTTTCATTCATATATGCACATGCTAATAAATATTCTTTTCACTATAAAAATGAGTCTCTCCTGATTGAAATGGTGTACGTGCAAAAATCTTAATTTGTAAAGTAACTAGGAACTTAAGGTTTCAAATAACTGGAGCTGAGTGAAGAGTACAATATTCCCTTTGAAGAGTGGTGGAGTAGAGGCAGAAAGTGGCATGAGATCAAAATACTTAAAAGTAAAAGTACATCAAATTTGTACTTAAGTACACTACTTGAGTAAATGTACTAAATTATATTCCACTCCTGGCAGCAGAGTGACGCAGAATAACTGAATTACAGTAATTGGGTTCGATGGACCAAGCATAATAGTATTTCTATAGGCCTGAAATTTAGAAATCCAATCATTGTAATTACTCTTGAAATGTTTCTCAGATGTGAAACTTGTGTTTCCTCACATTTGACAAGAATTTATGGACTGTGAAAATGAGATGTTAAGATGATTTCCCCTTACCTAAGAGAGGAGCAAAAATAAGACAACATGATAAATCCTGGAAATCAATAGGTGTTAACAAAATAGGAATAAATTATGGACAAGAACAAAAATAAGAGAAAATCTGTGTGCACTAACTGCACAAAAAATAATGCAGCTTTAAGTTCACTTCATTCTCTGCCTTCATGCATGCAGAGGGACCATATGAGCCAGTTTTCAAACACTGGCAAATGGAACAGGACGTAACAGAATAATAAAACAAATGTGCAGTATGCTCAGCAGTGATTAGCACAGATGGACATGAAGAAGTCGTGCTCGTCCATCAACTTTCTAACACAACAGAAACCTACAGCTGGCTACATTCACTCACTGGTGATTGCTATTTGTTGCTTAATGCGTAACAGCTGTCTGATTGTAAACTTGGAGAAGTAAATACTGTTTAAAGCCATGGATAGCTGATGTCACATTTACTAATGGTGTCCTTCTTCTTCTTTCTAATGTGAGTCAGGTGGACACTTACAGGGTTCCAGAAACCAAAATATTATATATAGTTTTTGTTGGCAATACTGAAAGAGAAAGACAAAGAGAAATGAAAGAGCCTCAGTCCATTTCTAGGTAAAGGCTGAATCAGCAGAGATGATGCACTGGGCAACACTCCTGATCACGTCATAGTTCCCATGTGAAAACTATTGACAAGGCATTTGGTCAATAAGATGGTTTCTTTCTACCTGGCCAGGCATGACAGAAAATATTTTTCTTTTTTTTGTAGTTTGGGTAAATTGACCTTATAAAACAGTCTCTGAGGAGAGACCAGACATAACACTGATTCTGTGTTTATGTTATTTGTCCTCATATGACTTCCAATATGATTGTTTTGGGAGACGGTGCAGGATAGGCGTGCCAAAATACAACAGGAAAGGAAGAAGAAATGTGGCGGCTGATAAGAAAGCCAATGGAACTTCAATGTTTGGAAAAGATAATTGCCGCTCCAGTTTAGCTTTGCTGGTCAAAACAACTATAATGTGTTTCTCTATGATGTGTTCTGATTGAGCTGTAAAAATGACTGTCTCCCTGTTGTGGGTCATTACAGCCTGGCAATGTCCTTGCCTTCTATGTTTTGAGCTGCTGTCAGAGAGTTCTGACTGTTGGTTATCTACACTTGTACTGGCTGCCACTCCTTTACCCGCCCAATTAAATAAAAAGTAGCCCAACAGAACACCACCACATCTGCCAAAACTGCCCATGTGTTGTTGCCTGATATCAGACAGCAATGTGAACCTGTTTCACTCCGTTTCCATCTTCTGTTTGAAATTGTTTCCACTCTAATGGCTTTTCGTGGGGAGGGGGATTTGATTTTCTCTAACCAATCACTGGAGACCAACGTATCTGCCTGAATCTAACGTCATGTTAAGTCCACACTCGTGCGTAGCCATGCCAACATGTGTGTGTTGCCTGGGTTTTAAGAGTGGAGCGGAGCAACATAAAAAGAAATGATGTCAGGTGACATTCACAAGATGTACACTGCTATTCTTGTAAATCAAGATGTCAACATGCTTGGCATTCTTGTAATTAATCCTCATTGGTTCAGGTGCAACGCCTAACAACTTGACAACACAACTGCTGGACAACGGTGCTGCTGGTGCTGCTGATTGGCTTATCAAGTCCCCCTTTGACACTTATTGGTTATTTTTTATTTTGACTGAGAAACAACTGTTTCATGTCAGACAAATCAGTCAACAGACAGCCAACCTCTATCGACTGAAAGCTAATCATTAGACGATAGCTGAGGGTTTCCGAGATTTGTTCTCCACATGAACTGTTTACCTGCAACCCCCCTGAATTCTGTGTGGTGTTGCAATTTTGTCCAGTCACCGCAACTTGACCGCAAATTAGACCATTTAAAATGGGTAAAGGGTCATTTCACTGTAAAGCTGTGCACAACATATTGATTCACTCATCCCCCAGGTCTCTCTGTTTATCATAAGACTGCTGTTGTGCGACTGGACATGAAGTGGATGTGCTCACTGTTAGCATCACACGGCTAATGATTCCGAACGGTTATTTACAGGTTTAACGACAGTCAAACAGTTTTGCCATCGGTGTGAGATTAACAAATCTTGAATCCGAGACACCACCACAACTATCTTTGCAATTTTAACTTGCTCCCAACAATGTTTTTTTTTCTCGAAAAGCTGATGTGAAATCAGGCATTTCAGGCCACAACAACAGCGCAATCCTGAAGGGACTGTAAATGAAACCAGAATCTCGTAGAGTTGCCTAAAGACTCACATGCTACATGTGCTGATATCTGTTTAAGAAATGTTATTTGGGGTCATGCCTAGTTTCACTGAGATTTACAACCAGCTGTGCTTCAGAGTTTAAACACGATATGATATCACTGCAATGACTGCATTGACTTTGCTCTTTGACATGACTCAGCTGTTTTCCCTGTGGAATAAATGAGGGAACATGGTTGGGCTAAAAATTGCTCTGAAGCTCCAGAATGCAGCTGGCCTGGCTCTACAATCCTTATCAGATATGCCCAGTAACCCCAAGACCTTTTTACTGACATAGAGTCATATATTTGTATCTTGATCCTTATTGCTTGTATCTAATTTTCTATTTTTGCTCGTCTCTATTTTTCATCTTTTCTCTTGCTTTTTAAATGACTGAATTGCATTAGTTGTATGAAATGGTGCTGTAGAAATAAACTTGAACAAAGAAATCAGTAAAACCTGAAAAAGTTAAAATTATACAGAGGGCACAAAGAGGCAAAAATGTTTAACTGAGAAGCCAGGTGAATAATTCTCATCCTGATTGTTCATTTTCATGTTGTAACAACTTATCCTATTCAGGGCCACAGTGGGTGGGGTAAGAGGCACGGCACACCCTGGAGAGGTCACTAGATTATCACAGGGCTGACACATATTGAAGCCTTTTTTACACAGATATCTTACTCTAGGGCTGCTATGAAGTCCCTTATTTACACCTTAGCATTTTTGCTGCTTCACTGTGTGATTTTAGATAGCATGCCGACATTGCTGAGGTAAAACAGGCGTGACGTGCATGACATGTAACACAACAGTACTGGCCTATATTGTGACATATAACATACACGTCAGCAGCACTTTGTAAATAATAACAATGGCATCAACATGGCAATAACAATCATTTACTGGCCCTGTCATATGGCTGCTGATCTTGTCCTCTGCTCTGAGGGTAAGGAGCTCCCTCACCTCATTGCTTTCCCAGTTTTCTGACATTTTCGGCTGCTGTTTTTCTTCTTTGAGTTAGCTGCTAACTGCTATCAGCTGCTTTTTAAATCTCCTGCCAGTGGGTTACCCACACAACACATCATCAAATGTCACACCTGTGCTAACGATGGTCCTGTCCTGCTGGCTGTCTCTTTTATGTTCTTACAGATGCTGTTTTGGTGCTGTTACTACTTCCACTGCCTGCTTAAAAGCAAGACAACTCTGTAACCCCATGCCACAACTGTGCCTCACAGAACGGTGAGGCGGCTTAACGACGTGAAACTCCCGGCTAAAGACAAACAATCACTCACACTCACATTCACACCTATGGGCAAGTTAGAGTCCTCAACTGACCTAACCTGCATGTCTTTGAACTGTAGGAGGAAGCTCGGGAACCCTGTGAAAAGAAAGTGCAAACACTCACAGAAGGGCCCCAGCTGACTGGCAAGGTCAGTCCTATAACCCTCCTCACATGAGGCCGCAGTGCTGACCCCTTCACCACCATGCTGCCCCTAACTGTTCATAATCAAACTAAGAAAAAAGAGCTGTGCCTCACAAAGATAACATAGTAGCAGTGAGGTTTATAGGCTGTAATCTAATTGTATAAACCTCACAGGCAAAAAAAAAAACATCATATCACAATAAATACAATATGAATTTAGTACAAATATACAAATCTATGATGTATACTGATAATAAAAGGGAAGAAAATCAATGGCACATATTTAGAAAGGTGTAAAAATTATTTGGGAGCAGAGAGCAGAGAGCAGCTCTTACAGTATGTGTTATTTGAGGGGACATAAAAATGGCGAGTAATGGTAAAGTAATGAGGTATAAGTAATAGTGATTATCAAGCAAGCAGTTAGAAACAAATCTTGTTTCATTCTGCAGGTGATTCTCAGTTACTGCTAAAGTGGTGTTAAACATGAACTTGATATAACTACAAGATGAAAGTTCTGTCACACTGTTTACTTGCTCTTTAATAGGCAACAGACAGATTTGACATCTGGCTGTGATGCAACTCATGAATGCAATATTTAATCTAGCTGAAACATTCACAGCCATTATGACAACAGTCAAGTCTATACACAAAGCATGTTCTTAGTGTTTCTTTTTTTAAATGACTGTAAGCTCTGTTTAAGGAAAGGACAAATGACGAGAGAGGCATTTTATAGGCTAATCATTACTGTGTTCACGGTGGTTTAATACCTCTCATTCATGGTCACAGAAAAGTCAGTATACCATTCATGCTGATGGAATTTCCTGTTATACAGTCTGTTTAGGGAAATGCTTGAGCAGTGGGAAAAGATGATTTACAGCTCAGGATCAAGAGCTTGCTCAAAACCGCCGAACCGAATTTAAACACGCATCCAAGAACAAACAGCCCCCCAAGTTCCACTTTCCTTATGACAAACACTTTCATAATGATACAGTAAAAAATGCCCTTACAGCCCCGTGTCATCACCCAAGCGAGAATAAAACCGACTGAATTCCACAGACCTGTGTTGGCTCCTGTCACAATAGCAGTCTTGCCTGTCAGCCGCACGGTGCAGGCTCGTGGATCCCAGCGCCCTCTGCGCTGAGAGCGCACGACGAGCGCCAGCAGCGCCGTGGTAAATGCCCACACCGGGTGACAAAGTATATCCAACAAAAACATTGCACAGTCCGTGCTGACCGTGGGAGTCTGTTAGCAGTAAATGGAAAGCATATGCGCCAGCCTCAAGTAGGTGTAGCCTAAAAACCTAACAGTGAACCATGCAGGTCAAAGTGGCACAGTCTCCAACTGGGCAGACGGGTTGTGCTTTATAGTAAAATAAATAGCTCCTCCTGAGAAAACATAATAAGCTTTTATGGTTCTTTGCAATGCTCCATGACCTATGAACGCAGGGGCGGAGCCAGATGTGTAAACATTTGGGGCTAAAATAAAACCTACAGGGCAGACATCAGTGGTAGAGTCTAGTTTACTGTAGTGGGTATACTGTGATGACCCCCAGCACTCATTACAGATCATCTGAGACTGTCTTCCTGTGCAGTTTAAATAAAACTCAATAAAATTTCCCCAAACATGGTTTCTGTCATTTTAGGTAGCTAGTTCTTATCACGATGATGTATGTTCAAGTGTTCATATTCTCCAATTAGTTTGGTTTTAATTCGTTATTTGATGCTATAAACACAGTCTGACCTCGACTGACCAGTCTGTCTATTTTGGTACTTCCATTGACCACCAGTGTGCATTTGCATATTAGCTAAATATTTAGTTTCACTAAGCACATTAAGGTTTAACATTTAACATTTAGATTTAACATTTAACATTTAGATTCAACATTTAGATTTAACATTTAACATTTTGATTTAACATATAACATTTAGATTCAACATTCAGATTTAGATTTAACATTTAGATTTAACATATAACATTTAGAATTAACATATAACATTTAGATTCAACATTTAGATTTAACACATAACATTTAGATTTAATATTTAGATTTAACATTTAATTTTAACATGTAACATTGAGATTTAACATTTAGGTTTGACATTTAGATTTAACATTTAGATTTAGATTTAAAGGGATAGTGCACCCAAAAATGAAAATTCAGCCATTATCTACTCACCCATATGCCGACGGAGGACCTGGTGAAGTTGTAGAGTCCTCACATCCCTTGCAGTGGGATCGGCAGGGGGAGCGGCTAGCACACCTAATGGCAGACGGCGCCCCAGACTAATGTCCAAGAACACAAAACTGAAACCACAAAGTACCTCTAACATGCTCATCCGTAGTGATCCAAGTGTGCTGCAGCCCCGACATAAAAAGTTGTTTCGAAAAACGTCATATGAACTCTGTTTTTAGCCTCACTGTAGCCTGTAGCTCTGACTGCTTCTCTGTGCTCCGTGCATGCGCTTGCGCGAGACCAGCGAAAGCACGAGCTTTGCTCACCCGTGTTTACATCATGTGACACGTGCACCGCAGGGGGAGACAACGTAACCACAGTAGCTAAAAGATAATTTGCACTACGGTCTTTTAGTAAAGGACAGCCCAACATGTCTGAAGACTTTGAAATTGAGGAGGAACAGCATTTCTTTGTTGAGCCATATTTGTTTGAGCCCGAATATACGGACGGAACTCAGGCTACTGGACGAAGCAGCCACCACAGCTCATGAGCCTAACCCTCAGCCAGCTGCATAATACTGGAGTCGAGCACTTGGAAACCTGGTGGTGCAGTTGTTTCAAATACAAAGCAATGCCAATGGATGAGGAAAGTCTTTGCTGCTCAGACTGGGAATTGGCGATGCCTGCACTTGAGAATCTGGACATCAGTACTGACGAGACTGCTGCTCTTCAGAGACCGTGCATCACCGATCATCCTGAGCGCGCACACGTGAGGGCGGAGCACACAGAAGCAGTCAGAGCTACAGGCTACAGTGAGGCTAAAAACAGAGTTCATATGACGTTTTTTGAAGCAACTTTTTATGTCGGGGCTGCAGCACACTTGGATCACTACGGATGAGCATGTTGGAGATAATTTGTGGTTTCAATTTTGTGTTCTTGGACGTTAGTCTGGGGTGCCATCAGCCATTAGGTGTTCTTGCCGCTCCCCCCGCTGATCTCCGCAAGGGATGTGAGGACTCTACAACTTCACCAGGGCCTCCATCGGCATATGGGTGAGTAGATAATGGCTTCATTTTTGGGTGCACTATCCCTTTAACATTAGATTTAATATTTAACATTTAGATTAAACATTTAGATTTAGATTTAACATTTAATATTTAGGTTTAACTGTGACATTATATTTAAGTATTTCAAATATTGCTGTAAATGTGGTAAAAAGTGACTTAAAAAAATCACACCACATTTTTAGTTGTTTGATACGGAAGCGTATTGCATTCACTTGACAAATAAAAAAAAAAAATCTGTTTTATTGAGTAATTTTTTCTGTTTTTCAGAGTAATTTTTTTTCTTTTTCTGTTTTTCGTGGTAATTTTTTTCTGTTTTTCGTGGTAATTTTTTTTCTGTTTTTCTGAGTATTTTTTTTCTGAGTTAAGAGAGCAATAGAACAACAGACGTTTTCATTCCTTTCTTGAGAGCTTGACATAATGGACGCAAACATGACCCGCTTGTTTAGTTTAATCCAGTTTTACTTTGTTTTGGGTTTGAGACACTGGGAGATACTCTTGTCTTTAAGTCATATAGATGGTGTTATCATTAGTTTGTCGACTTTACGCAGGCACCTTAAGACTTTAAGGTTGTTCAGACGAAAAGCCTATTCAGATCTGCTGGACATTGCAGTGTTTCTCCAGAATCAGTTGGACACATATGGCAATCTCCATGGATACAAGATGATGCATCTGAAATGCATTCGGGCTGGCTACGTGGTGACTCAAGAGACAATCAGGAGACTGATGAAAATATTGGATCCACGGGGAGTGCAGCTGAGGCGCCGGAATCGCCTTCGGCGGCGTATGTATTAGAATCCATGCCCAAACTTTTTGTGGCACATAGACTCGTATGATAAACTCAAACCTTACGGGATCTGCATCAATGGTGCAATAGACGGGTTTTCACGGATGTGATATGGCTACATGCATACTCTACAAACAGTGATCCCAAGATAATCGCTGGATACTTTATTGATGAGGTGTCATCAAGGAATGGAACTGCTACCCGAATTCGATCTGACCTAGGGACGGAGAACTGTTACATGGAGCAGATGCAGATGTTCATGCGGCATGATCATATGGACGGATTTTCGAACAGATGTTATCTGTATGGCTCAAGCAATCATAACCAGAGGATAGAGAACTGGTGGGGATTTTTGAGGAAGCAACATGCACAGTTCTGGATGAACGTGTTTCAAGATTTAAAAGACTCTGACTACTTTTCTGGTGACTTCCTGGACAAAAGTCTCATACAATTCACTTGTCTTGAAATAATAGAGGTAATGTATCCTCATTGCTTTATATAGTACCTAGGCTATTATGTATACCTCAAAGTTGCAATACATTTCTGGTGTTTTTCCCCCATAGTGCAATAACTGCGGTCAAGCCAGCCGTCTCTTGTTTTTGTGTGTTCAAGCCAGCCTTCCCAACATTTCAAGTGCGCCCGTACTGTAGCCTTTACTCGGATATGGCTGAGAAAGTCAGTTTAAGTATACTAGGCGTGTACAAACGTCCGGTTTTCAAAATAGAATGTGAAAGGCATAAAAAGATACGTGTCAAAACGTTAATTTATAATGAAAAAAAAATGCATTTTAGCTCAATAGCTTCCAGGGTCATGTGACATAATGGCTCAAAATCAGCGTTGGATCATTTTGACACGTCTGTCTCTTTATTATCTAGGATTTGTCCAGTGGAACTGGGGTGTAGGGGATTCATAGCAAGATCAGCTGTCTCGCTCCTGGGGGAACTCGGAGTGCGGGGACAGAGTTTGAGGAAGACAGTGAGGGAAATGTCAGATGAAGCAATTAAATGTAGCCAGTTTATCTATAAAAGAAGAAGTAATGTCAGCTGGGGGCCAGCAGGGGGAACTACTAAATAGGGCACATAACTCCTTGAGATCAGGTGGAGAGATCCACTTCCTCTCAGGAGGAAATCCAGGAAGAGGAAGTATTTAAGTGTGGGAGTGGCCTATTGGAATCCATTTTGTTTGAGGCCATGCGGCAAGGTGAGTGTGTTTGCTGATCCTGTAAGTTCATTTAGCTCCTTTAACTTTAGCTTATATTGGAGTTATGCTATGTAGCATGTGAAATAGAGTATGGTGAATGTACTAGGAAAGGTAGTATCAGCATTGCTTCTACCTGGAGCTCGCATGTATGGAGCCTGGGTTTGGTTGAAGGTGGCAGTGCTGTTTGGGCTGAGAAAGCCATGTGTAAGTAAGGTAAAGGAGGTTATTGGGTTGGTGCAGGGAGGGGAGCAGTGAGACCTGGCATTAGGGGAGTGTCTCTGGGACGCTGGAGATCACTGTCTAGCCTCCTGGAGGTGTCGTGGGACCAACTAGACGAAACACTGGTGAAAGGAGGTTCCCACCCGATGACCCCAAAGACATGCTAGTTATCACTGCTCATTGGTTTGTATAGTTAAGCCTTGCCATATTAGCTTATCATAGGGCTTAGGTTTTTTCACTGAGTGTTGATCTTTTCTTTAGAGCACAAGCTTCTTGTGTTTTATTTGAATTTGAATTGCCTTTCACATTTTATTTTGAAAACCGGAAGTTTATACATGCTGTAGTATAGCCTACTAGCGCTGACTTTACCAGCCGTATCCGTGTATTTACTGCAATACGGGTGCACTTGAAATGTTGGAGCGGTTTACTTGACCGCAGTTAATGTGTCAGAATAATACCATTGACACCTGTTTAATGGTTGAAGTATTAAGAGGTTTTACTTCACCAAAAGTATTTTACCAAAGTAGCTACCACCCTGTGTAATGGTTAATTGTGGTACTAATACCACACTGTGATTCCCACTCAAAGTAGGTTATATGAAGTAAAAGGACAGTATTATCAGCAGTGTATATATTCAAAGTACTTAAAGTATGAAAAGTTAGCCTGGTAAACCAGACTGTCTGCCAGCTCTCATATTCATTTGAACTGGCAAGACAATTCACATTTGTGGATTTGTCTGGTGAAGTCAGGCTAATGAAAAGTGTAAAATGCAGTAAAATGTTCCCTGTCAGTGTTTTACTATGTATCTAAGGTTGCATTTTACAGTTTACTACTGCAGATGTTTAAGATTGAGATGATTTGAACTATATTATTGGCTAGTTTAATGCATCATAATATATAGCTACTGCAGTTGGTATTGCAAATGTGTGAACTGATTTTCTCACTTTCTATTTTTATTTATATTTAGAGAGAACTGCAGGACATTGTTCACCTTTGGAACACTCACAGAATTCGCCCATGCAGAAATGCTGTGTCTCCAGGTGGGCGCCCAGTGATGATGTACAACTTACCCCAACTATTTGGTGCCAGAGAGTACCTCAAAGAGGTATCCCAACAAAAGGTTCAAGCCTGCAGAGAGGAATGCCGTCAGAGAGGACCATATCACTGTGATAACACAGTGTTTGACATTTGCTGCCTTGCCATGGCAGAAAACAATCTTCATCCACCCACCTCTCCAGAGGAAGCCATTGAGCTTTACATGTTCTTACGTGCTTACATACGAGCTCAAATATAATGATCACGACGTGCTCTACTGGATCAAATGACTGGGTAGAAAATATTATGGACCATGAATTTCATGTTGTGTTTAAACTGAATTACTGAACTCTTTACTAATGGACATCTCCCCTTTGGGCTTTGTATGTTCTCTTTCTGAAATATCGCATCACGTTACATGTTGTGAAAAATGGAAAGTCTTGGGTGCATTGTAAAAAGGACAGCCTACAAAAAAGACTGGACAGCCATATCAATTATAAATCAAACACGTTATACTATCTTGTCCTCAATGGTGTGTATGCTGACTTTGAAATATAGCTCTTTTACAGGCAGAATTCCTGTTAACAATGAGAAGTTAAAGGTTTTTCTCTTTTGATATTTAGTTGTTTAATTAAGCATTTAGGAAATATAATTTCCTGTTTTTGTTCCTCAATTTACTGTGTCAATTGCATCCAAACAATTACATGTAACAAAATTTGGTAATAAGATGTAGGAATATGTTGTATCTAAAATTAGTTGGTGATTATGTCAACTCTCAAACATGGAAACAGGTCAGATCAGCTTTGCTTATGTAGCTGGATGAAATGTCACTCTATAAATTTATGGTGAAGTGCAGTTGTCATTAAACTTTCAACAAATGAAGCATATATTTATCTTTAATTAAAGCATGCTTCCTTTTTTCTTCAGTTTACACACATTTGATAACTTTAACCTTTCACAATACAAGCACCCCATAACAAACAGGAACTCCAATTTTAAGATTCTGGTTGGAAACAGATCATGTCTCACTAGAGCAGGACTACTGAACAACATGAATCAACAGACACAATTTGTTTGAAGACAGCTGTACAAAACAAGACAGCAACCTGTGATTTTAGTTGTACAAAAAACACCTCAAAGTACCTTCTACTGTTAAGAGCAGATTAACAAACACGGTCAATATTAACATCTGACATGAGGTAAAGGTTCCAATTCTATTAGAATTTAACAGTGAAAATTTAACTTCATGAAAGAATTTTGTTTAATGTCTGAACATTCTCATTCTAGAATGATAACAAAAATTGTCTTAAATCAAAGTAAATTGTTTCTTGGTATGATAAAAAGAAAATACTGAAATTTAAAAAAAAACAACATTCTGCTTATCACACAGCCCCTGAGCTAATCACATATTCTCCATAAATGCTCTGATAACAAAAAGTGTCATAACCTTTGTATGTATTGTCCTCCCTCCCAGGTCAAATTGATCCAATCTGCTTTGAATGTTCCTTCTTTTATCTCTCCTTCCTTTCTTTCCTTCCTCCCTTCTTCTCCTCTGTCCTTCCTCCATCCCTTCTTTCTTTCTTTCTTTCCTTCCTCCCTCCCCCTCTGCTTTCCTCGCTCCATCCCTCCTTTCTTTCTTTCTTTCTTTCTTTCCTTCCTTCTTTCTTCCCCTCTGTCCTTCCTTCCTTCCTTCCTGCCTCCCACCATCCCTCCCTTCTTTCCTCCATCCTTCCTAACCCGAGGACAACAGGAGGGTTAGATCAAAGTAAAATATAAATTGTTTCTTGATATCATAAAACCAAAATCTTGAAATTTAATAAAATAAAAACATTCTGCACTCATCATACAGCTCCTGAGCTAATCGCATATTCTCCTTGCATGTTCTATCCCACATTTACACACAGTCTAAACCTAAATAGCTGGCACTGATGGGGAAGAGAAAGGTGTGTATGTGTTCATAGGTCATTTAGGCACTCTTATGCAATGTCCATTGCATAAGAGTTGCAGGACAGTATCGCCTCCATTTCAGCTCGAAGCTCAGGATAGCTGTTGTAAGTTGATGGTAGCTCCAAAGTTGGGCCACAAGTGTGTGCAATTGGCCGCCGTGCTAGCCCTTCCAAAGAGGTGAATGTGCCTTGAATTTCTTTTACACAGATGACATCAGAACCAGTTAGAAATCTCATCACCTTCTGGAGGCCAATTTCATCCAGTCCCCTAATGTACTGATGGAAAAAATCGCAAACTTTGGTTGTCTGCTGAAGTAGCTGGAAAAGCTGTTATCATCTTTAACACCTTTCATGTTGTTGGTTTAAGATCCTCATACATCTTCTTCATATCCTGTACACTGGGGAAAAACTTCCTGAGTGTCGGTCCTGCAAGTTCTGCAGTATTATCCAGTGCATATTTTGGGTGCTGGATTATTTGCTTGTGAGCCACCTGGACAAGCACGGCTCTCAAGTTATCCTGTGATGTACTGTTCTCACTCCCATGCGATCCATCAGATCAAGAAGCTCTTCCTCATCATTGCCGACAACAGCCTCTTGCAAAGCAGTGGACAAGAGATCACGTTCAGACTGACTAAGATACAACATCAGCGAGTCAACCAGTAAATCAGGTGAAACAGAGTGTTCACCAAAGACGACTGCTGCTGTAAAGGCTTGTGCCAGCCGAAATGGAAAATACCCATGGTCCTTCAGTCCCTTGGCCAATATCCTGCCAACAGACTTCCATTCCTCCTTTTGCCATTTTGGGGATAATGATGGCACCCTCACATCTGCACCCTCTGCAGCACAGTCTAGAAATTCTGTCCAGAAGGCGGCGTACACATCCCGGGACACACCATCAGCATCTGCCCCCATTTCATCGATGAAGCTGTATTTCACAGAGTAGCTCATCATTGCATCATCCTTGAATTGGGCAATCAGTTCATCCAAGAGTGTCACTCTGTGAAGTTTCACAGTCACATACAAAAGTTCACTGGCAGGACTTGGTGGTCTAGCAGAGGCTGTCTCAGCATCAGTAGGAGTTGAGGTGTAGGTGGGGATGTTCATTTGTTCTTCTATTGCAAGGATTGGCTCATGTACGAGTGTATCATCGAGATCACCTAAAAACGGCCCACCTGGCAAAGGACCAATAATGACCTCTGATGTATCACACAAAGATGTAAGATCAATAGAGACAACAGCTGACATTGTGGCAGTGCTTTGCTCATCACCTTCCACTATGTACATTTGATGTTGACTGTTTTGTCTTTTCTGTGTCAGCTGCTCGACCTCTTCCATTGTGTGTTTCTCTTGACCAGGCTCTGCTGTGTTTTCATGTTGCTCATCTGTCTGTATATCAGCTCCTTCCTCTGTTTCATTTTCACTGGTCAGGGTGTTTGTGAACAAATAAAATCTTAACAACCCCAATTTCTGTGTTTCGTAGAGGTCTCCCACGCTAACATCCTCATCAACACATGCTTCCTGAAAGTCAACTATGTCATGACTGAACTCTTCCCACTTTCCCTTCATCGACATTTCATTAGGGAAAAACAGTTTTTTAGCATGTGACAGAATCTCGCTTTTAGTGGCTTTCTTGTTAATATCAAGAACTCTGGTCCCTCCACCACTGCGTTTTCTGACTTGTTTGTTGTCATGTATCCACCCTAATTCTATTTTTCTAGTCATCTTACAGGCTCTCTTATTAGTTTTTAGATGCATCTTTGTTGGCTGCACTGGATTTTCCCGCTCAAAACCTTGATCAATACCTTTGTTGCTCATTGTGCCCATTTTTTTTTTAAGTTTTTCAAATAAGGACTGTCTTTTTGTATCATCTCCACCTCTTCTCTGTTTTTCCAAACAGAAACGCCTTGTGGCAATCCTGTCACCATAGGCTGGAATGTAAGCAGCCATAGTGGCATCATCTATGTCTCCAATTACCGAGCTGTCAATCTGCAAGAAATACAAAAAGTATACATTAGACATGACACATCTTAAAATATATATTATCTCCAAGACTACTTACTTCTCAATTTCAGGACAACCAAATACATCAACAGTAACTTGAAAGCCTACTTAATCCTGTTTACAGTCATGCAGTTGTTTTCAAATGGAGTCAGATGGCATTTACTATCATTTCAACTCCATATATTCAATATCATATTTTAGCATGATATTTATTGAACGTGTTGTTCTAACTGTTCTTATACCATATACATTATCTGTATGATCATGAGTTCATAAGTTCATAAGTTATCAAATTTCATTCATTTGTTGCACATTACCATACTTGCAAAAAAGCTTATTCTCATACCAATTTGATGAATTAAGTCTTACTTCGATGGTATAGAGTACTTCACATAAAGCAGGGGATAGGTTGTGTATTTATTAATATATTTGTATAACAGTGATGTCTCTCCATATTTCAGGATGCATTGTTGGAGGGGATGACAAATGAAAATATTTGAACCTCTGGCACTACATGTGATAGTCTAAAATGTAAAGGTACATGTGTAATACATTGAAATTCAGTGAAATATAAAAATATAGTTGAGAAAATAATTTTAAAAAAATAATATAGTACTGCAGGAACAATTGTATGTTAACGTACATGATCCTGCTGCATTTTCTGAATATTCTCCTCAAGAACACCTCTGTTCTGAAGAAATATCCACAGACCATCATCTTGTCGGAAGGGGGGGTTTGAGGATGTAGCCATTGCTGGCCCTGCAAAAATGTTGGAAAAAGGCAGATAAATATTTGTTGCACCAACAATTAACATGTTTAAAACTCTAAAGCCCAATAGTGTCATATTGTCAAATTATATGAAAGCATAAACAGTTGACCTATAAATACCCTATCTATACAGTATGTATACTCATTTGAAAGTCGACCTGTCATTAGATATTTGAATGTGCTCGTTCAAATCACCACAAGAACAGGTTTGTGTAATGTCCATCTGCATGAAAGCTTTCACTGGTTATTCATAAACAATAACATTACTCAAATATTACAGAAGACTAAACTCTGCAGCACATAGAGTGGGCTTTATTATTATTATTACTATTACTATTTAAATTGAAAATAAAATCCAGATTGGGGCTTTGCAACATATAGAGTAGCTCATTGTACTTTACCAGTAAGCAGGTGCAAAAACGTTTCAAATTTTAAATAATTTTATGTGCACGCACGTTTCATGCAGGATCGTTCCTCTCTGTGTATCAGGTGCATGCATGTATTAAATGACAAACCACAACAATCTCAGTAACTCAAATTACTTGTCATGATGCGTCAATATAATGACTAGTCTACTGGCAATATTTCACTTAGCAGACGCTTTTATCCAAAGCGACGTACAACACAAGCAAGATCTAGGATGTTCTGGTTATGTTGACGTGCTCATGTTAAACTACTTCTATGTTAATATCCTCACGTTACGTTTCTATAGTGTTAGCGTGTACTATAGCATATAAGTTAAACAAAGTTGTGACGAATGGCTCGTTAGCATAACCCCCTCTCTAGCGAAACCACTGGTTTCTCTAGCTCGTTCTACTTGTGCCAAGCCAATATATTGAAAGAAAGGCGGTTAATTTGTGATGAGTAACAATGGCCAGCATGATGGAAAAAAAACTGTTAGCTTAACGTTAGCTGACAACTGAATCATGCCCATACACGTTTGTCAGCTAACGTTGTTACAACCTGTTACTAACTTAACCTGTTACACTGAGCGATAGGCCTACATTAGAAGGATGCAGTGGAAAACATAGCTAGATTATCATACCCTGTGTGTAACTAATTACGTGCCTTACCCTTATTGATCCCGTATTTTAGGAGCAGGAGCACGGATGCAAAATACATCCAGCAGCAGCAGTCACCATGGATGCAGGGGTCACTTGCAGGTGCCAGGTGGGAGCTTCTCGCGAGATTTTGAAGTATCTCTCCTCGTTCAGGAGAAAAATTACCACGAAAAACAGAAAACAATTACAAAAAAAAAAACAGAAAAAAATTACCACGAAAAACAGGGGAAAAAATTACCACAAAAAACAGAAAAAAATTACCACGAAAAACAGCAAATATTACTCAGACAAACAGAAAATATTACACAGAAAAACAGGGAAAAATTACACCAAAAAACAGAAAAATAAATAAATTACTCCGAAAAACAGAAAAAATTACTCAGAAAAACAGGGTTTTTTTTATTTGTCAAGTGAATGCAATACGCTTCCGTAGTTTGAAGCTAAATGTGGCAAAATGTTGCTTAATTTAAGTGTGAGCCACTTTACAAAGGGCACCCCATACAGAACTGCCAAATTTAAACACGCATCCAAGAACAAACAGCCAGCATTCATATTGTTAGGTCTACAGTAAAAAAGTCCATGTCCATACAGCCCCGTGTCATCACCCAAGTGAGAATAAAACCGACTGAATTCCACAGACCTGTGTTGGCTCCTGTCACAATAGCAGTCTTGCCTGTCAGCCGCACGGTGCAGGCTCGTGGATCCCAGCGCCCTCTGCGCTGTAGGCGCACGACGAGCGCCAGCAGCGCCGTGGTAAATGCCCACACCGGGTGACAAAGTATATCCAACAAAAACATTGCACAGTCCGTGCTGACCGTGGGAGTCTGTTAGCAGTAAATGAAAAAGGAATCCGATGAGCAGCTGGTCAGCATATGCGGTAGTAGGTGTAGTCTAAAATGCTTTAATAGTACACCATGCAGGTCAAGGTTGCACAATCTCTAACTGGGCAGCTGCTCCTGAGAAAATAAATAAATCTGCTTTTATGGTTCATTGCAATGCTCCATGACCTATGAACGCAGGGGCGGAGCCAGATGTGTAAACATTTGGGGCTCAACTCAAACCTACAGGGCAGACATCAGTGTTAGAGAATAGTTCACTGTAGTGTGAGAGTATACTGTGATGTAACATGTTGTACATGTGTTATCATTATCATATAAATCAATAATCAATAAAAAATACAAATGGACTTGTTCAGAAGAATAAAGAACAGAATAATATATGACATTGTAAAATAATAAAATGTACAAATTAACTTTCCAATTGAACTAGGAATGCACAAATTTCTTTCCGGGCTGATACTTATACCAATGTTTAAAATAATTTCACTAATAGCCGATGCTGTTGTTTTTCTTTTTCTTTCCCTTTTTTTTAAAAAAACTTCTTTTGTGCTAGGGAATAACAGAAATCTACACAATAGAAAAAAAGTAAATGAACAGTCTTAAAGTCATTCAGTCCTTTATTACACTACCTTTGAATGAGCACAAATTCAATAATACACATTTATGAAACAACCTTTAACATAACCTTCTTTCACATGAAGAGGGGGGCACAGGAACCCAGAAAAAGAGGCCTCTATTATTTTGTAGGCTTTGCTATGTTCATGTAGCCTTACGTAACATTTAAAAATAATAGTAGTTATAGTATTAGTAAAAAAATCACAGATAAATATTTTGATTTTTTTCTTCCCCCATTTGTGGCACCCCCAATGAGAGATGGTGTCCTTTGCATTCCCCTATACTACCTATGCCACGGGCTTGCACTGACCACTTGTGATTAGACCTCACTTCCCCGCTCTGTATGAAAATAAACAACAGCAACAGAGACAAGTTTGAGTCAGATAAGCAAGAATGTCTGCTGAGTGGGCGGCCCATCGGTGTGGCCCAGGACACGTTAGCGTCCACACTGCTGACAGAATGGGACCATATGCAGCCTAGACCACCTCCAAATGTGGTCTGAGTGATCAGATCTCAAAATGCGGTGAGGACACATTGTGCATTCACACCTGTACTGAGAGCTGTCCACTTGTGCTCTGATCACCCAGGACTCATGTTAATACCAAGTGTATACAGGGTCATAGTGTCACACTTTTTGCAGCAACATCCATATGGATTAATCGCATTGAAGACACCAGATGACGCAAGTGCCTTAATTATGTCAGATTTCATTCAATATTTCATTACATATATTCAGACTGTCGTTCTAATTTTTCATTTGGTCATTCTATAGCTTCTGTGTGGCAACAAGACTCCTGAAATAATCCATTGTCTTTAAACAGCAGCCGAAATATTTAGAATAATGGATATGTGATTTATTCCTCTTTACCTACATATCTGTTAGATGAAGACTTTAAATCTCCATAGCTGCCCCCTCCCTCTGGAACACCCTCCCTATACACATCCGTGACTGTCTAAATCCATACACCTTCAAATCACTCCTCAAACTCCACCTTTTCAAATCCGCTTTTAACCTTTAACATTAGCTTTTCGTTCTCTGTTTCTCATGTGCCCTCCTTTTCTTTGTTTTGCACTATGCTTTTGCACCTTGTTGTTGTATATTGTCGTTGTCTTCTGTTTATCTCTTTGCACTTATATGCATGTACTTCTTTTCCTTGGTTTTAAATGTAAAGCATCTTTGAGAGCTGTAAAAGCCCTGTATAAATAAAATGTATTATTATTATTATTATTGAATCAGGGATGTCCAAACTTTTTTTGAACTGGCACTATTTTAGAAAATGTGAAAATACCTGGAGGGACAGCTGCTTCTTGCATCATATGGGTTATGAAAAAAAAATCACACACAAATGAGACAAATGCAACAGCTGAAGTATTTAACTTTCCATAAAGTTAAAGCCCCCGCTGTTGACTCAACACTTCTTTACTGTGGCCATGTCTGTTACCTATCAAAAAATGTCTGCTGTTGGGTAATTGTTTGTTTGTTGTCTGCATATGGAAACTCATCAGTTCTGCCTGGCAGTTCCTACTTGATGCCTGCCTACTGCAAACTGTGTGATAATCCTGCCATCTTGAGGTGAATGGAGAAAATGCAAAGCAATCTCTTGTTTAACCAATATTGCATGGTAGGCCACATACATGACCAACAAGCCACATGCCACTTAGAGTTTACGATTTACCCCCAGGCCGGACTTTGAACATGCCTGCTTTAAATGTTAGCTAGCTTCTATTGCAGCAGCTTGTATATTAAATGAGATTATGATGTGAAACTTTAATATTTGAAGCTCCAGTGTGAGATTTAGCAGCATCTAGCATTGCTGTTGCAGAACTAAAACTGTACCTAGCGTGTAGGAGAAATACGGTGGCCAACATCAAAATAGTGAAAATGGAAAGGGCCCTATCTAGAGCCAGTGTTTGACTGTCCGTTCTAGGTTACTGTAGAACAATATGGCAGACACCATGGAAGAGAACTACGTGTAGATTTAAGTTAACCACAGCGTTGTCACCACATTAACTTTAGAAACTGATAGTAAATTGTAAAGTTTCAATATATCTGCTACATATGAAACATACAATTGTAACGGTCTGTGGTTTGTAGAAATGTACATTGCTAACATTTATTGTGAAAACATTGAATCTTCAAATTTGATGATTTTGAAGAGAAAAAATAAAAAAGAAAAGTTGAAAATTAGATAAAACTAAATTAACTAAACTAAATTAACTATTCAAAAACCCTCTTGGGTCAGCTGGAAAATGCATTGTCACAAAGCTGAATTGCAGAGATGCTACCAACATACACTGATCTTATAGAACATGAAGCACTGCTGTAAACTGTTTAACAGTATATAAAGGAGTTAAAGTGAGCACAACCTCAACACATCTACAGCAGCAAAATGTGACATACACATTAATGTAACAGTAATATTAATCCAAAAACATCATATGTAAAATGAAACACAGGCAGGGATCATTTAACTGCAGAATAAGTACTTTTACGTTTAACTTTAAGTACAATTAGCCTCTAATACATACTTTTACTAAAGTAAGGTTTTGATTGTGGGACTTTTACTTGCAGTGGAGTATTTTCTATGTGGTATTGTTAGTTTTACTTAAATAAAGGATCTGAACGCTTCTTCCACCACTGCATATATTTCACATACACGTAAGAAAAGGCAGATTCGGAAAGTCTTGATATTTGACTCAAAGGAAAGATCAAACCATCCCCAACTTCTTGACTGGATAGCTGTGTGAAATTGTGCAGCAGTGAAGACAACAAACACGTTCCCCTTTTTTTCCCAAAGTAACTCATACAGATTTAACTTTTTAGTGTTATGGTATCTGAGTCTTAAATAGTCCTAAATAACTGCTGTACACCTTTATGGCCACTGGAGGGCAAAACATGCCAACAAGTTGTATTGGTTATGAGCAGGACTTAGACAAATTCTGCTCATTAGTTATTACTCTTTCATTTCATATTTAATTGAATATTTTAAGTTAATTGAGTTGACAGCTTATAAAATCAGGTAGTATTTTATTTTCTTATAATTGCATCATTTCTAATTGTGCATCACTACAGTGTGATGAAAAACAACAATATATTAATCCTGCTGTAATTAGGTCTGCATGTACATGTCTGATGAATCTCAGGTGATTTCATGGTCTGTAGAGTTGCAGTCATATCAAATTTAGATAGTTATTTGTCTGTGTAAGCGGCAACTAGAATGTATCTCCAGATTTTGTATTTGTTCATGAGTTTATTTAGATATTTTGTCATAGCTATCACAGTGGCTGTGCATCTTAGTGATCCTACTCTGGTGAACTTTGGAAAAGCACAAGTTTGAAAAAATAAACCTCTGCCCTCTGCCCCAGCTACATCACTGCTGCACGTTGAAAGATCATGCAGTCACTGGTATTTCGCAAGGCAAGCAATCTAGAGGTTGATATGGCACAGCAACATAGCTTTACTGCTACCAGTTTGTCTCAGAGTTCAACTGGTGTGATGCAAAAAAAAAAAGGTTGAGAAAATCCTCTCAGTCCAAAAACGACTTTCGAATTTGTTTTGCTGAAAACAGGCACACTCATTTTCACTGATTCATTTGTGTTCCACATTGACCAAGTGATCTCTATATGGTGCAACTGAAGGAAATAACACAAGCAAGTGAAAAGATCATCACCAAGTTGACAATATTTACACTGTATTTAGAGAAACAACCCTGCATATACATAACATCATATAGTATGAGGAATAGTGCAAGTTGCACAGAAAAACCTCTCAGGGATGTTTTAAGGAGACACTAAATACTGATGAACACACTAGTAGTGCAAGTAAGTGCAAACAGAAAATGTTGGTTTCTCAGGGGTTGGCGCCCTTTATAGCACAGCTGCCACTCATACCCCTTTCCCGCAAACGTGGCACCGGTTCTGTTCTGCTTCCCAAACCTAATTTTGAATCGTCCAGAGCATTTTGACCAAAAATAAATTGATTTGGAACCTGAAGAGTTCGTTCTCAGCTGGAGCCAAAAATACAAGGAAACATCCTTGACTATAGAGGTTCCAAGCAAAAGTGGTATAAAAACGGGACTGGTTCGCTAGATAGCACCAAGGTACAAAGAATCCTGAATGTGACCGGTTCAAGAATCAGAGCTAATTTGGTGGAAAATGGGAAACAAAGAACTTTTTAAGCCCCTGTATTGTTCTTCAGAAGTTCTCTCCTGGTTCTTTTCACATGCAGTAAACCAAACCAAACTGAAGAACCAGTGGAGTACCATTTAAGCCTGCTTCTTCAACTTATTTTAGTTTAGATTACTGGGGAAAGAATAAAAACACTACATTAAAATAGCTTGCAAACAGTATATTTTCCAGAGGATGGGCTCTCAACCTTATTCCTGGTTGGAGAAGGGAACATACTGTGTTTCTCAGTAAGCATTTTGTACAGATTCTGGATCTTCTCAGCCAAAGTTAAATAAAAAAGAATTAAAAACCATTCATATTTCAAGTTAAAGTGTCATTTAAAAACATACTATCTGGCATCATTCAAGGCTCCCAGGCTCAAAAATGGAAAAACTATATAGTGCTATATGGTCTCTGATGGTTGTACGTAGCACTATTTGTCAAAGCGCCTTTAAAAGATGGGTGCTACATAGCACCAAACAGGGTTCTCCCTGGGCAGCCGAGCCAAAGAATCACTTTTAGGCACTGCTTAGCACCATTTTTGTTCAGAGTCTGCAGCCAATGTCTCCAGTAACCAGAAGGGTTGCAACACCAAACCATTCTACCTGGCATGTTTATATTTATATATTATTATCACCTAAGAGCTTCTAATGCTTTAGTAGCACTATTCAGTCAGTCTTTATGTATCAAGTGATATTGACAAGCAATTCTCCAAAAACAGCAGTCTGCAAGAATCAATTGTTCTTGATACATTAGCAAACGTAAAGAGCAGTGGTACTGATTGGGTAAGCATGTGTGAACATGAGGGCAAGCTTCTGGAAATTTCCGCTGTCCATCAGACCACATAGGTGTGACTGATGTGGTCAATCAAGCTCTGCTTTTAATCAATACTTTTTGCTGTACTGTAGTTTTCCAACCGCCCTCTGATCTCTGGTTTAAATGTGAAGTATGTAACAGAGTTAACTGTGTAGTTAAATTGTAAAAATGACACACATGACACAATATCGACCAGAAATGTCTGATGTTAATGAAAAATAAATAAACATACGAATGGCAACATTTTTCCCAGAACAGACTGGTCTATGAAATGTATTTTGCAGAATAACATTCTCTGTGAGCAAGTGATTGCTATTGTAAATCCTGCGCGTTTTGCTGTAATATGTTCACTGATAAAGCATTAAAACTGAAACATCAACATCCTCATATCTCAAACTGACACATATATAAGGGACGACTATGATAGGTTTTAGAATCTCTTAAACAAACAGATCTAAAATTTAGATCCATTTGTATTACAGATGTGAATTCACATGGATTTTTTTTTAATTAAGCATCATGTCTTACTATTTTTTATGTCAATCATAGGGGGCATTTAACATCTCTGGCACAGCGGGTTAATCTTTAACATTTTTCATCAGCACAGGGGTGTGACATTTTTGAAAGGGGGCAAGATCAGATAATGTGACGAGACCAGGGGGCAGCTGCTTCTCACATCATATAGGTTATACAATAAATTTGAAAAATGTAATTGTAAACTGACTCCTGTAAATGTATCATAGTCCTGCCATCTTGAGGTGAAGGGAGAAAATGCAAAGTGATTTTACTTGATTGACTAATATGTTTTGTTGGGCCACGTGTAGCGTATTACAATGGACCCATGGGCCATGGTTTTGAATGGCCCGCTGCCGAACTTTGTACATGTCAACCTTAGGCTCCTGGTATCCTCAGATAATGCAAAGCTATTGGGGGATGGGTCTGCCTGTGGGTGTTACATATCCAAGAGGAGGGGGTTGGGTTAAGGCTATAAAAAGTGGATAGATCCCAATGGGTACATGTGACAGGGAGAGGGAGCCACACAAAGAGAGTAGGGCAGAAGTGAAGAGGCGTCAGAAGGGGAAGAGGAAAAAAGCCAGAAGGAGACTTGTTTGAGGACTACTGTTTGACATAGGAGAAGGCACCACAGATTTTTCCAGGAGGTCTAAGCTTGATCTTGAAACGAAAAGAAGAAATGAAGGACTTAGTGCAGTCAGTAGAACTAGGTGTCTCTCAGCGGAAAAGAGTCAACGTAACACAACCCAGAGTTTGGCTGAAGAATGAAATTGTTCGGGTGGGACTCGCTGAATGCCTTTGCACATATGTCATGATGGTAAGAAAAGCTTCTTGTAATAATGACTGGTTTTATTAAACTGTCAGTAATATAGCTTCTCATATCCATCCCTCTGGTGACAAGTTCACTTTCCATTCATGAGCTCGTCTCTGTTTTGAACCTTGCTGCATGCTTATCTGTGCCAACCATGTGCCATTAATTATTAATGTGGTGCTCCTGACCCTGACAATGTGTCCCCTCTCTCAAAAGCACACACATGCACACAAGCAGATTTCAGTCACATGGTGGGGGTCATGGATGGGGATTGGTGGCTTCAAGTGGGTGAAACAGGAAATCTAGTGTTACGGGAGGAATGGTCAGGCAGAGGGCCACATGGAGAGGGTTGACAAAGTCACATGTTATATGTCAGCTGTTAAAATAAACCCCTCATTCAGAACCCTGGAAGAAATACATTTCACACTCACAGTGAACATATGCTGGACACAGCTTGTTGATAAGTACATGAGCACACATCGCTCGGCTTTACTCACTAAATAAACAGAAGTCACTCTTCACCTAAATACACGACTTTCGTAAGAGGAACCACGTTTCCTGTTTTTTGAATGAATGTTTTTCAGTGTCAGCATTCTTTCACTGGGGTCACAGCCTCTTTCACTGACGTTCAAGTTAGATGACAGTTTAGTTCACCTCAGTTCAGGCTCTGTTACACATACAGTACCGTAGTTAAACATTTCTAAACAAAACTCATTTTTCACTGACACTGCAGCTACCTAACTGATGCACTGACTTTAGTGGCACAACTGCGAATTAAAGGTCCATCTGTTTGTTTTTATTTTTAATTTTTAGATAGAATGTTTCCCTCAGTGGCAGATCTTCCTATAGGTGACATGGGGGGCTGCCTAGCACGCCACCACTCCCACAATTTCTTTATTTTATTTATTTGAATTTTAAAAAATCAATACAGAAATTGCTAAACTTTGTATAAATGTTGAATTTTTATTAGTTTTTGTTGGTGTTTGTATTTATTACAAAAATACAGTAAATACAAAGATCATAATACATTTTTTTTGGCAGGAGTGGGGCTTGCCTAAGGCGCCAAATGTGCTATGTCTGGCACTGGCTTTCCCAAATTACACTCTCTGGAAATTCCCCTGTAATTTCCTCCTTTTTAATTGCGTGATTTCTCCTCTCTGTGTCTAGGCGTTTGGCCTGGGGTCGGTGGCTCAGGTCGTGACAGGTCAAGGAGCATTTGGACAATACCTCAGCATCAACTTGGGTTTTGGACTGGGTGTTGCCATGGGGGTCCATGTTGGAGGGAAGGTCTCAGGTATGAAAGATGACCCTTATAAACCCTACTATCAAGAATAATTGAAAGTCATTACCAATCACTATTATCTGACATGTCTTCTTGCTTTATTGCTCTAACAGGGGCTCATATGAATGCAGCAGTTTCATTCACAATGTGCACGTTTGGCCGCCTTGGGTGGAAGATGCTGCCTCTGTATGTTTTTGCACAGTTTTTGGGGTCGTTTCTGGCCGCAGCAACAATTTACGCTGTCTATTACGGTGAGGGCAGACTGCATGTTCAAGCACACTCTACACTGAACACCTGTATTCTTACAGTTAAGGTCAAGATTAGCTCCCAAGGAACTATGGAACATTTCCCTAAAATTCTCAAAACACACCTGACCAATCAATCAGCTTTCAAAACAGACCTTAGCAGTCAATCAGCACTGAACTTGAACAGGGCTAGTGGCACTTGAACACTGGATAGAAAGAGACTACTTTTAAGGTAAGAAGTAATTGCATCATGCCAAAAAGTAAAGAAATCAGTCTGGAACTCAGGAAGAAGATAGTGGATGCTCATCTATAGAGAAGGCTATACTGCCATTTCCAAGTGTTTCACAGTATGTAAACAGCTGTCTTAACATTGCAAAGCACAAGGAAACAGGTAATGTTAGGAACGAACCTGGGCATGGTCAAAGGTGCAAGATTTCAAAAACTTTGGAGAGGAAAATAGTCAGAGATGTCAACAACAATCCCGGGATTTCTGCCAAGATGACTGGTGCTGAACTGGCCTCTTCTGGACTTGATGTTTCAAGGAAAATTGTTATGAGGATTCTTCATTGTGTTGGGCTTCGAGGTCATCGTCCAAGAACTCTGCTCACCCAGCGGCACAACAAAGCCGGACTGAAGTTTGCCAGTGAACATTAGAATCGTGTATTCTGGAAGTCTGTCCTTTGGTCTGATGAGACTAAACTTGAGCTGTTTGGGCACATGGGTGTCACTTTTGTCTGGCAAAGGAAGGGAGAGGCCTTCAACCCTAAAAACATAGGTACCACAGTATAAGATGGTGGCGGCAGCATAATGCTGTGGGGCTGTTTTGCTGCTTCAGGCACAGGGAACCTTGTTCGCTTGCATGGGATCAAGAAGAAGACGACTATGTTGAAGGATAATGTAAAGAAATCTGCTGCCAGTCAAGCTTAAGGTTGCCACTGGGTCTTCCAGCAAGACAGTGACCTGAAGCGTACATCCAAGTTGGTCTGAAACCTTTTGAAGGACAACAAAATCAAGGTCCTGGAGTGGCCATCTCAGAGCCCAGATCTCAATCCTACAAAGCATCTATGGCGGGAGCTCCAGGTTAATGTCCATGCTCCAAAACCATGCTATTTGGATGAGCTGGAACCATTTGCCATAGAAGAATGGGCTTAGATCCTCCAAGAGACATGTGCCAACCTAGTTAGGCACAACCACAAGAAGCTGTCAGTTGTGAGGTGGTAGACACTTTTGGTTATGGTCATTCACATGGAAACGCTAAGGGTTTTGGTTGATTTCATAAAGGGGGCTAATAATGTTGACCTTAACTGTATAGAATCTTATACATGTAATTCTTGCCACGATTTTTCTGATGTAGTCAAACATCTAAGAGTGTCTGTGTTGTCAATACTGTTTCCATATGCAGAAGCCATATTTGACTATTGTGGAGGAAACCTGACTGTAACAGGAGTTAAGGCCACAGCTGGTATCTTTGCCACCTATCCTGCACCATACCTCTCCTTGATGGCGGGATTTGTTGATCAGGTAGCTATGAAACCAGATTAAAGGATTGCAACTGCAAATCACTGTCATCCTACACATTCTGCACTGACCATTTTGCTTTGATGTGTTGTTTCTCACACAGCTATTTATGTGATGTTTTGATTTTTGTGCTTGCCAGGTGTTTGGCACAGCTATGCTGCTGCTGTGCTTGATGGCTCTGTCCGACCAGAAGAACAAACCAGCTGCGGCGGGAAGCGAGCCTGTCGTAGTGGGTCTCCTGGTGCTGCTCATTGGCATTTCTCTGGGCAGCAACAGCGGCTATGCTATCAACCCCACCAGAGACATCGGACCCAGGATCTTCACTGCCATAGCAGGCTGGGGGGCTGATGTGTTCAGGTATGGAGGAAAGATGTATTGGTTTTTATGGGAGGTTTTGCTGTTGTTACTGTACATGTCACTTTAACTAGGAGTTAGTTGAGGGCAAAATATCTCTGTTAATTATCAAATGACCCGTATAGCTTTTCCTCACATATTAAGAGGATGTTGCTTGTTGGCTGCTTGTCAACCAGCTGTAAACAACTATAGTAAACTTCCCTCCATCTTACCACATCCCAGATCTCCCTGCTCGTTTGCGTCATCCAGCGTATTTGTGCTGGCTCTAGGGCTGTTTGAGGAACTATAGATTGTACTTCCTCATTTCTGTCAAGGCTATTCAATGAAGGCTAAGGCACGCTCTTTGACCCCATGGGAGCTATAGGGTATGACTTGGCATACACTCGGCCTGACAGAATTTTGGGGTACTCTCAACTGGATGACGGCTGATATACAACAGAAGGTTTAAATATAGAAAGCATGTTTTTTTAAATGGTATTTTAATCCAGACCTTTTCATTAATATCAGAATTTTAATTCTCACCCATATCTTTATTTTACATGCAGAAATATTCCAACCTGCAGATGCTTCACTGACATAAAGCAATCGTCCACTGTGTTCTGTGATAGTGCGCCAGCTATTGATACTTTCTGCAAGTGCAGACCAGATTTTACTGCGCATGTGTTGTACCCCAATGATATGACAAGATATCTATCGCTCTCAAACTCAGACCAAACTCTAATCAAACTGTAACACTAGGCAGTACTGATCAAATATAAACCAAGATTCTGTTACTGTATTGCCTATTTGTCACCTAGAATGTTAATAGAAACATATTTTAATGCTCTGTTTGGCTGTAATACAACAGTTTGTGAACAGGAAGTCTGCATCCTTCTGTTTCCTGTAGTGCAGTAAGCAGTGCTAAAATATGAACAAAGATTCCATTACTGTGTCGTCCATTTCTCACCATTAATATGGACTAGCTACAAGATTGTTTGTTACCTGTTTGTGACCAGCAGACCGCCATGTTGTTACTGACCAGTGGGACTATTAATTGGTCTGATGCAGTGCAGTGCATTTTGGTAGTTGAAGTTTTCTCTCTCTCTCTCTCTCTTTTTTTTTTTTTACCTTTTAAGCAAAAGCAAATGCCACAGCGCTTTCCCCTTGTTTTCTCTGGTCATGTAGCACCAATTTCAAAAGGATCTGCAACTTTCTATTGCATAGACAGCCCAGTTTTAGGAACATCTTAAACAATGGCAATGGAAAAATGCTTTATTTAAATATTAATGCTTTCTTTTCTTGAATCTGCCCCTGTAACTTTAAATCAATTCACACTTATCTGTCTCTATCTGTGCAGGGCTGGAAACGGGTGGTGGTGGGTGCCTATAGTTGCCCCCCTTATTGGAGGAGTACTGGGTGCAGGGGTCTACAAGGCCTTGGTGGAACTGCACCACCCTCCCCTCTCTGAGCAAGGTGAGCGGGTGGTGAAGGACTTTGAGGAGGAGACTACCCCTCTGGAGAAACAGGAAAACATCTTTGCTAATGAATGTGTCTGAGACCCCCGACTACATAGAGCGTACAGGCTGCAAAGCTACGTGGACACCTGTATGCAGCCGAAACATTCCATGATGAAAACGCACCAGAGACAAATTGCTCGGATGGCGGACAGAAGAACTTTCACAATAAGAGAGAAGGGCTCAAATAAGGTTATGAACATCTCAAGCAGTTTTAAAATGATGGGTCTGTTTAATGGGATTAATTTCAACACCAGCCTTGGTTACTCCGTACCAGTGACTGCAACACATATAACATACATTATGGGATATTTTAAACTGTGATGCTGACATGTAGGGCTCCAATCCATTATAGTAACTACATTCAGGACAGAAGGTTAAATATTAAGGTCATTTTTATGCATGGAAGATGAAAAAACACATGTCACAGCTGATATTTCATGTTTATATTATTGAGGTAATAGCAGCTGATATAACCTTGGAAGATATAACAATCAACGGGAGACCACTTACATGAGCTTTTAAACCACAGTGTATATAAAGGAAAGTAAAGAGCCCCCATACATTGCACTTAAATAAGCATGTAGCTTAAGGAAAATAAAATAGGAACAGTGGGGGTCGGCTCCTCACAGCTTGAAAGGGCCTTCGCACAAACGAAGATAGTATACACATTGAACTCTCCAACAATCCAGTGCACAGCAGCCTAAAGCTAAAACGTGTAAATGTGTCTTGATTAACTTTGTAGAAGCTCCAAAGTACTTGAACCAAAAAGTTAATCCTAGATGTCTATTAAGTCTGCACAGCGGTATATATTTGGCATCAAGAGCCCTAAATGGATAAAGCGAGCACATTTTATCTCTGAATTCCTGGAATACAACCTGCTCACCTCGGTTAATTGATACGGAGTCATCAGAGCAGATGGCATTATACAAGAAATCACTGGGCCTAAACTCTGGCTCATTTTTATCTTTGGGAGATTTACACAGCACTGGTGAAGCACTGCAGTGATGCAGCAGTCACTGTGAGAAACTTGATTACCAGACTGATGGTTTATTGTCAGAATTTGATAATGCAACATTTCATGGTTCACATTTGCACGCACTCTAAAGTGATGCAACGTTTGATACTGTAACGCTGAGGTGTCTGTCGAGTATGTGCAGAAGTTTCCACTGAGGCTCGGTATCGCAGCTTTTCAGTGAATCGTGTGATCAATTTCTTTCTGTGGAACAATGAGTTTAAAATTGTAGACATATCAAGCACTTCTACTGAATTGAAACCTGCATAGTATTGTATTAATTTTTTGTGTTTCCTTCAATTTTTTTGAATTTTTGACGTAAAATTAGAGATGTGTTACTTACCGAATTTCATACCTCTTCTAAAATTGTATATATTATTGTTGTATGATACATAAAAAATTTAAATATTTACAACAAAGATGCCTAGTTATGATAACTACAGATATAAACTGTGTCTTTATTGAGTATTGATGGGTCCTTCTCATGGGTTACAGCAGTGGTACAGTTTATCACAACATGCCCTGATTATTTGTCACATGTCAACAGTGCATGATCATTTTTTATGAATTGTCTGATTTAAGTTACTGGTGAACACTATCAAACAAGGCTTTGAATAATGAATCTATCGGTGATGCACTTGGCTGGTAAACCTCAGTGCTTTAGCATGCCTCATTTCTCCATCACTAACACTTAACTGTGAAAGATAAACAAAAAAATATTAGTCTTATCACAATGTTCCATGTGTTTCGGAAAAAAATTGCTCTTATTGTGTGAAATCTTTAACATACACAAGGTTAGAAACATCTTTACACACGCCAGGTTGCCTGCACCAGCTGGAGCCACTTTAGCCTTGTGTTAAGCTGATAAAAAATGCTGGTTATGTATCTATGCAGACATGCAGCATTCCAAACTTAGTTTGGGACAACATGCTCCCATGGAGCGTAGAGAGGCTAACACGCCAAATCCAGCCAGTGATGGAATCGCAGGCTGCTCCTCTAAGCTGTGTTGGTTGTATAGACAGCAAAGTTCCTTGGATGGGAACAATCTCACCGCTTTCCTCCGCCGTGTCTTCCAGTGCTGCCTTGGCTCTTTGCAGTGCTCCCTTGGCTACACTGTGTCGACTGCTTCTTCTTAGGGACGGGTGTCTTAACTTTGCCTTTGAAGGCCTTTGTAGGATCCAGCTTGTTGAGATGGGAATCTCCAACAGGATCAGCCAAGCTGAGCTCACTGCTGAAAGTCAGTGGCTGGTACAGCGATGCCCACTGCTGTAGAGGGAACAGGAGGTAGACAGTTTACAATGCTGTTTAGAGTTTTGCACACTGAAGGAATAACACAAAACAACAAATACAATGTCTACAACTTTCTTTGCCAAATTCCCAGAGATATTTGGCACACAATGCATAGAAGTAAAAGACAGTAAGGAGGTGGAGACTTAAAGGACTAGGCCGCAAATGTCCTATTTCAACACTTTTATGCTTTGTGTTAATGTCTTAAAACTTTGAGTGTTGCCTCATGTTGATAAAGTGTTACATCTGCCAACATTGTAGTATATTGTAGAGGGAATAGAATGAATAAAATATATTTTATACATCTGCAATGAATCTGCTTTGAATGTTGTTAACAACTGAAACTAAACATGGGTGATAAATTCTGAAAGACTTTTAAAAGATCAAATACACAACAAAAACAAAGAAAATAAATTTTGAAGGTGCCATTTAGAAAGAGTGATTACGTACTTTGGCTTGGGGGCTAGGGCCATATGGAGTGAAGGCGTACTGCCACTCAGGCAGACCCAGGTGGGTGATCATCAGTCGGTAGTAGGAGGTGAAGGTTGCCGTCAGGAAATGCCAACATAGTGAGCGGTCAAGGAACCAAATTTCACTCTGCTGGGCTACCACACCTGAAAAATACAAAGATAAACAACTAAATGATAGTTTATTCTAAAATAGATAAAATATTTATGTCCTATTAACTTTGTTTTTTAGAAAAATCATTCAAGTTGCAATTTGTGAATACAAACAAAACACCTGGAGTGCAGTTTTTGTAGACTAGACACACTTTGCCATTCCCACTGCAGGAATCCAGCTCGAAGATGCGGCTCCGGGCATCAAAATGGGGTGCAGCAGGAGCATGCCCCGTCCCTGGCAGATAGCATTAATGAGTCTTGAATAAATATTTACTTTCCGATCAACATTTCATTCATTAGCCTGCTTTCTGCCCAACTGAGCACACAAACAGACTTAATCAAACTTGACATGGTGTAATTGTAGAGTTGAGCCCGCGCAAGGATCTGACAGGTGAGGTTTACCACTCTCTGTGTTGCTCTCCTCCCAGTCCAGGTCGGCCAGTGAGGGTGCATTGGGTAAGGAGAATAATGATACTGGTTGAAGGAGTGGGCACAGCCTGGCCACACTGTTAATCATCATGCACCCAAGGGGAACACACTCGTCTGAAAGGCACACAGTTATGACATACACATAAGTCTTTGGTGAAAGAAATTGCTGGAGCTATTTGCATTCACCCTTATCATGTAATCTTAATAGTATCCTTAAATTAAAACTTATGTGAGAGTGGTTTTATTACAGACAGAACATAAAACTAATGAGGTCACCTACTGTCTAGTTTAATGCTCCAGGTTAGTGTAAACCCATCAATGGTCAGATAGAAATCTCGCAGGTCCTCTGGCAAAATACAAGTGTTTTTCTGGGGAATAAATACAGCAGGTTCACATGATAATTATGTATAACCAGACCTCATTTTAATGTCTTTATGGTGTCCATTTTTCACCTGTTCCCACGACAGCAGGCTCCTCTTCTCTGCAGGCTCCCTCTCTACAAAACGCACATCGACCACACCAGGCATGTTCTCTGACACAACAGGGACAAATTCAGAAAATGAATTAACTGTCCAGTGAAACATGAATCTGTCTGCTAGCTAACAACGTTAATAGCTAGTGTCAGAGCAAAAACCCATAATACACACCGAGTATTCGAGTAATGCCAAGCGTCAGTCTCTCAGCCACACCTTTAAATGCCAAGCTATCTTTTATCTCTTCCATTTGGAAGACCGCAATCACAAATTTGTAGAAAACCCTGAGAGCATCCTCTGCAGGTATCTGCACTGCACCGTTCACCTCTCTCCACAGAACTCAGCTGGCAACAAACAGGAAGCGACAACAGCTCTGACGCAGAATTGACACATGTATCAGCCAATAGAAGCACGCCTTCACGTAGCGTAGCCAATTGGCTGTTGAGTTGAAAGAGAAAGGCGGGACTATAATCCCTTAGCAACGCTTGGCTCCCAGGGAGTGGTGGCGGTTGTTTCAACATGGCGGCAGCGGCAGCAAAAAGTGGAAACTCGGGGATATTTTGGATGAATGGCGGTAGGCTTACATTTATTAAAATGCTCTAGCATCCTTTGCCATTCGTATGCATTTTATGTAAAGTTATAAAAAGTTTTCTAGAGGGTCTCACACATGGTACTTTTGTGTCAACGCTGGGAAGTTGTTATTTCTGAGGAAGTGAGACAGCTAGCTTAAGTTAACGTATTGATACTTACGCGTAACGGTAATTGGTTAATTAAATGTGAAGTTACGTCTGTAAAGTTACGTTAACGTTGCCTATTTTATGTTGAAACATGGTGATGATAGTGTTAATGCTCACTGTCATTACCAAGCAGCCCTGTTCAGCATTTAAGGAGTTAGACAACGAGCTTTTGTTTTGTTTCTAACGTTACGTGATTGTAGGGCACCAGCTATTTGTTTGCCCTAAAACACGGGAGGAGGGTATTGATTAGACAGTTAGCGTTAGAAAGAACATGCCTTAACAAACTTTAGTTTCATTTTACTGACCGTTCACTTCTCTATCTGTCTTATTTTTGCCTTCACACAGTGTCAGATGAGGAACAGCCTTTAGTGTTTGTTCCTGGTGAGTCTCAGTGGTGTTTTTTGGACAATTTCTGAACACAATTTGAAATAACTATATAGCTGGGGAAATAAGAATTAAACACATCAACATTTTCCCATTTCCAATGCAGCTATTCACATGAGATTTAGACCAGACATTGGGATTAACTCAATTAAACTATACAGATAGAAAAATTGTAATATTTCAATCCATACAGAAAATCATTGACAATAAAGTGGATTGACACAGGAACAAAGTATTGGACATGGTTTGTTTGCAATGGCCGCTTTCTGTATAAGGAAACCAATGTTTCACAGTGTTTGGGGGGATTTGTGCCCATTCTTCCACACAGACAGTCTTCAAATCTTGTAGATTGTGGAGGGCCGCTGGTGAATCTTGATCTTTAGCTTCATCCACAAATGTTCTATTAGGTTTAAGTCAGGTTGTTGACTGTGCCATTCAAACACCTTTATTTTCTTCCTCTGGAACCAATACTCAGTCTTCTTTGCAGTATGTTTTGGATTTTTGTCCTGCTGGAAAGTCTTCTTTTATCCTCATCATCGTGGTGGATGGCGATAGATTCTTCTCAAGAATTTGCTGGTGCATGGCTCCATTAATCTTCTCTTTGATAATTTTGACTCTGCTGGTGCCAAGAGAAGAGAAACACCCACATACCATGATGCCTCCACCACCAGACTTCACTGTAGGTGGGATATTTTTAGAGTAATATACAGAGCCATTTCTCCTCCAAACATGACCCATTGTATTGTTGCCAAAAAGCTTGCTTGGAGTTTGCTACATGACATTTGGAGATCCTCTAGATTACTGGGAGAATGTAGTGTGGTCAGATAAGACAAAAATGGAGCTTTCTGGCAACAATAAAATACGTCTTGTTTGGAGGAAAAATGGCTCTGTGCATTACCTAAAAATACCACAATTACAGTGAAGATTGGAGGTGGAAGCATCGTTGTATATGGCTGTTTTTCTTGGCACCGGCAGATTTTAAATTATCAAAGAGAAGATTAATGGAGCCATGTACCAGCAAATCCTTGAGAAAAATGTGTTGCCATCCACCGGGATGATGAGAATAAGAGGAAGGTAGACCTTCCAGCATGACAACTATCCAAAACATACTGCAAAGGAGACGGTGTATTGGTTCCAGAGGAAGAAAATAAAAGGTGTTTGAGGAGGCGTCTTAAAGCTGGCATTGCAAACATCTCCTCCATGTATTGAGTTAGCAATACATGGAGGAGATGTTTGTGTCGTTTCAATAAAACGACACAGATAAAGAAACTGTAACATTTAAATACAGAAAAAAACTGTGTGCAATTAAGTGGAATAATAGCACACAGTTTTTTTCTGTATTTAAATGTTACAGTTTCTTTATCTGTGTCGTTTTATTGAAGTAATACCAATGTCTGGTGTAAATTTTATGTGAGCAGCTGCATTGGAAATAAGTTAAATGAAAAAATGTTTATGTGTTGAATATTTATTTCCCCCGCTGTATGTAGATCATTTACACATAGAATCCTCTTCTTCTGTCTTCCCACGAACTGTCTCAGGAGTGGATGGAGAGGTAAAGACTCACACCCCTTTCAGCTTGGGACCAGGCAGCACCAGTACATCCAGTAACAGAGATACCAAGATGCGAGCCAGGCGTAGCTCTGACTGCAAGACAGAGACCACACTAAAGAAAGGTGGCAAGAAACTGAGTCACTTACAAAGTGAGCGCTCAGGGGTTTATACCAAGGAAAAAGTGTCAGTCCATCATAGTGCTGCTGCAGCTACAGAGCACACCCTCTCACCAGCCTTGGGTACTTCTCTCCCCTCGACACAGGTAAACTAATGTTTTATGTTGGGTACTTTTCTTTTCCCTCCATGGGTGTAAGACGAAATGTGTGAATATGGAAGAGAGCATAAGAATAATCTAATACAAGGGTATTTTGAGACAGAATTTCGTTATTAGTTAGTGTTAATATCTTTGAATACTTGCTAACCATTCTTTGCACAGGTTTTCCCTGAGACGAGCAGAGCTAAGAGCCAGGTCTGTTTGAAAGACCTCTGTCCTGAAGATAAGCGCCGGATTGCAAACCTCATTGAAGAACTAGCCAGGTACCCAGCAGTATATGCCACTGAACTCTAAGACAGTGATAAAGTTCATATGAATGTATGAATGGAACAATTTATATTTGGTGTCTTTTCATCCCTTTTCACACATGGATTGCATAATGTAGACCACCTATCTTTTAACACCGTTAATTCCTGTTCTCCAGAGTGAGCGAGGAGAAAGAGGAGTCAGTACAGCGTCTGAAAGATGAACAGGAAAATTTTGAGTGCAAGATCCAGCAGCTGGAGCAACAAAACCTGATCATTGTACACGAGAGGGAGAGTATCCTTTCAAAATAACTGAACAAACAAAAACACAACAGTGAGTTGGATTCTCTCACCCACCCACTTTTTGCAGTGGTGGGTGAGGTGATTTGTCGTAATTGCCATATTGTTTTTTTGTTTGTTTGTTTTTTTTTAAATGAAATGGTAGAGCATTTAATGTGCGGTCGCAAGTAGCAATACTAAGTCGTAGTGGAACAGTGAATAAATGCACTTCACCCACGCTGGTTTAAGTCCCACATCCTCCTTTTTAGTGTTTTTGAGTAATTTTCAAAGCACATGGCTATGTTTAATGGTTTAAAATATGCTCCATGCTTTGTTGATTGTTGCAATCATGGTGTATTGATTGCTGCAAACTGTGTTGCATTGTTATGAGAAAGCCAGAGGTCCCTCAAGAATTCCAGGGTATGATAGTTTCATCAATTTTGTAATTGTTACCAAGATGTTTTTATAACTAGAATATGATGGTGCAGTTGCATCATTCTATTCTTTAAAGAAATCCCTGTAGAAAACATATTTACCCAGAATGTCAGATGTGGTGCATTAAGATTTAACATTGAACACACCCCAAGAGATTTCGCTTATTATCCCAAATTAAACCATAAATGGGGGATCATTCAGTAAGATCGTCTGTTATAGTCTTTGTTTGGAATAAAAACTGTTGCCAGTTCTTCATAGTACACTGGAACATATCCCTAAGATACACATCTCTATATTTTATACAGTATTTTGTCGGCTGTATGGTTCCATGGGTGCATGGGCTATTCCATAAGTTAGTCTGCAGGGGGCAGTGTTGTCTTAGGCAAAGCCATGTTGGCCAAGACCCTTCAATTTGATACAAAAGACAGAGAAATAGAGCAGATTGAGATTCATTTGAATGATTTGATGCCTGCTGCAGATGTATTTTGCAAGTGCTTGTAGCTTATCCGCTGTTGTGTACAGAATCAATTTCAAGGTTGGAGCCGTGGCCCGAACCATCTAAATCATCATATCATCCAAAGATGAATTCTGATATTTACTGCTTTCACCACAATGTGTTTTTGTAACCCTCCCTGAATGTTGAACGTTAACTGTAGACTATATCTCTCAGTTCCCTCTCACAAAATGAGATCAGGTAGGTCACCAGCTCATTCTTGATCGTCTAGCATGAGGTTAGTGCTTGAATTACAGTGATAGTATGCTGTTTATCGCACCCCACAACCCACCTACTGTCTTCATAACAATTCCGCTCAGGTCAAACCAGAACATGGCCAGCAGTCAATTTAGGTTAAAAACACTGCGAAATATGAAGAGTAATTGACCCCGCTGGTAAATTGCACGATTGGCAACGGCAGCGGGGAAAATTAGGAAAGCACAACTCAATTAAAGGCAGTTTGGCTCGGAGACTTGGCATTTACACCAAACTTCTAAACTCCATTAAAAAGGTATTTGAGAGGAAAAAGTGTTAGGATCCAAGCACCTCAGGGGGGATAACGCAGTCTTTTAAAGTGCGTGCAGGAGTCATGAAGGCCCTTCTCAGGCAGAAGGTTCCGGCACTTCTCTGAAAGGTTAAGGAGACACCAAAGGCAAACACACTGAATGAGAGTCTTGTCAAATTTAATTCCATTACGCCTCAGTTTATCTTATCTAAGCAAGATTCAGGATTGTCAGGGTTATAAAGAATGTAGGGCTATACCTTAGCCCCAAGCCACCTAGGATGAGAGGGAAAAAGTACCCTTGATATTTAGGGTGTTCGGCTGACATTTGGAACTGACTGACACACAGGACTGAATTTGTGTTTCAGATAGGAAGGATGCCTTTTGTACTTCAAGGCATGTTGGCATGGGCAGAAGTCAAGGTGGTGTTACTAACACTTGCTGTATCCAGAACAAGGCACAGCAGGCGCTAGAGCTAATGCCATTTATTGAGTTGAAACAATTGGAGGGAATCCTGAGGCCATGGAGAGAGGGGAATAACAGCCCTGTTTGAATATGTCATTGAAAAGTGCTACATGTTGTGATAGAGGATTGTCAGAGAAGAATCCATTTTTAGCTGACATTTCCAATGTGGAAATCTGGTTTTATCAAGTGTGCTTTTTGTGATATGCGTGCATAAGAAGATAGATTTTGGAGATTTTTTTAGCGCTTTGTTTTTAGGTAGATTGAGCCCCTAATATTTCCTGACGTCATGATCATGTTGTCATGATCTGATTTGGATGTTTTGTATCTTGCCTTTATTGTAGGAAACAGATATGCGGTTTAAGCCATGTGCTGTGTAAGTGCACGCTATCTATTTAAGGTTTTAAACAAATTAACCTAAATTCTAGTCTGTTACTTTATGAAAACTGTACCTTGGGAATACTGTTGACACTGCCAAGAAATATGGAAAATAACTGTAACTTTAACTGGTTAATTTAAAGGTATGCTAAGTAGGAATTGTCTGTTTCTGTTTGTAAAAACAGTATTCAGACCCCCCCCCCCCCCCCCCCCCCCCCCCACACTGCTGTTGTAGCAACGTACCAGGAAAAGCAAATACTTGAACAAGCTAACTGCTGGCACTCACTATATTTGTGTTTTTCTGTGCTGTCTGTGATTTTTGTAGCTTCCTCTTGGATGCGTGCTGCTTATGGTCTGGCACCTGGTCGCTACCTTTTTATGAAGCCCTTACCGTGCTCGAGGCTACATGGCACAACCAAAAATGTCCCGACCACAGCAAAATAATAATGAAATACAGGCCGAAGGCAGGATCTCTCCAACACACTGCCATGCAATTTGAGTGGGTCATAATAAATGATTGGCTACATTTAAATGCACAAAATATTCAGATGTTTGCCCTTATTCCAAAAAAAGAAAATATTTCCACTAAGCTGTTTAAATGGCTAATGAAAGTAAATATTCTACTTATATTCCCATTCACAGTCAGACATGCATACTCACATAAAAGTGCCATAACATGTTGTTTTATCATGTTAAAATATTGGTAAGTGGAACAGCTGTAGCCATTTTGTGTCTTTGTGTCAGAATAGGATTTTTTCACAGTTCTTCCATTGTTGATGGACTTCTTAGACTGTGCAAACACGTCCTCCCTTTTTCGTTCCTTCAACTACCTTCTTGAAAAGGTCACCATTGGAAAGAAAATGTGCATATCTAAATGAGTATTGATTTCCAAGTCTTTTATAATCTTTAAAAGTAGTTTCTCTGTCTTACCCCAGCCTTGCAAACTGTTAGCTAGTAAAACACGTTCATGACAAGGCACATAGCTGACCGTATACAGGCACATGTGTCATCACAAACTGCGGTAAAAACTCTAACTGGTGCGCATATTCAGAATGAGCTGTATACATGTCCAGAGAATGCTCCTAAAACCTGAATAATATCGACATATCCCACATGTATAATTCTCTTCTGTATGAGCCTATACATTGTTTGTTTAGGAAAATCCTGCATAGTATGCCTTTTAAGAACAATTTTGTGAGCCCCTCATTCTGTACAACTAAATAGCAGCAAAGTCTGTGTCCATGGAGAGGTTTAGAAAAATATAAACACACTGAGCTGCTGTCATTTGAAGTTTAACCTTGTAAACAAATATAATTCTATGAACTGGAGTATTAGAGTAAGGTTTATGTAATTGTTGACTAAATCAGTTTAAATTCTTAATTGAATATAATAAAATCAAATTGAACCAATCTTGGGCTTAATGTGAAATTAATAATGCATAATGCATTGACTCTTTGCTGAAACAATCAAAATTTAATTGAGTTGTTGTTGGCACACCAATACAATGCATGGCCTCTATTTTTGGCTTTTTGAATTGTCCTCTTTTGCAGATGTGCAGTCGACATATTCTTTAGACAAAAGACAGTTTGTACAGATGTCAAGTGCAATGATTTTAAAACTGGTTACACATTTTAGTCGTCATCGTGGCAACAAAGATGGCTGAGAATAGTTATGATGAGACTGGTTTTCTCAGTGTTTGCTCTCAGAATTTTAAAGGCCTTTTCAAAATAATACTTATCTGACGTTATTTGTGGGTTTATTGTGTGACTTGCACTAATGTCTCTTCTCTAGATTCAGTAGTATTGAAGCAGTTATGTAAACTGTCGTCTTCTATTAATTCCCCGTCATTGCTTCCTTACACACACATTCATACACATCAGTCTCCGCCCCCATTTCTCTCACATTCCTGCTCAGGCTCAATCTGTTTGGCACAGTGAGCTAAAGCAGGCTTTAAAATATTCCCCTCTCCTGTGCAAATTTGTTCCACCTTGAAGTGGATTTCATTATTTCATTTGAGCCTCAGCCTGACAGGGAAGTGAATCATTTTGACAGGCCCCGTCTGAAGCCTCTTCAGCCCAAGCCCTTGATTCTGAGTATTTTTGGAGCAGAGGGGAGGAGTAAGTCATTGTTGGCACTTTGCAGCTCTGATGTAAACTAGGGGCTTGCCGAGTGCTTGGCCCCCATTGGCTGATGTCCAAGGCTGTGGAAGAAGCATGTTTAGTGTGGCGACGGGCAGAGAGGTGGAATCTTATCAGTGTTGCTCCACTCGGTTCAGATTACCTAGCGCTTGGCTGTCGACTACCTGCGTCAGCTTGTCAACACATTAACACATGTTACCTTCAATTATGGCATTAGGATGCTATGATGCTGCAGTCCTGTTGGTACTGTAACACAGACAGTCTTCATGTGTGTATTTTGGTCTGTGGGCTCCCACCATAGCCAATCTGTATTCCAGTGTACTGTACTATATATCTGTGTCTATTGGGAAACATTTGTTTTAGGCATGAGAAATCATGTGGAAATGGTTTTTCATGCCAATGCTGAAATATGAGCAGCATGCATTTTTCGACTCAGCAAACAACTCTCTATCTTGGACTGAGGTGAGGTGGAGCTGTACGAGCATATTCAGTATCTCCCCTTCAAGACCCTTATTCATGATGTAGAAGAAGACCTACCAGTAAAGGTTTACATGATGTGATATCCTTGTGATGTCCATATAGAACTACTTCCATGGACATTATCAGTGCAGCGGTGGAGGAGGCTTAGTTAGATAGAGGGTTCAATCAAAGTGTTTCCTCACATTTTCCTAATGTTTATGGAAGCTGCTGCATTGCATTTGTCTGGTGTCTGGTCCTCAATTCAAAGCCGTCCCCGCTCTCTTCTCTTTCCCTCTGTTTCATTTCCACAGCCTGATTGAAGTCTTCTAACAACCAAAGTGTTTTCTTATGGAGTGTTCCGCCAACTATTCCTTCAATAAGGCTCTACTTTGAACTTTGATTTTCTTTTAAAATGGGGGCTTTTTTTCCCAAACGGATGCTGAGAAACTCATCAGCTGGGGGAGCAGGGCCACCATCATAAAAAGATATGGCCTGGAGGAACACACTTTAAGGTCAGCTTGGGCGGGAGTGTGTGCGTGTACCACTTTCTTTATTGTAGTGTTTGTGTGTGGGCTGTTTACAGTGCAGGTGGGGAATTTGTGCTCTCATGTCTCGCTGTGTTTGTGTGTGTGTGTGTGTGTGCACTAGGAAGTGAGAGTCAGACCGAGGTTGATTATTGAATGTGTGCGAGTGTGTCTGTGTGTAGTCTCCCCATTCTCGTGCTCATTATCTTTGTATGTGCTGGTGTGGTGTGGTGCTGCCACTGTCATTAGTGGGCTCCTGAGGCGCAGCAGTAGTTCCGCTCCAGATTAGTTTTCTTGTGTCTGCCAGCTCTCTGTCTGGCAGATAGCCTGGCACGGCACAGCCCAGCTCAGCTCAACACAGCTTGGCCCGACCCAGATGGTGAAAGCTCCGTGCCACAACAACAACTTTGATTTTGCTGGCCTCTTCTCCCTCTCTGTTTTCAACTTTGCTGTTCCCTCTACTTTTCTGGTCCAATGTGTAATTGATTGCAGAAACAAGGGTTTAATTCAGATTGTCAATCTAAATCCACTCTCTTTTTTCCATTTAAGTTGCATAAAAGAACTTTCTCCTTACCTTCTCAGTACAGCCACTGTGTTCATTTTCATTTTTACTTCATAGAACTATTTCCCTAAAAATGTTTGTGAAAATATTTAAGCCTGCACAGGATTTCTCTCAGCTGAATGCAGGGGAGGGTTTTAATGTTTTAGGCTAAAGGTTTTGTCTTGTTATTTTCAGTTTACTTGTTGTTTGTTAGTTACTTAACCCTTGGTCCTCCAGGCCTGCAGCAGCAGTACAGAGAGTGCCAGGAGCTGCTCGGACTCTACCAACAATACCTTTCTCAGCAACAGGCGAAACTTAACCAGTCCATCGCCCAGCTCAGCCAGGCACAAGCCCATAGCAAGGTATGGTATGGAACAGTGTGGGTGGGTGGTAGACTGCAAATGCGTGTTGTAGCAGGTAGTGTTGTCAGAAATATCGATTAATTAATACACATTCTTTCTTTCTTTTTGAATGTTTAGTTGAGTCATTCTTCTGTTCTCTGCTACTAACCAAGTAAGAACGGTCATCAGGCCTGCTCCTATATGAAGGAGAATAATTATACACACATCACATAGGTGCAAGGCTATCAAAATACGGTGTACATGAAGGAAAGAATAACACCTGCACACTTGCTCCTGTTTCAGCCATATTTAGAGAATACTCCTGTTTCCCATCCGTCAGGCACTCGGGCACAAAAATGTGCAGTGGCAACACATGCTACAGCACATTGTCCCATGGCCAAGTGCCATAATAATGCATAACAAAGCACCGTAGAAGTCCACAACAATCACTGGTTCGATATGACTACAACATAGTGAAAACTCTCTCAAGGTGACACTTCAGAAGCGAAGACGCCTCTCTGGCTTCAGCCCCTGTAAGAATAGATGACTTGGCCATCCTCATTGTCTTGCCGTGGCTCTGAATAATGTGTGTTTGCCTGCTCTCTGACCCTCAGCAAATTAGTCACAGTCTCATCCCCAGTCAACTATAAGATGGGCTTTCCCTCCTTATGTTTATCTCATAATGTTTCTGACCTTGGCTTACCTGCCAGTTATGCTCACTTGGAAATTGTCCTCTTAATCTTGTGGCCACTGTCCAGTTTACAGTTTTGAAGGATGATTTGCATTTGTGCCGCTATAAACCCAGCCCCACCCTAACACCATGCCTATAAAGCTGCATGGTGAAAGCAGCACATTTGCAGAGCAGCAGCGGCGGCATGAGTCCTCTGTCACTTTCTACACAGGATGTGTTCAGGCACAGTACTGCTGTGTATTGTCACCCGCGTGTTGGCAGCACTCAGAGCTTAATACACAATCACTGTAGTTACGAGCGTAAAATGGGAAAAAAGTAGACTTTAAGACTAAAAAAAAAGCTTTAGGTCATGGTAGCCCACACAAATTGGAAGTGATATTTGAGCTCTTGTGAAACAGCCCTCACAAGCACACGGGGAAAGCTTTTACTGCACATTGCAACATGAGCAAATTAGGTTGGTTAGTGACTCCTTATTCAGTATTGGTAAATTTTGGTTTGTAGCCCAGCTCTACATTAGGGTTTTATGGAGCAGTCTAACGTTTTTGGCTGAAATACTCCATCAATTTTTCAGAGGCTTCCTAAATTGGCCAAAATGCATTCATTGTCCTCTTTGTTCTCTATCCAGGTGCTCAGCGGTGAGGAAGCCCCCAGCAGAACTTCTGCTAGCAGAGCTAATGGCTCAGGCTTTGATGGCTCATACCTCAGCCTCGCTGCTACTCGAGCACAACAGCCTCAAGTGCACAGGAGCGGTGGTGGAGGAAAGGCAGCAGTACAAACCCTAAGCAACTGTGCCTCTCAGTCCTGTGCAAGTGAATTCAGTCCAACTGATGGGTCGATCAAACAGCATAGGAGTCAGAAAAGGGGGAGTAGGGAGCCACACTCAGAGTCCCATCACAGATGTGAGCACTGCCAAGGCTGTGGTCAAGACAGTGGCTATGGAACACGGCAACGGAAAAATGTCTCTCATCTTGAGAACGGCCACAACGACACCTTTAATCCTAAAGATTGGAAAAGGTACAGTAGTACTCTGTACAGTCATGATCTATAGTCTCACATGATGGCATTACTTTCCTGTAGTTTTAATGAAATTGTGCATTTTATCAAGTCATACACAAGAAAAATGTCAGGACATTACGCTAATGAAATGTGTATTTGCACACAGGCTCCACAGCGGGAATGCCACTGGCTCAGAGGCCAAGGAAGGCTTGACCAGGCCTCTGCTGGGTCACGAGGACTGGGAGGAAAAGAGGCACCAGCTGCTGCTGCAGAAGATGCAGTTGGAAATGGAGAGAGAGAGGCTGCAGGCACGGCTGGCTGAGCAGGAAGAGAGGCTCAACAGACAGAATCAGCAGCTATGTCAGTCGCGTCTTGATTACAGCAGGTAGAATACAGACGCCAATGAGAAATGAACCGTATCTGGTCACATTGCTAGCTTACATTCGGAGGCACAAATTGGTAGTTACTTCTCATAGTTAGTGGCCAGATAGATAGTTATGACTATCCAAGAAGTAATTACCTGTCTGTGTTTAGTCCCTTTTTTGTTTGCCCTTTTACTTTTCATTATCTGTTATTTCAGACCAGTAAAACCTCAGTCCATTTTCTTCTTCTATATTCTTGTTAGGTTTCAGCAAGCTACTCAATCTGATCTCAGTAGGTCAAACACTAAAAATGGAGATCTCCTGCCGGAGGGTCCCTCCCACCAAGATTTACCTCCCAGGTAAACCAAGGCAACGGGTAGACAGGAAGACAGACACTCACACTGCAACTCTTTTTTCACATACAGGCTCGCTCACACACCTTACACATCAAAAACACACATATACACACACGAACATCCATATACTCATGTCACCACCTTAATATTTTGTGTCTGTGGTCTACAGTGCGTGTGAAGATGCAGAGGTACATCCTGCAGGACAGAGCTTGCATAGAAAACACTCCCAAACTGTACCCACTCCTCTGGACAATAACAATGGTAAGCTTGTATTTTCAGTTAATCAGAACTATGTGTGTACAGGTCTACACACAAGATGAAAATCTTGCCTCAAAACATGAAAGACTTAGGCCTTTCAAGAGTTGGATTTATTTAAACTTGAGTATTTTAGTACTTTCATATACCTGTAAAACTTAGATAAAGAACTGTATATCACCAGGGTAAGTTTCTCAAATGTCTTGCCTGTGTTGCTCTCAGCCTTGTTGCTCTTGCCTCAAATATAACACTCCTATCTTGCATCTCTCAGCGGACGCCTTAGAGCGGTCCAGAAAGGACATGGCCACATCTCCTGCTAAGTCCCCTGCAAGCCTGAGTAGGCCCATCTCATTGTCTGTGATCCAGAAGTCTCCTGAGGCTAGGTAACACATCTTTACGGAACACAAATGAAGCATTTATAAAGATTTACCTTTTATTCTAATAGTTTAAAGTTAAGTGAAGCATTATTTATTAAGCTGCAGAAGCAGTAGGACTTCAACAAAGTTAGAAGTGTTAGTTAACCTAGTAGAGTCAGTTCACAGAAGTGTGTGGTTAAATTTAACAGAACCAAAGTGCCAGCCAGAAGAAAAGACTCAGCGCGCAGTGAGCAACAATGAAAAACAGCACAGTTAAGAACTTGAAAGATCCAGGCACAAATCTTTATGCAGAATTTCAAACTAGTGCAGAACAAAGCTTTCTTCAGGACTAACAAGGTTTTCTCTTCTACGGGAAAGTCTGAGTGAGTTTTCTTTGGGCAGGCTACTTCTGTCTTGTGGGGGACATTGGGAAGATTATTTGCAAGCTGTCAGGCTTCAGTATTTTATTTGTTCTCTCTTACCTCTTAAGGCAATTGCCGTTTCTTCCTCTAGTTGTGAAGAAATATTAACAATAATGAAACGTATAAATATAGTACAAATAAGAAATATGAATCTGGAGGCTTTAACTGGGCTCGCAGTTGCTGCAGTGTTGGAGGCTAAATGATGTCTTTTCTTAGTCTAGCTAACTTTTCGAGCTGTGAGAGGCTAAATGAAGCTTTTTACTGGGCTAGCTAGCGCTGTGGCCAGCCTGTCAGGAGACATGCTGCGTTCCATTAGTCGGCCTAGCAGGGACCCTGCAGCAGGTGTAATTGAACAGACTTCTGGATGCACACACTGCCCTCCCTTCTCTCTCTGCCACAGTAATGAGACAGAGAAAGCAAGAGTGAGGGAGAGATGTTAAAAGTGTGTTTGAGGGTGAGTGAGGGGTGAGGGCATTGGATAAAGTGAGAAATGGGAAGCGAGGAAAGTTAGAGCAGGTTGAGACGGATAGAGAAGGAAATGGCGAGAAAGACGTTAAGAAGGTAGAGGAGTTTTGAGGACAGGGATGAATCACTGAGTGCAAGCATCAGACTTACCTAAAAAGGAAAGGACATTCATTACCTTTTTTTTTTTTCCTTACACTCTTTACACGGAATGGTGATTAACCTGACTATGTGTCATCTTACCTTCTGTGTGTGTGTGTGTGTGTGTCTGTGTGTGTGTCTGTGTGCAAAAATATCAGTTGCCGAGAAGCAATTTGTATCAGTGGTGCTGCAGACTTTTATTCTTAAAAATTACAATTCTGAAAGTTGATCCAATTTGTTCTTGCATAATGTCAGATTTTTTTTGTAAAAGTACTGGTTAACAGGAGATACAGTATTCAGAGATGCAGTCAGAGTTTTCGACTTTCGATGAGTAACCCTTAAACAAAGCAGTGCGCGGTCCAAGCTGAACTGTGAGCTCCAGCAGATGCCCATTAATTCCAGCAGGGGACCCGGGATATCAGATCTTATTACCATCCATTTACACCTCCAAAGCCTATTAAAATTGTTGGACTCTTCGTTACACACAGTGTTTTTATTTTATTTATTTTTTTTACAACCAGTAATGAGGAAGTCTGCCTCTCAGATGCCTTTTGTGGTTTTCTTACAACATGTTTTTTCATGTGCATCTCTTAAAATAGTTGTAATCCTTTGGTAATCCACTGATTTGGATTAGACATTTCTTTTTCTTAAAAGTGTTTAAAAAATATCTGCATGAAAATAGTTTGAAAATTTAAGCTGGATAAATTGCAGTGAATGAGATAAGACAATAGTGTATGTAATGGTCCTTAGCTCATTTTAGGCCAGTTTGGCAATGAGTAACCAAAGTTTTTCACTTCTATTCATTTTCTTGTGCTGAAATCTAAAGAATTAGTCATTAGTGCCCCGTGTTATTGCCATAAATATGTTATTGTAAAGTGTTAACATGACAATAACTTCACAGAATCTTACTAATTTAAGTTTTAAGAATAAGAAGTGACATTAGGCCTGGGCAGCATCTGTTTTTCGTACCTTTATACCTTTCTGAAATTTGACGGTATATGACAGTATCCGTGTGTGGTGCTATCCCCACCCCTGATCGTCGAGTTTGCTTCATTCCGCAAGCTCTCTCAGCTTTTTCAGTCTAATAAATGAACAATATTAACTTATAAAATGGCAAGAACATTCATTTTCTGAAACCTATTTTCCTTATTAAACAGAGGAATACCCTCTGAATTCAAGTTTCTCTCTTTCGACTTTTAGACTAATTGCCTTGTTTACTCATCGTAAAACACACTTCATCAAAACTGGTGGGCTCATTACGGTCCTGCAATGTTATTTTTTCCCAGTCGCAGTCGCAGTGTTTGTCAGCTCAGCGGCGTGTTCCACCAGTAGAAACTGACCTCTGGTGGTTCGTGGTGTGCACTACATCCTCAAAACAGCATCTCCGTATGATTTTATTAGAGAGTGTCTGTATTTTTGACGAAAATCATACTGTTGGGATTTCTGAATAACCTGGTGTACTATGACACCTTACTGCCTAAGCCTAAACTACATGTTATTGTGGTTGCTTTTAATCTCATCAGCATTACACGCTACTTTCGTTACACAAGCAAAAATTTACTAGAGTGCACTCAGTATGTCATAAACAATCCAAAAACACTATTGTGATAGGTCAGTAACCCAGATCAAATATCCTACTGTAGGATTTAGAATGTAAACTGAACCCCTTTCTTTTACTCGGCAACAGCATGCCCCTCGTGGCCACCTAATCTTAACCAATTCAATCTTGATGTGCAAATTGCAAAACCAAGCCGGGGTTAACATTAAGTGACCTTCTTAATCCTTCCATGAATCCTGTGCTAGTTAGTAATGAGACAGTTCCAGCGCACCCCGCCCATCTCATCTCCATCCTTCCTGCCATTGCCCGCCTGCTATTGATTGGCTGGGAAATTGACATGCGGGATATACGCGTTGGCCATTATAGGTTTTTTATCTTACTGTTTGGACTGCAAATGAAAAGGGGCGCCAGGGCGAGACGGCTATCTTTAATGAAAGAGAGGAGCCAAATAAGCAGTGAAAGTTACGAGTGGAAGGAAGGTGGCGGGGAGCGTAGGCAGAGGAGTTTTGTGGGAATTTTATCTGGCCTTATAGAGCTAGAAAAGAGGCAAACAGTATTGGTGCGCTGGGAGAATGAAGCCCAAAGGTTTTTATTACACTAAGAAAGGTGCAGTTCTGTATACGTGTTCAAAGGACAAAGGAAAGGAGGTATTTGAAGGCAGAATGCTTAATCACTGTTTGTTTCAAAGTAGTTTTGATTTTTACATACAGGCTCATTAAAGAGTATAATGTTGTTAGAATCAGCTTTCTGCAGATGTTATACTCCCTAAGTCTTCTTTCTGTTCTACTGACGGGCACAGGAAGCATCTCTTCATGCTATCAGAATGACCCAACAGCCCAGGCTAGATTTTTTCCTTTTTATAATAACAGGAACCTGCTCCTGCTGCTTTTCTCCATGCATTTTTTTGTATGCATGTAGCAGTAAAATAGATTTACCAGGACTCCTATGGGGGATATTAATATCGAGCAGCAATTCACAACTTTACTTCACACAAGTTTGAGCCAAGAAATGAAGTTCTTTGTTGCACTGTATACCTCTCTGAAAATCTATTGGCATTCTCTCTAGCCCGCGTGCAATCTCTGTGCCACCTCCTCCTCCCCTCACCCCACCCACTGCCATCCCCCCATTACTGCCCAAACTGTACCCCTACCCCCCGCACTCCCCTTGTTATAGATTGTGACCGCCGGTAAGTGATGCATTATTCATTACCGACATGTCGTTTGTTGATGGATGGCTGTTTGAGAGCCCTGTCCGTTAAATAAATCAACAAATAAAAATGCAAATTCTCACATTTCGAGAGAAGGAACCCAGCCAAAGTCCCTCCCCCACATTCCCTTTCTGCTTTCCTCTCTATCCACAAAGCTGCACTCGCTTCCAGTCTCTCCCTTACAAACAGACACAGACACTCACTCCCGCTCATGCTCCCCTCTCTCTCTCTCTTTCTCCTTTGCTGTTGACAGGCAGGAGACCAAATGAGGAAGACAGATTTACTTACTTGAGCTTCAGTCTCTTTTTTCATCAGTTATCATCCCTCAGCCAACTTGCCCCTCATTCACTTTCTCCCCCTTGCGCTCAAACATGTGCATACATTAGTTCATGTTGCTATAGCAAAATATAGCCTTTTAAAGCTTCCAAGCTACTGATGTGTGCTGCCTCAGGTTAGTGTGAAAACATGACATATCAAGGTTTATAGTTGCGTGTGGAGGAACACAAATGCACCCTGATTGGAAGTTCCACTGGTGTGTCTCTCTGCTGACCACCCACATGCATATCAACAAGTACACGCCAAAGATCGCCCTTACCTGGGAGAGCTGTGTACGGAGCGGTGCGATGCAAATCGATGCAGCTTTAAACGAGCAGAGAATTATGTTAGCAACATCAGTGGAGCGTGCTTTAAAGAATTCATGTTTTGTATCTGGAATGGCGTTGTTCGACTGTGTATACACTGAATAATTTATCAAGCCAGCCAGACTGAGGGATTGAATCTCTATTAGCTTAATCTCCCCCGTTTTGGTTTATTTATTTCACTGCACATTCCCTCATTTCTATTCCAGGGGAGAAAGCACCGGGTTCTCTCCCTCTTTTTCCTCTCGCACCTGCAAGAAAGTGTGTTTTTCTGCTGGGACGCCCCAGTGGTTTTGACTTGTTAACGTTGCTTGTTAGGGTTCAGTAGACACTTCAGCAAGAAAGATTTTGTTAACACGTCGAAGAGAGATTTGCTTTCATATTGTCTGTGTTAACAAGTGAAAGGTGAATGACAAATATTTTTGTACAAGCGTCGGGCTCCAAGTAGACTTTGGCCTTGTGCATGTCTGGTGTTGGTCCCTTGGCTTGCACCCTCGCTGCTTAACATTGAGTGCACGTACCGTAACTGGCGGTCTTTGTGTGCATTTCTCTGTTACAATGAAACAGCGTGAGGATACTCATTTACAACATTGCCTGTCTACGGGGCTCCGCTGGGCTCTGTATTATAAATGTAGCCTGTGCCAATTCAACCTTTGAAACAAGCTGAGGTCACATGTGAAAAAAAGATGAAGTAAATGAAACAACAAAAGCCTCCCTTACTTGTTTTTCAGGTTGGACTTTTCTTTGGTTGATCTATTGGATGTCTTTAGTCCTGTCTCTGCACCTGAGCCAAGCAAGCAGTCCACTCGAAGACCCAAAACAGTGCAACGCAGACTGGGCCTCCATGCCCCCAAACCAGCGGGCAGAACCCTGCTCACCCCTGCTGGGTCTTATCCTCAGAGCACCCAGCAGGACCTGGAAGAAAGCCAAATACTGGAGGATATTTTCTTCATTTGCTGACAAAGAAGAAAATGGCTTTATTCACCTTTGTGGTCTTGACTTTTCAATAACATTACATTTTCAGTCACCGTTCTAAATCAGAATGATCATGATGTTGTAGATTGCACATTGGTCTTACTGTGGTTTTAATACAAATAAACAAATATTTATTCAGAATTGGCTTTGCTTCAAGTTTGTAATTGATATCTTATTTTGTCACTGCAGGAAAACTACCATTGAGCTATGCCAGTTATCTCTGAGGACACTGGCAGCAATATTGCGAACTGAACTTCAATTTCACATTAAGAATCTATTAATTTATCATGACTGAAAACAATTATCCTTAAATCATTAAAATCTGGATAACCATCGGTACATGGTGGTGGTGTTGTCATGATACTGGAATTTCTAACTTTTGACACAAGACCTTGAAGAATATTTATATTCAATCCCACTTTTGATATCGATTTGAAATACATATGAAACAATAAATATAACTTTTGACTTTTCTTTTCTTGGTCAGTAGCAGAGAACAGCAGAATGACTGTAGTAAACATAAACAAAAGAGAGAGTGAGAAAGCACAACTGCTACTGGTGTGTTGATACTGCAAAAAAATGAGTGATGAAACATTTCAAATATTCAGAATCACTGAGTATGTTTACATGCCCAAAACAGCCAGGTTTTTGCCCCGACAATATTCCTACTACGGTGTTTGAATGGCAAATAAAAATGAACATTCACTAATATTCCTGTTTACATGCAGCCGTGCATACTTGGATTAACACGACCTAACGTGCTGTTTATCACATCAAAATACAGAACAGTGGAACAGCTGCAGTCGTTTGTCTCATTTTGCTTCTTTGCTCAAAATAGGATTTTTTCACAGTTTCCTACCAGTGGTGGATTTGATGGAAAGTGTAAAAGCAGACTCCTTCTTTTCTTCCCTCAGCCACCTTCTTGAAAAGGTCGGCCTTGCAAAATTTGCTCATTTTTAAAAACCTGTTGATGTCGAAGTCTTCAATAATGTTTAAAAGAAAGTGTGTTTCTACTTCTGACAGGAAATGTGGGCTTTTCTTTTGGGCACACATCTCTACCCCAGCCTGACATACTGTTGGCTAGCTGGGGTGTATACAAGACATTCATGACAATGCACAGAGCCAACTATAAACAGCACAAACTGTGGTAAAACCCCAACTGAGAAACGTATTCCGAATGTGCTGTGTGCATTTCCAAATAATGCAACTAAAACCAGAATAATCTTGGCACATTCCGCGTCTTAATTGTAAAATGCTAAACTCAGAAAAAGGCCTAATACTGAAAATCCAAACAGAATGTGCTGTACATGGCCCTATCAAATTTGGGACATTAACATATTTGGAATACTAGTCGAACATTAGCGTGTATGTAATTGTTCTCAATATGTATTGATTAATTGATACTGGATGGATAGACCAAACCATCACCTCCTGCTTGGAGAGAATAAAGGGGGACATTTGTGTGGGGACTCTCACATTGAGTCATCAGTAATTATGACACGACACAGGACACTTTATTCTAGACTGTGCTTTATTATTGGGCTAAGCTGAGACGCATCATTCATTTAAAATTACAAAAAAAGAGTTCAGGGGACCAGAGAATGGTGCAGTCTGGAGAGACAGGGGCGGGAGCCTAAAGCGCACTGCCCAATCAGAAGCTTAGCTCATCAGGAACCCGGCAAAGCTTAATATGCAACATTCATTTCCCCACCCTCTGTGTGTGCTGAAATTGGGAAATAGATTTCCAGAATACTTTGAAAACCATATGAAGGAAAATGTGATTCTAGCAACACTACTGAGCTTTAGAAATTAAAACCACTGATAACAGCACTTAAAAGAATGATAGTAAACTCAATTGTTTTCGATGAGATAGTGCAGTTTTCATTGAATTTTGCTCTTGGTAGAACACATCAGCTGAACAAGATCAGAGCTCCGTCAAACAATACAAAGCAAGATGGGAAAAACAGGGAGGAGGGGAATAAAGATTTCAAAATCAAAACTGGCATTTTATGCAGGCAGTTAATCAGTGATTAGCAATCCGTCAGACATTAGATCCTTACATATTAGCAGCAACTTGTAGTGACCTCAAGGCATATCTTCTGTTGTGAATACATATCTGATTGAACAGTTGGTTTATGAAGGAGTGTTTGAGTTGGAATTGCTCCTTTTTTTTTTACTTTGTTTAAAGGTTTCAGGACGGGAGCAAATGGTGTTCAGAATGACAGAGGAATCCTCTAATTGGCATCTCTTTTTAACAATCGTTTAACAAAGCTAACTTTTTTTTGGAACAGAACAATGAATTTGTAAATACAAATACACATAAGGCTTTAGTATTGCACTGCATTGTTTTTGAAGAGTTTATCAGCAACAGGAAAAATGTAAAATCAGTCTTTGTAGCTGTTAAGTTCAGAGTTTGCCAATACTCTAAGAGTGGTAAAATGTGATGTGGTGATACAAAGCGGAACAGATCAGTGGCAACAAGAGAGCTCAGATCTTGAATCAAACAGCACGAATAAATAAATACATAAACACAAATAAATAAATAAATAAATAAACGCATAAATAAATGATTAAAAATCTGTCTTTGACATCACTTGGTCAATAGGAGCATTTTTCCCCATCATCAAAGAAGTGCTGAAGGCATGGTCCTGCAGACAGGAACAATGATCATCTGTGGACCACAACAGTGGCCCATGCATGTCATATAAAAACTATTTGGTCACGTACCAACTCATAGAAAAATAATGCCATGAAAGCATGCATATTATCTTAGACATGACTTATTAAATAAATATCTAAACAAATAGATAAATGAATAGAACCCATCAAAGTATTTTTTTTTTTTTATAAAATAGGTCAATGTGTGTCTAAGCTCTAACTGAGGTCAATGCTCTCCCTGACTGTATTCTGGATAAATGCCTTGGTCAGGTCCTACAGTTTGTACCGTATCCTAGCGACTATTTTTTTTTTTTTTTTTTTTTTGTACCTGGTTTTATTGAGCATTATCATGTTTTTCATTCATATATTTTTTTTTAAAGTATTTAAAGTACTTTATCCAGTCCTTGTAGATAGAAGTAAAAGTCCTATAAAATATGCAAACCTATGTACAGAGGAAAACAGAGCAAAAAAAGGAAACAATTTACAGTATATTCATCGGTTTATGTATATATTTATATTTATATATATTTATATTCAAACTTCTGCTCTGTTTCTTGTTGTTTTTGAACCACGATACTTTGTTTTACTTTTCTCATGTAAACTTGCAGCTTAAAGTTGGAGCAAATGAAGAAGAGGTGCTTGGCGTTCTAGTTCCCGCGGTCGTTCTTGCTTCCCCTCCCTCATTTCACTCGACATGAAAACATGGGCTGGGTGAAAGACATGAGTGATTGCTCAAACAAACCATTAGAAAAGCACAGACCGCGTTGACACCATTTTCAATTTTCTCAGAGCAGCGAGGGGGCAGTCAAAGAGGGCACACAGTGTGGCGATCAGGGACACCAGACATATGACATTTAGCTTCAGATGTTATTGTCGGCTCAAAGGCAGCTCAGGTGGATGTACAAGGCGTTTTTGTACGAACCAACCGCGGATACTGTCGGAGCAAAAATGATCATGATGGTCATCTGGTCATTGTTGTGTGGCACATACAAACAGTGGCGTCCTGGGATGTGTAGTGGTGTCTTTTAGCCTCACCGGATTTGAAGGTAAATGTTAAATTATTCAATCTGCTAAAAAGGTTAGACACAGACACTAGGGAAATGGCATAATGAGCAGTTTATAGGAAAACTAGTAACAGCACCCAACAGGAAGCATTGTCTTCCAAAGTGTCATATAGCCTTATAAATATTCATGTATATAAATATTCATTGAGTAATCTCCACCAGCTGAATATGTGTTGAATGCAGGGTCCAATAAATCCAAGTCTGTTGACCTTTTGCAGGTATATAGTAGGTGTTCATACCATTTTTGTCGACTATTATGAGAAACTGTATGCTAAAGCAATATGAAACCAGCCCCAGTGATACAGCAGTTGTAATGGGTAAATGGCTTTTCACTCTTATTGCTTCATTTTACAGTTTCATTATGCTTTAATACTTGATTGTATGAGGACATATATAACATAAGGCAATATAACATCTTCTAAAGGATATGCTTCATGTCAAGCTTTACCAGCAGAGGTCCACACATTAACTGCTGGATGGGAAAGTACATAAAACCTCTCTTATTCTGCTCGATGGGAAGCCAGCTCTCTAATTATAACGTACTCATCAATATTACATCACCTTCATAACCATTAAAACCCTCACGTCAGGTCCAATAAGCTCAATCACTTCTCATATTAAACCATGTCATGTCAACCCTGAACTTTACCCTAGTTTTGACTCCAACCAGTGGAACGTAGTCACAGGTGCCCTGCACACAACTTTGATAGTTAGCACCTGTGCTAACAGGTTACCTAATGCCCGCTTTTATCTGAAGTGAAATCGCATGAGTCTACGTTTGTTCTAAATGCATTTTTTTTTTCAGAGACATTGATGGACCAACAGTTGTTGGACGGTTTGTTATATTGGACATGCACTGAAAGCTCTCTACGCTGCTGACAAATGATATGGATCTGGCTGTAGTTTTGACATCATAATAGCGCGTTGGCTGCTTGCAGTAGTGTGTGTTTGTTTTTTTTTCTTTGTTTTCTGAGAGCACAGTGCTTGATGGCAGATTCTGCAGGTGACAAGGCACACCTTGACATGGTGACAGCCCATACGCTACATGCACTTTACTGAATGCAAAAGAGAGCAAGGGTTGTGAGACGTATTCATTTTGGTTCAAGTTTCAAAGAGAAGTTTGTGTGTGTGTGTGTGTGTGTGTGTGTGTGTGTGTATGTATAAGCTCAAAAGATATGTTTGGAATAGAGTCGAAGATAATTGTCCTTTTCCTCTAAAATCATTTAGCCTGATTCTCTTAAAGCCTGCTACTGAGATGTGGCTTTTTGCATTTTCAGATAATATTTACACCATATGTGTATTCTCACACATGTATCTTTTAGCAATATATTGTGTGTCAGCATATAGGTAATCAGAGATAGGAATGCCTGCAGTTTTGGGAGCTGCCAGATTTGCGATTCTTCCCAAGCAGAGCAATGTTTCAAACTCCAGCTAAAATCTACAAAAAATTACAGCTCAACATAGTCAGTCGCCGTTCTATATACAGACACACATATATAAAATATGTGCATATAAATACATATATTTGTTTGTGATTAATATCTATTTATCCATATATACTGTATATATGAATACATTTGCTTGAATGCTTGTTATACATATATATGTACTGCAAATATAAACAAGTTCATATATTTCAAACGTTTCTGATGTTATTCTATCTATGAGGTTAGGATGTCAAGTTAAAAAAGATAAGGCTGTGATACGGAGCAGCCCCTCCCATGCACTCGCCATCCCTCCCAAGACAAAATGAGAAGAGAAAAAAATAAACATTTTGAGTAATTGTAAACTAGCGAAGTGAGAGACCCCATTTGGTCATCTGAAATAGTTTTGCCTGTATTCAAAAAGCATATCAGCAATATATATGTATATATACATGTGTTGTATATATTCGAAATGTACACTTCTTTTAAGTGCAACTCCTCAACCAGTTAACACTGACTGAAAGAGATGCAGTGGTCCGAGTATATTAGAGCTACAAGTCCTCAGCAATAAAAATGTTTGGTCTTTTGGTCCCTAAAACAACTAAGGAATGACAGGTAAGACTCCCTGGAGACCGTTGCTATGGCTCTCCTTGGCAACGGTATCCCCTGGAAACGGACAGGCACTCCGAGCTAAAGATGGCCATCCCAAATCGAAGCCAATTTGTGTCCTGAAAATATCACATTCCCTACTTAAGTTCTCACTCCAAGAATTTCTTGTCCCTTCTTGTTTCAAGTCTTATAAATTGGTCTTCAAAAGTCAACTGCCCCAAACTCAAACCATCTTACAGAAAGATCTCCTACGGCAATCTTCTATTCAGTTTTTAAAAAGTTTTGTTCTTGGTGGACTTTTGACATCCATATTCCCTTTAAGAGTTCAGTGGGGTTGGTCATTGTAAGTAGGTTTGATAGAGTTTTCTTTTACTTTTTTTTTCTCCTCACTGTTCAAGTAAAAGTTTTTGTGGTCCAGAAAAGGTAGCTGTCATTCAAGCAGGGTTTTGTGGGGAAAGAGGTGTGTATATGTGTGCAGAAGAAAAAAGGTCCTGGGGCTAGCCAGGCTGGTACAAATTCTCTCTGAGTTCCAAAGTTTTAGTACATCCAAAAGGAGGTGTCCTTGACTCGGTCATCACTCTCTCTCTCTCTCCTCTGTTTCTGAAGCAGCCTCAGTGGTCCAGATGTTGAGTTTGCACTCAGTGGCGGGTAGCAAGAAGTCAACATATGATTCAGCTCAACAAAACCTGAAAAGCACAGGAGAAACAAAACTCGTTTGAGTCAGGTAATATGTTGGAAAACAAAACAAATTCACACTAAATTGTGGTAAAGCATATGATTTATGGAACATTTTAAGCCACAATAGTGACGTAGCATCAGGGATGGCAATATCAATCAGTTAGTTGGTTGCTCCACCACTTTGGTCCAGACTGACATATCTCAACCACTACAAATGGAGAGTTTATCATTTGTTCTCAAGGAGGAAATTCTTTTGATTGGATTGCAACTTTGGGGATCCCATGCCTTTTTCTTTGGTGTGACCATGAGGCTGACATTTTTAGACCTTAGTTTGATATCTTGACAAGTTGTGGATGGATTGCAAGACAATTTGGTACAGATATTCAAGGTACCCAGAGGATAAATTCTAAGCCTCATTTCTACCAAGCGGACCGGTTGAGTTCAGTTCAGTTTATCACACATTAGAACGGTTATTTTTGTGTTTCCAATGTCAAAGTTGTGGATGGCGCCAAGAAGACTGCCCCATGACATCCATTTTTCGTCACCCTTATGTTGAGGTACCTTACACACTGATCTGATACTCGAAGGTGGAGCTAGAACCAATGCAGTCCATTGACTGGTCAAGAGAAAATCATCAATCTTGCTCTACAAGGACCCACAAACCATGCAACCCTGTACTGTGGACGATCAGTGAGTTAGAGACGTTCCTCTGCATTGCTAGTGAAGAGGAAATAAAGCAAGAGTTGAATGTAGCATTGATGCAGCTGTTACTATCTGGTAACCACCCTGCCCAATGTCTGCAGTGGAAATGCTAAACAGATCTAAGGTGTAGATACATGTCCGTCTGGGTAACGTACTGGTTCTAAGGGTACCAACCTATACCGAAAGTGTTTGGAGGAAACGTGGCTTTAACGACTCCCCTGGTGAGTCAGGATGGATTAGGATGATATGTTGTGCACACATTCATGGTTTGAGATGCTGTATCTAAAGGACTGTGGTGATTCCAGCACTTTTCCTCTAGCCCCACCATCACATTGTCTTTAGTGGTAAATTGTTTTGACAACTATTGAATGGATTGCCGTGATAATTCTAATCGTCTAAGAATTTAGCATAGCGTAAGTTCAGGCAGGACATGATGTCAAGCTCAGCTCCCGTCCCAGCTACATCAGCTGATCTCAAACAGCCAATCAACTGATGGAGCAGCTGATTAATGGAAGGGAGTCAGCTGATAGATCACGATTCCTTTCTATGCAACCATTTGGCAAATCTCATTCAAGGCGCCCTATTTAAACTGCTCTGGCCTGCCTAGTGTTGCTGCGTCCTCTGTAAGCCACTTTGCAACCCACCTCCACCCCAGCTCCTCCTTTTCATGTTGTGTCTGACTTATCAGTGTTATTTGTGTTTTTCATTGATGCTTGCTGTGGTCTGTTCCTGGGGGTTCTTTGCTACAACCTCCCTGCCCTTCCATGTACCTACACCCTTCCACGTGCCATGTAGGCACTCCACATAGGCACGTGGAAGGGCAGAGAAGTGTGCTCTCTCTGCCTAAAGGCTTTCCACGTAGGCGCATGAAAGATGCTTTCTGTGTAGACCTAGGAAAGGCAGAGAGGCCCCAGAACAGAGCCATACAGTCAAATATAATACTGCAAATGGAAATAAAATGTTCTTTGACTTAAGTGTTCCTGACTTTGCTTTATTACCAAATGCCAGCAAAACTGGTAACATTCCCATCAGCCTCAGCTGCACTTTGTGTTTAGAACTAATAAGCAATTGTTTGCATGCTAACACTCTAAGATGGTGAACATGGTAAACATTATACCTGCTAAACATCAGCATGCAAGCATTGCCACTGGAAGCATTTCAACATGCTGATGTTAGCATTTAGCTCAAAGCACTGCGAGTACAGCCTCTCAGAGCCCCTGGTGAGGAGTAGAGTAGGAGAGTAGAGTCTGGGTCTTGTTAGCTTTTCATTATTAATACACTTGATATTAATTGTGTGTTTATAAGAGCTATAAATATCCAACAATTATATGCTCTAATTGTATGTGTCGTTTGTTTGGTCATTTGTTTGTTTACTTGGATCTTTATTAGACAATTCAAAGAGACAGCTTGTTCCTCTGGGCTCAAACATTTATTACATAAGAGATCAAATTTCTACATCACATCAGAAGAAAAAGTTAATGTGTGAAACATTTGTTTTTACTGTTAATTTTTTTTCAGTGACTATGTGCAGTGTATTCCCTATGTATCCTCCTGTGCTGTTAATACTTGCTGTATTTACATGCAGATGGAGCAGTGGGATATGTATTTACAGGACATCTTCACCAGCTCTAAGACACTTAAGTTCTGGTATGGATAAACAAAGATAATTTTGCGGAGACAATGTTGAAAACAAATCAGTGCTCACCCTGCAGTGAATTAATTTAGCTCCCTGGCAGTGATGCTGTAATCTCCCCAGTGAAAAACAATTACGATTGTTTTTTTTATTTAAATCAAACCGTTTATTGCTGTTTTTGAAATGATGAAGGGATTTTAATCAAGACACACCTTAACCCTCGTGTGTCATTAGAAGGAAAACAGTTCTCCAGCTTGCTGTCTGAATATGGACTTGTCAATTTGATAACTGCGTGCCAAAATAGTGCGTGATGATTATATTTGGGTATAAGAACAGTAAAACTGGGGATGCAAGTGAAAAAATGGCAATAAGCTTGTTTATCAGTTGACATTTCAAACACTGTAATAACTGTCAATCTTGGGCGAAAAGAAACGGAAATCAAAAAGAGATGTTTTCTCTGCCTTCCCGTTGAAAATGTTTTTATACATCAGAAGTAATGGTGCCACATATTTTGTGACACATTCATATGAGATCGCGCTTTTCTTCCCGCAGTGATTTGCCTCGGGACACCGTCTGGTATGGTTCAGCTAGTTTGTGAGTGGGTGATAAGTTGCCCTTGAATGAAGTCATCAGTGGTGAATGAACGACACAGCCTAAACTCTCCATCACACAGATGAAGGGAGGAGACAAAGAGGAACAGCACAATTACCCGCCTGAGGGGTAATAAATGCCTCTCCCTTGGAAGCAATTCCTTCCCTGTGCAACACACTGAACCATTTACCAATTATCTTTTACCTACAGGGTAACATACAGGGTCACTTACTGTAAAGCTGTTCTACAAATAGAGGAGGCTTCGTGTAAGTAAATGCTCCTACAGCTTTGTTTGTTTCAACCAGCCATGAAAACTGACAGTAGTATTTATATCAACTGTGTGGTAGAGAGCAGAGAGTTTAATAATAAAGTAATATATTTAACATTTCTTATTCGTAATATACTGTTAGTCATCGTCAAAACCTGGAAGTTTTGTTCTCATATGTGCATGTAATGCCGCCCATAAGAAAACTGGCAACAATACACTACAGTAAATCTTGAGTCATGATTATGTGGGTGGAATTAACATTTACAAATGCGCACTTGAACTATCAACAAAGGGGTAAAACTTCATCACTATTCTTTACAAGCAATTTGCAGATGATCAGCTAGTTATTAGGCATCTGCAAATGTTTTATGACATTTATAAAAGGTTACTGAAACGACATCAGGCAGTGCCATGAATGGGCTTGCCATTTGAGCATTTGTCAGTATAATACACAGCGGTTGTGAATGCATTGGTTCAGCTAATCACCCATCAAACTGAAAAGCGACAACAAATGTTTCCACGCAGAGGCGAGGTCGGTGTCTGACCTGTCTTTCCCTGTGTGCGACGGCTGCCCCGGCCGCCAGGGTGGCGGCGGCTGGCTGGGGCAGGGGGCTAGTAGGGGCGGTTGGCATCCTTTGGCCTCTTCAGCTGCACCTTGAGTCTTTTCATGCCGATCTGGAAGCCGTTCATTGATTGGATGGCAGCTTGGGCACTACCTGGGTTGTCGAAGCTAACAAACCCTGGGGGAAAGGCCAAAAGAGGGAGAGAAGGACGGATGTGGTTAGATGAAGAGGCGAGGACAGTTTGGGATCACAAAAGAATGGATAATGAGGATGAGCTTAATAAGATGAAGCAGTCTTTTACATGAATTTATAATTATAAAACTTTTTCATCTGTATGTAAAACAATAACATTCACACAAAATGCACTATTAGTTCTAAGCATTAATACAATAACTAGTAAATACAGCACTTCATAATCATTAGTAAAGCTGACACAGAGTATGACAACAACAATAGATCACAACTGTAACAGAGCGCAGCATGCAACCAAAATCACAATATGAACTTGGTGATGGGATGTAAAAACCAAAACATCGACGTGGTTGTGCTGTATTTGAGTTTCGGTTTTTAACTTCCACTCGAAAGTGAGAGAGCATCAAATCACGAAATGAAAAACCTGCATCTCAAAATTGCAACATGAATAATACAACATTAACGTTGTGTTGTATTAATGAGCAAAAGCTACTTTGCAAATAGGTTGCACCTGACGGACTCTCCATTAACTATTCTCCACAATCCATTTATAATTTGCCACATAATTATACGTTATACGGCTAAATTGTGCTGTCAGTGGCATAAAGTGAGACAGCGGTCTCTCTATCTCTGCATGCTGAAGCAACTGTTATATTCTCAGCATGCAGTGCTTTTGCTTACAGTAAGTTAGAGACTGAGAGTCAGCACTTGTATTATATGTCATAAAGAGCACAGCGGCAATGCAACTGTGCAAACATGGCATTAAAAACAGAGCTCACGTCTATCGTGATCAGTCTGACTGTTGATGTTACAACAGTTATATATATATATATCACTGAAATATTTATCAAAATAAGAAATTAGCCGGAGCTTCAAAAGACAACAGCTTTCATGATTAATAGAAAAATCCAGACAAACTCATTCTCTTTTCTTTTTAGTAACAACCAGCTTTTGCACAACTCTAGAGAAATTCTCGTCTGTTTTCTTCTTCTTTTTTTTTTTTTTTTTTAAGGGAGGGGTGTTGGGAGGTTGGGGGGGGGGGGGGGGGGGTTGACTGCGGTAAAGAAGGTGATTAGTAAAAAAGAATAATCAGAATAAATAACCAATAATCTTTTGGTTTGTTCATTTTTACCCACCAAAGCATTTACTTTGGTTTGTCGCCCGATCCACAAACACTTTGGAGGAGATGACATTACCGAAAGGCAGGAACATCTGCATCAGCTCTCCATCCCCAAACTCCTGTGGGAGGTGGTAGATGAACAGGTTGCAACCCTCTGGTCCTGCACAGGGAAACAGAGAGGGAGAGACAGAGAGGGGGAGAAAGAGATAAGGGGCAAAGGTCAGAGAAAAGGAGACAAGGAGAGGGAGAGAAGCATGAAAGGTTGACAGCGGCAGGAGGAGACTTTGAGATGAAGTGGATAGAATAATGTACTCTCTTTCCTTACTGATTTTAAGTAGTAGGAAAAACATGATGTCACAAATCAGGATTAAGCAACATTAAAGCTAAAACTATTAGTTGATTAATCGATTAGTCAACAGACAGGCAACTATTTGAAAATCTATTAAAAATCAAAAAGAAAAATCCCTCAGTTCCAGCCTTTTAATTGACTTATTTTTTGTTATTCTTTGTCTCATGAGACAGCAAATTAAATATCTTTCGGTTTTGGACTGTTGGTCGGACAAAACAAGACATTTAAAGATGTTATTTGAACCGTTTCCTGATGAAGCCGGGGCTCATTTCACCAAATTTGCAATATAAAAGCTCCGATCTGCCACATGAGATCGTATCCTCCCCTGTTAATTTCGCTGTTCTGTAGTTTCCCTAATCAAAACAAACACTTCCAACCCATGTATGAGCATGCGAGAACCCCGCAGGACTTGCAAATTGCAGATACATTTGTGAGTCCTGCGGGGACTCTTGCATAACTCGCAAATCACTTTTGTGAAAGTTGGTTGAGGATTTGAGAGTTAAAAGGAGAACTACACCCATTTTCAAATTTCATATGTTATTCCTGTGGTCTGACACAGTCTGAATATCTAAGTAAACATGAGCAAGTCTCCTAAATTAAAAAACTGGAGTGCTAAAACTCAAATTAGTGACGTCATCGGGAGCTGCTCCACAGAGAATGAATTGGGAAAGATGTTCTAGATCATACTGAGAGCGCCCAGGGGAATGCTCTGAATGTGTGGGTACATTTTCTGTTTCAGCTCCAGACTTTATACTTGATGACATCACAAGTTTGAGACTTACTTCTCAGGTTTCCGGCTTTGACAGAGAGAGGCTCATGTTAACAAATATTGATTTAACTTCCCAAGGCCATGGAAATAACATATTGGAATTCCTAAATTAAATGTTGTAATAATAATAGCTACAAATGTTTTCCTATGTTAAAGAAAATACCAGATTTCTTTACCAAGACTTTCATTTTATAGAACTTAAAATATATTCTCTCTAATATTAAAAGTGAAATCAAGTTTGGCATCAAAGCTGCAAAGTGCAGAGCAGTTTATCTCAGCATGCAGCCAGTAATTCTGGGTCATCTGACAGTTTGGGCTGTAATGGAAAACTCACAGCTTCAGCATTAAGAGTGTTCAGGTATCCCCGATCAGAGGGCTACTAACTGCTTCAATGGAAGCCTCTGGGATGCCACAGCTGTTAAATGATGTGCATTGTTTTGTTTATTTTCCACAAGAGGGCAGTAATGTCCCAAGCATGGGTGTCCCAAGCAGGGAGGTCATTGAGTTCATTGGTAGGTTTACAGCTCAGTTTGAAACCCTGTGTAACGGTAGTAAAGTTAGTTAACCTCCAGCCGGCAAGGATGGCATCGTACATATACCATGTCATAACCTGACACTCTTTATTGTGCTTTATTGTTCGATTTTAAATGTGTCCCCTCATTGGTGTCTTTAAAAGGGCTGAAAAATAAGAGTTCAAGCTCGTCAGTCGTCTCTTATCAATCCTGACTGATGCTATACTCTGCGCAAGTGTGAGCACTCTGAATATTTTGCTTTAACAGAATGGCGAGAGGTGAGATCATCATGGCTGAAAACAAAGTGAGGACCGGGTATTTTTAAAACGTGGGTGTTTATTCCAGGGCTGTACTGGCGAGAGGATTAAAGTCAAACAGAGAAGTAAATATGAGTAAATGTTTGCGGCATGTATGAATATTTAGGAGTGAATGGTGTGCCGAGTGTGTGTGTGTGTGTGTGTGTGTGTGTGTGTGTTACCTTCTCGTTGCTGCTGTGGAATGATGGGTGGAGGGTGGGGGAAGGCTTGGCTGATCTGTCCGTATGCAGCGGGGTAGGCTGCTGAGACACACACACACCGACACAGCACGGATCAGATAACAGTCATGACTCGAGCGCACGCACACACTCGGATACATACAAACAATGTGATATATGCAGGGGCACAGCAGGCAATCGATCAGATAACAGACAATAGAGTCTACATGTTACACACACACACACACACACACACACACTGAACACAACAGAGGGAATAAATTGATGTAGTGAGACCGAAACACTTAATGTTACATGATCAAAATTCAAATTCAAACAAAGGAAGCTTTATCTTTCTCCTTTCGTTTTTCTCTGTCATCTCCCTCCTTCTCACACCTACACACACACACACACACACACACACACACACACACAGATCAGTGCTGCTGTGAGAGTGACAGACAGACCTGCATACTGCTGGACTCCTGTGTAAGCCTGCTGGAGAGGATCAGCTGCAGTGGGACTTTGAGCTGCTCCACCAGAGACACAGAGAGAAGAAGAAGGAGGTGGGGTGGAGGGGGGAGCATGGATGGATGGAGGTGTGTGTGTGTGTGTGTGTGTGTGTAGGGGGAGAGAGATGAGGCAGAGAGAGACGGAGGGAGAATGTAGATGGAGGAGAGGGCACGGAAGGAAGGCGAGAGTAATATATAACGAGGGTGAGAGGGAGGAGGGATGGAAGGAGAGGCGATGGAGAGAAGAACAGACAGGAGAAGAAGAGCAGAAAGGTTAGAGAGCCGAACAGTGAGGTGTCAGCTTGCTTTGCTTTCAGCGTGTGAGGAACTGAATTCTGAAAATCTCTTGCTCCTTCGCCGGGCTTTTTACTTTATGTTGCTCCTAAAGTATTTCAAAAAGTAGCTCTTTTTTTTTTTTCAACGGAAGCAGAAAAGTAAAACTTTGAAGGACCACAGTGAAAACAAAATAAAACAACAACACACAGCTCCACTGTCACCACAGGAAAGGAAAATAATTTCTATCTATTATAAACAAATCCTATGCAGAAGAAATGCATTAATTGTTCTAACAATCTGCTGCAGCTACACATTTAAAACAAGACAATTACAATACACACTCACAGCACGGGATGCACCTGTTGCTATCGCTTCACATGTGGGAGATACATTTAATTATTAAAAAATTACACGTGAAAATATTCCCCCCATTCTAAACACACGTGTAGCTACCACAGATGCCGCGCCACACTTTATAACTACCCATCTGTACACACAGTACATGCACATTAAGTACACCACTGAGAGAACACACACTCACACACACCGATAACCACGTACACACACTGATAACCCCATGACCACTAAAAACCAAAGAAATACTGAACACACCGTGGACTAACAGCAACACTGAAACACGGTTCGGATAGCTGGACGAGAGGAGAGAATTATGGGCTCAAATAAAGGGCAATAAATCATACGCTTGTGAAACAATTTCAGAGCCAGTGGTTGTGTATAATCCTGTGGTTGTATGACAAAAATAAAATGTGTGAATGTGAAGAAATATCTGTAGCTGTAGATTTTTTTGTGAACATCTTAATTAATTTTATGGACAAATTATATCAATGATCAATCAAAGATTCAAAGGCAAAAGAACTGTGAAAATCTGAGTGCAGATTCAAAGAAGAAAACTGAAAATCAATGCTCAAAGTTCCCCTGCTTTCAGCTCCAAAATTAGGGCCAAAATTCGTTCTTGTGACGTCAATGTGTATGACGTCTAACACTGCAAAAAGAAAGTGGGGAGTTCAGCACTTTTCTCCTTTGAATCTAAACTCAGTTTTTTTTTTTCTACAGCTACAAACCTTTGCTAAACACTCATAACCCTGAATTTGTCATGCAGTTTTTTCACAGGTTTATAAAGGCTGATATTAAACCACAGACTTTGAAATTATTTCCCAACATTATTCAACAAACTCAAAATCTTATCGACCTTTATTCGAGCCCATGGGGATGAGGGGAGGAGGGGGGAGCCGAAGAGGATAGGAAGGAGGGAGAGGAGCGCTACCTTCAGAGAGAGAGGAGAGGAAGCAGCCACCCTGAACCCCAAAACAACTCCGCGGAGCCACGCCCAAGCCGTTTTTCTCCGAGTCCTCCCTAAAAACCACCTCCTGCAACACTGGAGAGACAAGAGTGTAAAGGAAAAAAAAAGACAGATTTTTCTTCCACCTCCTCACAGACAAAAAAACCCAATGAGGTACTAGCCACGGCTCATGACACAAGCGCATACTTAGGCTCCAGCAGCCCATAAGCACCTTTGCCAAACACTCATCTCCTCGACATGCTGACTGTCTGTGGGCTAAATTCGTCTGGCCTCGGCCTCCTGAACATGCTTCAAGGCTATTCACGCCTGTAAGCCAGCAGCATGCACACTTTCCCCTTATAATGAATGCATTTACTGCAGAGTGTGTCTATAAGGATTTAAGTTTCATTTTCATGGTTTAATAATATAGCAGCAGTATTGTTATTATCATTTAAATGTTTCTGTATCTCTGAGAGTTAGTTTGTATGTTTGCATACATGCCCCTGACTTTACCAGACTTACCAGGGTAATGGTGTATCCCGTTGGTGAAGACAGCCTCTGCGGGAGGCTGCCCATTTGCCTGGGGGGGCGGCATGCCAGTAAAACCATTTACACTAATGGGGGAGGGGATGCTGGTCACTGTGGGGGCGCTGATGCCTGGAGGAGTACTGCCACCTGCAGCCGCGGGTCAGACGGGCAAAGACAGAGAAAAATAGTAAGCATTCCACTGTACTGTCTTTTTTTTTTTTTTCTAAAGACATTATGGAGAAGTTTTACTTTGACTGGCCACCTAAATGTCAGAGGGGTCGGTCCAGTGGGCCGGTGAAGACACTAAATGTCAGGGCTGATTTCTCGTCCCAGTATGGCCCTTACTGTGACACAACAGCCATTAGATGCGAACCTTAGACATATTGTATAAGAATGGTGAACACTGTGTTGAGGATATCTTATGGGTACCAATTATGTGTTTGTCTCAGATGATTGCATGTTATGCCACAGTGAGTTATGCTCGTTTGCAGCCCTTCAGTGCATCTAAAAACACGTATAGATTCTGGGTGAAAGTATGCCTATTCGAATCCAGTGAAAGTTGTTCATGTCTACTGTATTTTTCCACTGCAATACGACAGTAAGGCCTTAAAGGAACATACTGTTTTTATTCATTACATATTACCTTGCTGTTACCACTGTTTTTAAAGGCACCTCATATGTTTGTTTTTTTTTATTAGATTTTCCACCATTATAATGTTGTTTTATTCTAAAAATCGAGTGAGTGAAAAACAAAAATCAGATATACTGGATAAAGAGTGTCATGCACTGTCAACTGCATGTCCTGTTGCCCTTTCAGTAAGCTAGGCTATTGTTGTCCTCTTCGCTAATGCTAAATGGAGGAAGTTAGCGAGCTGTGCTTAACGGATCATGACACCAAACCATTTGAGTAGTGTTGTGAGGAAGCTGTTTGTATTAGACACCATAGATGGAGAAAATTTGGATAAATAAGACAGTAACAGTACAGTTTGCTTGTAACTTGGTGAGACAGCAACACAGATGCAATGTAGTTTAGGATTAGACTACATAGGTTGCACTCCAATTAATGTGAACAAATGACTCCCTACTTTGATAAGATGGACAAATATGCCTAAAAATTCAGTACGCCTTTTGACCTTTTGGTTTTTCCCCGCTGTTACCTGACGTCGGGGTCAGCGGTGCTCCCGGGAGGCCATTGATGGTGGCCATGTGCTGCATCTGTGCAGCAGCGAAGGCTGCCATTGGACTGAGGTAGCCTCCCTGGCCTACAGACGCCATCAACGCCGCCTGCTGCTGCACCTGCACAGTGGAGGAGAGGAGACTTTAAGGAGGGTGGAGAATAATGTAAGGAATAGGAGAAAGACTTTGAGGCTACTGAATTACGAAAGACAAAAAGGAAGCAGTGTTAAAGGAAAGTGAGAAAACAGAAACTAATAGATAATATCCAGGTATTGAATCTCATGATATGTTTTTTTTCCAAACCAGCATTAATAAAGACATCTCACATCACATCCTGAGGAAATATTCTTCCTAATTGGAGGGAGAGCTCATCTGTTTTTTGCTATCTCCGATTCAGATGTGAGCTAAGCTTGAGCACTCCATTTAATCTTCGTGGTTCATTGAATAAATAACTGTGGATAAAAAAAGATGTTTTGCGGGGCGTCTTGCCTGAGCGTAGGCTCCGTAGGCTCCAAACTGCAGGGCCATAGGGTTGAAGATGCCCATCTGACCAGCCATCTGCTGCATGCGGCGGATGGTGCGCTCCTTATCCGTGTCGGCGAACTTCACCACCAGACTGGATGAGGCGCCCTGTGCACCCACCCATCCACCCACCCACACATAAACACACAAACACGCCCACGCAGTACATGTTAGTGCATATTGATACACATGACATAAGCTACGCATCCTCTCCTGCCAAAGCAATAGCATCAGAGCCGGAGCTGGCACCCGCTGCCCTGAGATAGTTTGGCTGGGTCATGTGCAAAAGACAAATTTTCTTACTGGGATTAATAAAGTATAGCTTAACTTAACTTTAAGAAGGTAATTAAGCTCTCTGTGACTCATCTCTCTCTTCGTGACTCACCTCTCTCACATAAATCTACATGCTCACGGTTAGGATGTACTCACAGGCATTGTCTGGCTGCCGTGTAGTGCACTGATGGCTGCCTGAGCTTCAGCATGAGAGGAGTATTTTACAAATGCACAGCCTAAAGAGAGAGGGAGAGAGAGAGAGGGGAGAAAATGACTCAGGGTAAAAAGAGACAGTGAGAACAAAAGAGAAAAGTTTGCTGAAAAGTATATCATACAGTATCACTGCAAAACATTGCCAGTAACAAGACAAAAAATAAAACGATTCCTGTTTTTTTTTGTTTTTTTTTTTCATACCCGGGATAAGTTTCCTACAGCATTACAGCAACAAACACTTAGTAAACAAAGCCCTCTTTGCTGAGGAGGGCTGCATCAGTGTGGATCGACGCTCAATAAACAGACTAAACATGCCACTCTGACACCATTAACAACTTTGGGATCCTCTGATGGGGCTTAAAATGCCACAGCATTCTGGTGTCGCTTACTATTGACAAGCCCCGTTGATGAATTTGAATGATCAAGTTCCCAGTAATTATTGAGCTAAAGCCCACTTAGCCGAGTAAGCTGGCTGATGAGGCCTTGTTAATGGAGCTTCACGGAGGAATCAGAATGATCAAGCCCACTGTAATCATCGGGCTTAGTTATCATCGGGCCTCATTGATTGGCTGCTAAGCCCACTGATGAACTTCATGCAGTGAACTTGTGTAGCACTCTGACAACATTTCGGAAGGACATTTTTCTGGCATGACATGAAGCCTTGTGGTTAATAAGGAGGTTGACTTGTGTTTTTCTCCCTTATCAGAGCCATGTAGGTTGACTCATGAGGTTAATGGGGTTCATCTGTAAAGAGCTGCTGGTTTATATCGCTCATTCCTTTGGGCAAAGCCTTCAGATGGCATTTACTGTTGAAACTTACAGAATCTACAGTATTCTTATGTAAACCCTCCTCTGATGATTGTGGAAAAGCCTGCTTTGATATCGCTCAACATGGAGTGTTTAAGGGGAACTTTGCAAAGTCACCAACTTTGAAAGGCCAAATCATTTCTGTGTAGCAGCCTGTGAAAAAACACAGGGTGCTGGCTCAAAGTCATAAACAGCTATAAACTCACCTTTGCTGTTTCCGTCGGGACCTCTGAGGATGGTGCATTCCTCGATGCTGCCGAAGGACTCGAAAAGGCGCCGCACGTCATCTTCTGACTGTTGCTTGTTGAGCATGCCCACAAAGAGCTTTCTGTCTTCTAAACGGAAAAGGAATAGGTCACGATCAGAGGATCACAGATGCCGTTTGATATTCAACATAAAGGCACGCTATGCTCACTGAAACAGCAGCATATTTACTCTTCCTTACTTGCATGCGAAGAACGTTTTGTGACACAACAGACTGTATATGTTATCCGAGGTAACATATGTTACCCGCTGATTTATTCACACATTTTAAGATCTCAATTGGGTTTGAATGAAGCTAATGGCTTGAAGCTATTTGCTTAAACACAAATTCTCAACGAGTATGCTTATTCTAAACAATGGTCATATGTAGGTGTTTAGCTCCATTTGGAAAACATCAGCAATGCAATAACAATAGAATAACAATTAACAATTACAATAACAAGTAGCTGACAGATGCTGATAATTGTATTACATAAACAACATGTAGAATTAGAAATTTGTTAACTTTAGCAGCGCTGATGAAGCAGTCCTCGCTCATGCCACATTCAGTGGTTCTCGCTGAAGCATCTGTAGTACAATGTGTATTTAAAATAAAGCAATAGTTCTCCTTGTATAGCATGTTCCTCCTGGTTTACCTGGTTCTCCAGTTATTAATATTTTCCACCTGTGTTTCCATTACAGATTTGTAGTGGAAGATAAGCTCATGATCAAAAAAAGAAAATCTTTTTCTGTGCAGTTTCTGTCCTGTGGGAACACAGTTGGCGCCTAGCCGTGAGCATGAGCTCTGGTCACAGATGCTCATGGTGCAGCAATTCAAAGTTTGTCTGATGGTAACAACACAATGCTCGCTCACATCACGTCTTCACCATGTGCCTAATCTCTTTGGGACAAAAAGATATTGTTACCCACTAGGGCCGTAACGGTACATGTATTTGTGTCCAACCATTCGGTACACAACTTTCAGTTCGGCACGACCCTGTACCGAATTATTGGGCGCAGGATATTATTTTATTTTATTTTGTTTTATTTTAATTCCGTTTTTGCGAGCCGAACCATTTAAAATATCTAGTTCCCCGACGGACATAATTGAGTGATGGACCGAGTCCCGTAAATCTCCGCTTTCACTTTGTGCATTCTCGCATTTTGACAACATGGCAAGTGAGCCTGACGAACCTGAAGACCCACCCGCAAACAGTCCTCCGTTTGGGAACACTTTGGTTTCAGGGTAAAATACGAAGATGGAAATAAACAAGTTGACAAGACAAAAGCAGTGTGCCGACACTGCAGAACAGCGGTCGGGTATGTACTTGGAAACACGTCTAACATGCTAACACGCATCTAAAGCGACACCACCCGAGTTTGAACGTTAACCGGCACGACTAGAAAAAGCAATCTGGTGCAAACTATGATATCGTCGTCATTTAAAAAGAAAGAGCATTTCCCTGACCATCGCGCTAAAGAAATAACCAACGCCATTGGAGTTGAGTAAAATTGTTTAAGCTGCACTTTAGATATAAGCATGTTTTGTTTACTGCACTTTAACAAAGTGGGAAAGCTAAGTAAATTCCTAGTAAAACTGAATCTGAGCAGGCTTTAAAGCTGACCAGCTGCACTATACTTTTTATTTTAATTGAGTAAAACTGCTAAAGCAGAAATGTATGTTTCTATTTTTCATTCAAAAAATGTGTTAAAAAAACAGCAGGATTTTATTTTTCTCTTTTATATTTCTATTTTCATTCAAACAATGTGAAAAAGCAGGATTTTATATATATTTGTTTCATTCAAAAATTGTGTAAAAAGAGTTAACTGCTGTGGTGGTATGTTTTAATAAGGTTACCAATAAGTAAAAGATATTTAATAGTTAGATTTTTGTGTACCGTTACACCCCTATTACCCACTAATACTTCACTCACAGTCAGACTGAGTTTCCAACATGTCTGGCTCACAGTAGCTCAAAATCTAAGATGAGAGGCTGATATGATACTCCAGGTTTCATGGCAGTTCACTGAGTGAATGTTGTGGTTATCCAGTTTCTAGATTACTTTAGCTGTAGCATCTTGCTCTATGCTGTGTGAGCTGTTTGACTGTAATAATGTGATGCCAAAACAACAATCAGTGTGAAGGAATTCAGTTTCAGGCTTCTTTTAACCGTTGTAAGTAATATTCTGTCTCTCAACAACAACATGTTGAAGTAGAGGTGCAGTCACACTGTGATATATCTGAACATGAGAGAAGAAGACAGTATTTTCTCTGGTTAACTTAAGGTAAATGTATGGTGGCCGACAAGGGCAAAAACACTGTAAACCGACACAACAGAAAAAATAAAGAAGGATCTTCACCAACTGGACGACACCTGTGCAGAATAAAGAAAACATTTACCAACTTGACGACATGAAATCATCAATTGGATGACACATGCTCAGCATACAAAAAAAAAAAAAAAATAGCTACATGACGCACACAACACAACGGAAATTGTTTCCAGGGGACACTAAAAAGTGATGCACACGGCTGTGAAACACTTGCCTGTTGCTCATTATCAGACTGATCAAATAATCTGACAAAATGCACACAATTAATTATGTCACAGGCAAACGTTAGCTATAGTTAGAACATTAATAGTTACTTTCAGAACCTGTAATTTGGGATAAGCATGTTAAATTACCCGTAGGTTTTGCTGACATGACCTACAAAATGAAATCACTTTGCTTAATTTGTTCACCAGTTAACAATAAGCTGATTAAATTACCTTTTCTCCAATTGGAGGACACTCACACTTGTTAGACCTTTCCTATGGTGCTGTAAACTTGTTTGAATTGGCAGTCTGATAATAAACAACAGACTAATGCAGACTAATGGATTTTCCAAATACAAAAAACGCATGGCCGTGTGCATCGCTTTTTCGTGTCTCCTGGAAACAGTTTCCATTTTATTGTGAGTGTTTTGTAGCACATTTTGTAAACCATGTGCGTGTGAGCTTTATTTGCTTGTGTTGTGTCTGTTTGTATTACATTTGACCCTTCTCAGCCACCGTATAAATGAGTCCCTTATACTGTAGATCATAAAGTGGGACGAGGGGATTGTTAAACGAGATATTCCATGTTTCTTCTATCATATTTTCTGTTCACATAGTTGTAAATACATTACGTGAAGAGAGATGACACCTTAGATGACATCTTAGCAACACTTTGCCCTGATGTATCTATATTTAATATGATATGTTATCTAATGTAAAGTAACAATAGCTTGTGTAACAATCTGTAAATCTGACTTATGTGGCTAATTGGCCAATTTCAGTACATCAAGTACTACCTGTGAGGAACTGTGCTCGTCACACGTATTCAAAAGACAGACATGGTGGTGTGTCTGTCCTCAGGTCAGGACATGATTAAAATTTAATGGAAGTCTAAGTTAAGTTCCACAGAGAGGCTGTCCGGGGGGTGGGGGGGGAGGTCTGTTTACATGTGACAACACATTTGGTTGTTATTATTATTAAATATGCATCGCAGACAGGATGCTAGTGCCTGCTGCACAATAATGAGGCAACAAATTTAACTGTGAAACAAATGAGATAGAAATAAATACAATCTAGCAGAAGTAACAAGTGCTATACACAAGTCAAAGGTTGCACTGAATCCAACGGATAAGACATGCATGTGGGGTTGCAAGGAGGGTAACCTGTTGTTACACCGGAAGCTATGCACACATTTACCCTAACATGGCATCTGGAAAGCACACACTGTACTTTCTGTACTGAGATACATCAGATAAAACATAAGGAATGTGACTTGTTCATGTTATCAAGTCACACAGCACCAATTTAACACGTTCTTGGTCTATTTCTGATTTACAAACACATAGCATAGCAACCAGTCTTTTGCACATAGCAACTGCCGTCCTCCTCTTTCTTCAAGTTAAAATTGGCATTTCAGAACATTTGGTGAAATGTCTCTGTAGACTAAAGCAACACGTAACCTCCACCAAACTTCTCTCTTTCTATTTTTTTTCAACAAACAAACTTTCATGCTGTCAGAAAGAATTGCAGGATGATATCCAATATAAATTCTACATATATGGGTTTTAATAAAATATAGCCAGACTGAGGTCCAGCATTGGTTCATTATTCACCATGACAGCATGATTGAGTCACTGAATGAGTGTTTGAGGGAAATTGTGAGGCAGACGGTGAAAGTGTGTTAGCGCACACCAGTAGCAGATGTGTCGGTGTGCAGGGCCGTCTGTTTTTACGTTGCACAGATTCTGAGCTTTGTGGAAATGGATGTATATGTTGGGAAATTAATGAGCCTCAGTGCAATTGCCTCTAAATGCGCTCTGCAAATTAACGTGTGTGTGTAGGTGTGGTTATCTGTGTGCGTGCGTGCGTGCGTGCTTAGGGTCCGTTCCCCGCTGCCTGTGCCTGACAGGGTGTCCTTGCAGAGTCAACAAGACTAATCTGCGCTCTGGCCTTGCACTGGGTGGGGGTGGTGTGGGGGGGGGGGGGGGGGGGGGCTGTTTACAAGAGTGGAGCGCACATCAGGGGTGGAGGACACACACATACACACACTGCATACACACACACATCTTGAAATGTTTGGCCCCCCACCTTCTCTCACACACACACACACACATACAAATTCACAGTACACACCTCATTGGTGGATAAAGCCTACAGTTCCCCTGGGAAGGCACCAATAAACATTACGTCTTTCTTTGGGAAAGGACTGTTAACACACACTCACACACATGCACACACACAGTCAGCATATGACAATGACTCCCTGATTTTCCTCTACTGTAATATTTAGTAGGCAAGACGATTACTAAAAATCATAAAATGTATTACTCTCTACTCCAACTTCTCTTATGTATTTTCACTGCACAACAGTTCAGCAGCATTCCTTTCTGATCATCAACAATCAGACAGTGGTGGAAAGTAATTAAGTAAATTTACTCAAGTACAAACATACAGTGTGTTATTAGAATAGTTACTAGTAACAGTAACTAGTAAGCACATGCATAAAGCTTCTAAAAAACATGCATTGCTGAAGATTAAACCAGTGTCAGCCAGACTTTTTGACTTGTGAACCCTTATAAAACACAGTGTCTAGTTTGGATTCCTCATGTGTTGGATGTCACGGGTGGAAACGCTAATTTTAGCTCCTTTTCCGGTGCGTCATTGTATACACAAAATACTGTCCTTCTCTGTCCGAGCAGTGTTCAAACATTATTCAGTATTTAGTCGGCATGAGTTTGAGAGAGAGACTGAAAAAGCAAAGATATAAAAACATTTCACTGGCCTCCTTACTGCTTTCTACTGTTTATGAATCTGTTTTCTGTCCGTCTGTGACATCGAATGTGACATACCAAAGAAAACAACAGCAACAACAACAAAAAAAACTCCCAAAAAAAACAAAACAGAAAGGTATACTCATCTACTGCAGAGCTGTTTAAACAGATCTGGTCCACTGGCAATGGGAAAAGAAGATATCGCTTGTTTTTAAAAGTTTTCCCACGTTAAAAAAATCTGCATACACATGCTCCTTTTGGCGGAAAAAGGCTATGAGTTGTTCCATCAAGTGAATTCCCTCTAAAATTTTCAGATGGTTTCTTTTAAATCACTGTTCAAGGCCTTAACGATCCATTATTTCATAAAGATTATTAATGGCCTTACTGCATGTGAGTAGAAACAACCAACCACAGCCGGGGAGTCTCTGACGTAGCTGTCAATAATGTCAATCGCTCCGTCGTCAGCACTCAAACTGTCAAATGAGGCAGCGCTGATCAAATATGAATTGAAGATTCTGTTACTGCATTGCTTATTTCTCACCTCAGATGTTTTCAGAAACATATTTTAGTGTGCTGTTTTGCTGTAAAAGGAGAATATTTCTTCTAGCCAGCGGGCGATGCTGTGTGCGTTGCTCGACTGTTTCCAACATGTCACAAATTTTTTCATTTTACAGCTAAACAGTACACGAAAATATGTGTCTGAAAACATTTAGGGTTAGAAATGCAGTGACAGAGTCTTGATTCATGTTAAATCAGACCTGCCTAGTTTGACAGTATGACTGTGGTCCACGGAGCGATTGACATTATCGACAAATGCATTAGAAACTCCATGGCTGTGATTGGTTGTTTCTGCCACACCGCGGTCTGATTCTAGTGAACACCATTAAAGGCAGTAGGAGAGGGGGGGGACATGTTTTTTTTAGAGACCATCTGTGTCATGTACTTGTTTCAGAATATAGTGACAGTTTCAGCAAATAAGACAAAAAGTTATTTTACCAACTGTAGCTTTAATCATCTCACAACCCCCCAGATTTATTTTGTGACCCACCGGAGGGGGCTTGACCCTTACATTAGAATCACTGGACTAAACTACCGAACTTTATTTGACATTTTTCAAAGTAGCCCAACTCCACAAGCTGCAGCAGTGAAACACTTTTTACACTGATGCATCAGTATTAACAGTCTAAAAATGTAATATATAATAACACAGGATATCAGTCACTGGGGACATTTTCTGCAGAACAACTACTTTTACATGTTAATGATAATACTTCTGTACTTTCACATCAATAGGATTTTAGACGCAGAACTTTTACTTATAATGGTTTATTTTCATAGTTCTGTGCAGTAAAGGATCTACTGTAAGTCCTTCCACCACTGCAATTAAAATGTAACACCCTGACAGTACGATGTAGCTTTGCATTCATGTCTGAGAAAAACATCCAAGGCGTAGAGAATAAAAAAAGATATAGACACAGAAATAGTCTTGAAAAAATAAGTGTTGAGACTGGATGAGTAGAATAGAAGCAGGCTGAGGATGTAGACCCAAATAACAGACAGAGGTATGGACGGCATGCATTGCCCTCACTTTGCTTCCTCACGCTTGGTGCTTGCCTCTGTTCCCTCCCGCTTCATCAATCATACTCAGAGCACCACCAAACTAAATAGAGGAAGATGTCGCACAATCTCTCTTCCTTTCCTTAAAGGGTTTTTTTTTCTCCCTTTACAGGCTAACACCTCTCTCTCAGTCCTTATGCTTCCCTCTGCTTATCAACCTTCAACTCCTTGCATGCTCTATTTCCTCTTTTTTCCCCTCCTCTCTCTTTTCCTTATTCTCGCCGCCGAAGAATCGCTCTGGTGCCAATTATATTAACAACTGCAAAGTTTGAAAGAGTCCAGCCAAAAACGGTCAAACTGCATCAATCTTCTCTTGTACAGTGCATTGATTGATGTCAGGAGCAGGTCACTACATGTCTAGACACAGAAAAAGCGCTTTAAGCCGCCTTAGCTGTCAATACAGTACGGCACACAAGAAATACCAGACTAGACGTCCACTTTCATTCACACGGATACGTCAATTCAATCTGCAGTTCGTTTGGCTGATAAGAACTTCTGACACAAGTCAAATGGGACTTGCTTGGTTGCAGACAGCGTCATTAAAGGTGTTTGACAAAAAGAAGTGGCCTGTTTTCCCCTCGAGCACTACGCGCTGCGCATGTTTCTGTGTATGTGCGTACATGCACGTGCATCGGTGCATATGATGAAACTCTAAGAAAAGGAGCTGGGGGCAGCGGCAGCCAGGAGGAACACTGTTTACATAATGTGTTCTGAATACTGGAGGGTCCGGCCAGGCCGTGCTGTCAGCCTGCGTTGAGGTACAGGGCATCGTCTAATGGGACAGATAATGGTGAGGCTGATACGCACAGGCAGCATGTTTGTAGGGTTAGAACAAAGAGAAGGAACGTAGCAAGGAAAAGGGAGGGAAGAAAAGAAAGAAGGAAGGGCGTACAGTACCTCCTCGACTCTCGCTGTCTGCTGGCTTCACCTGGATTGGTCTGTTCATCTGTGAGAGAGGGGGACAGAAGCAAGGAGAGGACAAAGAGAACAAAAAAAAAAGAAAACAAGAGACAACCAGTAAGCATTGTGTACTCATGTAATAGCTCATGCTTTTACCCCTCTCCCACCCTCCATCCCCTCCCAAAAAGTTTTTGAGAATCACTCAGCCAAATTGCGGGTAAAGTGTATTGAAAATCTCCAAAGCTGTAGCACTTATAGCCATTGGGGGAATAGCTGGTTGGGAATATGGGTTGGAAATATTATTTGATGTGAGATGAAAGGAGAGAGAAGGGTTGGAAAGGGGGATAAGCAGAGGGATGAAGGGAACGATAGAAAGAGGGATGGAGGGAGAGGTAACTCTGGGTCAGCAGAGCTGCTGTGACTGTGTATCCTCTCTGTGGGTGCTCCTGGATGCTCGTGTGCTATTGTCAAGTGGTCTGTGTGGACTGTTCAGATATATTGAGGTGGATGTATACACACACACACACACACACACACACACAGCAAAATCAACCCGTACACAGAATAAACATAGTATGTATGAGTTAAGCCTCGCTACAAAATGTTCTTGCACAATCCTCTCTTAGCCTCACACACAAGCTTGTGCATACAAGTGCATACACACACAAATACACACAGACACTGTCTGTCCCCCAGTGAGACCTTTCCACAGTGTGTCCGCCGAGGCCCTCCTTTCATTTCACTCCTGCCTGTCAAACCTTCCCTCTCCGCCTCACCACCCTGCTAAACGCTCGCCGCCAATCAATTTTTAATAATGCCAATCGCCACGCTGCCAGGAGGAATGGAAGGAAAGGGGGGTGGGGGGTGGGGGGGGGGGTGGGGGTTGGGGGAGGAGGGACGAGGGGAGGAAAGGAGAGGAGAAAGCTGAGGATGAAAGGGGAGGAGGGAAAGGTCAAGGTTCTGTGTGATGCAGCATCAGTGTTTTGCTAAATGTCATTAAATCTTTTCTTCAGAGTTTGCTGATACAGTCATCATCTTAATGAATCTCTGGGCTTTCAGATGATTCACCAAAGGCGAAACCTTTGAGCGCCAGGACACAATGTCACGACGCGAAACACAATTAATGCTCAGACCTTCACCCTTTCCTGGCGCTTTTCCGCTGCTAATATTAAATCACATCATTCTCCATAACACTTATTTAAAATGGAGTTACCCATTCCTTCCTCTCCCTCGTCTCCTCCCTCTCTTTGACAGCCAAGAGAACCCTACTAATGTTTTTAATGTGCTGTGATGCATTATTTATCAGACTGGCTGTTGATATGGAAAAAGGACGAGGGGGATAAAGGAATTGGGGAACGGAAAGAAAGAGGGAGTTAAAATGAGTAAAAAAAAAAGTGAAAGAGAGAATAAAAAACGGTGCTGGACAGGAAACAGGGAGATTTTAGGAGGGATGAAACCAAACAGGGTGAGAAGGAAAAGAAACTAATGGAAAACAGTAAAATAAAAAAAGGGGAGGGGGGGTTGTTTGAAAAGAGAGAAATGTGGTTATAAAAAAGGAAGAGGGGGAGATGAGGACATAGATCAGAGCATGGGACAAGGTCAGCCCAGTGCTCCCTAGGGTCCTATAAGCCTGCATACATATGAGCGCTTTTACTGTGACCCATACAAATGGTCTGGCCTCAATCTGACCTAATTGTGTTCCACCTCCACTGGTTTTATATGCAAGCACCAGTCTTAACCAGCACAGTGCATGACGGCCCTGAGCCTCTGAGGTTGTGTTTATTTTTCCTGGTCTTCATTTCACTCTGTACTGACATTTTAGGCATGCACACTTATTTGTTTTTTTTTAATGTTTCACTTTTATTATTTTGAGTTTTTAATTTTTTGGACTGTTGGAAAAAACCCTGCAACACCCTGCCCCCTAAAATCTCAAAATAATTTAATGTCCCTCTGCACAAGGGATGTTCCCAATGACTAATTTCCCTGATGTTTAAATTGAAATCTAAATTTAGATGAGTCGACATGTCTAAAAGTGAGAAAACACTCAGAATACAGTAGGGCTGACCTGAATGCTTCAGAGCTTCAAAGCTTTGAATACAGTAAACAACAACCAAATCAGTATTTGAAGGGTTGGTTTATATACATACCTATCAGTTATTCTCAGACAAGGAACTTTGAAGTTAGTTCTATGACTCCAACTCATTCTCATCTAACGTCAGTCACCAGCTGTCCAGCACTCCTGAAATTGGGACGGTTTGACCACACGTGAAATGCTAGCAAGATGTTGAAAACTTGTATTGTTGGAAAAGTTTAAAAATTTGCAAAGATAAGCCTCAAAACATCTTGTGCCAAATATGCCAAAGGAAACTGGGACATCACAAACATACAGCAAGCTTGTAGCCTGAGTGTCAGACTGAAGCTCCCATTGAAGGCGATTTACAAGGGGGAGGGAATTTGATTTTTTCCCTAACCAATCAGTAGAGATCAACGACTCACCCAGAATCTGACGTCATTAGTATCCATGTCTCGGGGTGCCGAAAACAAGCGAGCATTGCCCGTTTAAAATGTCTCCGTCGTCGTGCACGCCCAGCTGCATCGCTGTTAAATCCAGTTTAGCAGCTTCCTTAATTTGGTCCTCCATTAACGCGAGTAGTGGCGAAATACCTCAATAGCATCATTAATGTGGTCTGTAGGATCTGTAGTGGTCGCCATTGTTGCCATCCTCACCAGTTACCCACCGGCGTACACCTTGACATCAGCGTGGCGCTGATTGGCTAATCGCTAGACCCCCGGCGTTCATTGGTCCTTCCATCGTTTGGACGAAATAAATCGCAAATTCATTGAAGTATGCCAGACCAGAGATACAAGCCTACTCAGTTGAGTGGGCGGGGTCTATGGTCTGGAACCAGGCTAGCGAGCTTGGCAAATCACCTGAAAACTGTAAGTAACAGCTTAGCTGTCTTGCAAATTTTTTTTCTAGCTACTGTGGCTAATGTTGCTAACAAAGTGGCTAATTGTCACATTATTTTAGTTGCACTGACTGAAAACTTAATGTTTAAAAAAAGTGTGACTTATGTACTCTCAATATTTATTCTCACATAAGCTTCAAGGCACAAAAAAAGATATTCAGGACAGCCCTAGAAAACAGTCAAAACTGAGCATAATATAATCTATAAGGTCTATAACATTGTCAGAAAAATATTGCATATATTATAATAGCCATTTGAGGTCATGGATCACATTTTTTCAATATGCAAACTCTATTTTAAATGCCACTGAAATGTGTGGCACTTCACATCGTGCATCGTGAATACTGCACAATATCCTACAAAACATGAATCACAAAATAAATCGACTTATCTCCAATCAAACACACACACACTAGTATTTCTGGGGCCAACTAGCAATGGTAGCTGTGTTTAATTAACTAGTCGACCAACTGCACACATCCCTACTCTGCACATGACACAACCACGTATAATCCATGGCAAACATGACAGTCTATTTTCTTTTTAACAAATCTTCCAAGGAAGGCTGAAATTAGATATATTTTTGGGATAAGACAAACATAAAAGACCCACTCCTGCTCTCCCAAAAAATAAAAAATATAATACCTTCTCTTCTTCTGCTGTCCCTTATCGTGACATACATTTTTGGTAAAAACTTAAAGCAAATTTTTAACTGCACTATAATTCTTAATTTTGTTCTCATATTTGTTCTTTATTATGAAGATATATTAACTGGGAATTTACAAAATATAAAATATGCAAGTGCACTTAAAGTATCAGCATGTTCCCTTTTTTTTTTAAAATCAAAACAGTTACAAAAATAGGCAACAAAAAAATATAACTTATCAAAATAAGACCTCCATCCCTAAAGTTTTAATATACTACTACTACATACTTAAGACCTCAAATCCCATGACCTAACTTCGTAGATTAATCAGTGTCTTCATTTGTCGTCGCTAGTTAAGCCGCAGAATGTGCGCTCATAAATTTTTAGATACAGTTCAAAATAATGTTAAGTGGTTAAACCATTATTTTCTTTTGTCACTGAAAACTGAGTGGACTTTCATGGGCTCTCTATCAGTGGTTTCCATTATCCCGGGCCCATAAACTGCTTCAAGGTCAGTTTTATCATCCTGCTCATAATAGGGTGAGTTAGCACCAGCCCACCGGACAACCGATCCCAAAACAGTTGTTAAAACCAGACGCTGACTAGCACGGATAGCTCCCCCAGGATGTATGTGGTGGTGTTAGCCAAAGCCAGATGGCATCATTGAGCAGCAGAAGCAACACAAAACACAGACAATACATGAAGCTCTCTTCAGCCTAATGCCAGCATGAGAAGAAATGCCATCTACAATTTACACAAAAACGCGCCGAGATGCCGACATAGAGTGTATAAACACATGACACACACAAACAGGCACAAGAGGGTAGGCTTACACGACTAGACATGCACGCTTATACACACACAAGCTTGGCTTGTGCACTAACATGCAAAATCACAAATAGGCCTATGCATCCAAGCATGCATGGAAACATACAATGGGATACAAAGAGTCACACACACACGCACACACACACACACACACACACACACACACAATGAATATGTAAATGTATCCTTGTGAGTCAACATGTTCTGTAAATTGGCTCATCTCTCAGCATGCACACCTAATACCTTGCATGTAGCGTGCCTTTTTTCTCCTCAGCCTTGTGAAAGGGGCTGCCTATTCATCCACGCATATGCCTTTAAAAACACTATACACATGCTCACACACACACACACACACACACACACACACACACACACACGGGCTTAGCTCCATTGTTGCTGAAAGTCCACCTCAGCAGCCTCGTGTTAGAGTGGCCTTGGTGTACCACATGATCGACAGCTCAAAAAGAACTGCGGCGGCTACACAAATGCACGGGCACGCACACCCACACACACACATATTCTCGCTACACTCCTCTGTTGATTATGTAACTCAATGACAGCGCTCTGCCTCAGTGCTGCCATAGATTCCCTGCTAACTAGAAGCTGAGGGAATACATGGTCTGCATGCAGCCTGTGCTGTACCAAACTGGTGAGTCATTCTTCTGAATCAGTCTAGTACGGCCTGAATGTCTAGTGAGGCCCACAAGATTAGCTGCAAACAGTGTGGGACTATAGTTTGCTATATTGGATTCTACCTTGAAATGGGACAAAATTGAAGTCCTTGATCTGAGTTGCGCTGCTTACTGTATTGATTTTGCCGCGTGCAAAACACAGAAATGAAGTTACAAAAACACTGTTACGATGACAACTCTATGGGATTTCTATCCGCCGAATTTCTGTATGGGGCCTTGTTATGTCAGATGCGCTTCAAATACAGTTTATTACAAGTTGCTGAGAAGACAACTGCAACTTGCCAGCATCCTGCACACAAACTAATACATGCAGCCACAGTAATTCACAACACTTGCAGGGACACAAGAGCAAGCAGTCACTCACACTCCCATCATCGTCTGTGAAAAAGAATATTGAAAGTATGCTTTACGAAACTCGGGAGAGGAGGTAGGATTTTCTCATTTTCACCCTCGTCTAGCAGATGTGTTTTTGAGAGAGAGAGTGGAGCAGTGCAGGCCGGGTCATTTCATTATCACAGTGAGAAAGCACTCCATGAAACTCTCCCAGGGAAGCAAGGAAGGCTGCCTTCATAATATTCCTCTTCTACTATTGTGAAAACTTGCTCTATTTTACATTCTGCAGGTGAAGGCCCCTTTATCTTTGACGTCATTCTGTCCCCGTCCCCATTTGAATTAAGCTGTTTTTTTGTGCTTTTTGTTCATACATATATTTACTGATTCCTAAGTGTTCAGTATGTGAAAGCGAGCATCTGAAAGGGAACAGCTCCAGATGTTGAGATTCTCTGCAGGAGCAATGCCACAGGGTCTAAGTGTAACCAAATGCCGCTATTCATACTGTCAAATAAAGCACTGGCACTCGACCTGGTCCCGCTTTCCAAAGTATCTCAGCATGCACAACACTCATCTTGGGATGGAAACATGCCAATGGAAACATTAGCTGAACAAATATGGTTATAATCCTGAGATGCTTTTGGGAAACCGGGCCCGTGAACACAGGGGAAGAAAAAAACCCTCTGTGGTGAGATTAGCTGAAAAACTAGAAACATTTAGCAGGCATGTAATAGATTTCACCAGTGGTCACAAAGAGGACAACCTATTTTAAAAGTATTGATTTTACATTAATTCACAGAAGCATTACACTCCCATGGAATACCCCCCGCATTTCCATCAAAGCTCCTACAGTACATGTAAAATTTTCATTTTATTGACTTTTGCAACCTCTCGAGGCACAGAAGTATTTTACAACATGTGTAGCAAAAGGGCAGCTCACACCCTTCCACCGCCATTACCACTGCAGACTGCAGAGCGAAGTGCCGTAATGTGACTAATGGAACTGGAATCAGCTTGTGTGAGGAGGGAAGTTATTTTTCCCATGGCACAAGATGTGTTCATCAGGAGCTGAATTCAGGTCACTCAGTCAAATGGCATCGCCTCACCTCATATTCAGTGATCCTCTTTGCGAGTGCACGGGCTAATCTTGGTAACACACGTTTTATTCCAGCCAACAAGTCACTCAGCAGACAGAGACAGTGCTTGTGTATAATATTATGGTTATGAATTTACTAAATGTACCCAATGCTAAAGACATGCAAGCTCATGTCCTATTCAGTGGCGCTGAATAGGACATGAGGTGCAGTTAAAAATATATTTCTCTAACCAGCAGTGGAAGAAGTGCTCAGATCTTTTACTTAACTAAAAGTAGTAATACCACAACACAGATGTACTTTGTTACAATTAAAAGTTGTGCATTCATTAAGGAAAAGAACAAAAGTTTAGGTGTCAAAATATACCTGACGTTCAGATGAAACAGCATTTCAAGATTATCTAGCTTCACTATCGTTAAGTAAAACAGGACAGGCAGGCGGGATATAACGTAAGGAGGAATTGGATTTCATCATATAAAAGTGAGCGTGTCGTAACAGTGATGCTCCGACCAGTGGCGTAAGGATGTTACAAAGGGCCCCAGTGCACATTATTATGATGGGCCCTAGTGCACGCTATCGTGCATGTTCTGTCTTGACACAAATAAAGACTTGACATTGGACAACATCAACATACATATTACCCAGTACAGTACAGTATCACTGTGTATCTGACAAAAATATCAAAGAAAATAAGAAATTAATCATTCAATTGAATAGATTTTTTATTTATAGGTTTTATAGCTTATATAGAAAAAAGCATCTATCTTTGTTTTAGATACTATTTAAAAAAAGAAAACCATGCAGATGGCTTTGCCTTTTTGAGGACGAATATAGCAAATGGCACTGTTTTTAAATTAATAACATATACATTTTTTATTATTTGTCTTTGCACAGAGGTATATTTCCAAGTTGGCAATCTGCACCACTTGCAAGGGCCCGCTCTCTCTACAGGCCCCACCACCCCAGGGGCCTAAGTGCAATCGCACTGCCTACACTGTCTATATTTACACCCCTGGCCCCGATGGTCCAACGCCAACAGAATAGTGGTCTCTGTCAGGGAGAGAGAAATGATGCCCATCATATGCTCTCTGTAATGTTACTTTGTAAAATGCTTTGAACATAATCTGGAGCTGTCACAGGTACCAATTTCCTCAGCATAAATAAATTCTAGTCACACAGGGTGTAGCTACGGTGTTTTAGGGGAGCGAAGACACACAGACTAAACATGCATTTGCTAGCAAGCTAACTTAATCTTAGCTCTGTGCAGCTAAAAGTTGCAGGTTAATCAATAGGTGTTGTGATATTATTGATTGACATTGGTTGGTACACAGTTACGTCAGCACGTGTCATGTTTTGTTTTATGGGAAGAAAATCTGATTGGATTTTGATATAAGAATGTGAAGAATTTTTTAAAAAAAATTTGGCATAGATTTTTAAATGGTGCACAGTGTGGTCAGGGATGTGAACTAGGGAAAAAGTAACACAACTCCCCTTAAAAATCTTTTAATTTAAGTTTCATGCTAAGGAAAAACATGATTTACTTTGTACAACATACAACGTTTTCTTAATCGTTGATGTCTTCTGATTAAGTCTGCATTAAACTAATACCTCAAGTTTGTTATTTCAAGAATTAATCCTATCTCCTGTCAAATTGCTGTTATAATTCACTGCCAATTTCCCGTCTCTCTAACCGTGACCTCTCCATGCTGCTGGCTGCTTTTTTGATCATTTACTGGCCATTTGTCAAAAACAGCACCTGTGTCATTGGCACCATATGCAAACAAACAACAACTGCCATCACCCCTAACATACCCAAAATGCAGTGTGATGTCCCAAGTCCTGTTTGACTTTCAGGTTAGTCGAAAACAGCGTTGATAACGGCTTGAAAGTTGATGAATGGCAAAATCCCACTTGGATTCCCATCAGGTTTAATATCCACTAATGTCTGCACATCTCAGTGAGTATTTGGCCTCTTTCCTTCCCCTGTAGTTCTTCATCCTGACAAATGGCCAAACACCAAACCTCTCTTTTGATGTTCAAGTGAAACATATTGCAGAGAGATCAATGTCTGTGTGTGAGGGTAAGGAGGACTATAAAGCAAAACATCCCAATCTCTTTCCTTTTGTTGCATTCTCTTCCGCTTTATCCCTTCTCATCTTTACAGACAAACAGAGATTGGCAATCTGTATCACATCAGATCAAGGATGAGAGGAGTATTTTCTGACAACGGGACAGCCTGGCCCAGTTGTTTGGGCTGGGATTGAGTGGCATGCTGCAGTCAGAGCTGAGTGGAGGTGAGCGAAATAAACGTAAGAAAAAAAAAAAAGCATCCAGATGAATTATGAATTGGCACAGTCTGTGCTTTCTTTGGCTGTTACACCGCAGCACTGAGGTGGCGAGTAGAACAACAACGTGGCTGCAGCGTGCATTACGGCAAATGAGACATTTGCCCTCATTTATCAGTATTTCCTTATGTTCAAAATGTTGCAAGATGATAAAGCGCTGCACCAAAAACTGAACAATAACATGCATGCAACGTATTTACAAGGACTTGATATCTCTCATTTCCTGCTGATATTGGTTTGATGGCGGAAGTTTAAAGACACTGAACGGCAGAAGTTGCGTGTTAAATGACCTCACGCCCCACAAATATCACCCTAAAGCAATTCAATAACCATGAAATCGCTGCTTGAGAAACTGTGAATGAAAAATGCAGTCACTATCCTTCCCAGCCTGTTTCTATATGCTGCTGCTCGCTCTGTGGTGCTGCTGTCCCAGTAGTGTCTACCGAGATCACTACGTCTCCACAAAGGCAGATGAAAGGGAAACACACAGAGATCACAAAAGGAGGCAAACCTCCCTGTCTGACCCTCTGATCATCGCTGATTCCTTCATCAACATGGCTCTTACACAGAACATGAAAACAGAGAATGATAGACAGGCGCAGGCGTACACACAGGACACACACACACAAATCCAAATCGGATTCATCCAAGAGTGAGGCGGCTCATTCTTGACCTTGGGAGCAGCACGTGTGACTAAATAATCTCCATTTATTCTCCTTTTGCTTCCTGATTAAATTTCTCTGGCACGCTAACCAGCTCTGAAAATACTTTTTTTTCTCCAACTTTCTGAAGACCTGTTGTCAGAAAGCTAGTTACAAAACACAGACATTTTAAAAGCCGCAAGTTATCACACACCCCCACTCCTCCTCCACTCCTTTTCTCTTTTGCCTGCAGTTGGTTGAGAACAGCAATGCTTTTCTCACATCCATTGTTTGATCCATTTCACACCAGCCCACCTCTTTTTTATCTCCTCCTGTTTTCTCCTTCTTTCACTGGCAAGCAGCCTGAACGCTGGCAGTAGTGGGACGGCTTTCGTGCAGTTTTGAATGAGAGGTTAAAATGCAAATGTAGTCCTCTTTCTGTTTTCCTTTCTATTCTTGTTATTCTCCCTCGTTCCTCTTCCTCCTCTTCTTCAGTGCGAATTTGTTCACGAATAGAGTAAATGAGTGTGAAAACTATTTTTTTCCACGGTGAGCTAATGCATAAAACTGTGTGCCCCCCCCCTCTCATTTTCCCTCCGTCTTTTCAGTGCTCTACCTGGATAAGAATCGATGTGGAATGAGAGCAGACAGGATTTATGCTTCCTGCGAACACTTTAATAGGAATCGACGGTTGAGAATTCTGTTGTCACACCGTAACTGGATGAAAAAAAAGCACATCATCTGCACCCCCAAATGATTTTACCCTGTCAAAACCTGTTATAGCTTCACACCTGCCTGTGTCATGCACATGTACTACACCCTCACACACCCATGTGCAAATGAGATGCACACACACACAGATGTATGTCTTCTTCTCACATGGATACGTGCACATAAAACATGTCACATATTCCATTTTGAACACGTTTGCTGCACAAGACATCACATCTGACTCAATCTTTTGAACACGGATCGATTATCGCACCACAGCTTGATCCATCACAAAAGAAGCATTGCTAATAGAGGACAGTGCCGGCGTGAGAAACACATAGGCTGCACACACACACACACACATGCACAAACAACACAACCCCTTGCGATAGTTACATAATTAGACGTACAGCACCTTGGCAATCAACAACTCTGGTGTTGCCATGGGGACTATAGCTTTGACTATAAAAAGAAAGGATCTATATGTGGAGGCGGTTGAGGGCGGAGGTGCGGAGCGAGGCAGCGAGAGAAAGAAAAGAAGAGAAGACACAGAGAATGAAAAAGTGTGAGAAAATTGGTGCGAGAGGAGTGAAGGTGTCGCTGAGGGGCCGAGCAGCTCTCTCGGTTTATGCGCGAGCGCGTGCCTCTGTGTGCATAGTGCACCTGCATGCGTGTGATTAGAAGTGTTCAAAGCTTCACTGTGTGCACCAAGTGTGTGTATGTACGGGTGCTCCCGTGTACGTAAGCTTGCAGGAGGAGGGAAAAAAATGACAAGGACAAAATGTGATAGAGTTGGTTAGTAAGTGAGAGGAAGAGAAAGGAAAAAAAAAAAGAAAAAGCTAACTAGAGAAAGTGTAGAGGACAATTTTCAGCCTCTCTCTCCCTCCCCGTCTAAGCTTACTGCATTGCCTGGGCTTTGCAGCATATAGTGAAGATTAGGCCAGACGAGAAAGCCATAAATTCTACTTTTCTCTTTCCAGAGGTGAACATAAATCATGGCTGGTACTGGCGTGCCATCACTGGGTTTTTGCTTTTCACTTATCTAATGAATAAAAAAAAAGAGAGAGAGAAAAAAACAAGTTCAAAAGCTGTCATATTCTGAACCGGGCGGACTGCTTTCACTTCCATCCCCGCACAACTTTTGTCCTCTTCTCCAGCCATCACTGAGGTACAGAGACGATGAGTGGGCTTCCCATAATTGGGAGTATTCATGAGCTGCATATCGCTGGACTGCGTGTGTGTGTGTGAATGTGTGAGTATGTGAAGACGAGAGTGAGAGCTGACTTGAAAGGCCTGTGCATATGAAAGATACCTTACAGCATATGCAAATGTAAATATAGACACAAATAGCAGCACGGGCAAACACACCATGAATGCACTAAGCGAGGAAATTGCAGCCACTCTCATGTTCAAATACACACAAAAATGCACACATGCATGCCCACACGCTTTCACGCACACAGACACACACGCACACACCCTCTTGTTTCTGTCTCATAAGGTTAGGGGGTGAGGAGATGCTGTTGTAATGAGCTGTCACTCACAATAGCCTGCCCTTGTATTGGAAAAAGGCAGGGAGAGACACGGTGATGAAAAACAAAATAATCAAAATGTATATAGAAAGAAAAGATGAAAACAGAGTCACTGAGAAGCTACAGAGCTACAAAATGAAAATATGTCCACACTTAGTCAGCCAAATTTCATAACTCATCTTTTTCTCTCCACACTAAACGGGCGTTCACACCCCAAAAACAAAACTGTTCAATACTGTTCTCCAGAGAGGAACCATCTAAAACGCCCGCCTGATGTTTCAATGAGGGCGAGGTAAGTTTGGAAAGACTAAAATTTACAAAACACTAACTATTCTGTCACACAGCAATCATAAAATAGTGTTTTTATTGGCAGCTCACCATATCAACATATGGTTTGTCTGGTTAACAAGCAGAATGTGTGAGACTCAATCAAATCACTATTTTATGTTCACTCGGTCGTCTGACAATAGAAATAGAAAAATATGTAAATGAGAATACTTAAGTCACAGCTGTGTTTAACAAAGTAGAGGTGATGGTGGAGAGCAGGAGTGGGCAGAAGAGAGATAATAGTTATAGTAATATAGTATAGATGATAGTTTAAAATCGTGAAACAACATGCAGTTTTACAGGGGTGCTGTAAAGTCACCCTGAAGTTGACAGGCAACCGGCGGAGACCTCATAAACTTGTCATTTTGCACTTTGGTTTTGTGCAGATCAAACAAACGAGATATAACTTGTTAATTTTCGAGCTTTAGAGGTGCTAAAAGGCCGATTTCATCATCTTTAGACAGACAGGCTAGCTTTCTCTCCTATTTCCAGCTTTTATGCTGAGTTAAGCTAAGCATCTGCTTGCAGTATTTGGACAGATATGAGAGTGGCATCGATGTATTTCACAAAATGTTGCACTATTGCTTTAACCAGCTGTGACTCTCTAGCTAAGTTGCAGTTTTGTTAAACTGCCGACCAAAATCAGAGTTTTACCATTGTTCAGGTGACTCAGTATGGGTAGATCTCTACGACCTGTTAAACGTTAGTGTGGATGCATGTCCTTTTTTAAAGAACATTTAGCCGGCTTACCACACACATTCAAACTGACAACAGCTCTCCTATAGGACCGACATCACAATGAACTCATTTTATTAGCTGGAGGCAAAACATGACTCACCACCACAGGACTGTAGGCTAGATAGGAGGCTTACAATGTCATCTTGTTGTGTTATTGGGAGCCAGAATAAAAGGAGTCATGGCTCAAAACTTAGATATTATCGCATACCTTCTGCTACTGAAGACTGAAGACAACTATGGTTAAATGCGATAAGACGAAAGGACTGCACGGAGGCGATCATCAAAAATGCTCATATGTGCAGGTTAGGGGAAAAGTATTTCCTGTTGCAGGGATGAATAACATTGTGTGTATTAAAGGTTATCATGCCCATCTCATCAGAAATTGGGGAGGTATTGAGAAGAATATTGGATTTCTCCGTAGCGCTAACTTTTTTAGTGCATTAGCTAACGTTAGCTTTCATAGCAAAAACAAAATCAAGGAAACTGTTTAAAGGTTGTCCTCCTTTGTAAGATTGGCATAGTAATCACCCACACAGCTTCCTGTCAAATCATCCATCCACTGAGTGAGAGCATACGGGTCGGCCAGTCTGGTCCGGTTGGTCAGTGTTTACTTTTTCAGTAACACTCGGGGTCTTGGAGAGTGAATGTCCTGACGCGGTCTGTTCGTAAATTCAGTCTGATGCTCTACACTAAAATGAGAGCCCTGTTAGTCGAAGAAACAGTGTTATATTTCTATATGAATTAATGAACCGTTGAGTTAATCACACTTTCACTCCGCTCGGTGCTCTGCTGCTCCGTCTCCCAAGACAGAGTGCAGAGAGTGCGCTCTGTCACTCTGACAGTTCGGTGCTCTGGATAACCAAACGGTACATTCAGACAGCACTCCGAATTTACAAATTGGTCCAGTTGTGCCACAGTGCGCTCTGAAACCCAGAATGAGTATTTCTGAATGCACCATAAGTATCATCTTCCTCCATTGTCTAAAACAAGCCAACAGAACTTGCTAGCTAGTGCTAACTAATGTCTGTTGAGAATTGTTTTGCCTCCAGCTAAGTCCTGCCCACCAAAAAAGTCATAAAGGTTGTATATAGGGTTTGGTTGGTGTTAGTCTGGTTCACAGGATGTAGACCATGGGTATAAAGCCTGTCATTTGCCACCTATCAGAGATGGTAACACACTTCTTGCGTGTTACAATTTTCAAAATGCTTTTGCCACATGAAACTAGTCTCACATAGCCAGAGCTATAGCCACACTTCAATATTAGTAAAGACTTCTGGGCTAGAAAATCACACACTAAGACATCTCTTAATGTTTTATGTGGTGTTTTCTTTTGTAGGGACTTAGCCATTTTACTGCTAGCACTCGCCTCTCAAAAACAAGTTCCCTCCCGACACCATTTTGCAAAAGCACCGTTGCTGCATTCTGGGCTTAGTGTCGCCCAAGACAATTGTGATTGGTTTACTAAATAAATTGTAAGTAAATACATAAGTTAAGAAATACAAACAACCAACAGCGTTCATTTCCTTCAGGGTGAAATTATGATGGATTCAGCCAGACTCTGTCCAGCGTTGGAATATTGCTGGACAAAGGTCTGGCTATGCAAGGCTAGGTTGGTGTGGACGTCTTGCTTCAAATACTGAAAACTGGTTTAAGGCTAAGGCAACTCAAAAGAGCTCTGCATTTTATCGTATCATGAGGAACTCTGAAGTTATAACAATGACAATTATTTTATTCAGTGTCTCAATGGCTTTACCAGGTAATCTAGTAAGTAAGTAATCTACCAGGAATGCACACTTTAATATCTTCCATCAGCCACCACAGTGTGATGCTGATGATGTTGCAATGGACTGTGTTAGAAACTGAGCCGGTTTTGGCCTTTTATTCTGCACGACCCAGCGTTTTTTTGCTGGAGCCCTTTACACTGGCATCGCTGCAGGTACCTCAATAGTCTCATTGAAGTGAATGATAGAATTGCATTTTTCCATGTGGTCATAATGTCGGTCTGAATACAGCCTCAGTGTGGATGTAGTCTGAGTGAGAAAAAGACAAGATTAGGGTAACAGAAGAGTGAGAGCAAACAGAAACAAAGAGTGAGCTGAGGGAAGTAGCGCGGATGTGCCATGCACGTCTGTACTGTCCGACTGAAACCCTGCAAGGGCATTTATGCAATACTCCTCTGCTCTCTCCAAACTCTGCTCTGCACTGAAATGACAGGAGGGTATGAGAAGATCCAGACAGATAGATGAGAGATCAGCTCCTCTTTGCCACACACACACACACACACACACACACACGCACTTGCCTGCATATTTCCATCAAATAATCACTAATTCCACACTCCCTGGCTGATTAAATATAGAAAAGGCAGGAAGAGAGAAAGAGATGAGTGTTGGGAACAGAGGAACAGAGCAGATCGAGGGAGAAGAGAGGAGTACAAGTGGAGGAGGAGGAGTAAGAAGGAAGTGATACAGTCAAATCTGCCTGTTAGGCTCCGCCAAAGAAACAACAGGGAGTTTTTCAGTAAGACAGCTCTATTGGCTCCCAGCTAGAGCCCAGGTGGGCGATGTGAATGTTCTCTCACTCCCACACACTTAAGAGTCAAAAATATGCACATGCACGTGATTGAGTGTACACATGCAGTAAACACATACGCACATGCGAGCGCTGATGTTTGCATGTACCACACCAGCCTGCACAGGAAGAATGCACAGGCACAATGTCAACAAGAAAACACGCTGAGGGCACAGAGGAAGAATCTTTCGTCTTTGTCAGGCGTGCAAGGACACCAGCGGCCAAAATGTCAATCTATCACACATCTTTGTCTTTTATTACTCTCATACATTCCTCGATTCCCACCGATGGCCTCAGCTATTTTGTAATAATGATAAAGCTGGCTTCCTCTGCATTTCCACGTACAAGAAAAAGACAAAAGGGGACTGAAAACGGAAGAAATATTGAATTGGTGACCATGAAAATGAATGTGTGGCACTGAAAAATAAATTGGTTACAATTTAAAACGTCCATTCTCGATATTGTCTCTTTTAACTCACGGTTTCTTTCTCTCTCTTTGCCACTGACTCTCCTTCTTTCTTCACTTACATTGGTTTCATTAGTCAGCTCCCCCTGTTTCTTTCGTCCTGCAAAACTGAGGGTTTAGCTAAGGATAAGAAGAAGGGAGTTGAGAAAGTAAGTGTGCGAGAGAGTTTTAAGTAGCAGCAACAGAGCAGCACCAGGTTCATTCCTGGGGGAAGTCAGAAAGAGGGGAGGAGAGGAGGGTACGATTTCATTATTAATGGAGGAAAAGTTCCTTCAAATTGAACCTGTAAAATATCTCCAGCTGCCTTTCCTTTCAAACAGAGGGAGACTGGGACAGAAAGAGGAGAGGAGAAGATCTGAATGAAGAAGTGTAGGGAAAAAAAGGCAGGATGACAATGCCAGAAGAACATTTTACAATGCTACAATGATTCTTTTGCCATAAGCTGGTTACTTGTGAAAAGTTAGCTAACATGAGCCAACGTTAGCAAAGGTTGTAGCAGCAAAACCTCCAAGTGTACAAGTGTACTGGCTTGTGGTGCTCAAAGTGCCAAAAAATACATTCGAAAAACTCAACAGCAATGTCTCTATCCGGAAATCATGACCTGGTTACTCACGATAATCCACAGACCTTGTTGTGAGCAGCTTCATGTAGGAACTATTTCCTTTCTATCGTACTACACCTGAAGTGTGTGACTACTGCTAGCTTACCTGACACCATTGAGCTAGCTAACGTTACAGCGCAGCCAAGGAGGACGCTATGAATGTTAACATCTTGCGTTGTCACAAGCATCTACTCTCGTCCATGAGTAGATGCACTCTTCCTGCTGCATGGTGATACAGTTGGCAGGTGTAGTTCAGTAGAAAGAAGAAGATCCTTCATGAAACTGCTCACAACAAGGTCTGTGGATTATCTTGAAGTAAATGGATCATGAATTTTGGAAAGAGTCATCTTTATGGTTGATATCCTCAACTCGCCAACTCAAACCAAATCAATCTAGATTGACAAACAGCAGAACAGGTAAGAGGAAAAAACAACAACTTATTCATTTTGGGCTGAACTGTCTCTTTAAGAATTAAACTTTTACTTTGCAAGAGGAAGATTATGGTCTCACTTTAAAATGTTGGTATGCCACACGGTTCCTCATCACTGCATGGCAGTTTTTTTGTTTTTGAGCTGAGGAGCTTCTGCTCACATGCCATGTTCCCTTGGTATTAATTTAAGTCCTATGCTTTGATGTACTCTGCAGGAACGGTGCCAAAACACAGCAGTTTTTCATATTTATCTCGTCTTGTGAAACAGACCCTCTTTACATCTGGCACTAAATGAGTCAAATGAACTTGGATTTTGTCCAGGCTGAGCTTAACCACATAAAAGTGCACATGTAAATGCACCCAAGATAGAATGGAGTAGGTGATCCAACCACCTCGGGGATCTTTTTTGCCATAATGATGCAACAGTGTAAATCTAATATAGCTTTAAATGCAAATACAACTGCATACTGTACACAGAGATGTAATAGAAAATGTGATGTTTTGAATTCTTTTTTCTGTATCTGTGCTTCCCTTTGTGTTTAAAAAGATCTAAACTGTCAGTAGCTCACACCACTATATATATAACCAGTAATTACTTGTTATATTAGACATATAAAACATATATGCATAATTACAAGGTTCCACATATTTGAATAGTTTTGCGCTCTCGAGAAAAAAAGTTGTCATGCTGAAAATGCATTTTCTGAGGGAGAGGGCAGAGTCACTGAGGCGCGGATCACTGAGATGCATTTTAATGAAATGCAGAATAATATCTCTATATCAAGGAGACGCACAGTAGAACCCATCGGGTGTTTTGGTTGTGAGTGCTGAAATCAAGAGTTACATCTACAGCATGTTAAGGGACCACTTCCAATTGTCAGACCTCCACCTTTAACATCCAACCACTCTGGAAACTTCCCTGGGGATATACCATATGTCAGGGGTAATGTTTTACGTTGTATCGGCTAAAGTTAAAGTGCTTATGCAACTCTGCGGTGGAGCGGCCTTTATTTTCATTACCTGTCAGGATAGGTATTATGTCATTCTTATGACAGCGCTGGCCAATATGTCAGCCTCTTTAGGCTGAGTGCATCCATCTGTGTTACTATATATCTGACTGTAATATCTTGCTGGCTGTTGGCCAACTGAATCTTGGTCTGCCAGGGTTGCTACTGTATCTCACCGTATCTCTCTAGCTCTCTCCTCTAACCTCACCGCCCCCATGGACCTAAAAATATTGGACATAGTGATAGGAAAGCAGATGCTCCAGCCAACTTTTTACATCCTTTAAAATCCATGAAGAGAACTGACCATTTGTACACCTACAAGAAATTCTGTGAGGACCAGAATCCAAATCTATAACTAAATGCGTACGTTTGTACTTACAGTGGTTGCAAAGACATTTAGCAAGAAGAAATCCATACATATCCAAGTGAATACTCATACGGAGGAGTGCCTGGGAATGCTGAGGCAGAATGACTGATTTCAGGCGATAGTTTCTCCCCTGCAGAGTTAAGAGGGCCCAGTGGCCCTTGGGAGCAGCCTGTCACAACTAGAGAAACTCCTGCTGGGGCCACTCTGTTGAGGTTTTCAGCCGGCTCCCAGGGGGTCCCCACCACCACTTACCCGTTGAAACAAAAATCAATGGCTTAATGATCCAAAACAGGAAATAGAATGAGAAAAAAGAAAGTCCCTAAAACAACAAAATGTCTTTTGGCAAGGGACATTCTGTCCTGGGCCTTCATTTGTTTGTTTGTGTGTGTGTGTTGAAATAAATTTGCCGGGATTGTAAGTGAGTGTATACGTGTGTGTGCGTACGTGCACGCGCAGCTTTGAGAGAGTGAGCTTACCCTAGCTTAGTGGCGCAAAACATATTGATTTATTGATTGCCTGTTTCACCCCCTCGCCATCTTTCTCTCCCTCTCTCTCTCTCTCTGCCTGTTATAGAGGCTCCGGGGACTCGAGACTGCAGCGGGGACTGAAAAAGGGACGTGAGGTTGGGAGAGATGGAAGAGGAGAGAGAGTCGGAGAAGGAGAGAAAGAGACAGAAAGCGAGGGAGGGGTGTCCCATCTGAGAGTTGATCCAGCAGCCTTTTAACCAAGGCCCCTACATCATTCAGATTTATGAACTAAGGTCACGACCAAATCAAAACCTTGACCTATCTGTGAGGATGCCGATTTATAAGCACCTTGTAGTGGGGAGTGGTGGGGACTTGGCAGGAGCTAGTATTCTTCTCCTTGTCTCCTTGGCCCTGGCTTCCCTATGGAGAGAGCTGGATCAGGGCTAGAGGAGAGGCTGGCTGTAATTTGTGATTAGCAGACAGGTTGTGCTTTATGATATACTACCTCCGGCTGGTGCAACTCCCAGTTCAAAAGAATGTCACTGTCCCACGCCATATACAGTAACGCTTGCTGTCTCACTAAAGCAGAGCCAGCTGAAGGAGGTCAAGTTCCAACCGTGCCTGTAGTGGCTTGTCAAGACCTGCTAAGTCACAATAGCAGTTAGCATGCTAGCAGGAAAGCCTAACAAGCCGAGCTGAATGGCCTCAGACAAACTGCCAAATACTGCCACAAAGTATCACTGACACATAATGACACTCAATAGGAGTTTATCTCCAAATGCTTACGATGGAGAAAATGGCATCAAGTGCGCTGTGCAGCTAACAGAAACATGTGTCACCATCGATTTGTACCCCCTCCAGTTGCTTATGACTCATGGGAGATGCTTATGACAAGCATACCCCATGTTAGCGCAATGTCCCTTCCTAAACCTAGTCTCCCCATAAATTATGGACAGGATGAAATACGAGTCCCCATTCGACAGCCCTTCATTTCCTGCTCCCAGGGAGACCCGGCACAAAGAAACATTTGCTGCTTTTGTTTTGTTGTCCCTCTCAGAACAAGAACAAGGGATGCAAAGAAGTGAACCAAAGTGAATTGCCACGCAGACATTTAGAAACAGTGAATAACAAAGAAGAAATCCACCAGGAAAGAATCACAGAGAGAGGTAGAAAGGCTACACTAGGTCTTTCCATATATCCCCTCACCAGTTGCCTCCTGGTTGTCATGACGACTTCTTATCCCGGGGCTGGTGCTGGTCTGCTCCCCCTGGAGGCAGCTGGGAAATCAGGTAGGGGAGGGCCACAGGGACCGAGGCCATTCTATTCTTAAATACACAGCATCAGGCAAATGCAATTACAAACCCGAGGAGGGCCAGAGTCTAATCTAATAAAGTAGAGGTGGTCCACGTGGTGAAAGCCTGCCACTCGCTTGAGATGGCACGCCCAGGCATAGAGCACCGCGGCCCCCCTGTGGCACTGACTGACCCCCCGCCATGTGAAGTGCTGGAAGAGACGAGATGTATGACTGTTACAGAGCGTACAGCGAGAACAGTCATTTTATATTTAGTTCAAACCCACTGACTGGAACGTTTCCTGAGAGATCTGATGATTGACTGGGACTAAACTTTATAAAACAGTCTATATAGGGTAAGATCTGTCTCCTCCATGTAATCTCTCTCAAAGCTACAGCGGTAACTTTTATGGAAATAACTTTGCTGAAACTATCACTACATCCACAAAGTATTTTACGAGACAGATAGTCCGTGAAAAAAATCATGTCCCTGGGGCCTCTGAGGACATTAGCTAAAATCTACCACAGAGCACCGAAAACAACCAATCAGAGCAAAGTGTCTCTAACACAGCTGTCAATAATGTCAATCACTCTGTAAACTGCCGTCAAACTGTAAAACTAGGCAGTGCTGATCAGATATGAATCAAGATTCTGTCACTGCATTACCTATTTCTGGCTTGAAATGTTTTCAGAAACATATTTTAGTGTACTGTTTAGCTGTCAAATGAGAAAGTTTGTGACCTGGTCGCCATGGTGGAAACAACCGAGCAACACACCGCCCACCAGCCGGACCAACTTTCTCATTTTACAGCTAAACAGTACACTCAAATATGTTTCTGAAAACACTGGAGTTAAATAAAATGGCAATGCAGTTACAGAATCTTGAGTCATATTTCATTAGTTCGCCTGCATGTCACAAGCAGTCACTGACATGTTGACAGCTGTGTTTGAGACTCCTCTGCTCTGATTGGTTGATTTCTTTCACACACAGTAAAGCCATAAGAAGCAATATGAGGAGGCAGAGGAACAGCCTATGTTTATTTTTGCCACAGATCATCTGTCTCATAGACTGCTATGTGGATATAATGACAGCAAATCTGACAAAAACTTATTTTTATAAAAGTTTCCAAGTGCAGCTTTAATTGTAGAAAACAGATTTGTCACTTTTTGTGCATAGGAAACCCTTTGACTCTGAAGACACTGTATTAAAGTCACACTGTGGGAGGTTTCTGGCAAAATTTGAGGCACCAGAATACCTAAATAACACTGACTGTGTATATACGCTATTTTTTTCTTTCAACCATAATGGTGTTTTGTCAGATCTTCAACGCACTTTGAAACATAATTCCTGCAGTATCTTGTTTGCCTGAGATGGTAAGGCAAAACAAAATCTGTCTACTCAGAGGGGTTAAAGAGTCCGATTGAGTCTTGGACGTCAACTCGTCAACCCCAGCCAACTCGCTCAGATTACAAATGAGAGGATCTGATGATGTCGACTGCGGCCAAATTCCTCTAATTAAAATCACAATGGCTGAAAACACTGCAACGCTGCCGTGTCTTTGCTGAGGGACTCCCACTTTGCCCTTATTAAAGGAAACCTGGAGAGAAAGGTTAATAGCAGAGAGCTCTGTGATACAAGTATTGGTGTAAGCCTATTAAGTAGAGTTGTGGGACAGTGGTTTATACATATATGTCACATATGTGTCAGTGTTACAATGCCGCCTTGTATTACTTTCACTTCTATATTACCTTTTTGTTACACCTCAAAAACTGCCGCTTACATTCTCTCTGCTTTAAGTAAGTGTGCAGGAGATTTATGTTCTTCCCATCGCTCGATAAAATCAAAGAGCTGGGAATACTCCCTCCTGCAGAAAGACAACTTTTCTGCAATTTCTCATCCGAGCTACAGTAGTTCAGTGCACGCTCACGTCAAGTGACGGAATGAAAATTAATTATGATGAAAATAAATCATTAGATGGGGTTTGACGTCTAATTTAGAGTTATTTAGCTTCAGTTTCACATCCAGAAGGGGTGATAATCGTTACATTGAAAGTATAACTAGTATTAATGAAAACTGGAATAATTATTTTTTAGTACCACAGTAAGTACTGTAGTTGCTTTTAAATATTTTTTAATAGTGACTAACCCCTTGACACTGATCATGAAAGCTGGATAATATAAAACACACATAACAAAGATAAGCTACTGATTAAACTATTAAAGTGCACAAGGGACCAGAAAAAACTACCCATAACCCCATTTTCTCCTTTCACTCTCACACAAGCTATTTCAACACATTAATGCAGTGTTATCTAGTTTGCCCACACAGGATCTCAGCATTGATGTGAAACAATTATTTCTGGCTGGCTCAGACCGCTAAAGTTTAACTATCAGTCAACTTTGTGTTGAGTTAGAAGGGTAAATGCCAATCAGAAATCACCATTCTGGACTGACTGTTGACTGATAAACAGACGCAGTGGGGCTGATTTACTAAGGCTTTTGTGCCTTGTTTCAAATGTATTCAGTGCCTGGAGACATGCATGTTATTTATCAAACACGCTCACTGGCCTGGAAGAGCAGTTTGCTTGTCATCTGAAGCCCACCTTCCGTGTAATCAATCAAATGTACCTCTGCTCTTTATGCATATGCATTTAGCACAGGGTCAGATCATGAGACGAGACATGATAAGTGTGGTTGTGGACATGTGGGCACATAGAGAGGGACATCGCTAAGGTCAACAGGGTAGTGATGAGACATAAGATGAGTCATCTTGTAGCAGCAACAACCTGAGTGAATCACACGCCATGACACTGCAGTCCTGTGCTTTTAGATTGTCACTCTGCTCTTGAAGAGTAATGCAGACACTTTCGTCAAGGCTACCACTAGATGCTCAATCTGGATTTATAGCTAAGATCTGTTTTTTTTTGTTTGGCTGTTCATGTTCTTTTTCAGCTGTGGCCAAAATCAGATTCCTAACCTGACCTGCATGTTCAAAAGAACAATAACTAACACATCACACGCAGCATGCTGTCAAATGAAAGGAAACAAAGATGCCACTGAGGTCACCATTTATCTTATCATTTCTAAGTTGATGTGCAGGTGAAGCCATGATAGCTTAATTATTTGCACAGAGAGTCAGGGACCAACCAGTACTCATGCGCTGGAATAATTCAATCTGACCCCAGGCTTTCTGTGTGTCAGTTATCATGGACAACTTTATTTAGAAATGCAAATGCACATTATAAAATAAAATAACAAAAGAATTAATACTAAGAGGTCCCTCTACAACACTGGGCCACAAGACTGGCTACCAATCGCGGACTCATTTTTGTACCTTCATGTTGCAAAACCCTGTAACAATTTTCAACTTATCAAATAAGGTGTGACTCATTGACACATACCTGGGGCTCTTAGGGCCCAGAGAGATCTGGGGCCCTGGGGCAGTGCCTGTTTTTGCATCTTGGTACTTCACCCTTGCAACCCAACTGCCAGAAGAAATGGTGGCATTGTACATTTCTGAAAACCGTGGATATGTTGCATTTGTACACTATTATACAGTCGATTTGTTGAAACTTTAGGTTTCAGGGTTTAGGCACAAAAACAACTTGGCTATGGTTAGGAAAATATCATATTGTGGATTCAATATACCAGGTAGTGGTGGCACAATGACAGGTGGAAATGCAGCATATCTTGGTAAAAAAACAACTACTTTTTGATGCACTATCCACAGTGGAAACACAGCAATGGGTGGCTAAAAAAACCAACCATATTTGGTGACTAAAAAGCAGCTGGAAATGCAACAATGACCTGCTAAAACACAATCGGTTTTGTTGTTTGTTGGTCTTGAACAGTGGTCTGTAGTTTAGCAGGCGTCTTGCCTAGGTGTCACGCCATGTCCACTTCCTGATGACAAAGCCAGCTGATATATTACATGACTTTAGAAACGTTGATATGTATAAACTGTAATGTATGCATGGTTTGCAGAAATGTACAATATCAACATTTTCTTCTGCCAGCTGGGCTGAGCCATAATGATACACAATTCCTTTCCTTGTCATAGGGATTTTTTCGCCCTTCTGGTGCAGGATGCTGAGGAGGTCTGCAGTGTGTCCTGGTCTGAATTTAAAATGTCTATCAAAAATAAAACTGTTGTTGCAGGTGTACCCTTGGAGGGATTCAGACTGGTGGATATGTTACCCTACAGGAGTCCTTATTCTCTGTTAGTATCCAATGATAAATGAACGCAGTCTCTGACCATTTTATGGCGACTAATGAATAGGGAACATGCAGTGAGCTGATATTACAAGTGTATGTTTTTGATGACATTAGGCTACCTTGGGGTTAGGAGGTTTCTTTTTTAGAAGTCTCCAGTCCGCAGATACACAGAGCACCTGCCTGGTTCATGATGTGTGGATATTTATATAGTTGTTAGAGTAGGACAATCGGGGCTGAATTAGTGAGGAGTCACATTTTATTAAGTGGAACTGAGGGGGAAAGAAAAGTTAATTTCCTTACATAAGGATAAGATTTCTTTGAAAGCAAACCCCTGTTGCTCAAAACATTCCCCAACATCAAAGAGGTCAACGAAAGTGTTGCTTCTAGGAGTAAAACATGCTGTGCACAACTCAAGGAATGAAATAAACTCTGTGTTGCCTCTGCGGAGGATTGAGAACTGACAGGAGCTGAATGTTATTTCACATTCAGCTCGTTGCCATTATTATGAGACTCATTTGAACCGGGGGATTTTAATAAAGACTACGAAAACTGCATAGGGTAGAGCTAAGGGACAGAAAGGGGAGCAGGAGTATAGCACTCAGGGGAGAGAGCAAAAAGCAGAGAGAAAGGTGCACAGAGAGCTGAGGCTGACATGAGATGATACATGCATGGTAATAAATGAGAAATAAAGGGAGAAAGGGAAGCAGAGAAGAAAAGAGGAACACTGTTCTTTCCCCCAGATAAAAGAGAGGCGCATTACAAGACTCAGCTGAGTTATGCTCAGCTTACTTTGAACAAATTTTGACATATAATATTTTAAATTTGACATTTCTTTCTTCTGTCGTGGTCCCTCAGTGTCAAATGAAAGTGAATCAAAGGAGCACGCAAACTCAAAAGACCCGACGATGGGGAATTTTTTAAAGGTCTCCGAAGAAACAACACACCTCTCAAATAAAATTCTTCAAGCACTTCCTAATTTTACTAAAAAGGATGGAGACAAAGTAATCCGAGCCAATCTGCACACAGGAAGCCAAACAGCCAAAGAGCTCCCAACATGTGGGCCAGATGAATCTGCTCTCTTGGAACCTTGCCTGGACAAACAAGAGAGTAAGCTTGTAAGGTCTGTGCATCAACACACCTGACACCAGCCAGGACTCTGCTCTGTAACACATGTAGGCTTTGGCAAGGCATGTGGAAATTCAGCACAATATGATATTGAGGCTTTCCTGTACACATTGAGTTGCATAAGCTAGCAGAACAGAAGCTAGCCCAAGTGTGACATCATGACTATAGCTCTCTGTTACGCATGATGTTACCAGAACTAAACAGGGCGACACTGGTAATTTTCCAGGCATTAGCTTTTTTTTTTTTTTTAATTTTTATATAATTTTTTGCCTCTTTTTGTCTTTATTAGAGAGAGCAAATAGACAAACATGAACTTTGGGAAAGAGAGAGGGGACTACATGCAGCAAAGGGCCATGGATTAGACTCAAACCTGGGCCACTATATGGAGCACACACTCTGCTGAACGTATCCACAATCAATGATTTGTATGATATCCTACAAATTACCGCCCCATGAATGATGTTACATGCTTAATGTAAAGTTACATACTTCACGTAAAGTTACAGAGGTTAGGCTTAGGCAAGTAAAGTGACTGTGGTTGGCTTTTGGAAAAGAAACTTGGTGATGACGTACCTTAAAATGACTTTCACAGTCTCAAACATGGGTCTCCTGGGGGAGAGTCCTGTGTTTTGTGACCACCTCACCACCAAACCTTCCTCCATAAGGGATCACATGATCGCAGCCTTTCTGAGTATGTGGCTTATACACAAATTATTGGCTCATGATTACATGGGTTACATACGAATTGTGTTGCCTTACTTTTTATAGGTATATGTAGAAACAGTGCATAAGAACAGGTCGATCAGACACATACCAACAACCTCTGAAGATGCACACAATCTAAGCTCCAAAGGAAGATATGACATGTGGGGTATCCATCATGACCACAAGCACGCCTAAAAGCATCTATACAGGTGCTTTAACTCTCCTAACTTTTCTGTCATTATTAGAGAGGACAGATAGACAGACATGAAACGGCGGAGAGAGGGGGTATGACATGCAGCAAAGGGCCATGGATTGGAATCGAACCTGAGCTGCTGCTAAGGACTCAGCCTATATGGGGCACATGCTCTTCTCAGCGTATCCACATACAACAGTTTGTATAATATCCTACAAATTACCACCCCACGAATGATGTTACATGCTTAAGGTAAAGTTATATTCTTCACATAAAGTAATAAAGGTCAGCCAAGTAAAGTGACTGTGGTTAGGTTTAGAAAAAGAAACTTGGCAAAGACGCACCTTAAAATGACTTTCACAGTCTCAAACACAGGTCTCCTGGGGGAAAGTCCTATGTTTTGTGACCCCCCTTATCACCAAACCTTACTCCTTAAGGGATCGCTTCCTTCTTTACTCCCATCAGCACATTGGTCACGTGATCGCAGCCTTCCCGAATGTGGGTTATACATGAATTGCTGGCTCATGATTACGTGGGTAACATATATGACTTACTTTTCGTATGCATATGTACAAATAGTGCCTAAGAATCAGACACATAGCAACAACTTCTAAAGATGCACCCAACCGAAGCTCCAAAGGAACATATGATATGTGGGGTGCCCATTATGAACTCGAGCAGGCCTAAGAGCATCTATACAGGTGCTTTCACTCTCCTGACTTTGAAAGTAACATTTTTTGGGGAGGTTGTTTCTCCTGTCCAATTTAATCGGGCCACTAAATTGTATAATAAAAGCCCATAACATTTGCATCCTCTGACAGAGACCATCCCGCTTGTCCATTTCTCCACACACACATAAGACAATCTTAGGTGTTCCTCCTACCTTCTCACCTGTCCTCCCCTGCTCCTGTCTTCCTCTCCTCTTGTCCTCCTTCGCTCCCCTGTTGGCTCCCCCCTCCTCCCCCCTGCCTCTTCCCTCTGCTAATGAGCAGGGTAATTACGGTTGGCCCAGGCCAAAGGGAGAGGGGGAAGTGGGGGAGGAGAAGACAAAATAGGAGAGGAGGAGGAGGAGAGAAGGAGGAGACCCTGCCTAGTCTAGCCTGGTGCTCCAGATAGCATTAGTTTTCTCCTCTTCCCTCCCTCTCTCTCTCTGACACATAGCCCTACGCTTAATTAAACATGCCTCGGAGGGACGCAGAGAGAGAGAGAGACCAACAGAGAGTGGCGCGAGAGAGAGAGGGGAGAAAGCGAGTTCATGTCGGCAAAGAGTTAGAGGAAGGGAGAGGGAAAAGTGAGGGTGATGCAAATGCAGAGAGAGAGGCAGATAAGAAGCTGGTGATGGAGTGTGGGAGAGGGGGAGGTGGGGAGGGTGAGGGGAAAGGTGGGGAGATATGGCGAGGAGGGTTGAAGGGTGGGTGGTTAGTGAGCCAGAGAGGGAGAAAGATGGAGATAGAAGGAGGAGCTGGAGGGGTTTCTGAGCGAGGTGAGAGAGCTGAAGATGAGGACATCTTCAGCAGAAAAAACGAGTGAGGTCTGATGGAGACAAAAAGGAATTAAAGACTGGGGAAGAGCGAGGGGAATGGGATTACTGTAATATATGAAAATAATAGCAAAGAGGCTCCCATGAGACTGTGAAATACCCGCTCCAGAGAAACCAAAGTAGTGAAAATGGCGGTGAGAAATAATATATCTGCATGCTCATTTCACAACAGCAGGTGAGAAGAAAACAAGACTGCAATCTAAAGCCTTGCCAGCACCGTAGAGGCAATGTCAATTACAACCCACAATATGGAAGTGTTATACCAAACATACTGAGGAGTGTATCATGGTGCAAACAATCAGAATTTTGTAGGGTTCACCTTCTGGGGGACATGAATATCCACACAAAAAACTGATAGAATTACTGCAGCTACTTTTCAAGATACCTCTGTCACGGTCTTTACTGCTGTACAAAACAACAAACCATCCGTCTGACTAAACATCACCATGCAAGTGGGGTGAAACAAAAAACACCAACATTTTTTCATGGTTCAAAATTCATTTTTTTCTGCAGAGAATAATTTAAAGTTCCCCTCCAGAGAACTGTAACTTTTACTTTCTGTAAAAATACTCTGCCACAATTAATACTTTGTTTAATGTGGTTAAACAAAAAGGGGCTGGACGCACATCTACTCTTTTTCCCTCATCAAGAAAATGTGGATCTGGCCTCTAGCCCCACACACTACCATGTCTTGCAGTAGGTTGACCAGGGAACGAGGGGTGTGCATCAAAAGGCTAGCATTAAAGGAAAGATTAAGCCATCAATGTCTGAGCCTCAGTCAGACCCACACTTGGATGAAGAGTCTGTTGTGCACCACCAAAGTCGTTGACCAGCAGATGTATCAGAATGGTAAGTGTGGTTAGTATCTTTTGTTTGGTTATAGCCTTGTTTCCACCGAGCAGTACGGTATGGGTACCAAGCACACAGATCTGGTACTAAAAGGTGGAGCTGTGAACACTGCAGTCTTGTGATTTGTCAATAGCAGATGGTCACTCTGCTCAGGGCTGAATTGTGGTTGGTTTTTAGGCTCATGTAACTATTGTTCATACTGTGTAGAGTTTTATTAGTAAACTGTAACTTTAAAATGAAAAGATGTTTTGCTGCCTCTTTCGGCAGCTGGAGTCTGAGAAATATAATTTACTGGGCTGACTGCTGGCAATTTGTAGGGTGGAACTTTTACTTGTTGTGTTACTTAATGTATGAGCTGACGATGTGAATCCATCACAACTTTGACCATTACTTTAGTTTGTATTGTCTCTCTTGGATGACATACACTTTTAGTAATGAGTGTATCTTCAAGTGTTTAAAAAATACACATTAATTTTGAACTGCGTATATTCTAATCCCAACTCTGAGGGGGAAAAAAGCATTGTGGAGTGTTGTTCCTGTGGGCTCTGGCAACACTAAACCCCTGAGCTTGCCTTAGAAGGACTAAGGACTATGCACAAACCAAGCATTCACATTGTCACATTGTGTAACTATATACCAGTGACCTTATCAAAGTTTGCAGAAAGATATATTCTGATTATGTGTAATAAGTTTGCTCTGCGATGGAGGTTTCAGGTTTCTTTGCCAGCATTTGTAGATTAGACAGTGAATGGCTTTTGAATGATGTACCTAATCTTGCATGCCAACTGTGTGTTGGAATCTCAGATTATAGGGAAGTGCACAGACATTGCCCCCCTTCACCCCCCCCCCCCCCCCTTTTCACAGATACAAGTCAGTATCGTCAAGGTCAGACATTTTAGGGGACATAAACAGAAGAAAGACACATTTGTGAGTGGAGGGGATCTGAAAGTATTCAGCCCTACAGCAAAAAGCTAGACCACAGCCATATATTCACAGACATAAAATAGTCAAAATATACCTTTAATTAAGAGAATGAGTGACAACGTGCTGCGGACCCATGCCAATTAGTGCGCTTTGCTGTTGTGAATAATAAACTAGGCTAATAACGGCACAATTATGAATGTGTAATCACATTAAGGGGACATGGAGACTGGTTTCAACCAGGTAATGATGACATGCAATTAGAGCGCAACTGTTATCTCCAAGATCATATCAATAATTCATCAGCACACGCATTTTGTGTTGCCCAAAGATGACACCCAGTGATTAATAACTAGACACACGTGTGTCTGTCTGCTCCCCAAACGCTGAAGGTTGACGCCACATAATTGGACAGAACTGTTTTTGCAGTTTTGAGAAAGACAGAAAAAGTTGAAAGAAAAATTATAATAATAAAAAAATTGAATTTAACTTGGTGAATATCAGTTACCAGGTAGTTGTTAATACTTAAAATCTCCATAACGGTCATGGAGACAAAAGACAAAAGTCAGGAAATGGTTCATTTTGTGTCTTTGGAAAATAAAAATAAATGAAAGTCACACACACAAGAATTGCATTTCTCCCTACAGAAAATTTGCATTATCATATAGTTCTCAAATAATTTAAAAACAGACCAAATGTCCAAGTTTAGGCAATGCAGGGAAGCACTGGAGAAGGAGAAGATGAAATTGTCACACTCAGCTAGATCACCAGTTGTGACCTCACACAGCCAGATACTCTGTCAGCCTCCATTTAAAGAGATTTATTTACCATCTTTATGCTCCCAGGGCTGTGTTATGTAAGTTTATCTTCTAAATCCAACCACAGATGATGAGTCAAGTTCTGTCGTTTGAGGGGTAAAATGATTCTTTGCTGAGGCCCAAAGTATATATATATATATATATATATATATATATGTATATGTAAAAAGAAAACAATAATCAAAGAGTTGTACATTTACTCCCACATGTAAAAAGACATTGCCAGTACAGCTCACACAGGGAAATGAAACCAACTTTCCCGAAGTTTAATTAAAGAGCAGGCGTGTTGTCGTCAAGAGTCAACTGCCAGTCTCAACATCTGGGCCCTGCTGAAAGCGCTGCAGCTTGCACGCAGCTACGAGCGCTGGCAGATTTTCCCAGCGGTCCGCCTCATTGGTGAAAGAGAGGCAGAGCAAATGAAAGAAACTAGCACTTCCAGGTCCTCAGCATTGCATGCAAACACAAAGAAGACAGGAAGGAGTGAAGACACCGAGATGGAGAGAGCGCGAGCAGCTTGAGACGGACTAACAGGGTCTGCGTTATTCACCGCGAGTGACTTTGGAGTGCATTGTACTTTTAAACTTGATGATATAATGAGATCAAGAGAAGAGAAATAACTGTAATCCCAGAGAGGCAGAGGGGGAGACAGTGAGGAGGAGAGCGAGAAAGAAAAGAAATGCTGTGTCATTATTGCTGACTCAGCACTCATTGAGTAAACACACCAGAATCATACTGTGCTCACGCTGTCCAGTATATGCACACATCCAGCTATAACTCACTGTTAAATGAGTATTGATTCACCGGTACAACTGCCTGCACACAGCTCACGACAAAAGGATTTGTATATCAAAGTTCTGCCAGAAAGAACAACATCTGGGTGGCATAAAGCAGCATAATGCTCAGACCTCCATCTATCAGATGTGACTGATTATAATAATAAGAATAAGATGAGGATTTTCATTTAAGAAAACATCATCACTTCTCTTTCCCATTTACTTACAAAGCACATTTAAAGAAGTATTTCATAGCTGGAAAGATGGTCTTTTCATAAAACTGGCCTGTCACAAAGATGCAAATACTTTTAAAGTGTTGCTAAATGACCAGAGAAAACAGAGGAAAAGGGCTGTGCTATTCGCTTTTGCTCAAGAGGTAGAAACAACCAAGAATGCACTGAGCCACAGTGGACAAATAAACGCTCCAGCTGGTGGGTGAAGTAATGCAAGCTTGGCTGTTGGCAGCCGACTGGCAACACACAATCTCGAATTACAGTTAAACAGTAAACTAATATATGTTTCTGAAGACATTTTAGGTGAGAAATAAGCAACGTAGTAACAGAATGTTTGTTCCAACACATTCTCACTCTGACCTTGACACATATTGATGTTTTGGTAATGGAATTTCCATGTCCAGATACAACATGAAAGGTACCTTAGTTCATTGGTTGTTGACGTTCTGGGACACGGTGTCAAGTTCTGTCTGTTACATGCATTGTCTTCTTTCAAGATAAACTCCCATTTTTTACAGGAAATTTAACATTTACATACAGTCTCTTTCAACTTTAGAATCTTACGGGACACAAAAACAGCTCTCTCGGGTGAAAGTCTGTGTTTGTTGGACCCATCCACTACCCCTCCTGCCTGCCCCAGTCAGACTTTCGCCGCCTTAACTTTTGTCCTTGTCCCGCTGTGTTTCCCCCAGATGCTGCCGGGCACTGTTAAACTATAACGGCAACCGGCCGCGTATCATGCCAACATTAAAGGACGCCTTTATTCTTTGGTTTCTGATGCTGCAAGTCACTGCCCAAGCGCCGGATTCTGACGACTTCGGAGTGAGACTGGGCTCTTTGTTCATATATCAGCACTGCTTAGTTTTAATGTTTGATCTTAGTTTTTTTAGGCTTTGTTTTTACAATACAGGAAACAGTCTATTGCCCAATTCCTGTGCACAAATTCTCAGATTACAGCCAAACAGTGCACTGAAAAATTTTTGGAAGAAAATTTAGGTGAGAAATAGGCAATGCAGTAACAGAGTCTTGATTTATATTTGATCAGCACTGCCTAGTTTTATAGTTTGATCAGTGTTTGGACTGAGTTTGAAAGAGAGAGAGGGGCGGATCTCCCTCTTGAGCTGCTTGTGTACTCTCCGTGGTGGCAAGCATTCGAACAATCTGCGACAAGTGACAGCCCTAGATCCAGCAATCTGAGTTGAGAGATGAGCAGGGAGATCTGGGTGCTGGAAAGATGGAAGGAAATTTACCATAGTTCATTTACACGAACTACCCACATTGTTATGATACAAAGCTGGTTGAAATTCAGCAAAGTATCCCTTAAAGCAGTGACAGCTATGGCAGGATGCTGATAGGCACTTAGAGTTTTAAACTGTAAGCAGCCAATCCTGTGTGTGTGGCTGTTCCCTGGTAAAAGTCCTCTGGTGTGCAGTTTGTGATGGCACAAATAAAATGGCAACTGTGTAGTTAACACAAGCAGAGGTAGTAACCAAAGCTGAGTGGATGGGGAACAGAGCGCCATCTGCAGAAGCCCACACTTAAAATGTAGAAAACCATTATTTGCTCAGAGGGAGGCGAATGCCAAGTTGTCTTTGAGTTTAAAGAAGAGTCAACATGGGCATTGCCTTTCCAAGATGAAGAAAGAATTGAGATGGTGACTGAGTGATGCAGATATTTTCCCCTTGGACTGACTGGACTGTCATTTATTAGCTGCAGTCCACATTGACTTATATTATTATTTTGGACCTGTGCCTGGATTGAGATGCAGTTATTTAGATGTATTGCTAAGTGCTAATGTACAGTGGGTCCAGTGGCAAACTTACTAAGCAGCAGATGCCTTTGGTTAAGTATCTGAGGCGACTGTGGCATGTCTGCAGCAATAACATCATGAAATAGTTAGCATGTCATTATGTTTAATGTGTTAACACATGATATTACTGTGTCTCTGTGGACACAGTAATCTTAGACACCATCTTAAGTTCTGTCTTTGTGTTTGTCTCCCTGGTGTCAGTAGTTCATTTCATGTTAGCTTGCTTGAGCTTAAGGGAGCTGCTGTCAGTGCAGTCAGAGTGACACAGTTTTAAAGGGATCACTGGAAAATGCCTGAGCACAAAAGCAATGACTTCCTGCTACCAAAGGTGTCTCCAAAATCAATAAAAAGATAAACAGGAATCTCACAGATTAGAATTTAAAAACATACTGAGGTGAAGAAGCAGACATTTTAATTATTAGTGTGCAGAGAGAGCTACTCATGGCGGCCATTAAAAGAGAAAATATACACTGTGGTAGCTTACCACTAAGTGCTCCTGCAAGAGCCATGCCGAACTTTTAAGTCCTTTACTGCCCAGGAAGATGTGTTACTTCTCGGTAAATGAATTATTGGTTGGACTGGATCCTTGCCAAAGACAACCTTGCTGTGGAACATGATTGTTAATTAGGTCTCGATGTGCTTAAGGGCTAACAAAACTGCACAAGCACCTCGTCTCAAACATGCAGCTGAGAATACTACAGCCTTATCTTTGCTTCCTTGAGTAACTTAACATGCGCAAAACCTCTTGACTAACTACCTCCAAATGCTTCCCCCTCTAGCATTAAAAGCAGTTAATGCATGCCTCAGTTTAGCCATCTTTCATAAAATGCTAATATTCTGTTTTGCAGCCAGTGGGGAATTCATTTGTCTGTTTAATTTCACAGGTGCCCTTAACGCACCGATCAACAACAGGCGCCGGTCGTGAACAGGCGGCACCATCTGTGTGCAGGGAGTGCCAATGGCCCTGAAGTCTTCGCTCTTTGCCACCAAGCACTAAGACTCCATTAAGAGGCCTGGGTCCATGCATCTTTGGCCATCATTTATTTGGCAAAGGCAATTAAAAAGCTCCCCCACCCAAAGACAGCATGTGTGGTAGAAGCCACGTCTCCTCTCTTAATCACTGGTAGTAATTAGTTCCTGCAAGCGGTATCATTAGGTATCAGCGCTGGGCGCAGTTGTCACAGCCAGCGCACGTCTGGGATGACAAAAGGAGATGGGAGAAAAAAGAGAATCATCGCTGTAACAGAGAATCGGGGCGAGTTAGAATCCTGTCCAAAAACGTTACAAGGTTGTCCCACGAGGGGCATAATCCATCAAAGTGATTTTTCTTCTCTCTCTTTCTCCCACCCCCTCCTGTTCCGCCCCCCTGTCTTCTTTGCAACGTAATCATTTTCCTCTCACGGGGTGTGACATTCATAAAGGATGCTGGTGCAGGTGCCGCGTCTTGCCAAAGTTTGGGATGAGTTTTTAGAGGTGTATTTACAGTGTGGGATTGCCAGAGGTGAGTTACAATGCTCCTCGGCAGACATACCCTTCTAACTGTCCTTCTTGCCTAGTTTCTCTCGCCCTGCTCTTCTTCTTTCCGTCATCTTGTTCTGACCAAAATTGATCAGTCATCTCTAACAGATAGGAGCCCTTGGCTGGACTGACATTGGATGTATTTGTCCATGAACTTAGGTTTATACAGCAATGGTTGATCACAGCAACTGGGCTACTGAAGTTTAGGACAAACAGGAATGATAAATACGGACCTAAACCTGAAGCTGAACTTTGCTAAACAGATTGACTGAGGGTCCAGAATATCAATATTAAAGTCCAACTCCACAAGTCCAACTCTCCTCTACAAGGATCGGGACCTCAGCAGCTGACCTCAGTGATGTGTTGAACCTCCATGTGAGCCAGCCTCTACACAGTACTTGTTATTTAAGGAGGCAAATAATGTTCTCAGCGAAATGGAACTTGTGTGTGTGCTACAGTTTATTGGATAGAGAGTTTGTTTCTCGGTGGAGTTCTGGCAAGAACGCAGCTGTTCAGTCCCTTAAACACCTTTGGTTTTCAGCAAAATATCCTTTATTCAAAGTTTCCAGGGAGCCTCAGTGGAAAGGTTGTTTACTTATAGTCTTCGCAAATATGCTAACAAGCTGTCTGAACATACAAACCTTATTATCACACAAACCTTGTGACTCAGTCTGGCCGCCGCTCTTTTTTCAACCCCCTCTGCAGACTCCTATTTCAATAATGATGCTGCGAATTTTCATTCAGTTGACGTGCGAGTGCGGCGGATGTCACAGCACTTTGTCAAATATGTAGACGGAGTTAAAACACACACGCGCACTGAAAAAGAGGTACGGGAAGAGGGTGGAAAACAAACATCATCTGACAAGTTTGTGGCACATTTGGTTCAGACAGTGTGATTCCCTCTGGATCTAAGAGTGGTAGCGAGGAGAGGAGGTGTGGGAGAGGAGGGCAGAGAGAGGGAGAGAGAGAAAGAGACAGAGTGAACTCCGTCAGAACAATTGTTCTTCCATGTGGAAAGGTGACAAAAGAAAAGTGTGAAAGGGCTCACCAGAGGGAGGAGGCTATGGAAGAGAGGGATGGAGAGGGGGGAATGATGGGTAGAAAGGGAAACGATTGCAAGGGAAGCTGCAAGAAAGCAAGAAGGATGTTGAGATTGTAGATGGTTGTAAGCCAGCTGATACAGTTGTTGCATTCTAAATAACGTTTGTGCGCTTTATTAAAGGACAGGTTCTGATTCTTTCAAGTCGGTCTTTACTCACGTGCCATATGTGTGCTGAGAGAGGTAAGGGTTCCTTCTTATCTACATTTTAAGAAAATAGGAGACAAAATCCATGGGCCTTGCTCCTCTGAAGCTATCATGATGATTTAGTAGTCTGAATAAGCCAAGTCACACCCACACGCAACTCCCTCCTGGTGGTTGTGTCCAACCACTACAACAATTACATGCAGCCATAAAAAGAATTAAGTAATGACTGTAACTGTAGAGGAGGCCCACTTGATTTGGCTAACTTAGGGCATTTTCATATCAAGTGCTAATTATTCGTACAATGCCCAAATACAATTGCCCCTCCTACCCACTCCCCCGCTGCACAGCTTTCACGTTAGTAATATTGTTCTGGTACCCGACTACACTTTTGTCATTATCGCATAACACTTGTTTTTAAAAGATTCCAAGCCCATACATTGGAGTAAGTCTTCACATTATGCCTACTATTGTTCTTATTTTGGAGACAGTGCCAAAAACGACCCTCTCGCCTGGCTCCCACTTTATCACCCATGGCTCTACAGTTTAAGGAATGAGCTTGGTGGGTGTTGCGCACATATGTAGACTTCAGGATACCGGCGGCACTGAGAAAAGCCTTTGCAACTCTACTCTCCAACCGTTACTCGCGTTAGATAGCAGTCCACTTCTGTGTTTTCGTACAGGTGGTTTTCACTACTGATGCAAACTATAACCAAGTACACATAAACTGTAATCAGGACCAGTCTTTTCAAGTGGACCCTGGCACAGATTGACGTACCGTGCCCGAACATAGTGCTCAGCATTAACACTAATCAATCACACGGATTGGACTGATGTCCCTGGTGTGAAAGCCTCGTTAGATTGCTAAAGCCTGAGATAAGCTTCAGCAAACAACAAAAAACAAGTTTTTACCTTGCGTTATTGATGCAAATTTGACCACTAGAGCATTTTTGCAGCGTGTTTACTTGCCTCAAACAGTCAATGTGCCGACTTTACACACATTAGCTGTCATGAAGCCCACAAGATAAGCCCAGATTTTTCACTGAACTCAATTTTCACCATCCTGAGTGAATTCCCATCCACTTGTGTCTTTGCATTGACTTCATATGCAATCATGCTGGGTCTAAAATTTGCTTTCCGTTCAGCATGAAAACACCTTTAATGCTAATTTTGTTAGGATGATGTCACTACATGGCCAGTATGGAGAGGGATGATAACACTGACCGACTCTTTCAACATGTAGCATGTGTACTGTATGAAGATAGCCTTGAAAAAAATCTGAAGCTGCCCTTTAAGAAAGACGTGGCAGGCCTACTTTTAATTATCAAAATAAATAAAATCATGCAGTAAGACAAATTGCCAAGATTGCTTCTCACAAACACACCACACATGCACACAAGCCCTTTGTCTCTCACTATTACTCTCTCTTTCTCTCTCTTTCTGTCTCTCTCTCTCTCACACACACACAGAACACGTTGCCTGTGCTGGTCAGAGTTGATGCTCCCAGCAGTGGCATATCAGGCCATAATGAAGGCTCGTTGCACACAATCTGGCAGTGTGGACAAACACTCTTTCTGTTTTTCCCCTCACACACACACACACACACGCACACGCATGCACACACACACTGAATCACAAACACACACAGAGAAACACTTAAGTGGGTGAGTCAGACCGACGCTCTTCCTGTGTCTCACACACATAAACACTCACCCAGCAGAGGCGAAGGCGAGCGGCGGAGCCCCTGCCAGGTTATATGGAGGGACAGAGTGTTCTGAGTTACTGCACAGTGCAGCCACTCTCCACGGCAGCACCATACAGAGTCCATAAAGCATGATGGATGGCCTATCATCATTTACCTCTTTGGTGACTTCTCAATGCTGTCACACCCCGCCAAGCACATGCAAGAGAGGTGAGGCACACCAAAACAGACAGGCAAGCTAAAGGCAGAGCATAACGACGAAAACAAGAAAAAAAAGGAGGCAATGCGGACAAAATGATGCTAAAAGGAGGATTAGAGAGAGTGACAGAGGGAGGAAGAGAGAAAGGGAGGAAAGACAGAGAGATGGATGAGGGAGCATCTTTGATGTTAGCTAAAATTAATGCACACTCGGTCACATATGCAAACAGTTGCACACACACACACAGACACACACACTATCACAAAAGAACTGAACCATCCCCTGTCCCCTCTCTCCTTTGATGACAGCACCCCACACACGTAGAGGCTGTATTTAGAGCATGCAAAATCTACTGTCTCCTCCACTCTTCTCTCTGCTCCTGCTCTCCATGCCACAGCAGAGGGAGCAGGAGGGAAACAGGAGGAGGAGGAGAAGAGAGAGGGAGACAGAAAGAGAAGGAGACAGAGAAAGAGAGAGAGAAAGAATGAACACCAGATGTAGTGAGATGACACAGTGATAGTTTACATGTCAAAGCGGGTGAGATATCAACAATGGGAGCAAGAAAAGAGAAAGAGAAGGAACATAGAGTGTGTGTGTTTGTATGTGTATGTGTGTGTGTCAGGGGGAGGGAGTCTGTGGCTGGAACAGTAAATAACTTCCATGAGAATGAGTGCAGCCGGGGAGCCAGAGGGGGCACAGGGCTCAGAGGCTGTGCTACACTGTAAAAGTACTCTGTGCATTGTGACGAGGCTGAGTTTGAGCTCTTGTGCAATTTTAACCTCTTGAACTGGAGGCTGTCTTCCACTCACTGACCCCCTTTACACCCTGCTTTAGAATACATTTTGGATGATCAGACTGCAATCGGATAGTGCTCGACCACATGGAAGTACAGGTGGAAATGCACCCAAAATGCACTGAGGACAGATAGTGATCCAATCAGCTGAACCACCTCTGGAGGTGGTCAGGGGTGCATTGTGACCACATTGAACACAAACATAAATGCAGCTGTATTTTCAAGCCACATACAAGAACTATGAGTGCAGAAATATGTAATTGCACATGACTGTTCCAAACCAGGGAGGCAGCTGCAGCTCACCCTCATCCGACACTAAAGCTGTGGTGCTCAATGGTTTGTCTCTGATTTGATGCTGACACCACTGCTGTGCCTCCATCATCTGTAATGTAGCCTATTGTTCCTGTCTTTACCATCAGGTGGGCCTGTTTCATGCTCATTGACCTCACTGCTGCCTCCTAAATCTTCTTGACTGGCTCTGACGGATGTTTCAAAGAAAACTTTGGGCCAGTAAAGATTTTTTTTTTAATTGATTTTTAACTTTTTACGACAGTTCATGGTCTGAAGATGGAGACAACAGCATGATGTGCACCCTATATAATTATGTATTTTTAAAAGTAATACAAACAAGTTTTCTTTATTCTTAGCTTCATTATTGGGGGGCAGGGCTGGTTTGGATCACAGGGGCTGCATACTTTATGGGCCACAGTCAAGGTGAGACCAAGTGCCTGTGTTCAGTTTGGTCAGACAAAGTAAACAAGCAAAACTTGGCAAATCATATTGCAACCAAGCCATTTATGAAGCAATGGCTAAGCAAATGGTGGAGAACAGACTTGGGTAAGGGTTACTTTAAAAGTAATCAAATTACTTTACTGCGATGCTTTCTTTTGAAAAGTTACCAGTTACTTTACAAAGTTACTCCCTGAGTAAAGTAACTCAATTACTTTTAAAGTACTTCCAACGTTAGTCCCTCATAAAAGTAACTCAAGTGCTTTTAAAGTACTTTTGAATATTCTACATTTCCTATTGGGCAATGGACCACAGGGCGCTAAGCCTACATTGTTTTGTCTCCAAAATTAAAGTTATGGACCACTTGCCCTTCACTGAGATCCAATTCTCCCATCACAGCCGTCACTTTGACCAGTAGAAACACAGAACGATCTGCTGCCATAGACAACTGTATGACAACAACACCCCGGCGTTTTTAATATTTCCTCTAGGGATGTTACCACACAGAGTAAAAGGGGGAAATGATGGTGTGAAACAGCAGAGGCACTTTCTCAACCCGCTGAGTTAACCTTACTGTCATTAGCATCAAGCTAGCAAACAATGGTACATCCTCATGGTCGGACATAAAGTAATAACATTAACAAATAGCGGCGGGGTTTTTACTCACCACAACTGCAGAGGCTCCCAGCTTCATTTGAAACAAACTACATTATAGACGGTCCATTATTTATTAATCCCTCTGTGTGATTATATATTTACTTTTTATCCGCTCCGTTGTCTTTATAAAGTTAACATATCGCACCGTCATTTCAAACTCAACACTTGTTTCAAATTAAAAGCCCCTTATAACCTCTGCGGAGAGAATCCCTCCATTTTCTAAATAGGCTTTTATTCTGAAACATTTGTAGGAATTTTGTGGAAGATACAGTAGCTTGACAGTTTACATAAGGCGCTTCAAATGTAGCTCCTGCCATCTGCTGACGCTTTTAGGTGACTACAACAACATGTCGGCTGGCACATGAACATGAACATGACAGTGACTCAAATAACATTAATAGTTAAAGTAATAAAACTAGGACAAGAATAACCCGATGACATCACACACGTGTAGTGTGTCATGTCTGTTGGCCAAGTCACGGCACGATTTTATGACTCCACAATCGTGTAATGTGACATAGTGACCTTCAGAATGGGCAGAAAAGTCGTGTAGCGTGTACCAGGCATAATGCAAGTCCTGAGTCTGGCCTGTCTGTCAGCGAGTCCTCCTCCACCTTTTTTTAGACTCCACCGTAGACAACGGCAGCATTTCTTCTACCACATAGCTAACGTTAGCCACACGCTTCATGGCTTCTTTCAGACTGATAGGTTTAACGTTATCTCTGTTATTAGAACCAAAAGACAGTTGTTGCTGTTTCTTAGCTGAAGGACCAGCGTTCTAAAAGTACTGATGGCTTGTCTGAAAATGTAGGCTACTGAAGTATTTGATTACTCAAACAGCAAACTAACGCGTTAGGTTACTCGTTACTGCAAAAAGTAATCAAAGTACTCTACCAGCTCTGGTGGAGAACGACAACAACTGTTCAGTTGTTTGAGCTGGACAAAGAGATCAGATCTGAATGTGGACTATTAAGACAAATATGAAGACCAGGCATAAATGTAATCAGCATTTTAATGCAAGATGTAAAAAGTATCACTTCTGTCTTGGCCATGTGAGCCATATGTTGCTATGTTAAAGGAGCACTCTGTACTTTTAGCTGTATTGCACTTCCAAAAAAGTGTGGGACTCACAAGAGACAGATTAAAACCACAATAGTCAAAATTCATGCAGGAGGGGATGAGATATCCTGACTTCTAGTCCACTGTGTGGGTCAGTGGATCCTACATTTCCCATCATGCAAATTAAGTCTTTTTGTTTGACCCTACATACCTGGTGAATTTGAACTTCGTCAAAACTACATGAGTTTGCAACACAGTCTTTCTGTCGTGAATTTGTAGCCTCCAAACTCAAGCTGAGATAACCTGGATGACATCACAAGGTGTTATTTTCTCAGGCTTGACAAAGCTCTTCCTGAGCCTTAGCTGCTTTTATTTTTTAGTTATTTACATAGTGGTGTTGTGGAGAGGTGTTCTGTTCTGAACTAATCAGATCTTTGTTGGTGGGAGTAAGATGGACTAAGGAATGTCATCCATCTGAGTCAGAGCTAGAATCCATTTCAAATGAAAATGGCAATAGTTACAGATGCTTACCTAAGTGATGACTTGAGTTGAAGCCAGTTGGGGATTAAGAGTAGGTTTAAGACCACTTTGTTTGAGGCTAGGGGCTCAAAGTGTCTAATTGAAAACAATAAATCTAGCCTCCATTAGTATAACACAGACAAGTCACTGAGCAAACTGTCCTTCAAGTTGGATTGTGGGTAATGTGGGCGTCAGGGTTTTTTTTTTTTTTTTTTGTAAGTGTGCAGTGCTTAATTGGTGAAGTGCTCCTTTAAGTTAACTGCACTGACACATTCTAAGATAGCATCAAAGATACTTTGAATGAACAGTACATCCAAGGTGTCGATGACAGCACTCACAGTGACTGAAGTCTCAACTTGAAGCTGGTATTTTGATTGGGGGATTGAAAGCATCTCCATTGTTGTTGCGGCAGAAAACATAGAAAGAAAATGTTTCCACCAGACTTCTGGCCTTCATACAAACACAAAGAGAGAAAGCATGAGAGAAAGAGAGAGAGAGAGAGAGAGAGAGGGAGGGAAACACTGCATCTCTGGACAGTGCCTATTGATCGCCACCCGGCACACATCACCACAACTTTCACAAATTGCTATTGAGAAGTGACCTGTAATGCAATTACTGGCCAATCCAGGGCCTTGGCTGCCATCAATTATTAAAAGCTGCCTGAGTCGTGGCCCGCTATCCAGCCTCAGCTGGTGCGTTGTGTCATTATCACATCTGTCGGCCACCAGCTCGCCAGCTGCTACAGCGGGGTATGGAACAAGATTTCCCAGCGCCGCTTCCCACTCTGTTGATGATATGGCCAAACGAAGAAATTGAAATTGCTGTATTAAATATTCCAGCAGCTACAGCAAAGGTGAGGTGCTGAAGGTCAGAAACTAAAATGGGTTTTGGTTTTTCTTGGCACATTACCATTGTGCATTATAAAGGTATTTACAGAAGAATAAAATCTCTCTGTGAAAACTGTGGGGTGAGTTTCTGCTTCATAAGAACTTTTGTAAGAAGAAAAACAACATTAATATTGCAGCGTGGCTCGCCACTGAGTCCTAGTTTTAAAAAACGTTCAGTACAATACCAGCAACAAATCAATGGCTATTGTTTCTAGCCCTAACCTGCTACGGCTCACTGTCTTCTAATAACTCCCTATATGTTTCCATCTTGCCACACTGTTAGCTCTTCTGTAATCACTTATACATTCCTTGAATAGTTTCTGCCATCAGGGTTATGATGAAAGAAGACAGAGAAAACAGCAATGCAAGCACTGCATGATAATTGCCCTTAGCTTTGAACTGACACAATAATTTTTCTTTTAGTTGTTCTCATTATAAAAGCCCTTGTTCAAAACGGGCTTGTGATTTTTTTTCCTCTGCAGTCATTGTGAAATAATTTATTTGTTATCTGGCTTTACACCAAAGTAGCACTTTAAAAATACTGCTACCAAAGGAGGAGCGTTGCATCTAGAAAGCAACTTTAACACCAATTTTGAAATCCTTGAACAGTTTTATTTTGAAATTCTATCAGACAATTTTGGAAAACAAGTGATTCATAATGTTTATTGATTCAATAGAGTATTTTAAAGAGACTTCTAATGACAACAAAGGGCTTTTAGTCAACTATTCTCAGTGAACTTTAGTTTCACATCAGCAGTTGGTCTGAGTAAAACTACCAGAAAGAACCTAAGACTAATATAGAGAGTACAAAAGTATGGCGAGCCTCATGCTGTACGAAAAAAGCTGCAAGAGTCCTGAAAAGCCCGAGGAGAGAATAAATCCACTGAAAGAGAAATGTTCTCCGGTGTTTCAAAGCCTCTGCCCTTTCCCGCACTAAAGAGAGTAAAGCAGAGCCACGCTAATGCATGACAGACAGGAAAGGTATACAATATGAGCCATAATATCCTCCAATGATCAATAAAACACCACTCTAATAGATACATTATATTGTACGTGTGACTGATTTATTGCATCTTATTGTTTATCGTTATCTGTTGCCTGTTTCTCAACATTTAATGTGCACGGTAAATTAACTTAAGAGGCTACAGTAAATATATCAGACGACACTGCACTTACTGTTGTGGAGAGACATACTGCACTGTGGGGGCTCAAGAGCATGGAAAAAACAAAGAGATACAGCAGTGTGACATACAACTATTCAGAGAAAAAAATCCCTGAACTGGCAGGATGTTTCAAAGCAGCTGGAGTCAAGCTGACTCAATACAGCAGCAGCAGCAGAAGCAGCAGCAGGAGCTAAAACTATGACAATGGCAGAATGACTATCACAACCAGCTTATGGAGGTACTTAAATCTATGTAATATACGCACGGCCAGGGCTGAAGCCGGGCGCACACTGGTTAAGATGCTATTAAAGCTTTTTTTTTCTTCTTTTTTTTTTTTTGGAGGAGGAATAGCTCCAGCTGCGGCGGCCCATGCCTCTGTCCTCTCCCCAGTGATAGCTTCAGCCACTGCTACGTTTATATCAATTAGAAAGAATAAGGAAGTGCAGGGCTTTTATGAAACAACTCTAATCACGCAAGAATTGGCCGGATGATTTCTCAGCACTTGAACAATAATGTGGATATCAGAGAGAAGTTTCTGTCAAACTTCCTTTCCTTTTTTCCCACCTAAAAGTGAATCATTTGTACCTGGAAATTACTTTCTTTTTACCACTTTCCATTCTGGTGAGTACATGGAGGAGTCCTAAAGTGCCAGTAGTGACATTAACACTTGTAAATGCTCAGTGGAGCGGGCTGCTGAGGATGAAGACTCACTGGTGCGCTGTAAGGCTATGCTTTTTTGGATCAATACAAACTCAAGGAAAGGACAAGTTGATTTCAGACTGTGACAATAGCTTGAGCCAGCAATAGACTGAGATGCTGAAAAGAGCTATGGCACCTCTGAAATTTCTGAAGTGGGGACATGCTTTTAGAGCAAATACAAAAACATTTGAATCACCCAATAATGGCACTTACCAGAGGTGTTTTGAATTGCCCAGACAGCTCAATCCATTCCTTTAGAGAGCATATCACACTTTTTTTAGGACTGCTGGCTGAGAACTCCATCTTTTCTGACAGCAGCAATTTGTAGTAAATTGTCTTAAAAGGGGAAGAATGCGTGTTATTTGAAATTATAATAAGCTTTAATACATCAAGACTTGTCTCAACACATGTCCCAATGGAGAGTGATAATGGGGCATTTTGCTAAATTCTCATTTTTGAATAGTCACACTGGGGAGTCCTGGCGAAATCTCCAAACTCTCGCTTTTTTAAATGAGACAGTGAGATCAAAAACTGGGTTACTGCTATGACATTGCATGCACTTCAATATGGCTCAATTGTATAAAGGTGTGTCATTTCACATATGGATCATCAGTCCACTGGCCCAGCGGGTAGCATGCACCACTTCTGAAATTAGTTGGATTATTGGACTAAAGTGAAGTGCTGCCTCCAGACAGATGATTTTTTCTCATTTGTACAATCTGCTCAAACTCCACTTGGCAATGGGAGGTTGTAACATCAGGCCTGGAGCCCAATGATAATGGGAGCATTCAGACTTTATATGACAAAAGATGGTGTGTAGGCTTGTAATGATCTTTGTTACAATTATGACACCATTCATGCTTCACTCCTTTAAGGGGTTTAACCAAAACGACACTAAGTGGCCAAAAGTATGTGGACGACCAAACACTACATCCAAATGTGATGGCTGAACATTTTGAACATTTCGGTTATATAAAGTGAAGCTTTTTAAAATGCTCACTTTTTAAATTTGGGAATCTGAGCCTGAGATAGTTTTTTTTCCCTAAATGTAATAAGGAAACATGTTTCTTGATCCAATACCAAAAATCCCAAATGTCACCCTATACCGAGATAAGATAGAAAACTTAGGAAGTTTCTGTAATGAGGCCCCTGTAAGTCATCCTGGTTGTAGTTGCTGTCTTGTGTCTTGTAAGGGTGTGGGCATTATGCTCGAAGCAAATTAGCTCATAGGACACATTGTTCGGTCAAGTGTTTATGGCTTACTGCATAGTGGGTGTGAATGTTGGATGGTCACTTTTGAAAAGTTTCCGAAATGGTCAGATGCAGGCTCCACAACACAGATGTTGAAACAATGTCGGGGGAGTGTTTTGGACACTGTTCAACCATCAAACAAACACTTTGGCTGGACATGGGCATTCATCTGCTGCTATGACACACTTCCATTCTTCTAGAAAGTCTCAAGATTTTGGAAGATGGTTGCAGGAATTTGCTCCCATTCAACCACAAGAGCATTAGAAGAATTGGCCACTGATGTTGGGTGATACTGTTCCAGTTTATCCCAGAGGTGTGAGGGCTCTGTTCAGAATCGTTCTTCCACATTGTCATGTTAAAACAGGAAAAAGGCCTTCACAAACTGTTGTCATGGTTTGAATCATATCATTGTCTCTAATATAGCTTTGTATGTTGTAGCATTAAATGAAACTAAAGCCCAGTTCAGACCAAAGATTCGGGACAAGACAAAACTATTTTAAAACATGGTAGAGAAAAGTTGCAGGGGCAGGTCTCAGTTCGACTTAAAGGAAAACTTTGCCGTTTTTCAACATTAACTTCATCCAATTAAATTTGGGGTATAGTGTGACATAAAACAACATGATTTATTGGTGTTATCTGTGTCTCTGAGGGCTGAGACAGTGGCTGTGTTGGTTTTCCGCAAACCCGTGACGTCAGTTGTGCTTGGAAGAACTGTAAGCTATTTCGGCTTGTATTTCTAGTCTCCACCTCTGGGTATCCAGGAGGGCGTGCTCTAGATGCATCCACAAACAAATCTTCCTAGTTGTCATACATTGCAAACTAGCTGCATATCCACGAGTGAAATGGCATAATTTATTATGAGTGCAGAGGATGTTATGGATTACACTGTATTAGCCGACAACGGACATGCTGAAGCTGAACCGTAACAGGGCACCGCTGGTGGGGGACCATCCCAAACCTCAGTTGCTGAGAGCAAGAGCAAGTAATGGTGTCTTTGCTCAAATTGCCCTCTGATGCCAACAAAAACAGAATCACTGTGCTGAGCTTCTTCTCTCTGTTCTTGAAACAGTGGGCTTACCAACCACGATAGTTTTAGTGAGCTTTATCTTGTTTCTGTTGAGTTTAAATGAAATGCTTGAACATATTGGCAATTGCCAATTGTTGGGCCAAGTGTGGCTGGTTGGAAAATGACTGGAAACCTTCTTCAGGATCGCAAAGATACATTTGAAAAAACAACCACGTCCTGTGGAGCTAAAAGGGCAGATGATCATGGAGTGAGTATTTGTGTCCCTAATGCTATGTTTTGGCCAACAGAGAGCTTTCGGCTGTGGTGGTGATACAGCTTCCAGGCACTATACAGTAGGCCTGTTTCCACTGAAGAAGTTCCTGGTACTATTTGAGGGGCAGGAACTACTACAGGAACGTCCTCTCGCTCGGCCCTCTCAACCGCCGTGTCTCCACTGAGAGAGCGGAGTATGAGGAAGGTTCTTGTAAAGTTACGGGCTCTGGATGTGACGTAATCATTGCGCGACCATTTACCGGGGCGACATAGGGATACCGTTAGCTGTGAGCCTTTAGCGGTGTCTGTAATAACTCACTAAATGGTCCGTGAAAAAATATTTTTTCCAGCGGATGTCTTAGTTACAACATGATTGAGCTAACTGGAGTAGTTTCATGTCGTATCCGACAACGGGAGGCTTTCAACAGATGACGTCCTGATGTTAGCTTTGCTGCTGCTGTTAGCTGTCCCTGTCAGCTGATGCTTTCTAGACATCGTGATTTCCCAAAACTGAATAAATACCACACATATCAACACAAAACTGCTTTGCTAGCTCAATCATGTTGTAACTAAGATATCCGCCAGAAAAAATATTTTTTTCACGGGCCATTTAGTGAGTTTTTTTTTACATGGCGGCGGAAGCTATATGAACGAGCTAACCCTCATCTGCTGAGTTGTAAAAATGCCGGCTATTTTGTTGCTTTCTGTTGTCGTCACATCCCTCCTTGAGTATATCCAATCAGCACCAAGTAATCCCCAAGCCCCAGCCAGGAGTCTTTCGGGGCCGTTCTGAGCTTACTTTTTGTAAGCAGAGCCGTGTTTGTGACACCCACCTTCACATGCTGGACAGGTTTGGGGAGTATTTGGGGGTATTTGGAGTGTCAGGAGCTCAGATGCAATGCATCCTAAGCACTGTGGAAGAAGGAAAACTCAGAAAACCTCTGCTTCTTTGTCAGTGCAGCACACACTGAGGAAATTATTGCTTAAATTGACTGCATTTACCATCAACACTGATCGGATATCCACTTAAAACGTAGCAAATTCCCCCTGTAAGCCAGCTGATGTTGCCGCCTGCGACTCTGCTTGTCAAGTTGCCAGTAGCTGGTTTCAGAAGTGAGGCATGTCACGTGTTTCAACAGCCAATCTGCTTGTAGCGAAGTCCGCTGCTTAAGTTAAACTGCCAACAGAAAGCGTGTTTGCTTGCTGTGGCGTTCTCTGACAACTGCCCTCCATCTCTGCGTCACCCGCGTCGGTCTCATGTACATGTATATCGGTCTCTGTCCTCGGTGTGCTGGTGTCAGACGGTGGGTCGCTGCTGCTGCTCGCTGTATGTGTGCATGTCACACACATACTCATTGACTGATTAATCAGCGCTGTTCATTTAAATTACTGTGATGTATTTGTTATGAATACTGTCCATCTGAAGTGTTTTCGCCCTTTCATCACTACTAGTGAAGTGTAGCAGGGATCTCACATGACATTAAGCTATGGAATTAGCCTGAAAAGCGGGAAATCAGAGCAGAGGTATAGAGATTTTGTTGCTGCGGAGATAGGTTTTTCAACTTGTCTGGTGGCAAAACTTGGGTCTAAACTGGGCTTAGGGGGCCTAACCACAAAATATAGCCCTAGACCAAAACAAACTTGTGTGGACAGGACCATATAGTGTATATGATCCAATAACAGGTAGGCTGTATGATGTTAGGAAAAAAAAAGACTGAGCGATGAGTTTATCAACAAATAGTGGAATCTGTGTTTAATTCATTACAAACAATGCTTTCAGGAAGTCTCTCTGCTTTTGTACTGTCTGTTGGGGAGACTCATTTGAATTTTTATTGCAGGCTTATGACCTGCCAGATTCAGGCTGCATTCTGCCTCACTTAAAAGCTTTGTTCCGGTTTGGACACTGGATACTGTTTATTCTTTTGTTACACTGACTACTGCCAGTGCCTGCTGCTCTTTCTGTTTATTGTGAGGCACACTGAAATAAGTTGCTCATTGGGTCTATGAGTTTACAAAAATCATTTTTGTGTGTGAAGCATTTATCCCCATTGATGCCGTGTGCCGGTGTCGTTTTGGGCTAACGCTTGTGCATCGCTCCAGCATTCTGTCAATGACTGTGGATTCATTAATTGGAGCGTGGTATGTGGCAAACGGTTTTCTCTTGGATAAGGGTGATTAGGATAGTTGATGAGGTGATGGCTTGGGGAGAAGGAGGGGATGTTTTAGCTCCAGGGCCTGTGGCATTATTCATGTGGATGTGCAGCTATTCCTCCTGCACACTGCACCACTAATCTAAATCTACAAGAAGGAGTGAACTACTGTACTTGTGCATGCTTATGGAAAACAAATCATAACGGAGCACCATCTACCCCCTCCCTCCAAACACCCCTTCACCCACTTCACCTGTGGAGCCTGGCAGTTATCGACCAATGAGGGCGACTTATTGAGAAAAAGCTGCCATGAAACTGGGTCGCAGCAGCCAATCAATGCCATAGATTTCTTGCCCTGGCATTATCTCAACTGAGAGAAGGACGGGGGGCGAAAAAAGAAACAGACACAAATCAGTCGGTATGGAGGCACCTCGACTATACCTCTCCTCCCACTCCCTCCATCCACCCACTCTCTCCAACCTGCCTTCATCAGCCCCTTCCTCTTTCCTCCCTCCTGCTATTCATTTGCTTTTCTGTCTTTTCTGTTGTTTGTTTGCCCCTAGGCTGAAAACTCTGTGTGTATATGTGCCCCATTATGTATGTGTGTGTGTATGTGTGTGTGCGTGTGCGTGTGCGTGTGCGTGTGTGTGTGTGTGTGAAAGCGCTCTGAAATGACGCATTGATTCACAGTGTTCTATATTTTCTCATCTGGCTCACTATTACAGTGCGAGTCAATCGACGCCGTATTTCTCTCTCTCGCTCGCTCCCTCTTTTACTTTCTCCCTATTTCTCTCCCCCTCTCTCTTTCTGTGAGTATCAGAGTATCATGTTGTTGAATGGAAGTGTTTACGAGGAGTGTTGTATTGCCGTTACAAGAGACGGGTTTGGAGAGTGAGCGCATGTGTTGTGAGTATCAGCGGTGTGTTTTGTACCTGTGCGTGCTGGTGTATATTTCTATGCATTATTCCAACTTGGAACACGGTGCTAAGTATTCAGGAGTGCATGCTCTTTTTGTGCACTGTGTGGGGGCACATGGTAGTGCCTCAGCACTACATACTGTAAATCTGACAGTGTGTTTGAGTGGATGCCAGATCAGTTTTTTTTTATTATTTTATTTATTTATTTTTTGCGTGAGAGAGTATTTATGTGTGTGAGGGAGGATTTGCTGGTGGGTATTTGTACCCTGTGGTTTGTACACACACTGCACTAGCTTGAGTTCTGCAACTCCACCCTGTGACCCGCACATACGCACACAACCACACACACACGTGCGCTTACAGAAACACATCCTCCCACTCGTGAGGACTTTTGCCAGAATCAATAGAGGCTTTTTAATGCCTCTTGCTGTAGTACGAGTCTGAAACTGGAGCGCAGGATCACAAATATGGCAGCCAGGGCCCGGCGTTTGGGACGCGCCCCATTTTAAGCCTGTCTCACGTCACTATCTCCAAAAACAACCTTCTCTATTTATCCGCTCAATAGCTGTGTACTTCAGCTAAGGACACAAAACTTCTTCAATGGACATCTTGCACTATATTGACTGTGTTTCTCCACACTGGAAAGAATTGACAGGTTACGAAAGAGACAGTAACCACATAATTAAATTCTTTTGGGGGGGGGGGGAATTTATCATTTTTCTACAGCTCTAAAGTGCTGCTGTTGGTTGAAAACTACATCTGGATGTTAGTACATTCTTCATGCTGGAGATTTAAGAAGCTGTCTAAAGACTCCTGGCAAAACAGATCCACATTATATGTGATATATATATTGCAAAAAACAACAACAACAAAAATAAATATGTTATTCAATATATTATAGGAAACATTCAATGTAAACTTGTGGTACAGGTTATATTCAAGTGGCAACCTCTGAGGCTGGAAATTAAAGCTGAATTTCGAAGTGCCAAAAACTGCAGTTCCATGATTGGCCACTTGAGGCTGGCTCCAGAAGGGAATCAATCCCCATAGACCCCCATGTTAAAATGCCCAACTTTCCTGCAGACATAAACATGTTTACAGCCTGGTACGAACAGCAGTTTTGGTCTCTATAGCTAATGTCCCCCTTCATGACAACTGTACAGGGGATGAATTTTCATGTAACTCACCTGTTTGCATTTTATTAAGGCTTAAATTTACACATATATAAGGGCTGCTTTACTGTAAGTGACAGGATTTCTGCGAGGCGTTGCAGCAGTCTATGGATCAGATCCACCCTTTCCTCCTCCACAGCTTGATGTTCTCATCCAAATATGGTCAGCTCTGACTCCAAAAATCCAAGATGGTGTCGACGAAATGCTGAACTGGAGGCTTCAAAACAGGAGTCCACAAACCAATGGGTGATATCACGGTGGCTCCGGCCATTATTTTATACAGTCTATGGTTTTAGTTTTTATTTGTATTTATTTTAACTAAATTCAGTGTGCCGTAGAACTTCAATTAATAACCCGGGCTTGTATTTGCTTCAATCACTGAATTCAGCTGGTGTATATTTTGGACAGGGGTCTATATGGGACAGGCCTTTAATTCCTTTCACACAAAACTCTTGCTCAGCAAACATGGGAAGTAGCCCACTATCAAATTGTTTATTTAAACCAGTATGAATATTACTTGTACAAAATATAAGGCTACCTTATAACATATTGATTATGAATCATTCATTTGAGAGGGAGAGTTATGACACAGGGCATACTGACACAACAGTATTGTTAAAACAATGTTCACAAATTGGTTTAATTTCTATGAAAACCCCTTTTGATTATTTTGATCAGAGGACCCCCATGGACTAAAGGAATGTAGGCTGAATAATCAAGAAACAGATCCAAGTTCAGATGTCATGACTGCTTCAGAGGCAAGGAGTCACTACCTTTTTTTTTTTTTTCATCTCTCTTGCATACCAGTCCGGCAAATCTGAATGAATTATACGTTGGTGCTCATGGATTCAGTACAATGAATGTTTAAATTGTAGAGAATCTAACCAAGCTTATGATGTGTATATGTCCATACTGACAAACATTTATTCTTGTATGGGCGATCTAAGCAGCCAACTAATGTTAGCTGAAGCAGGTAGCCGACAACTCGTTGGGCTTCAAGAGGTTTAATACATCCAAAGAACTTCTATAAAAAAGAAGTGCTTTGCAGCATCAGTGGCAGACACACCTGGGGTTTATTGGTCAGAATGTGTAGCCACACCTGGCCATTAAAAGGGACTCACTGTTTAATTGAGACTCGGCTTTTAACTGAAGTTTTATGATAGGCTCATTGTACTTGAAGTGTGCACTGTGCAGCTGAATAATGTTGGAGAAAATAAACAAAAAGACAATAAAAAAATAAATATCAGGACTAATTGGCTCATAATTGAAGGACTTGGATTGGGATCAGGAGCAAAAAAAGCATGATTTGGACACCCTACTTTTTACTGAACCAATGAAAAATGTTCAAAACAGTCACTCCAAATAGAGACACCACCTTTGTGGCCCCCTTGAACCCCTGGGCCTGTGCTTGCGAGGTCTGTGATCCATCCAAAGCTGCGGGGAGCTTTTGGTGCTTCTTATCATTATGTACCTCTTGAGTGTTTTGAGTGTCCTCATACAGTGCAGTTGTTTCTGTGTCAGTAGAGTTGATTTAATTACGTTAGCAGAAAGTTACTCTCCATCAGCATAATCCTGTGTACCTTGAGTTTGTGGCACTATGAATGAGGGATGTGAAAACAATTTGTCATCTATCACAAATAGTTCAATGTCAGTGTCACTTTAACATCAGTATTTTTGCTTGTCGCTTGTTTACCCAAAGTCTCTCCTGACACTGCACCTGCTCAGTTGCGCACGCACGCACACACACACACACACACACACACACACACACACACACACACACACACACACACAAGGCAGCCCTTAGTACTTTGTCTGAGCTACACCAACAGCCTACAGCCATGCTTACAGGGCATTTCCTCTAGGAAGCCAAATCCCCTCTTCTCTCAGCTCACCTGGCAGCGAAAGAATAAAGACGGCAGAAAACTTTTTAAATGTAAGGGTTGGGGAGCAACTTTGACGATAAAAAGCGCATCAGGACGCGAAGTGAAGGGGAAAGAGGCTTTAAGGGGGAAAAAAGGGATTTCATTTGCAGGGTTTTGGTTGTGTTGGCCTGTGAGTGGGGGATTGATAGAGGATGGAAGGAGGAAGAAAAGAAGGTAGGTGAAAAAAACCCCAAAGGAACGGAGGAAAGAGAGTGTACTTGTGTGCCATAAAACGTCCCACTGCCTTTCCCAGGGCCAAGTCCTCGCTCTGTTTCTAATGAACTCATTTATTCTGTTTTGCTGGCTTTACCTCCACCAGCAACAAAAGACAGTCTCCTGGTCTGCCTCTCCAAACGCTCGGCTTCAGGGTTTGTTGAGCATCTAGGTCTGTCCTATGGCATTACCTTTGTTTACTTAACGCTCACCATCGATCAAATGCAAACCTGAGACTGTCCTCCGCTGGCAAAGGCAGTGCTAATTAGCATTTCCTTCTAAAGCAATGTTGATTGCAAGTGACTGATTAAACGTTGTTGATGCATTACTATGTAGCGTGTGAAGCCAAATACAGTCTCTTTCCCTTAAACATGTAAAGACAGAATCCTTATAAAAGGTTGTTTTTGTGCCCATCTCTTCAGGTCTGTGTCAAACAATAGCAACAAAGGCAAAAACATCAATCGGCAGCACATTTTGTGTGAACACAAAATCGCATTCTGGTTTTGGCCAAATATTTAATCTCTCCTCCTCTCTCTCTCTGTGTCTCTGTCTCTCCCTCCCTCTTTCTTTCTGAATAATATGCCACTGGGAAGTGGAAGAGAAAAAAAAAACTGAGAGCACGGATCCCCACTCCTCCGCTCTTCTCGGCTGCACGTCTGTGATGTCATAATCACTCACATCAAAGGCTGTGCGCTCAACACGGCGACTGTCAGCTTCCCTGGAGGCGTCATTAAAAACGAACAGAGCAAACCAAGCCAGGCCTGACAGAGACGCATCAAAACTTCCTAACACGCACATACGCACACATGCGCAGGCGGGTTGCGTGTGTACACACACGCAAGAATAGGACGCACGTGCAATCAGGTGCATGCACGCTCAAACACACACTAACTGAAACGTATTACAGACGTGCGCACATGTAATCATCAAATCATGTGTACACTAAAGAAAATGCTCACAATGCATATAATCCCTCACACACACACACACACACACACACACACACACTAACAACTGAATATCTACCTCTTCTTTACCACAACGCCAAAAACCCTTCGTTCCAGCGCACATGAATAGGAGCTGTGCATTGAAACGAGACATGCTTTGCTTCCAGCTGCAGTGTACATGTGAGTGCAAAAATCCACAGCATGTGAACATCTGTTGTGAAGATACGCTGTCGTGATGTACATTCATGATGCACACTCATGATGCAGAGCGTGCACGTAAATGTACAAAATAGCCCACATCCACCCACTCACCCACTTCTCATCCTTCTCCGTCTATCTCTCACACACTTGCCCACACACACACACACACACACGGAGGCACACACTCATTTACACAAACTGGAGGAAGGACTATAAATAGTATGCCTATGATGCGATGCTGTGTGTGGTTTCTCCCTATGGGTTTGTGTGTGTGACTGTCAAAGTGAAGAGAGAGGGAGGCAGTGGAAGAGAGGGGGGGGCTGATATTTAAGAGAAAGAAGGGCTGTGCTCATGTCTGGTGTACAGCCAGTGATAAACAGAACATGACAAGCATGGCAAAGACAGTCAGTCCCCTTTGATTTGAAATGAATATACGGCATTATATGTTAAAAATGAGCATCTGTGTTGGTGTGTCTGCCGGAGTGAATCCAAGATGTGTTTATGTAAGATTTTCGCTTCTGGGTCGACATGGCGTTTCTTCGTGTATGACTTACCCCTGGCAGGGTCTTCTGCTCGTGCAATGCATTCTGGGCTTTCAGGGCCGACTCTCTGGCACAGTAGGTGAGGAAGGCACAGCCTGAAATACAGCGAGAGAGAGAGAGAGAGAGAGAGAGAGAGATGATTATATTATGTGAACTGAGGACAGAGAAGGAGAGAAAGAAACATGGGAGGGGGCTGCACCAATCACCAGCGGATAGCCAAAAACAACACACACACACACACACACACACACAAACACAGAGAGAGAGAGAGTAAGCCTGCAGCCATAGCTCTGAAACTCTGTCTACATGGCCGCACTGGGAATTTGCTCGTGTTTGTGTGTGTGCCTGCGCGTGTTTGTGCACAGTGAACAGCATTTCAGCGACTGAACAAACGGAACATTCCTCTGTACACAAACGCAATCCATACGCAAGCAAAAAAAAAAAAAAAAAAAGACCAAAAATTGCGGCTTAGAGATGCGACGATTTGTGCATTCTGTTGCGCGAGAGCCAATCTGCCCGCAAAACACATCAAATCTGACTGTGCTTTCTCCCTGGCAGTCTGAAATAGCAGTTATCCATTCGTCCATCGCACTCTTCTGGCTGCTGTGACAGGGATAGACATTTCCCTGACAGCTTCTCTCTCTTTCTCACCCCCCCGCCCTCCCCCTCCCCTCCCTCCACCCTTCATTTCTCCGTCTCCCTGCTCCATATGTTCCAAGACTACCCACAATCCTCGGTTTTGTTAGCACCTGGGCTGACATGTGGGGGTGGAAGGAAGATGGAGACGCAGGAGGCAAGGAAGAAGAAGAAGCCGTGGGGAACGTGTAAGCCGCTCCCTCGCCACCCCCTGTTGACAGTGAGGCGCACGCCACTGTCAGAGAGCTGACAAACTGTCAATCTGCAGATCAAGGCTAATGATTCATGTGTTTGACAGTTTAATAAAACACTTACAAAGACGATTGCACGATAGGCTGCGGTGACACGATTCAATCTGAGGCAAATATTCTTCACACTGTATTTGCAGGTGTTTTGCATATTTGCTCTGGAAATTTTCTAACTTAATGAAAAAAAATAATAACTTAAATGGAATTCAAATAAATTCAGGGAAAGAAAGGAAAAGTCATCCACAAGGGACAATTAGTCTGTGGGTTTGCACAGTGATGATATTAGAATACATTTGAAGCATTTGAAGGGTTCTTTTAGTGAACAATGTGGTAAACATTAAAGCTGCAAGGAAAAAAAACCTCTTAATGCACTGGCTTTTGGGTAATTTTATTTTCATTTTTTGGATCACAGAAGTCTCTGTGCAGACATTGACAAATTGTTCCCTGCTGCCATGCTACTAACACGAGCACAAAGAGACAAAAGAACCACAGTTTGTTCTGGAAACATCAAGGGCTGAGCAGACGATCATCACAGACCCCTCCCCCCGCCAAATAAACACGAGCACAGTGCAGTTTAAAGAAAGCCCCTTCCTCTTAAAGCTATTTCCAGTTGTGCTTTGCTTTGTTCTTCTTGCATACTGGGGGCTATTTATTGTTGAGGGCAGCACCATGTAGTGTATGTAGAAGCAGCATGCCTCCCATCCTCTCGGCTCCGTGTCTTTAACCCCGGGTCGTCCTGATGGCGGGACACTGGGGAGCTCCGCCTGTTGGTGTTTTTAATTAACGGGCCTCTTTCTCATTAGGCGAAGTGGGAGCTGGCCGCTGACAGCTTGGCTACCTCCTCGTCCTCTCCGGGCCTGTCGTGTTAACGCTACATGCCGGCGTTGTCCCACAGGAAACACACGCGAGCCTCTGATTCACACGCCTGACACTCACACGTGTGTTTGGAGCACGGGCACCCACAGCATCCAGTGTATTCAGTAATGGAAGATGTGTTCAGATCCAGCAGCAATACCAGACCACAACGTAACAAATACTCCCAAAATAGCACTTTTATCTCTAAGTGTTATATTATATATTGCACTTTTTGTTATTACAGATGCACGTGTAAGCAACATTTTAATGTTGTGGGTAGCTGATATGGAAATAATGTCAACTACTTAATTTCCTGTTGGGAAGGTTAATCCAGGGGTACCCAGCCTCTCTTGTCTCATCTAGTCATGTCAAATCCACAGCCCAGTCAGATGAGGTCAAGTGTCCCTTTATATAACACTGCTGCCTAGAAATTACATTTCTATACTACACATCTCTACAAATACTGTCATTACAAAATATAATGGCACCAGGATTACACTTTCTATTCTTTTAACACGATAACTTTGCCAAATCACATATTTGCCAAGTTGCAAAATATTGACACTGAAGATATCAGTGGAGAGTTTGATGACAATAATGAATTTGTTTTTCTACAATATCCACTTTTTCCATATAATATAAGCTTGTAGCATCTAAAGCTTGACAAACGTGTTTTATGGTTACGTTTCAACACTCACAGGCCGGACCTGTCTCCTAAAAAATTGCTTTTACATAGGCTACTACTAATTTGAAAGAGCAAATACGTTTTATAGGGGGGCACATAATGCTGAGCGAATAGTGGTCTTTTTGAACATAATGAGGAAATGTTGCTAATTAAAATATCAAGCAAGTCACAAAAATGTTTATACTGAACGTATTAGCAAAAAAAACTGACAGCATTTTTCATTTGTTTTTTGCCAAACTAGGCAATCTTGCAGTAAGGGCTGCCTTCTAATAGTCAACCAAATGTTAGTTGACCAGAAAGGTCATTAGTCAGCGAGATTTCATTGGTCGCTTAGTCGCAGACAAAACAAAAAACACAAACGTGAAACGTGAAAAATTAGGAGCTGCACCTTGTCAAAATAAATCAAAACCTATATGACTGGACCATGTAGGAATTTAATTTGAAAGGACAGACAAAGGAAGTGGCCACGCTCAGCAGTCAGACAGAAGTCACATTAATTTCCAGGGCTGGTACCTGCCGTTATCACACAGGCTAGTTAATAACATGTCCGGCAGGAAATCCAAAGTGTGGCATCATTTTGAGAAGTAAAGGACGAATCCAAGATGATATGTAAACTCATCTTCGTTGGTCGACTACAAACATGACGTATCATCTGAAACATGGAAGTAGCTACATGCCCATTAGCCGACAGCGTCATTAACAGGCGGCTCGCTCAGTGTGTGACATGCACTTGTAGATAAAATATAGGCCTATATTAATGAAGGTTCATTAGTACGGTTTTGTATTTCTCTGTAATGTAGCACAATGTTAACAGTGTTACTGATACTATTCTTTCTCACACCTTGAACCAAAACCATTGTGTTGCCCCACCCAAAATATATCATTTAATAATTAGATTTATAGCGTAAACATGTGGATGACTAGTCGATGAATGGCCCTATATGACGACTACTGGTCAACTAGGAAAATTCTTACTAGGGGGCAGCCCTACTTGCAATACACTATTCATTCTGATTCACTGAAACTGCATAATGCATTTGTATCACTATCACTGAATTGCTTTCATAAAAAGGTTTTCGTAACAACATAATCACTGCCTGGATTATGTTCAGAGATGTTTCTTTATTTATATGAAACACTACACACTACACACACAAAGCACAGGACTGTGACACCAGAATCCAAGGGTTCATATCCAGACTCTTGTCTGTGGTTGGGTTTAGGCAACAAAAGCACTTTGGTTAAGGTTAGGGAAAGTTCATGGTCTTAGTTTAAAACAGACTTTAAACGCCCACCATCCAGCCAACCACCTACTCTGACCTGCAGGCAACACAAAAACGAAGCCCTTCCTACACTTGAAAAAGTATCGCCAGGGAACATAATTCAGGCAGCAAATCAATGTACTTGCAAAAATAGATTCTTATTTTATCTTAGAATATTAGGATTTAAAAATGCTGACTATGCACTTACAATGTCCCCTGTTTGAGTCTGGCTGGAGACCTTTGTTGCATGGCATCGCCCATTACCTTATTTCCTATCATTTCTATACTACATACATCTTGTAAATCCAAATGCTCGAAGTGCTACAACTGGCTCAAACATACCCTGTGCCCTCGGTCTTTTGTAGCCAGTTTACTGTTCATTATAACACTAAATATATAATTAAGATCAGCCTCATAACAGTTTATAATCCTGCCTGTTTTTCCTTCTAATGACAAATATGTGGATACTTCCATTTTTACCAAATCATAATTATTATTTTAAATTCACAATCTTTCCACGTACCCCACAGAGGTATCCTCTCGGGTATAAGTACATCTGTTTGGAAGTGGGTTTATTCATCTACAATTATCATATGTTTTGTATAAAAAATCTTAAACTGCAAATTAACTAGTAACTAAAGTTTGCGTATATATGTAGTAAAAAGAAAAATATTTCCCTGTTTGAAACTTTGAAAAAAGTAAAGTACAAGTACCTCCAAACTGTGCTTACATGCTGTACTTTTTTTTATTTATGTTCCACCACTGAGTGTATACACACATACACACACACACACACATACACACACACGTATGTAGACACGGAGATGCTAACGCAGTCGCACACACACAAGCTCACATACATACACATGAAAAGTGACAGTCAACAAACGTTCAATTTATCATCATTGTCACAAGTCAGATGCTGGCAGCGGCTCTAGTATCTGACTAAGACCCATATTGGCCCAGGAGAGAGAGATAAGCTGTTTGTTTCTGCTGTCAATGCTGCCAATTTGGTTTCCCATCACTTCAAATTCAAATCAACAGCAGCGCAGAGGGGATCTGAGAGAACGCGCGCGTGTGTGTGTGAGACGAGAGGAGAGGAGAGAGATGTGGGGGGGGGGGGGGGGGGAAGCAAAAAGAAAGAGGGGGAGGAGAAGAGCAGAGAGGAGAAGCAGAACAGCGAGGGATGCTCGGTAAGAGAGGGAGAGGGAGAGAGAGAGAGAGAGAGAGAGAGTAGATAAGATCACCTAGCTTCTGTGAACACCATCCCCCTGTGTCCTACACTCGCTTCTTATCTCAACCGCTGCAGACACCCTAAAGGGACACACACCCACCGAGAGAGAGAGAAACAGGAAAAAGAGTGAGAGACAGAGAGAGAGGAATGTGGAGAAGAAAAGGAGAGAAGATGAAAGAAAGCAGCAAGGGAATGGTGGAGACTATGAATACTTACTGGTGGGGAAAGAAGAAAAGACACGAGCTTCAGTGGTGAAATCCACCAACTGTCACCAGGCCTCATTTAAACGACAGCTGTGTTGGACCACATAGAGCTTTGACCTTGTTAACTACGGGACACGTGTACTTGATGAGCTGTCTTTGCTGGGTGTAGTTTCCCCAAGTTGACTGTTGGGAAACTACTGTATATATACTATCTCTCTATTTATACCTACAGAGATAACATTTGATTTTAAGTCATCCTCTTGGGATCAATATATTTGAAAACCAACACTGCGGATTTAAATTGACTTCTTAGTTTCTCTGATATAACTAAAGCAGGTTTCATGAGTTATAAAGGTATGCACTGAAAATCAGCTGTAATATTTTGACATGTTCTCAGCTATATTGACTGGGACTGTCTTTTATTTTTAAACTTAGAATAACTGTTTTTTGGCCACTTGGGGGCAGCAAAACAAGCGTAAACACAACACTGACATATTGTAACTTTAAAGTTAATACGACTAATGTGATAGTTGCCCGTTTACAGAACAGAGCAACTTTAGCTTGCATTTGGAGTTTAATAATCACTTTCCTTTAAGCTCTGTTTTTGGTCTCCACCAGCTTCTGTGGGAATTATCTGGCTCTTGGTAGATCAACGGTTCGGGAAGATTAACAGTGCGATACCTGGATCCTCCAGTCCACATGTCGAAGTATCCTTGAGCAAGGTACTGAACCCCAAATTGCTCCTGATGGCTGTTCCATTGGTGTGTGAGTGTGTTAAAAACAGTGAGTAGCAGGTGGCACCTTGTGTGGTATCCTTGGCCATCATTTTATGAATGTGTGTGTGAATGGGTGACTGTGACTCGCAATGTGAAAAGCACTCTGAGTGGTTGGAGGACTAGAAAGGTGATCTAGTAAAAGTATTATTACTTTATAATATATTTTCTGAAGCAGAAGTACAAAAATAACTACTCAAGTAAGTGTACAAAAGTATCTTGTAAAGAAAAAAAAAACTACTCGACTAACTTAGATGCGATTTATTACATCAGTGTATCACATTCAAGGTTGTCAACTGGTAATAACAAAAGTGAAGTGGATATTAATTGTACTCAAACTGCCACATCCAGAACCAGACAAATGACAAAACACAAGCTGTTGACTACTGTTTAATCTCCTTAAGCAAAACAACACCAAAAGATCTTTGTGTCACCAGCAGAAGAGAGTGGAGCGCTGCTTATGCTGCAGCACATCTGGTGGAATCATAAACTTTGTCTAGACAGGCTGTGATCAGCTCTGCTGGTCGTGTCGCATTCACTATCATTCTAACGGGAGGGAAACACTATTGGACGGAGGAACAGACTTCGACACCACACTGGAGCGAGGCCCAGCTGCACCCGGTGGAATCCATGGGTTACTGAATCCTCACAGGACAGGCTCGGACACAGTCTGCTCTGCATCATGTGTTTGTTCTGTGCGTGTGTGTATGGGTGCTTCTGGCTTGCTGTGTTACAATCCCTGTCATGAGTGTGAGCTCAGCTGAATATGAAAATTTGTTACAGCTAAATGTAACAGCAAAAGTGGCAAGAAGTGTGTAGGCCAATGTAGGCACAAATATTTTATTGCAAATGTACCTGAGTAAGAGTAAGAAATATTTTGCAAAACAACAACTCTTAGTAGTACAAGTCATTTAAAAAATCAAACTGCATGTAATGGAGTAAATGCAACCCATTACTACCTACCACTGGATAAATCCTTTAGGCAGTGTATAGGGAGGTTTTTTTTTTTTTTTTTTAGCTTTTTTGGCCCAAACAGCTGCCTGCTGCTGGAAACAACATGAGAGTGGTAAAAATGAGGCAAAACAATTTATAGTAATAACATAAAAATAGTTAGTCGAAAGAAGTTAAAAAGCTACAGAGTACGGAGGGGAACTGGAGGGCCAGAGGATAGTTCTCTGTGGGCTTGTCACTACGAGCGATCGCTTTCACATACACAGAGGCATTGTCCATTGATATAAAAATACTGTTTATAGCTGCTGTAATTGTTGGTGGCAATGTCCCTTGTCATATTTAATTCAATTATTTTTTTTGGCTAAATAGTCAAATCCAAAGATATTTAGTCCCATCATGTACATTTTACGTGTTATTACAGAATGTACGGTTGATAAAATCCCCAAACTCCTCAGAACAATAGAAAGACCATGACCTCTGTGACCTCAGTGGCAGCTGTGGCCCTGGATGGAGACGCTCCGACCTTGCAATTCTCCTTTGAAACTAATTATGATTGTGATAAAAGTAAAACCACTAATGCCTTCCTGAATTAGCGTTTTGCAGCGTTACTGGACACATGAATTACTTTTTACCAGCATGCATTGCCTGACGCCACACAAGACTAGAGAGCTTGGGGACAATGTTATTGCACAGAATTCTCTAATTATCTTGTGCCTATTAATTCAGGGATTGTAAAAGGCTGACATAAAAAGTTCCCTCCTCTCACTCTATCCTTTTATTCCCAGCCACAGACGGGGAGAAACTCCCAGTGATCATTTAAATATTTCAGAACATCTTGGTAAGAGCCTAAAAAGAGTCAATAGCATTAAAAAGCTTTATCCACGGCGCGGCTGAAACTCCACGCTGCATAGCCCTGGAACTCTGCCTCGAAAAACTTTGGCATGAAACTTTGTTTGAGGCTGTCCAATTTCAGTCAGTCAATAGAAATCTCCACATCTCCCCCTACCTCAGTTCTGTTAGCACTTATCTCCGCCTGAAAGGGTTGACCAAGGACAGCCTTTGCTCAATAAACAGAAGAATGTTTTTTTTCTCCTTTTTAAAAGATTGACCTTAAGACAAGAACGTTCTGACTGGATTTTTGTGAGTGCTAAGGCTTAGATAACACTCTTCAATTCACTCTTGAAATGGGTCAGAGTAAAGACGAAAATTCTTGACTCATTGTGTTCAGAGAAATAGCATATAAAGCCTTGGTCTTTTAGTCATGTGGTGAAAACGAGTACCACTGAGTGCAACAGAGGAATACTAATCAGCAGTAGGAGCTTTAAGAGGAAACGAGGAGAGACGGTGTCGCCCTTGTTAGCAAAATGACCACGTGTCCTCTTTTTCACCCTGCCATCCCTCTCCATCCCTCGGGTCCAGACTCAGACTTGTAACCATAGGTGTAGTGCTGTTGAGCACACTGGAACGATGCTCCGCTATTCTTTTTCTCAAAATTAATTTACATTTGAAGATCCAATCATCACTAACGCATGTCATGCAAGAGAGACAATAAAAACAAACAGAATGCTCATATTTTTAATTCGGACTTTTAAGCTGTGTTGATCAATTTACGTCTCATGCATTGAGAAACATGCAAGGAAACATTCCCCATTAAAAGCTGTCAGTAGCTGCGGGCAGTAATCTTTGAGCGAGTTAAATGATTTTTTTTCTAAGTCTATAGCTAACTGTTAAGTAGTAAAGATGAAAGGGCAGCAAAACATCCTTTCATTTTTTGGAGCAGCTAAGTTTACGATGATGTGACGTTACTTAAATAATGATAAAAGCAGTCTGTTAAACTTGGCCAGCTTGTGATGCATTCACAGTGCCTGCAGGAAATACAAGCTTGCTTAGCTACGCTTTTATAGTCTAGGCTATTAGACGAGCTTGACCTCTGCCTGCCCTGCAACTTTTCCTCAGAATAGATGTTTCAAATGTGGCTTCATTGGCTCAGCTCAAGTAAATAAATTACATCACTCAAAACACAAACTTGTATTCATTCGCCTGTATTCCTTAATGCAACCAACAAACATTACGTTTGGCTTACTGCCGTGTGATGGTCTCAACATGATGAAACTAGTCCTGAAGTTTGTGTAACATTCATGTGGTTGGTTATAGTCACCATCATAGGAACAGTGGGTACATCAAAAGGACATTTTTGCCATTGTTGCACAGTGTGCTTGCTTTTGGTGGGAATTCGTCTGTAGATTAAAAGTGTATGGTCTAGACCTGCTCTATGAAGTGTCCTGAGATAACTTATTTTATGATTAATGCTATATAAATAAAAATTGACTTGACATAACCTTTGAAACGAGACACAACTTAACTGTGTGCATGCTGTTTACAAAATGAACACTTTAAAATCAACAAATTGCCTACTACTAACTCTGTAAGTGTCGTGTTACAAGAGTTTCTGATTCAAGAATGATACAATTGGCCTTAACTGTCATGTGATTGTTGCGTTTCAGTTTGCATCTGCCTCAAAACACTATAAAATTAGAAAAGTTGATAAGTGCAATGTGGCAAATTCTGCTTCTGGAAATCAAATATACACAGCTATTGCAACCGTATTTATATACCTCCGACAGATGTTTTCCTACATGTTGAGCATGTCAAACCATCTCAATGTCTTTGTGAAAAGGTCCTTATAGTGTTATATATTGAAATTTTTTGGATTAATTAAAACCGCAGACTCGTCTATGTTAAATGTCTCCCACTGAATTTGGCACCAAAGGAAAAAAAAAAGCACCCAGACAAGTCACACTCACACTTTTGGTTCTGTGAGGCATCGTAATTCAATAAAGTGAGCAGCAGTCGCTCATATCCCCTTCACCTCTGCTGACCTTTCAGATCATTACTCACAATGGAAAAAAGAGACAGAGGAAAGAGGCTATTTTAGGGGACACGGCCAAGGTCTCCAGGAACACTTCAACTTTCTCCCCGTATCATCTTAAAATCTTTAATTGGCAGCTGTAAAACCTGATTAAATAAAAAAGCACTTTGAAGCACACAAGACGAGCTCAGAGAATGCTACTGTACTCTGTGTGAACAGGGTGTGTGTGTGTGTGTGTGTGTGTGTGTGTGTGTGTGGGGGGGGGGGGGGGGGGGGGGGGGGGGGGGGGGGTGCCAATTACTGTTCAGAGACCACATCAAGCATTTTTTTTTTTCATTCTGTAAAAAAAGGCCTTGAAAATTCAGGAGCTGTTTCGTGGACTAATGAATGCTGGTCTTGAGTATGATATTATTTCAGCAGAGTGAGGCAGAACTAAGGGCAGTATTATGAAAAAGGAGGTGAATTCATTTATAATGGAGTGTAATAGCAGTCCTGGCTCTCCTATAGGCGACTATATGCAGATCTCTTAGTCCGCTCTTTTGGGGGAATGAGAAGAATCTGTAATATAGAAACACACACCGAGCACGCCACTGGAGAGCAAGAAAAGACAGAGCAGAAGTTAATAACCAGGTGACAGATGAAACGCAAAGGGACAGCGCTACTGCACATCTGTGCCTTTTTTTCTTCATTCTTAAAAGTGCAGGACATAGTAATTTAGAACAATAGCGGCTCCGGTTGTAACTAAATTACTCTCTGATATGAGGATATGAAGATCGTCAAATAAAAGTTATTATACTGTATCCTGGGCTAATACTGAGTTCCGATTGACTGTGGGGTGTCACATAAATTTTAATAACTGGGCATTTAAAGCAAAACTGTTATATCATTGCGCCAAATGAATGTGTTCGGACAGGGCACGCTGGAAAAAAAAAACTTAACAAATTGCTTAGAAGTTACCCAAAAATGTGTCGGCAACTAATGTGGGAATAAAAATTACCTGATTCATGGCAATAAAGGCTCAGAAAATCACTGATGACTACAATGAAAACTCTTAAGTGCATGCCACACTCCTGTATCTGTGCACAGTGGTACCTTTAAGAGGCTAGAATGAAAAAACAAAACAACACACAGACACACACACACACACAAAATAACTTGAGCAAATAAAGACCAAGAGAATTGGATGTGGGCAACCTCCATATTAAAATGCATGCAGTAATCCAGAGATTACAGGTATTAATAGCAAATGCATTCAAATAAAAATGTTCTCACACACTTTGATGCACTTTCACATTACAACCTCAGATAGATTTACATTTTTTATTACATAAAAAAGGGTGAGAAAGAATTAGCAACTTCAAATGTTATTCGTGTGTGTGTGTGTAAGTGTATGTGCGTGTGTGTGAGTCCCTGAAGATAACAAGTCCCATCTCTCGCCCTGCTTCCCAGAGTGGCCGTCTCTAAGCTGTGCTAATCGATTGGCGAAGGAGGAAAAAGGGCCAGCTTTAATGTGTTGCATGTGAAGGATTTACTGGAGAGCAGAGCCGCTGAATCAATGGCGTAGAAAATGCATCATTAGGACAGAGTCGTCCCCTCACACCACCCACCAGCCCCCTCCCTCCACCCTGCCCACCCCCTGCACCCGGCCCCTTGAGGGTTGGGGCAGAGAACACATGCAAACACACACACACAGCCACACACAAACTTGTGCACAAACTGGGCTAACGTGACGCTTGAGCTCTTGTGCCACAAAGTAAAATAACTTCCTGAGCAACACTAACACCCAATGAATCACATGTAACATAAATGGTTGAGCACACACTCATGCACACACTTGTTAAAAGCTCCCCTGATGGTAAAACACACACGCACACACCTACACACACACTGAACGTCTAGAGCTGTCCCCAATATCCGGGCAGATGAATCGTCTCACTCTCATCCTACCTCAGCCATTTTGTCTGGAAATGTTTGGGAGACCCAAATTTAGCTTTTCACAATATGAATTATTAAACGTGGAGTGACTCCTAAGATGAACCAAAAGTCTGCGCTGTTACATACCAGGTCGGGCACTTTGGGAAATTTATTGATGCTGACTAATATAACAATGTACAACTGATAACAGATGGAGTTTATTTTGGAGCATTTTCATGCCCAATCGCTGTTCAGTGTTTCATTTGGGAACTTTATACTTGGCGTAGTGGAAAAACCTCTGAAACAGTGTTTAGAGCGTCATGGGACACTAAAACTCTCTTCTGAAAACCAGACAACACAGCACTTTAAGGTTGAATGTCTTGCTTCATCTCTTCTGTGATTTGGGTTGCTCTCATGGACGTCAGGGCTTAAGAAGAGAGAAAATACCAGCCCAGTTTCACAGAATCACCAGTACGCTCAGAGTGAACGATTCTGCACTTTCATAATAAATGTCCACAGCCAGTGTTCATTACCAGCACAGGATGTAGTGCACCCTGAGGCGGCAAGTCAGGGTGTGGAGGTTGGGGTTTCGGATGAGCACATAGTACATCCGTCTTTTATGCACAAGACTGGAATTTACCTCCTGTCACAAACTTGCTCTTAATGTTATTGTTTTTTTTTAATTAACTTGAACTATTATTTTCTTGACCTGGACCAAGGATTCACGTTGTCTAACCTTAACTATGATTTATGTTAATGTAAGTCATGTCGTCTATATGTGCACATTTACAGAAAGGGAGAATTTTGAAAACATGACATAACAAATGTCAGTCCTTGTGTTTCTATTCACCTGTTTTCATGTGCGTTTTCAATATACACATTGTAGGAATGCCTACCCATTTCAGTTTCCATTATCATAATTGTTGTTAAGCCCCTTTATAATTTTGAATTTTTCTTAATTTGGTTCTAGCGCACCTGCCATAGTTGATGATGTCTCACTTCCCTAGGTGAGATCCATTGCAAATTTTTCCATTGAAACACACTCACCCTTTCCTTCAAGTGACCATTAAAGTTTATTTTGGAATGAACTCTCCGTGCCCTACTCTCTAATCAGAGTCTGGTCCTTAGAGGAGCTGTTGAGCCAGCATCCCAGAGATTCCATCTCTACCACACACATAAAAAAACCCTGAGTGGGAACACCAGAAATTCGAAGAACATTTGAAACATTACTAAAAAGTTTTTTTGCTTAGTTGAAGGGGAAAAGCTGGTGAAGTGATATAAACAAACTGTACAAAGTATGTGACTTTAACAAAAGAGAAATGCCATATCTCATCATGTTTTCTATGTTGTTTTCCGCTATTTGAGGTTTGCTTGGAAATCTTTTAATCCCGTTATCCTGTTGGGACATCTTCTTCTAACCTGGAAGATTTCCATTTAAATAAATGTCTGCGAGGTAACCACCTATCGCTGCATGAGGTAACACAATGGTGATTGAGTGTATGGCCCGCTGATGAAGGCATTGCCATGCTTATATATGTGCAATATTATGAAGTGGGTGTCGAGGGTGACATTTGTGACAAAAATGCTGTAATTAAGATATTACTAATGCAAGCCCCACTGCTGCAGCTTCACATTACAAGTATGTGTTTTTCAGTGAGATTAGCACCTACTGCTATTGTTCATCAAAAATGTGTCCGCAAAACAAGACAACAGTCATTTTCTGCATTTTTTAAAAAAGCAGATCAGTTTGAAATATTGCAGGGAGTTACAGAACAAGAAGCAACAGTGAGCTGTTAGATGAAGAGCTGCAGGCGACAGGCTGAGGTGCACCTCAAACTTAGCGAGGTAACCAACTTTCACTTTCACTCTAACTGTGCCCTGCTGTCTGCAGACCAGTGTCATGTGCAGGGTAAAATCAGATCACGGTTGCTCACAGAATGATGGAAAAAGGCCAATATTTGCCTGACTTATTTATTAAAATGACAATAGTTTGTTTTGCTGCACCCAGAACTCCGTGACCTTTAATATGAAACGTAGGTGTCAACAAATCAGCCAGGACTCAAATCTTTGAGATTCAATGGTATTTGACTGGAGAACCAACGCCACTGGCTGTTTATCTCAATGAACCAGCTCTTATAAATATTCATACAACAGTAGAGGATGGAAACTTGCATTCATTTGGATTTTGTTTTGCCAATTTTCTGGAAATCAGGTTAAAATTTGCTCAACATATGGATGGAAACCTGGCTACTGAATGTTATCCGGGGTTTTGCAGAATCATTTCTACCTGACGATAGCTTTGGAATCTGCAGACACTGAACCATTACACTAATAAATAAAATGCATAGAGAGAAGACATTTTTTCATGTTTTACTTTCTGTTGTCATGCAGCCTTGTATACTGGCATAACAGCCTGCAATAGATGGATAGATACACTGACAGACTGATAGACAGTTGACTCTCTATCATAAATGTTCATGCACACTATAGAATAATCTTTTTTCTTTATCTGTTGCACCTGGTTTCTTTTGTGAAGGTAAAACATGTTGATAAAGTGTTTTTTGTTTTTTTTTCAACAAAAATGCTTTATTTGAGATTTATTGGAATGACAGTGAGAGACGGTCCTGTAGCCTGGTGCAATTTTGATGAAAATATAAAAGTGTTTCAATAGTTTAAATGTTTTACTATGAACATAAAACAGATTTTTCCATTTTTAAAAAGTTAGAAAATTTTGCCAATTATATTTCTTACAAAGAAAGAAACTTGGAATCTGCCAAAATTGGATAGATAGATAGATAGATAGATAGAAAGAGTCAACAGTCAGACAAGGACCTGGCAAAGCCGATTTATCAAATATCCGTCTGGAGATGAATCATGTATCACTAAGAAGACAAAGTGCTTTAACTCTGTCATGGGAGTGGTCCCATGTCTCGTCCCCCCGGTAAAACACTTACAGGATAAACACTCCCATTAATATTCCTCTGTGCACCTCTCCTCTCCACTCTACTCGCCTCTCCTCTCCTTTCCTCTCCCTGTCCTATTATCCTGCCTCGGCGGACATCCTGTCCTGTCCCGTCCGCCTTGCCAACCTGCAAGATGGAGATGAGAGGACGATCCAAACGCAGAAGGGGGAACATGAATCATTACACTTCCTGTTGTTGCACGCCATCCGGGGAAGGAAGAGAGAGGACGCCCCCGGGGCTCCGATTGATTCCGGAGACTTAATTGGGTTTATTAGCCAAGATGTTGGGCCCCGCGAGGAGGCTCCCAGAGGCCGCCGAGTCCCCCCCACTCCCATTCCCACTCTTCTGAAGGAGAAAGCCTGCGTAATTGTTTTCCCTCCATCTTCTGTGTCATTGTCAGATGGGTCCTGCGGGATTATTAGCAACCCCAGGTCCCTCAATAATTCATCCAGAGCTATTTATACACAGATGGAGAGTCCTCTAAAGTCTCCCCCAGTGAGCTTATCTGACGCTTAGACAGACAGACAGAGAGAGAGAGAGAGTGATGGAGAGAAACAGTGCTACAAAGGGAAAAGCAAGAGAGAGACAGAATGAGAGAAAATGGGAGAGACGTACAAAGGGAGGAAGGAGGATGGAGAGAGGCGATCACAAAAAGAAATGCAAAGACGAAGCGAAGCAAGTCTGACAGTGTATAAAACAGTGCGAGCGAGAGACAGCAGCGTTTTAGGCACACACAATGACAATGTTTCTGGTGTGCATTGAGTTTCAAGGTGAAACTCTCTCGTCTGCTTTGCCAAAGTGAACAAAAGCACCGTCCCGGGAATAGCACACCCTCACGCAACACACATTAATGGCTTTTAATCTTCCCCCCTTTTTCCTCCATTTAACACAATTAAGATGTTTGCAAAGCTAACATGGACCACTAGTCGCTATAGGAAGGACAGATGAAAGACATTCGGGGATTTCCATATGCAAAGTAAACACAGTTATCCGTCCTTTCGAACGTGTCAATGCGTAAGACCAACAAAACAGCAGCCAGCCATTTCTTAAATCACCTAATAATTCAAACATAACATTAACACATTAGCATATTAACATTAGCGCATTAAGTAGCTTCTAATCCCAAACAGATAGCGGTTGGGCTACAGGAGGCTGCGCGGCGTGCTTTTATAATGGCTTTGCAGATACCTGTGTTTCCCTGCCTGCGAGTTGAGGGGACATTTTGTTGTCGTCAGGCTAATGAAGCCTTTGGCGCACGAAGTTGATTTTCAAAGTCCCTTTGTTGGTGCTCCAGCCACAGATAATTATATATATTCATCCCCTTTGGCAGTCACTTTTGTCCAGCTCATTTAGAAAGCTTGGCTTCCTCTTGGACAAATTGGGACATTGAAAGGCAGATTGGAGTGATAGTTTTTACATTTTGCATCGATGGCACATTACTCAGGGCAAGTATAGTGTCAGGGAAAAGACTTGCTTAAACACCCTGTATAAGCTGGCCATTTGTCTGTCGCAAATAGTATCAGAAAAGTTAAGTCATTATCTAAAATACATTCTTTCAGCCTGTATAAATGGGAAATCTTGCACTGTAAATCCATAATGGACCATAACACAGAGCTTTGGGTCTGGAGCCTAACTGCCGATTAATTCACAGAAAATGTAATAAATCACAAGCAAATATATTTTCTTTATTTACAGGCTTAAGTGAGGGGCTGTTCTGCAGCTCAGTCTGAAACAGGTCAGTCTACTGGAGTTTAGCAGAACACAAAGTGATTCTTCTAAACTTTGCTCAACTAACTGAACATTTGTCATGTTTCTCTCTTGATGATTAAATTTAATTACAATGATAAAATTATAACTTTAATGTTGCTGATTAAAACATTTTCATGTTTAACTTAAACTGAAACCACTTTTAATGAAAACATTTTTGGAACATGACATTGGAGACTTGTTTTCCATTTTTATGTATTTATGAAGTGGACTTCTGTTGGCTTTGGGTATAGCCAATGCCAAATTAATTGCTCCTGCCCAGTGCGTCCTCATGGTATTGATAAACAATCCATAGAGGGACGCGTTGTTTTCTCTCTCTCCTACACACACACGTACGCACTCACACATGCCTGCTCTCATGCACAGACTTCTCTGTCTCTATCTATAAACCCATGAAATCATTCCACACCAAGTGAAGCGGGGTATGTATAGGTTTGGCCAGGATTCCCATCTCCTGTTCTGTGATTAAAGGACCAAACTAATGGGCTCTGTCTCGTCGGGAACCTGTGTGGGGCTGGGAGAGACCTCAGAAGCCATTAAATTGCAAATCTGTAATAATTTGCTGAAGGCTTTCTGTCCAGATCATTCCCTGGGCTGATTTGTGCATTGAAGTAACGCTCTGAATGGCCAAGCACAAGCCCAGCTGAGCCCACCGGCTAGCCAGCCAAGTTAGTCTACTGGAAGGCACACGCCGGATACACACAGGGCCATATTTACTTTACAAGAAACCATAGTGCAAACTTGTGCCTCGCTTTTCATTTAATTTGCGCCTGCAAAAATTAGTGCCTGACTCACGAAGGCGGCAGCTGGTCAGTCATTAAGCAACTCGGCCTCTGAGTGACGGAGACCTTAAAAAACACAAAAAGGTGCAGACAGTGGTCTGAGGTGTCTTTGATCAGCAGACTGAAAAAAGAAATGTTCAATATTTAATACAATGGACACTCCAAGGCAATTAATTTGGCCGCAATAACCTCATAATAACATGTATTTATATAATTGTAAGTTCAGATGTTAAATATATAAATAAACTTCTGAGGAAATTGAAAATGAGTTGCAATGAAATGGATAAAAGATCACAAATACAAGGCACTGGTATATAAATAAATAAAAATAAATAAAGAGTGCATTCACTATAGAGCATTAGCAGCTCGGTGAACACCACGTTTAAGGTGAGTACTCTGCTTGCGCTTTGTTTGATGTAAATGAAATACTCAAACCTTGTGTTTGTTTGCCATTGGCTACAGCTCCATTTCTTTTGTTACATATTGCTCAGTGAAATTCAGTGAAAATGTTTTTTGATTTCCGTAGAATGTATATTTTCTCATAACCACCTTCATTGTGTGTTAACATACCCGTGAAGTTTTCCACCTGCTCTTGAGATACAAAATCATCCCCGGTAAAGTGATCCTCACAACCTGCACAGACCTGCTTAAATCCAGCTGAACGTCAGTCACTCACACTTACGTTTCCTCACTTATTTCCAAGAGTCTCCCTTAAAGACCCTAAAACATTTTTGTCAGTCAGCTTTTTAATACGATAGATAGACTCCCACATGGACCCTCAGTTCTCTGCCAAAGTTAAAACTGTTGCTTTCAAGGCCGTAGCCATGAAGTCAACATGAGGGGGAGGGCAAATCTGCTGAGGTAGTCTAACCCCCCCAACCTCCCATTATATTACATTATTTATCACAAGCATGTAAAGCTATACATTGTACTGTACACGACATAAATGATTGACACCTGACATGAGCAAACTGACAAATATAACATAATTCATGAACAGCAAGATGTTAGTGTTAGTTGAATACATCTGTGAGCTGTGTTCTGTTGGGGTACAGCAACACCACTTGGACAAACCACATGCAGAACTGCACTGTAATAATACGAACAGTAGTAATAATAATAATGGCCATTTGTCAAGTTTATTCCTGATCATGATTTTTTGTTGGTTATTTTGGACACTGGTATGTGGTTGCCTATCGCAGGATAGCAACTTGTTTTTAATCTATATTTTTTATCAATATATATTACAAGTACTGTCTTGGTTGGTTTGGATTTGGTGATCCTTGAGCATCAACAGCTAATCAGATTTCTGGTTTTCCATCCTTTTTCAAACTTTTTTTTTTTCTGTAGAAATTAAGCTCTATAAAAAGTGTAAAGACAACACAATCTTTTATTTTATTGCTGTTACTTGAAGTATTGGAAATGACTTCATAACAACAATAGTTTGTCCAGACTTGTCGCAGCATGAGGCCAAAATCTTGAGCTCCAGTGTCACCCAAAATGTATCAAATATATTCATCCTCTCACCTGCTGTGTGTTGATGGCAATGTGACTGGACTGATACGCAGACATTTATTCTGGCAGACGCTAAACACACTAAAACTCAAATACAATACTAGTGCATATTGAAATTCGTGATGAAAGAGCAGGAGCTAATATACACGGGGAAGAAATGATTGCTTGACAAACATACCGTAAAACCTGTCCAATTAACATGTTGTCAGAGATCACTCTAATATGGAGGGCACTTGCTGATTTACCCCCAGGGTGGCTGAGAGCTGCAGGGGTCTAATTCTGCTCCCATCCCAGGAAGGTCATTCTTCCTTCTCGAGCCATGATGGCCACAGAGTAGTGCTTAAATCTGGCAAAACGCAGCCTATAAATTACAGCAGAGGACAGAGGGGTCAAAGCCTGGCATGGAACTGGGCCAGAAGCTATCAATCTGCCGGGGCCAGCGAGGGCGACATCTGTCTCTGGGACTCCCTCACTCTTTCTACTTCTCTCTCTCTGTCTGTCTTTTCTTCTCAGCCCCTTCCCTCTTCCTTTTTGCTCACTCCGTGCCTGTCATTGAACAATCTCCCTGTGCCTCCATTTTTAGTCTGCACCTCTCTTTACAATCTCTGCTCTCTTTCTTGTATATCGCTCTGCCTCTTGATATTCTTTGTCTGCCTTTGTGTGCAACCCCCCACCCGAACTCTCTTCCATGGATCTCCCTCGCCTCTTTTCACGCATTCTCTTACATCATCCCTGTTTCAACATCTCTCTAATTCTCCTTCCCTCTCTCCCCTCGCTCTCTCTGTCTTGAGCTCCTTGTCGTTTTACGCACTCTTGCACCATCTCCCTCTGCAGCGATATGTTTTGGTCTATCTGCTCTCCAACCAGCAGGATAGGATAAAGCCTTGATGTACTTTCCCTCAATGTTATGCCAATATGATTTGAATGGTAATATCTGATAGCAAAAGGCACTGATTTGCAGTTTTTTGGGGAATGAAAATGGAATGATATGGACCCAGTGGGTATCCAGAAACAAATGCAAAAAATTGAAACGCAAATTCAAAGCTCTTCAGTTGCCTTTTGTCATTCAGCACTGTGCCAACTAAATATATTTCTTAAATATAAAACAGAACAAAGCTTCTCTGACCTGAGTTGCTAACTTCAGACATCCCTCTCACATCTGTTAAAGAGAAGTGATAGCATAAATGTAGGATGCTGACTCTGGGAGTCAAAACTTGCCAAGCCCAATTGACAACAAACTGTTCTTTCTGGTCGATGCTCCTGCTAGTTTCATCAGAACATCTTGCATTACATTTGCTACCAAAACCTCTGAAAACTTCTGCATGACTTATTAATCCTCCTCCATTTTCTGAATCAAACCTGCTCTTGAATAATTGAGAGAGATCTTTGAAAAGCCCTAACCTCCATTCCCACCTTCCTTTTACAAGTCAACGTGGTGCATTTTTAATTGGGGGGACATGAAATAGGCATGAAGGGAGATGGGGGAAGAAAGCGAATTGAATCAGGGACACTCAAACCTGGCAGTCATCGCACAGCACAGGAGACGGTATGCATGCATACAGAGGAAGCTAAATATGTGTGCGGCCTGACAAGTCACACATGCTCGACAGTCTTTGACGCGCTTTCTGTCTGGGACAAATAGTACACGGCTCGTGTAATCCCTGCTTTGGAGTATTCCAGCAGGCAGACCCAGATACGCCACTTCGAGTTATGTTTAGCAATTTGGTTGAGAATAAACATCAATTCAACTTTCTATGAACCATAAATCTCCAAAGCCGAATGATTTGTTTAGTGTATATGAGCCAATTGTGTATGGGCTAAAAAGGTAATTGAAAGTATCATGTATCACTGGTTGGAGGAATCACAGGGGCTTATTACAATATCTGTTTGCAAGGTAATAACAATGATTTGATTTTTTTTCTGTGATATTAAAACACAACTTGACCTTGAGAACAATGTTAAAAAAACATTTAAATGTATTAGCTGCAGTTTGAAGCCAATAAAAGACATTTGGAGCAGAATATGTAACGAGAATAAATGCTTAACGGATACGCATTAATGGGCCACTGCCACAGTTAGCTGTGACAAACTTTGCTTCTATTTTTCACATTGCTGCTGTGTCATGCTGCTCGTTCCTCGTGGAAAGCCTCTGCAGCAGAGAGCTGCAGCTGGACCCATTTTAATGTGCAGACACTGAGGGTTCGAGTCGGGTTTCGGCCTTAAATATAAATACTACAATTAAACATTAAAAGTTACTATGAAGTACTGCTTCAGTTCGGGCTGATATTTGGCACATGCAGTACTATAATCTGCAGTTTAATCACACACACACATTCATATATCAAAACCATATGCACATAAAGGGATGAACACACAACAAATATACAGAGAAAATGTATACATGCCCGTATAAACACACACATATACTGTACACATACGGATATTATAATATTCCCTATCATAATGCCTCCTCACTATGCAAAGCTTGATAAAAGGAGCCTGCAGCTCTAATCCAAAAGGCAAAAAACACCAGTTTCCAAGTTCACGCACAGAGGAGATTCATAACCTTTTGACTGGCGAACAAAGGAAATGGTGTTTAAGCCTTTCACACCGAACAACTACATATAGAGCATGGTGCCCGTGTAATTGCTTGGCACAGATAAGAAAGCCAGAAATGGAACAAAATGTAAAGTATATGGAATAACAGAGAGAGAGATCACATGTGGGGACTATAATGTGTGAAGCTGCATGAATATGTTTTTATTTATCAGTATATTTTACTTAGCTAATCCTGAACTATGATGATTTTTTTTAAACTTGCAAAAAAAACCAAAACCCAAACATATTTAGAAAAAACGCAGGGCTCCTCCCCACAGGAAGCTCTATTATTAGTATGAAATCATCAGTGGAACAAAAGTAAATCTCAAAAACAACATGTAAGACTTTCCAACATTTCAAAAGTATTGCATTCACCATCTCCTGAACCGGCCACCGGTATTTGAAGCGGGGGGGCTTGGAAGTGGTATTAAGTGTACCTAAAAGATTGAAGAGGCCTTAAGCGTCAACTTTTTAAAAATTGAACACGAAGCACAATAATACTTAGCTGATGCAAGAGCCTTGAAAACAGAAAATATTTACCTCTCCAAGGAGCATTTGTCAAAAAAAATGATTTTTTTCTTCATCCTCTGGAAGAACAGTACACTGGGGCAATGCACGCGGCAGTAGGAAAGCAGGAGGGAAGCATGTGCAAGTTGTTTAGCCTGTCTTTATGGAAAACAAAAGGCCAAATGTTGATGAAACATTTAAGGCAGACTTTATTTTAACCCAGCTGTGGGCTATCGGCCGAGGAGTTTAACTGTGTCAAAACACAAGAAAGCTTTTCCACTGTGCATATAAATGTTTCAGAGATGTTTTTCGCCTTCGAAACTGTTGGAAGTATTATGGATCACTTTTGTCTCTAGTATATCAGAATATTGATATCCGAGTGTGAGTTAACACAGTCAGTGGTCTTATGGGAAAAATAAAACATCACATGCCTGGAGAGATTCTCACACCAAAAAATTCACTTGAAAATAAGCAAATAAAAAAGCTTCTATCTATCTATCTATCTATCTATCTATCTATCTATCTATCTATCTATCTATCTATCTATCTGAAAATTGCTGAGATCAGCAGTCTCTCTGACCCGTAACGATGGCCACAAATCTTCAGTGTTATGCTTCTCCACAGGTCAGCACTGCCGTCCACAGTGAGCCATGACTTTGCCACATGGAACCATTAACTACACACTAACACCTTGATATATGCTGACTCCACCATTTAACTGTATGATACCAGACATGCATGCCCTCCTGAACTATCAACACAAAAAGTTTTCTGAGAGGCAAATGCCTATAAATGGCAATGTGACTGTATGTTTGAAATTACAGTCATTTCAAATATGCGGCACACTTTAAATCGTTTGTTACTGGTACATATTGAGGGGTGAGAACCAGAGGGAAGTAAGTGAGTGAGTTTGTTATGTTTCTTTATTTCTTTTAATCTTAAATATTAAAACTTCATAAACATGTGGATGACAGTGTACTAAATTAACAATATTTTGACATTTATTGAGAAAAAAAAAGTTTTTAAGTAAGTGCAGTTACGTCCGTTTTGACCCCAATTAGTTCAGTGTGTTCAGTGTTAAGTCTTTTGGTTTTTGATTAATAACTTAAGATTGGTTAAGAATTCAAAAGTTCCCTTTTGGGTATTTTGCTCATCAGGAGCTTTCATTTGATATATATAACTCATCTTTGCCCCAAATGTCACATATGCCCTTCTAGTTCTCACCCATCAATGTGTTACCAATATATATATATATATATATGTATATACATGTGCACACAACATATTTACCCTTGTATACTTTTACCAAACTTGCAGTTTGTGCTGAACACATGTCAGCTTGTTTCATCCACTCTTTAGGAAGTGAAATGAGATGACCATGTAGGTAGAGCCATCCCTTTACATTATCTCTCTCTGTCTGTGTGTAAAGGTCAGTGGTTTTAATGAGAGAACCGCCGAGGTCAGACGAGCCAGAGGGCTCCACCTCCCTGACAGGCCTCATGACTCCAAACCTGCTGTTAGCATGCTAATCCTTGCACGAGCTCCACGAGCACTCCCTCCTTTGGCTTGGTGCGGTCATCTCTCACTGTGACTAACTGGCTCCCTGCTTGGCCATCAGCCGGCCCCCATCTGACAGTCCCCTCCAATAATAATGGACAACAGAGGCAGTGCTGCCTTGACAACGGCCCTCCTGACAAATTAGGCTCACTGTACTCCCCGCTCAGACTCCGCCTCTTGTTTCCCCTCTTGTTGCTTGGCAGTTCTGGGTTGTGCCAGGACAGGGGTGGTGGTGGCGTGTGTGGGTGTGGCGCTGGTGGTCGAGTGTACTTTGGTACGAAGCGACCCCCCCTGTGACACATGTTGCCTTTCTCCCTGACAAAACACTCAAAAATCGATTGCGACGCATCTTCATAGAAACGGGGCACAATGTGGGGCCTGAGCGCGCATTCTGAGCTGAGCTGAGTGGAGGATTCTGGGCCAGTGAGGAGAGGAGGAGCACATGAACACACACACACACCAACACACACTCATCCCAAACCAAATGCGAGAGGAGGAGAGAGAAGGATCCCACAGAGAGAGGATGATGCAACGAGAGTGAAATTTTTCGGCCGGAACGCATGCTGCATTAACGCAGACCTGCAGGACGAAAAAACACACCCGCACTTCTCTCTCTTTGTTCAGAGCCAAATTTGGCTTTATCCTCCTTTTTTTCCTGCAGACAGTACTCCTCTAATGGCAACCTGTAACACCTAATTGCCTGCAATAAAACACAGCATGAGACTTTCATGTTTTTGGCATCGTGACTTCCTGGCCTCACCAAACACGATGAGCCCAATGATCTGCTCTGAACCTGCTCCCCTGACACATTCACTTAAAAGGGCTGAAATATCAATACCATAGACGTTCAGAGGGAACCATAACTCCCTTTATGTGCTGCATAGATTATAACCCCCATCTGTGGCATAAGCCATCTGCAGTATGGGTAAATTTTAACACGATTACCATTGGTCATTACGCTGTATCTCCACTTGTTTGATTTTTAAACATATTAAACCATTTTCTCAAGTATTGAGATTAAACTGAAAAACAGCCCACATGTTATCATTAATCCCCACAGTTATTTTACCAGTGGTGTCTTCTTTTAAAAGCAGATGACCCGCACTGAAGACCTGTGACATTTTATTTACATCACTTGCCAGGTCAAAATGGACTTTTTGGCTCAAATCTAAGTGGAGTTTCAGCACCTGCTTTGACTTTGAGCAACTCTCTGGCTTTGCAGCCACTTTAACTGTCTGAGCCTATGGCGAGAACTGTTGCTAATGTATTTAGTTTGGCCAAGGACAAATATATTACTCGCATTAAATTACCACCAAATGAAACAACAGCCGTAAAACAAACTTGGTGACAGTTGCATTTGCATTTGCTCAGAAAAAACGAAAATGTAGACAATAAAGGTTTGGCCTGGAACACAATACTGCCTGAAGATGTGACAGCAGTAAACAATAGATAACACCTTCGGTTATTAAATGTCTTCCCCGTATCATTGCAGCTCAATTACCCCGGTGATTATTACATGAAATCAGGCTGATGAATAGTGCTAGCAATCATATCTACACCTTCTCTTCCTGAATAGATCTCCACCTCCCATGCTGCATCGCCAGGGAGAGGAGAAAGAGAAAAGGGCTGGCTCTTTGTGCTAGCCGTGCCTCTCAGCCCCGTTGTGCTTGGTAGCAGCAGCAGCAGCAGCAGCAGCAGCAGCAGCAGCAGCAGCCGGTGACCATTATAAATGGCCTCTATTAGCATGGCTCGGTCGCAGAGGGGAGAGAAATAAAATCATTGGGAGAATGTAGGCCTGCACTGGTGTCCCTGCGCCCGCTCCGAGCCTCTGCAGACCCCCGTCCCATACTCCCCTCCTCCCCGCTCCCTCCACCCCTCCATTCCAAGGGGACAGAATCCTAAAGACTAGATTACTAGTGATACATGGAGTCATTATGGGGAGGGTTATGGCAATAGTATCACAGGCACGGCTGACAATGGCCATAATAGGGGTCTCTTTCTTCAGCAGCATTACCACAGCAAAGGCTGTTTCTTTAGGCTTGTTGATGTACAGCAGAACAGGAGAGCCTTTTATTACCTGCCGTAGCAGAAAAAAAAGCTTTGTATTATCCAGCTGAAAACCATGCTTATTTCTTTGTAAAGGTGCCATGTCTCTTTGGGTAGAGTTAAATGAATGCAACAGTATCCCCAGATGAGGCATTACATTGTTAGCGATGACAGTTACCAAGTTGTGTGCCATTTGAGAGGAAAAAACCAGAGGTAGAACAAAATTGTAAAGGAAATGACAGTTGATCATCTACAATCTCCGGTTCAAGCCGAGGCTTTTGTGCTACCACAGCCATTATCCAACATGATGCACTGTCACTGGAACAGGCAACATGTCACAGCGAGTACATAAAGTGAAGACAAAAGGCGAAAAAGGGAAAGCAAAGAATGAGGGGGATCAAGCAGAGTTAATGAAGAGGAGAAAAGATGGAGGAGAAGAATAGAAGAGGAGTTTTCTGGTGGGCAGCTCTATAGACCTCAGTCCACTGGAGCATTTCACACCTTAAAGGGTCATCATGTCCTCGGTTTGACTCTTTCCACTCTATAGCAGGACTCTGAAAAATGCATACTGCATGAAGGAGCTGAGGGAAAAGGGGAGAGGGGAGGGTCGTGACAGATCGGAACATGCATGTACAAAATGTACAACACTATTTTAGACCACCAAAATGGCACTGATGAGTTGACAGTTTTTCAGCTTCTGGTTGGCAACAGTGAGCCAGACTTTTTGGAACAAATACAGGAAAAAGTGCCAGAGTTTAACAGTTTAGATAGCTTTCATTTCACAAGGCACAGAGAAACAGCATGCATCATTTCCCTCCAAAATATTTGTGTATCTTCTCATAAATGTATTTACTTTTGTCTCAAACTCTCGCTGTGATTGCATCCCATACCTGATTCATGCTATGCTGTGTAGTCTTCAATAAAAGCAGTTTGACGGCAGAGCACACAGTCACTCACTGTGCCTGTTATTTGTGGGACGTGCTGTCTTTTACTGCTAATTTGGGGAAGCTTCTATAGAAACTTCAGGAAGGTGTTAGGAGTGTGTGGAGGGTATGCGGCCTTCGAGCAGGTTGCAAGGAGCCAGTGAGCTGGCGAGCCAGGGAGTAGCTAGAGCCTCCAGCTAGTTAAAATATGAGCGCAGCGGGGGCTCGCTAATGAAAGCGGGGGCCCAGCCTGGGAAGCAGGGCCGTATATCGCGGTGAGGAGACAGTTCTTAGAATCAGCTGGCGAGCCGTGCCTATAGTTCTGGGGCCACTGGTGATTAACTGTCCAACAGGGAGTCGCTACTACAGCTGGGCTATTAATAAAAGATAACCTCCCCCCCCCCCCCCCCCCCCTTCCCTTCTCCACCTCTTTGGTTTCCCCATGCCTGCAGACAGTCTCCGCCCTCTGCGATTATTTGTATATCATAATCATTTCCTGACACATGGTGCATGTCACACATTGTTTACATGGGACGGAGGGGGCTTTAAAGGGAGGAAGACAGGGGGGGTTCCCAAAAAGTGATAGCTCATTCTTAATGTACTTTGCTCCCCTGGGTGATGTCCTGCAGGTATGGCAGATCAATTAGTGACCTCTCATTAGATGGTGATTTGCAGAGAATGACCCTTCCCTTGAGAGTGGAAAATAAAATACAGGAATAAAGCAGAGTCATTCCTGTTGCACCAAAAACACAAGGCAGGCTGTTAATATTACACCAAAAGGCCATACAGCATTGTTATCCCAAAAGTTTATGATAATTCACAGCTGTAACGAAGACAGGACACTGGGAGCAGGTATAAAATCAGCTGCACAGAGTGAGAAAGTTTTTTAAAAATCAATTAAAATATTTCTGTGCAATTTACGTTTCTATTTTATAGTTTAAATTTCATATTTAAGGAGGAATAACTCAGATCACCAGCACCTGAATATCTCAAAAAGGTTTTTAAAAGGCTGTAGAAAATTACTATATATTCATTGGCCTACTCCTCTTGTGTTGCACACGTGCGTACACACGTGCACGCGCGACCGCCCCCCCCCCTCCACATACACACACACACACACACACACACACACACAGCGAGAGAGTTACGGGCAACAGAGTGTACGGTGCTGCGGGCAATCACACACAGCCTCCCCGCTATTGCAACGTGAAAACGTGAGGTTAATGGCCTGGATTTAGCGCTGTAGTGAATGAAAGCACGTTTACAACCGCCGGACTAGATGTGTGAATACTCCCGTGCACACACTGCCCACATAGGAACATTGCTCCTCCTAATATCACCCTACATAAATTCATGCCGTCGTGACTCCCGATTCGTGACACCCTCATGCTTGGATATGTTTGCCCAATAAGACTGAAAATGATGCACTGGATCGGAGAAGCAATGAAAAGTCTAACAAAGGGATAAATGTCCTTTTTTTGGTTGCCACAAATCCCGACAACAACATGCGTAAAGTCAGCCTGACGGAAAATTGCACATTTTGCCAACAATCGTGATTTTAGGATCCTCACTCTCACCAGTGTGTGACAGATTTCACACTGACAAAAACATGTAGAAGCATAGCTGTCTCTGGGAACACGGGCTTAACCCACCTTTGTGCATGCCCGTGAAGCGGTCCTTCAGCACAGTGAGCTCGTAGATCTTGCCGAACTCCTCGAAGAGGGGCCGGAGGTCCTTCTCGTCCAGGTTGCGGGGGATCTGACCGATGAAGAGTTTGATGGCATCGTGGTCCTTCATGGGGATGGTGGCCGGGCAGCCCACCGGGCTGTGGCTGTGGCTTAATCCGTTCACGAGCCCGTTCGTGCTGGCGGAGACTACACCGACACCGTGCACCGTGCCGTCCACCTGCCCGTTGGTTAAAGTTGCCATCTTCGGACCGGCCAGTGAGTTGGGATGGGTACAACAGCAGCAGATGGTGATGGTGGAGGAATCGTTTTTACGTTGAAAAATAATAATAAATAAAAAAAAAAAAAAAGCTGGTGGAAGTCTTGGTCAAAATTTGGTTCCGAGACCAAGCCGTGCCAGAGCTGATTCCACTCTCGTCCTATCAAAGCCAATATTTACACTGATGTGAAAACACATGTAGCATTTGGCGAAGACGCATATCAAAAGCGCGCAATGCCGTTGGTCCCGGTGGAGGCTTTGATTCCTTATATTTATGTCCTACCCAATAACTCGTTCATTGATTTCATAAAAGAGAGACAGAGAGAAAGAGAAGGGGGAGGGAGAGGGAGAGAGAGAGAGGGAGAGAGAGAGACCAAGAGCGTTCACTGTCTATTTACACCCACGTTCCCTCGTCCCAGCTTCTTGGCACCCTTTTATTTTTTTGCATTGAGGAGTCGGTATGGGTGTCTTCTCGGTTTAAACGGACGGGGCCAGTTCAATCTCAGCCAGAACAGTGGGGAGGTTTGAACAAAGGGGGGCCGCTATAAACTCGGCATATGTCAAACCCAGCGTTTTCTGTCCCCCCTTTTCTCCTGCGAGGACCGAGTGGTACATTCCAGCGAGGGGAGAGGGTCTATAAATAGAGAAATATAGAGAATACGGTCCTTTGTGCTCCTACTCAGAGCAAATAACTACACATTCACCAACTCGAGAATGCATTACATCGTGACTGACATGCACACTGTTCTTATTAATGGTAATAAGCTGCACAGCTGTCTGACAGCAGATTACTCCTGATGTGTTTTTGCTTCAGTCAGAATAAAGAGTTGCTGTAGGTGTGATGGGAGAGGAGGTTTGATTTGTGCTTGAATCACACTTCATATCATCTTGTAGCTTTCCTCATCTTCGACAGCAGCAGCAGCAGCAGCAGCAGTGACTCCCTGCATCTTCACTTCGCTCCTGGACCGTGGACAGCTCCGTGGTGCTGAAACGCACACAGTCCCGCAGGCGAAACTAAAAACACACCGATGCAGGATTCATCCGACGGTCCCGACTGCTCGTTAATGTCGACTGCAAACGCATTTTTTTTTGTGTGTGCGCACCGGTGAGACGACGTATTATTAGCTTCCTCTGCCATTTCCAAAGTCATGTGGATTAGATGATTTGATTTCCAGAAAGGGGAAGTCTGTGAGCACCGCCGAGTGGCGTACAGAGGGGGCACATCAGAGGGGGAAAAAAGTCACACAGGAGTGGGACAAATTGACACGACGCACGGAAAATCCACATTCAGCGACGTCGGCAACTCTTTAGGCTTCCTCACACTCACAAAGACAAAAAGCAAAAAGAAAAATCTCAATCATAATTCACACTGTAAATACACAAACACATCAGAGGAGCTATTTCGTCGTTAAAAAAGGGGGTTGAATGATCATTTGGAAGGACATGTAATATTCAGTTTCCTCGTGAAATTAATTTTGAGCTTACTTCAGGCCTTTAGGCATCAGCCAAACAGTTTTTTAATCAAATTTAAAGTGGCCAGTCTGATTATAGCAGTCCTTGATTTATGAAAATCTAGTGTGAGTGAGTTAGGTGCTGATATTAAACCCCATTCAGAGTGAAGGTCTAAAACAATTACACATAAATTAAAAGCACATTTACGTCTGTGATAGAAATTAACTGAGCATTCCTGATTAAACAGGTAGAAAAAAAGGAGAGAAATTCCTGCTCTCTTGGGTTCAACATATTACATTTTTTTTAGCACCATGCTCCAGACAGAATGATCTTTATTATCTGACACTGATCATCTTACTGTTTTGCCCCTAACCTGTGATCTTACACCTCCGAATTTAGTGACATGGGGAAGGTGCAAATGGACTCTCAAAGTGGGCACAATTTAGGATGACGGACACGTCTTTTGGATATATAAGATCAGATATTTCCCCATTCAATTCTAACCTGAGCACTGGCATGACCTCTCTGTTCAGATCACTGGCCATTCTCTTTTATTCCTTTGGGACTCAGTTCATGGTGTTTATCTCTGTTCCTAAAGGACAGCTACACCTGAGGTCATGGCAATGTGTTAATGATAAGAGTGCTCATATTCCTATTGAAATCCAGTCTGAGGAATGTCACTTAAACAATCAGCAAGGTATATGGAAAATTAATCAGTGACAGAGGAGCTATAGCCTATAATGTGTCTCAGGCTGGGTGGTCCTTAACCATGTCTCTGTCTGCTTCAGTGTGGGATGCTATCTCACAGAAAGACAGCAAATTAATATCCACATGTTGAATAAAGATGCATATACATTATGATCTACACTGTGTGGAATACAAGGAATGTACTTGACACACATACACACACATGTACACATAATCGTGTGTACAAACACGCAAAGCCGGTAAAAGTCGTTGCCTCAGAGGTGTCACGGTATACCGGTACTGACAATAACCGCGATATTCAAAGATTAAATACTGAGAACATGTTAATCATACACATGTTATAATATCATATAAATAATCCAGCACGTTTTAAATAATTTCTTTCCCTTCTCACTTTGTCTCCCCCTCCTAACACCATCTGCTTGCCTTTGCAATATCAATTAAGTGTAATTGCTCTTTCTGTTCACTTTTGTATTGTTATTTTTACAGACTGTCTCCACCTCCCTGCACTCGTTGGGGTGTAATTAATTTGCCAGGAAGAAGTATAAAAACATAAGCAAAGTTCAAGATGAATTTGACTGAATATATATTATTATTTTTCAAAATTCCTATAGATATTTTGCGATAACACTGTTACTGTGAGCTGTTTTGGCCACAGTAATCATAAAGTACTACACATATGATCATACTATACCTACTATATATGATAATATGTTATATTCATGTCAGGCCACAGGGTAAAGTGTGGGGTACACAGACCACAATCCTCCAGTGATGATCAAAATGAACCGGTTGTGTTCTCCAGTTCTGCTTCAGTGTCTTCAGTCAAACCACGCAGCCCCAAGGCCTCACAGTATAGCAGCGACATCCAAGGCTCATAATGTTGACCTATTTGTTTTCATTTTTTGGCTATGAGGCATACCCCCCTCCGCCTAGACATTAGCCAACCATTAAATAACAAAAGCGACACACTCGGCGCCTCTCTCACCTTTTTCTGCTCCTCCGCCAGCTAAATGGCCCGGTAATGTCATCCCGTTCTCACGGCATGACCGGGCCCCGGCGGGGCGGGAGGGGTGGAGAAGGGTGGAGGTGGAGAGGTGGGGGTGGGGGGGGGGACTTGGCTTTCTTTGGCATGACACCGTGCACTGCTCTCCAAGCTTTCCCTCGGGGCCACACTCCATTCACCACAGCAGCCTTGCCTGCGCTCACGCCCGACTTACCTCGAGCAATATTTTTTAATACAAGGGTGAAATGGGAGGGCACAAATCATTGTAATTATGTTCAGTGGGTACTGCTGTGATGATTATGTAAGGTATGGCGCCACGATGGTTCCCTCACGGTCTGTTTCGTCACACAGCACACTACCTGTGAGCCACTATGAAATGTTTTCAGTGTCGCCCGGAGTGAAATGGCTTCGGTGACTGAGCCCATCGGACTGATAATAATAACACGCAATTAACGAGCAAGACGTGTAACTGTGTGTCTTTTCGCTCCCAAAATGGCACTTATTTTAATCCGTTTGGGTATACTCAAATGTGACCGTGTGGCTCTTCAAATCATTTGTGCCCACTGCACAGGCACACTGAGAGCAATTCAAAGCACCAGGTCTGTCAAACACGTTTCATTTTTTATTCTCTGTAACACTAAACTCTGTATAAAAAATATTCATTTTCATTTCCAAAAGCTGTGTAGTGATATGAATCAAGGCTGGACTTTGTTAATATTTGCAGCCTATTAATGACAAAGCGGCAGTTGTACAACAAGACCAAACACAGAGATCTGCCTCTGTCCATGGTGCTGAAACTAACACAGGGCCCTGCTACCAAATGTACGCCTCTGTTCATGGTGCTGAATTTAATTTAGGGCAATACGGACAAGTGTTGCTCTTTTAAAAGGCAAGGAGCGCAATAAATCCTCAATAACACCTCAGAAAGCTCGAGGCCTATAAGACGACAGCATGGACAAGGTGTAGACAACCATATGGGGACTCCATGTTTCCCTCAAAATATTCTCTGAGCTCATCAAAAAGAGGTCACTTCATTCCCTCCCCCTCCCCTTTCCAAATGAACCTTTGCAATCATACAGCACAAGAGGCCTATTTCGCCCTTGGAATATTGCTCCCCCGCTCGTCATGGCTTCAATTTTCAGTTTCGGCACTGTAAACGGTTGCAGCAAGGCAAATAAATGAAAAGGGAAATGAAATTCTGGGTAGCCAAGTTACACAAATAGATTGATAATCTGCATGGGGCACCATAAAAAGCTCTGGCGTTTTCAATATTACCTATTCTGCATAGTAATGTCTTTTCTCACCTCTCCTTCATATGGGACAAAGTTCTAAATCTCCTGTAGCCTTGGGACACCCAGGCTGTATATCACCTCCCAGTAATTTAGGAGGAAGAGCGCAAAGGAATGAGGAAACGGCAGGTGCATGACTAAATGCTGAGAAAGTTTAGAGGGACGAGGAGGGCAGGAAGGTCCCCTTTAACTTGATTAGCACCAATTTGTTAGAGATTGGAAGGGATGTGCCAAGGAAAAAATTACCGCAGTAATTTCAGATGTGTGCATGTCATCTTATAAAAAAGTACACAACGTTCTTGGCATGTACTGTATCTGTGTGGCATGATGATTTTACTTATACTGTATGTCACGTGTGGAGTTTTCATATTCATTATACACAACGACTTCCATCTAGTTTACATATGAAATGATTTGTTTATGAAGGCATTAATAGGGAAGGACACAGAGATATGCATAAACCCAAAGAAACATCGCTGGTAATTGGGAGTGGGAATATTTCTTATTTCTTCCAGAGGAAAAATGTTTTTTATTGGGTCATGTGTGGAATGAGCAGTCTTACAGTGGAAGTTTGTTGACACTGGGTTGAGAGGCGGGATATTGTCTCCCCATGGGCAAAAACAAACAAAGGCACAAATGCATTCAATAATGCGTTTTAGAACCATTAAAATTATTTGTACAACATCCTGCCAGCACATGTATGGACTAAACATGTCCTGCAACCTTTCTTTAGTTTAACACACACACTGTAGGATATTGTGTGCTTGATAAAATTAGCACACGTGTAGGTCCCCAAAGTATGGCCACACATATTTAACGCATAATTTAAGAATGCGAGGCATCACCCTCCAGTGACCAGAGGCAATAGAAATAATTTTCAGCAGTTATACGAACTAAGTTTAACAAAGTTTAAATGGTGCCACAGTGCAAGATATTAACAGGCACACAATCCCCATTTATCTGTAAGAATTGGAAAATTGTTGCATTACGCAGATGCTGCCCAAAATTCCTAGAACGAGCATACAGCCGAGCACAAAACAGAAAATGACAAGATGCTATGGATTTCATTAAAATAAAGCCTGTAGATTTGTGAATTGCACAGTCTCCTGGGAATCTCATTCTGTGGAGCAATGAGGTGTGTCTGTCTCTCGCCCCTGCGGTTATACCTGGGCTACATTGGAAAGAAATTAGTGCTGTGACATTTGACATGGGTGGGCGTCTCTGCCTGTGCCGAATGCCAGCTGCACAGATCAGCCGTGTTGACAGCTCCTCTCCTTGACTGACTCGCTGCCCTGAAAACACAAGCCTCTTGACAAACACCAGCTTCTTGACAACATCACACATGCACTGGTATGCACCACGCACATATAAATGCAGCTTCAGGCACATAGATGCACCCATACATACACATGCTTTCACACTCGGAAACATGACAGAAAATTAACCTAATTCCTCTGCAGTTCTTTTGTGGCTATAAAACCGTATTGTCGTGTCTGATGTTGTGAGTCATCTAGTCAATCATTCAAGGCAGAAAATGTCTCCACTCTCTGGCTGCTGTCTGAATCATGCAGCACCAAAAATCCTATTTCCACTACAACAGATCAATTCCACAGAGGGGTCAGGAGGTGAGTTGAACCCTGACCCCTGGCTTTGTTGGCGCACACTGATGATACTCCGAGGGCTTGACCTGGTTGTCAGGGTGATGTGACACCTCCATTCCAGATAGGCAGCCATTTTGGGGCCAAAGTTTCTGACTCCACGGTGTCATTAATTGCTCTGGGGAGGAAAGTGGGACTCACAGGGGAGTGAGATAACACCTGGTTCTCTGGTATACCCCTGGGCAAAAAATGTCTGGAGTAAGGATGAGGTGTAGCGCTTGTGTCACCGCGTGTGTGGAAGTGTGCGAATGTGTGTGTGTTAACACAGTGTGCATGTGCTCACTCATGTGTATGTGTGCATCATATTTTTAGATCACTGTAATTCACATGTGATGGGCGCAGGACAAGTGAACAAACCTACATGCAAAAGCAAATATGAGCCTGTCTTTGATCATGTGACCCAGAAATTCCATCGGCCTTGTCAAGCAGAGATTTTATTTACTAGCAGGAATGTCCCTCTACACACACACACACACACAAGTGAAACAATGCTGCTGTGACAGGTTTACAGATAAGTTATATACTGTGGGCTGGTAGCCTCTCTGCTGATCCACATGTCCAAAAATGTCAGGAGACAGGACAATAATGGATAATCCATCACTGGATTTCTTGGCAACACTTCAATTCAAGTCCCCCTATTTAGCATTCATAAGCAGTATACGGGCCATTCTACAGAATTGGTGCAAAGTCAGAGTTGGAAACATCTTGAAATAAATGTGTCTTTTCCCCAAAACTTTTCATGTATGTTAGTTGTATAATATCCAAGGTACACATTTCTAGTAGTTGTACAGTTAATTCTCATTTTGTATTTTCATACAGTTTTGGAATATTTTTCCTCTCCCAAAATTTGTCACTACCGAAACACAATGAAATATCACATGAAATAAATGGTTATATTAATCTATAAAAATTTTGTTTATATCTACCTTGTAAATATATTTTTTTGAAATTTTATTTTTCAAAATTCACAGGTAAATTGAAAACTATATAATTTTAACAAATTTTTTAACCATTATTTATCAGAATCATTGGATTTTGAATCCAATTTTTCTTTGAAAAGGGCATAAAGTTGTTCATAATGATTACAAACTTTAGGATTCATTAGTTTTAATACACATTGAACCAAAGACCATCACAATATCTTAGTTCATAATTCAATATACTTTATTTTTGACAAAACATCACATGTTTCGGTAGTGACGGCACATTTTCAGTAGTGACAATACCGTTTCGGTAGTGACCACAATATATTGTTTGTCACGGCTGAATAAGACTGTCATCATTTTATGTCAATAAAAATAACTAATAACTCATAAATGTTGAACACATGTATATCAGACACACATCTGACATTAAATATCTGAAAATGACATAACAGTGCTTGAATTTCAGATTACACCGTTTCGGTAGTGACTGTTTCGGTAGTGACAATTTTAGATAACTAGCTAGCCTCGCTTAAAGAGGATAATCAGCACATGGTTAGCTAGCAGTTTTCTGAACTATTGCACACACATAAAAACTATTTTTTCTGCCATAAAACCAAAAAAAGTTTGTTTAAGTGCAGTAAATAGGTGTTCGGTAGTGACGTCTCTTAAAGTTACACACTGATTTTCAGACTTTTGAACACCTTTTCTTCAAAATGATGAGACCTAGCTACTCACCATGCAGCCAAAACATGAGAGGGACAAAGGAATACTTCCTGATAAAAAAATTAGAGGTGTGGCTTAAATCAGTCTTAGCCTATGGACTAAAACCTACAATGTTTCGGTAGTGACAAGAAAATGAGGGACAAGATTTTTTACACACATTTTCATGATTTACAAAAAATATATAAAATCAATCTACTTTTTTACACTTCCATTTCAAATAAATCAAAAAGACCCTTCTAAAAAGAACAAAAGAACATTTTATAAAAATCATTTCACTATCATTTTCATGAATTGAAATTTAGGAGTTGGGGTTGGGGACAGCCACCTCACAATGTAAAGTACCCTATAAATGATGATTTTATATATATTAAGCATACTGATATCTTAAATATCATTTGGTGTTTCAATAGATAACTGCAAGATCTTATTAAACATGTAAAATTTGCATACTTAAATGTTTTTTAAATTTGGTTTTTTGTTTGGGGACAGCAGTTTGCACCAATTCGGTAGAATGGCCCATACACACATTGAATTAATGCTTTGTAGCACACTATGAAATAGTTTTAAGCCGATGCAAGTATTTATGTATATGTGAAAAATATATAATGAGTAACAATGTAATAACACAAAGTAATATAAAATCAATAGCAGAATTCTAATTGCTGACAAATACTAAGAATTAAAAAACATTTCAAAATGTGCTTGCATTTATATTATCGTGTGTTTTAAACCATTTACATGTTTGTATACTCCTTATAAATTCTGTCAATTGCTATAAATAATCCTTAAATGTTTATTAAAGATCCACATTCCACTCAAAAATGTTTTTCTAGTGTTCTTATGTCCCCTTAAATGTCCGACCTTGACTATACTGACTTGTATCTGTGCAACGTTTACACCAGAGAGGTGTTTCCACATTGCTCTACTTTGGTGGGTGATGTCTTTGCTCTTCCCTCAAATTGAGATTCAAACGTACTCCAGGAAAAGTAAGATTAGGTACGTCACAAATATGAAAGCCAGTTGCTGTCTAATATGGGATAACAACAGGAGAGCACACTTTGACACAACACCGTCAGTACAGACAGCAGAGTTAGCATTAGCATAGTGACAGTTTTGACAGCAAACATGGTAGAGTGTTCAGTTTCTGGATGTAAACTGGACCATGGAACTTCCCTTTACTATCTCCCCAAACCCTTTCATAGCAGATATCATTGCATGTTTCACAAACACTAATGCCGTATCAGCCACTGCCAGTTAGCCTACAAGCTAACAAGCTAACAAACAAATAAAACATGCTAACTTCCCTTACCATTCTGCTAGCGGCCAATTTTAGTACAATGGACTCCTCATCTGAGTCTGGGTCAGACTGAGGCTCAAACATGTATGACTGAATCTCTCCTATGTTTCCTCTAATGTTGATGCCAGCCATCTTGATGTGCACTGCTCTTTCAGCGGTCAGCCTAGTGTGAGCAGTGGTGGTGGGCAGGGCTGAGGCCAGATCCAGAATTTCTCAGTGAAGGAGAAAGAGTAAAACAGTCTCTGGCCCCTTTTCAGAGTTTTATTCTTTTACTTTTTATGTGAGAAAATATCAATATTAAGTACTTTCACATACTTGTGTAAAAATGTGTTTGGAGGGGACCTTTAAATGAAACTCAACTCAACTTTTTAAAAAAATGTTAGATTTGGCATTTCTTCAGTGATAAACCAGTTAATATATTTACATTCTGTAAATACTAGAGCCGTCCTGAATACCAGGAAGCTTCACTGCGAAATATTGTGATTAATCAAAACTTCAGAATACTTTGCAGAATGGCTTAGCTGTTACCTATGGGTTTCAGGTGACTGGCCAAGCTGGTTGCAGATTTATCATATGCTAGTTTCCTTTGGCCAATCAAGAAACTTGACTTTTTGGGGGTCATATTTATAAATCTTAAAACTATTCCAGCAATAGAGCATTTGAATACTGATTTGGACTTCGATTACTATGGCAACGATTGGAACTTTGAAGCTTCGAAGCATTCTGCTCAGCACTAGTAAATATTTTATATAGTTGTTTTCATGAGTAGTGGCGGAGTCCGCCATTTCCGCCTTTGACTCAAACTGCCTACATGTGCATACCAATAACACAAGTTGATTGAACTGTAAGCAGAAACAATAGGCGTCATTCTGTTTATATTGCATTTCTTACAAAGTCACCACTGCAATAATCTGCCCCACGGGATTCTGGGACCTGTAGTATTGACCTGCACTTGTAACCACAGGTGTCACGATATCAAATAAAACAGAAATGTTAAGGTTTAGAATTTTAGAGTAAAGTATTACCATTGTCTTACAGCGTGTACAATATGTTCCATTTAGAGTTGTTCTGCTTTCTGAACCTCTTCAGTGGTAACTCACTCCACAGAGCTCTTTAAGCTAGTATTTTGTGATAAAACCACCTGAACACAAACCACCTGAATAGCAATGAACCACCAGTTCTGGCAAGTCTACAGTCCCTTGCACTGCTTGATGATGGCAAAACAAGGTCTTTTAATTGTTATTCTCAAAGCCCTCTCCTCACAGAAGGCTGCGAGACTTTGGTTTGGCTGAAGTTCTTCACAATACCATCCCAGTAAGCAGTCTAATTATAGCTGCTAAGGGGAAGTGATAGCGAATATTGACGATGCAGTTAAATCCCTGGCACAGAGAAGAGCCTATGATTACAATATAATAATTTGGCATTTGGCTAGACAAAAGAGGCCGCGCGGAAATATGTTTCAAGTCTTAGACAGAAAAATGACAACAAAAGAAATAATGGTGTAATTGAGGTGAGTTCTTGTAGAGTTTGGTGCGTGTGTGTGTCTTTCCGGGGCCCCCGTGGTTTGCTCCTGAGTGATGTGTAGAGTCTTATCGGCTGGGGAGAGGAAGTATGTGTTACATTTTTTTTTGTCTGATAATGACAGATGAATGGAGGCAGACAGACAAAAGGATGACAGAATGATGGAAGGGATTGCTAGATAAACAGACAGGTGGAGCGATAGATAGATAGATCAGTTTTACTGTACTGCCTGGCAGTGAAGTTCGAATGTGCTTAGGAGTATGTCTTTCACGGTGTAGGAATGATTGTCAGTGTGTGGGCTCTGTGAATAGAATATCGAGCCTGGATGAACACGTTTAAGGCCATTGTTCGAACTCACAAACACACACACACATGCATGTGCATTCCACAGGCGCACACTCACACTGCGCTGTACGCATGGTTGCTCTTTAAGTTCAATTAGCATGAAAAATGCTTTTTGATGAGATAGAAAGCAGTAAATGAAAGATGACTGAGAGGAAAGGATGGCTTCCTCATACTGCCTGTATCCAGCTCTGCATTTCATCTCGCTGCAACACAATCAGAATAAATGTTGGCAGTGCATGTTTCTGCAACCCTCCAATATGTTATATGTGTACATTATTATGAAGTGGACAGTTTGAAACCATTTTGTTTCTGTTCAACAACAACATGTGGTTATGTTCAAGCATAAAACCCACTTGGTTATTGTCAAGAAAGGATCATGTTTTGGCATAAGAACACAGATTTGGTGGCACAATTATGGAAAAAAATGCCACCAGTGTCTCACAAAAAAATAACTGCTTTCAGTGGCACAATCACAACTGGAGAAGCCACCGAAATCTCACTGAAAAATAGGTGGTTTGTTGTTGTTGGTCTGTGACAGCGGTCTGTAGTTTGGCAGCAATCTCAACTAAATGTCACGCTATTCAACATGCCCTCCACCTCCTGATGACAAAGTCAGCTCATAAACATGTATTCAAACCACGCCACTTTAGAAATGTTGATATATGTATGAAACACAATGTTCCAGAGGTTTTCAGAAACGCACAATGCCAACATTTTCTTCTGCTGTGTCTCTCCAGGCAGAGACAGAAAATGTAAATACCAAAACACCAATCTTACCTGTCTGACCCCTAATTGGTGTCGAGCATGTCTCTCTGAACTTTAACATCTTGCCCACTATGTTCATACTATTCTTTACTCAGCACGTGGGCTCTGTGGGACAAATTAAACAGTGTTTGTGCGAAAGACACATACCGAGTGTAGAAATCCATCAGCCAACAAGTCTGAACTAGGCCGTAGCGTCTGCCCCCAGCTTCTGGCAGACACAAACACGAAGGGGCTTCCTGGCAACAGCTTTGCTCAGGTAGGGAAAGGTCATTAATAATGAATACTAAATCAGCATCTGAAAAAGGTTACCGTTTTCAGACGCCGCACTCTCTTCCTTGTACCTCTCCCGTAGCATTTATTATAGCCTTTTCACTTTCCTTTCACTGTCACCTCTTTTGTCAGTGGAAATATGAGCTATGGCTTTGCTCCGGTTCTGTAGGGGGGCAGGAAGGGAGATGAGAGGAAAATGGTAGCATAGTGTGATTCATTCATACACGGATCAAGTGTGATGGCTCTGGGAGTGGTGCTGGGTTATTTGGTTTTCTAGGGCCCGATGTCATTGTGTGAGGGTTTTCATAAAATGTAATGCAGTCCTAAAACCGTGGAAAGGTGTATGTGTGTGAATATATATATATATATATATATGGAGCTGCAATGGAGAAATTTCATAATGGAGTTGAGAAAAGAAGAGGGGGAAAAGAGAAGGCTGTTCCTAAATATCTTAGTCAGGAGGTGGATGTACATTATACAGTTTGTGTCTCCTTTTGATAGAGAAAATATGACTCATTCTTCAGCTGGCAGTGCTACACACATTTGGACCACATAAAGCATTTTCATGCACACACATGCACATATTCATTACAATGCACACAGACGTGGATACAACACCCACATTGTGTTGTCGGATAAAGGGAGCTGGGAAGAAGTAAGCAGTGTTACAAATAGACTTTCAGAAAGGCTTTTGAGGAGAAGGAAGGAGAGCCTTGAAGAGTGCGAGCCTTCAAAAAGGCAGACGACAGCACATGAGCACACCCTCCCTTCCTCCCCTTGTCTTCCTACTTGTACTCGCGCTGCAGCGAGAACATAATATAAACCATGACATATTTTGCCAGTGCTCATAAACGCACCGCCTAATCTTCAAATACATTACCCAGCGTTCGCTCAAAGTGCTGCACTTTCCCTCACAGCTTCCCGTGATCCTCGTGGAGGACTCCTGGAGGACACCGTGGTGTCATGCTGTGAGGCTGTGGCCACATATGTGTGCACCACATGGTTCCCCTGAGGGAACCGTCTGATTGGATATGGGTGCTGGAGCCTGTCGCCTATCTGTGAACTCTCCCTTAATCTGGATATAGTAAGCCCACAGGGAAAGACATATCACAAGGCCTAGGTTCAGTGTTCACTATCTTTCTTTTAACTCACTCATGCAGCTGACAAGAAAAATGTATTAACAGCAGTGTTTTACAAATTGTAGCACTTAGATACTGACTACACTGAGTGCAGATCCTGAAATCACATTTTAGAGTGCTGTGCATGAACAGACAAAGGTTGATCAGCTCTATGGGAGCTGCTTACAGAGTAAAAATCTTACCATATTCCAGAATAAATGTTTCTTCCTTTTTTGTAACACAAAAAGGAAATGCACACAAGTAGTGCACCTAAAGAGTGATAGTTTGTGGTTTTGCAAATTTCCACATATCAGATACGCTTTGCAAATTGACAGGGAGTTCTTATTTTGTTTAAAAAAAACCCCCAGAAATGTTGTTTTCTTCTCACTATATGCCTTTCTGCTTAAAGAGAGAAAAATGTGACGTGGTGCTGTTCTTAATTACCGACCTAGACCTCATTACTGAGGTGTTGAATCATTAGGAGGTAGAAGTTAACTAGGGTGATGCTGCTAGGAGATGTTTCCAAGGCAACTTCATCCTAAATGAACATATATATCCACCACTTGAGCGATCCTCAAATCTTGTCCGGAAAATGGAATTAACAGAATTAATATAGCATGAACACTTACAAATATGTGTCTGATATGTTGATGTGCACCAGAGGATGAATTTAGATGATCGTATATGTATTAGTTGTTGTGTGTATATGTGCCGCCCTACACACACACACACATGCCTAATGGACACAGGTGTGTCGGCCTGACTCTTGCCGGTTGACCTCTCCCTTGATGTTAGAACCTCATGTCATGCAGAGGCAGAGACAACACTTCCCAGGACGGATCGATCTCCTCTACACCGCAGTACTCTGCTCCCCTGTCTCAAACACAAAGGGAATGCACCTGCCTGGAAGTGCGGCTCTGACATAAAGCCTGCAGGGAACCAGATGTCTCTGAGGCGTGTTGTGGAATTGATGCTTCCACTTCCATTCATTTATATCCAACAAAAAACAGAAGCACAGCCCAAATGGATATAGATGGGAAAATTATGCCCACAAGTCTTTGCTTCGTCCAGAAAAACCCCAGATAATACATAAAGTGAAAACATCAAAAATACAAATGTTGTCAGCATATACAATTGTATAAATATATCTAAAGTAGTCTTATTTCAGCTCCAGGAAAAACAAAACAACTTTAAACAGGGATAACAGGACAAAATTATAACAATATAATTATTGTTACATCATCATATCGTGTTATTTAAAAAGAAAAGGCAAGCACACAATTTAAAAAATGACCTACCGAGGTTTTGGTTTTACATGTGTAAATAGTGTTGTTCATGGTGCATTGCATAGGCAGGTTTCCGAGCGACAGCATCAGTGACGTGTGCGTGCACTTTGAGGGTAGAAAATAAACCACAATGAGTTATGAGGAGACTCAAACCTCAACCTCCTGTTAAACTCGGAGTGTAGAATTAGCTATTAGCTCAAGCGATCTGGTCAAACACTCTCATTTAATGACGGTGCCAGGTAGTTTTGCACAGAACAGAACCTGGTGAAGAACAAACACTTCAAGGCTCTGTAATAGTTGAACAGATTGTATTGTCCCCGAGAGAGGAGAATTTCCTTTTCAGAGTGTAGATTATGTGTGCCTCAAAAACCACAGATACATGCACTTACAGCAACACACAACATATATATATATATTTATACAGAATACATAGTGTGATATTGTGACACAAGAGCCAGACATTCCTTAGGCTGTGTGATCATTGCTTTGGTGAACAGTTTGTCAGGATTTGTGATCTGTGCTTCTAACCTGTGCGGCCAGTTGATGTTTTAGGACACTTAGTTCATTTCTCACTCCCTGTAGAGCTTTCAGTTTAATTGTTACAAAGCCTCCTGTGGACAGGTGTTGCAAATTAGTGTTTTGCTACAAACACTAAACACAGCGCATCTGGTCCATTAATGTGCAGTTCTAATCCTGCAATCCTACTGTGTTGTCCATACCAAATAAAATAAAATTGAATAAAATAAAATAAGATTAAATTAAATTAAATTAAATAACTGTGTGTAGGTTAGCATTATAATTTCCTCTAACTACCATTTGTCTGTAAAATTCCATGCATCATGTTTGCAAGTAAGAGCAGACAGACTAAGACATGCATTTGGTAAGAAACTGGCACATACATCTGTACCTTTAAGCAGCATTTTGACTGGTTTCCAATGAGTTGCTTCATTTCCAAATACTAAAAATGTCCAGAATTAAGCTACTGTGACACTGCGACAACATGTTTCCAAGCCTTCTGCTTTTTTAATAACCTTGATTTTGGTCACAGCACACTTGTCTACAAATCAGCAATTTCATTATTTCCTGTGTGCTTTTGCATAATGTTAAATTTGCTGTATCCTGACATATATGAAGATATCCACTTCAGCACACAGTTGTGATGCAGAATGAGTCTGACCTAAGGACTGAACCAACACACTATTCTAGCTCAAATGTAGCATTTCTAGTATTTTTTTTAATCTCTTGCAGGGTTCAAGCACATACAGTACACTGACAAACATATACCCACCTACAGGCAAGTTAACATTCACATTTAACTTAAGCTCCAAGTCTCTGCTCTGTGGGAGGAACCAGAGTGCTCAAGTAAAAAAGGAATGGCACAATGTAAAAATATGCCATTAGAAGTCACCCATGTAATATCTGCAAAATGTACATTACAGTATTGACAAATAGATACAGTACAGTATTATAAATTATTATATTGTTCATACTGAAGCATCAAGGCATAAGCAGTATTTTCCTCTAGTTACTGATCATGCTAGGGTTTATTTAACTACTTCAGATACTGTTAGTTTAATTTGTAACCTGTATTACCAGTAGCTCCAGCTGCAGTGTGGAGTAAAAAGAACACTATTTCCATCTGACATGTAGTATAAAATAGCAAAGAATACAAATACTCAAGTAAAGTGCAGGTACCTCAAAACTGTTCAGTACTTGAGTAAACACAATCCGTCACTTTGCACCACTGACACATGCAGACACGGGGAGATTATGTGTCTTTGCAGGTTGTGCTAGAGTCCAGGACCTTCTTGCTGTGTGGCGATAATGTTAACCACTGAGCCTCTATGCCACCCAACTGTGATACCTTAGCACTGTATAATTACCATAACAAATGAGGACATTGTCGAGGTGATAATTGAGTTTCTAAAATGGAGAACGCATTTTCCATAAGCCTTATCCCATGCTGTCACTGCTCCCTGGCATTGTTATACACGCTGAAAGTTGTCTTCCATCAAACTTTCTTCCAGCACCGTCAGAAACTCTGACAGCTTTAACGATAGAGCCTGCCAATTTTCTCAGCGATGAGCTCGCTTGTTTACTGTGATTTATGGTGATCGAAATTAACACGGTAATGATTTATTGATGTTAAATTTCCTCTGACTTTGGAACGAGCCGCCTCATTTTCGTTGCCCCTGCGTGTAACTAAAACGGTCCAGTGAACATGGCCGACCTAAAGGAGCTACAGGCTTTCATTAGACATTTAACATCAGCATCATTTTTACCATAATTCCTCATGTGAAGGTAGAATCAGGAGAGCTAATGTGGTAATCAACAAAACATCATTAGCTGAATGATGATATGTCATATGGAATATTTACATCAATCTCTATTATCCTTGTTAAATGAACTGAAACTAAGAAAGCACGGGTATTACGGATCACTATTTTGATTGAGAAGTAATATGATTGACCTCCATCACAGAGAGGTAAACAGACCAAAGGAGACAGGAAAAGACGAAGGAACAAGGACACACAGCAGTGTCTTTAATCCCCCTCCTTCCCTCCTGTTTTTTTGTTTTTTAGGAAACACACAACCACACAATCCTCCAGCAGGAACACAGAAAAACAAGACAAAGACGCTGGTGTGAGGGGCTCATCACATCAGTGTGACGGAGAAAAGACACTCAGGGAGGCTACAGACGACTAAAAACTCGTCCCCTCTCGGTATGAACAACAAATCTTTGTAACACACCACCAAAAAATTCCACTGCCGACTGTGTGGTCTCAGGCTGAGTGAGGATTAATGTTCTCCCCATTAATAAAATTACAAAGAAAGGGAATGAACATAATATCCGGGACTACCCCCTGTGAAATGGCCCTCTCTCTGCCCTCCTAGGGAAGAGCTGTTTTATGTCCAAACTAATCCCCCCCCCTCCTCCCTCACCACACGCGCCACCTTTCTCTGTTCCAACACATTTCAAATCCAAACCCAAACGTCAATAGTCATTTCAGCCGCAGACAGGGAAGAATGAGAAGTGTATGCGTGTGCGTGTTTGTGTGTGTGTTTAGGGGAGGGGTGGATGTGGGTTGGGGGGGCTAGTTGTACCATGACGGACGTGTGGAACAACAAATGAACAATGCCTCGAGCAATATCAAAGATGTCGATGGGAGGAGATTTGAATGGCGTGTCGGTGGAGACGTTGATTATTACTCATGTCAATTGTTGAGACGATGAGTGCTCTGGGGCATCTGTCTCACTCTCTGGCTGTTTTTCTTGTCATATCCAAGAGTTTCAAGGTAGCAAACGCCTCTCGTTCTGTTGTCTGATGTAATTGAATAATGGGTGATGTACACATGTCGTGCAGTGTGAAAGTCACACAAAGAAATCAAACTACGTCAACGCTGGTTTACTTTCTCCCCCCACACACACGCAGAAACACACCAGACTAGATTTGTCCCAGGAGACAGTTTTGGTTGTTTATAAGATAAGAAAAATCTAGAATATCACAAGCTTTGTCAACAAATTCTGGAAAAGAAGAGACAAAAATAACACTGAGTGGATCCTACTAACACATCTTGCCTGTTTAGCAAAAGACTGATATAGTTTGTGCCTCTTAGCCACAAAACGATTAAAACTACATAAAAGAGCAACACTGTTGCACTGAGTGACATGTTCACACATTGCCATGAAAATGGGCACTGTGTATTTCCAGTCAATTGCACATACACTATCCTGGTGCACCAAAGTAGAGCACCAAATATGTATGAATCCACAGCTGGAAATAGTCCCCAACAAATACTCTATTTACTCCTGTCTAAGTGACCTTTGCTAAAAACACAGTGCCCAGCTGTTTTAGGAAGTGACTTTGTTAAAATGCAAACCACGTATTCCTGTTCATTTGTATCTTTACTAGGGACAAATTAAATTGTGGCTAAGTCCAACAGACAGGGTAGGGAAGTTTTGTCAAACAGTGGTTTATTATTTATCATGCAGACCAGTGTTCAATTTTGTTGAAAAACTACGGTGAAAATTTTTCATCATCCATTTTTTCCATGATGAAAACGGGAAGATGACGAGCCAAAAAAAAAAAAAGATTCCGATGAGAAAAACTAATCAATCACACATTTAAAGCTGAAAGCAGTGCTTGTAATTATCTTCAAAAGCCGCATTGGCAACGGGCTGGCAAACTCCAGTAAATAGTCTGTGTCTGGATGTTTGGCTAGCCAGCAAACTCACACAGGAGCAGCGTCAGCCATTGGTGCAAGTTATGAGCTGTAATTCAGCAGTAAATAACCAGCTGTGTGTGTCTGACTGTACATGGTGGAGCTGTTGAATGGATTTGTGGAGTTTGTTAGCCGCAGCCCCACCTGTTAGTTGCTGAACGGCAGCAGAGCAAGCAGCCACTGGCCGCAGGACTTCACAGCTGATCTTCATAGGACTGCAATCAAATCCAGGCTGTATCCAGAAGGTTTATGGGTTGGTGCTGTTTGACAGGCAGGTAGGAGGCTCAGTTATCTGTGAGTGTTGCTGTGCTGTAAATAAACAGTCTGAACTCAGATCAGTTTTCTCTGACAGTGATGAAAGTTTAGTTTTAATCACCAACTCTGTGAGAGGACACATGTTCAAAAATCCAGACTAACACATTGCAGAAAATATTTTTCTGCTTCTTAACGCTGAGATCAATAAATCAGAGTTAACACTGAACATGGAGCCAAATCCTAGTTGTCTCAGATTAGTTATTTGTGGTGTCAAAGTTTTTGAGTGCATAAATAGAGAGATGTTGAGCTTTTCAAATGATGATCAGTAGGTGTGTGCTCGAAATCAGCCCTTGAACCTGTCAAAAACTGCTGGAGAAATGCAAGTTTGTAAGTGTGTAGACATTATTAGTAGTTGTAGAAAAAAAAAGTCTACATTTTTGTACAACCTGTCACCTTGATTCTAATTTCTGATACATGAATTAGCCTTACTGGATTAGTTTGAAGATAAAAAACAAAAACATAGAAAACAAAATAAATGTAACAACTAAAATGTCATGAATTTTCGTCGACTAAAACTATGAAGGATGAAAATGACTAAAATGTGACTAAGCATTTTTGTCTCAAGACTAAGACTAAAGTTGATGTTAAGTTAAGTTGATGAATGTATGTCCACTATTTACTTTCTTTTTAGCTCTGTTTTTGGTCTCCACCAACTCCTGAGAAAAATATCAGGCTCCTTATCTGCTAAATGTTGTAATAGCTGGTGAACACAGTGTTCACCAGCTAGTTGCTTGCTTTGTCTAGCTGCCATTAGGTGTTGAGCTCAGAGCAAACGGGGGTTATCTGAAGTTTTTTGTTAAAAACTGCTGCCTGCTGCATCTGGAAAACACAGTGAATCAGAGTGGCGAGAGTGATCTAAAACAGTTAAGTTAAGCACTGTAAAACTAAAACACTAAAATGCTCCACAGAGCTGAGGGGAACGCAGAGTTAAGTGATAATTTTCCCTGGGTTTGTCATTATGAGCTCCACCTTTCACATTACGACAGTAACTTTATACATTGTTAGTATTGATTGGAGCTGCTTTAAATGTGTGCATTTTGTATACTCACTGTGTCTGCAGAAGTCCTCTGGGACTGAAGTTTAATATAAGACCAATGAGGCGAGCGTACAAAAAACAGCATTAAAAATAAACCGGCATATTGAGAGAAAGATGGAGAAAGACAAGAACATAAGATGACAGGCAGAGAAACATGGTGGAAAACAGAAACAGACCAGGCAGACAGTGACGAAAACAGACAGATGGACGGACAGCGATGTGACTGGTAGAACGATTGATACACAAGCTGGTGGATGTGGACAGGAAAACAGACTGGCAGATAGAGAGACAGCCAAGCATGTACTGTAAGATGACAGGTAGAAAAACATGCAGAAAGACACCGGGGCAGATAGACAGTGATAGAGGAAGACACACATGCTGGTGGACAAGCATAAAGACAGACAGACAGACAGTCAGTGGCGGGGTCCAGGCAGGCGTGTTGGAAATCTGGCTGTCCGACAGGCACACATTAAGACACACTGAGACTGCTGTACGTGACCGGGTCAGGACCTCAGTGGCATCAGTGGCACATGATCGGTGTCAGGAATTCTGGGAAGACTGTGGTCTTCCAGATGGAGAGACGAGGAGACAAACAGGCTGAAAGAGGGAGAGAGAGAAATGGACAGGTGGAGAGCACGCACACAAGCACACACACACACACACACACACACACACACACACACATGGAGGGCATGCATAGCAGCAGGCAGGCAGGCAGACAGGCAGGGCCAGGAATGAGCCTGGGCAGGAGATAAGATTCCTGGGTGGCTTTGCCATGGGCACGGGTCTGCAGAGCACAGCAGCCTGGGGCAGAGGGAGGAGTAGGGCGAGGAGGCGGGGGGTAGAGGGGGAGACGGAGACGGCGTTATCAAGCCAGTGCAGGGGCTGGGCTGGGCGAACGGGCAGTCTGGGAATCCCACTTCCACTACTGCCCTCCCTCTCCCTTCATGATCCAGCAGCGGTGGTGAGACACAGGGAGGAAAACAGAGGAAAGTACCAGAAAAAAAGAAAGAACCCTGAAAAAAATGTGTTTATATGAGAGTTTGTGGGCGTATAAATTTCTCTGACTGATACTGTCTACAGATGAGTGAGGGACACAATGTTCCTTTATCACTTTATTCAGAATAACTGTGTTTGTGAGTGTGTGTGTGTGTGTGTGTGTTAGTTTGACGAGCAGAGGGAGAAGGCAAGGAGAGTAAAGCAAGCGACTACACAAAAAAGAGGTGCAGGATGTGAACGCACTGTATCTTTGATAATGATGGTGCTCTGTGTGTGGGGATGTTTACAAAATAATATCCATGAAGTCAGTGGCAGATCGTTTTTGAATGTGAAAAGAACCTGGTGAAGCTAAATATACACATATATTCACATGCATTCTCCTCTCTCTCCTATTCGTGTACCGCGTGTGCGCTCCTGTGAACAATCATGTGTCTTTGCAGTCTGAATAAGTATCTCCCAGCATGCAGGCGGTGCATGTGTATGTATGTGTCTGTCTTCACAGCAGGATGTGATCTACTCACTATATGTGAGAGACTAAATAACATACAGCATGCCGCCTCACCAGCAGCTTCGCACAAGCAGCGCTGCAGCACAACACAGCCGAGGTACATTCTCCGAACCTGTAAACAACAGTGTGAGACAACAGGACTTACAAAGTTTGAACAACTTGTACAGTTTGAATTTCACAAATGAAATCTGATGTTTAAACCTACAGTACACCTTCATCTTTATATCTGATACAGAATTACACAGACAAACGACAGGCTCAGGGTGAAGTCAGGTAATTCGAGATATCAGGATAAATAAGGCTTTACATTTTGGCTCTTTCAATGTTAGCAGCCAATCAATAAACATGTTGCACTGTTACTACAAATGCACTGTACATAAAACAATCATTTTGATTGGTCTGAGATAACTAGGATGAGCAGAGCCATGTGGCATGTTGATTTTCTCTTTTTGGAAATAAGAGTGCTGCAGCTAAAACAATACGAGTATAAATGGTTGTAGGATGTTGCATTTTATTACATGTTTGATGTATAGTCAAAATATTCTCACAATACACTTTGCTTTTTATGGGAAAGGGTTTTGAGTGAGTATTTAAGGCAAGCAGGTAAAATGGGAACACAAAAATTGAGCTAAAATGGGACATTTTTCTGACGTGAAATCAGGATATTTTTAGATTTTTAGGCTACCAAGTGCCATAAATGTAATGTTACAGACCTTTGTAGTGTTTTGTCACTTTAAAAAAATGAGGTATTAGACCTACACAAACACACACACACAGGATGTTGCAGTGAGTTCATGTTAGCCGTAATAGTCTAGAATTAGCCATCTCTGTTAAACACATGAAAGCACACACACATATGTCCACTCTTTTTTAATAATAATAATTAGTTTATTGATTTAATTAATTCATGACTGAACTTATTTGATTTAAGCATTCAAACAAGAAATAAAAAATGACTGACTCGTATTATCTTACCAGCTGCCCCATTTTACCTGAACATGTCATCAGAGTGAGATAAGGGTTCTTGATGTGTTTGACGCTCCAAAGTTTCTGCAGTATTTTGCTTGGCAACACATTTTCTTTTTTAAAGATATTTTTTGGGCCATTTAGCCTTTAATCGATAGGACAGTTAAGTGTGAAAGGGGGAGAGAGAGGGAGGGAGTGACATGCAGCAAAGGGCCACAGGCTGGAGCCGAACCCAGGCCGCTGCTGCAACAGCCTTGTATATGAGGCGCCTGCTCTATCCACTAAGCCACCAACGCCCCAGGCAACACATTTTCTTTAAAGAAACACAGGTGAGGTCTATGACAAGTTCTAAAAGTAACACTCAAGGTAGTATTCAGAGTTTTAGGGGTCCCAAATGAAAGTTTCCCAAATTACCTGCCTTTACCCCTCTGAAAAAAAATAAAACAACAAGCAAAAAAATATCTTGAATTTAGATTATATGTTGTAATCATAGGTTATGTTGCAATGTAAAGATACATTTAAAATAATTTATTTATTTTATGCAAGACAGGACGCAGACAGGGTGGGTAGGGATGCTTCCCCCATCTATCTCCCTTTCCCCCACGTCTCAATCTAGCAGTGATAAAGGAGAGCCTCCTCTGCCAGACACATGGCCAATTACAAATTAGCCAGTTTGTCGGGGGGAAAATCGTAATCAGGCTTCAAGAGGTGGAGGCCCTTGAAGATTAATTGGAAATGGGCCCCCGGTAAATGTCAATGGCAATCAAGGGTTTGTACAGCTCTGATTGACTCTATACACAGACCCCTCTACCCAGGATAAGCTTTCTCCAGCCGTGACATTGCTGGCACCACTCCCTCACCCTCTCCATCTCCACTGAAAGGGAGAGAGGACAGGCACAAAAGAGGCAAGGAAAAATGGAGTCGTGAGACAGCGATGGAATACCAAGGGAGAGGGGAAAAAAAGGGGAACGTTTGACATTTCCAACCTCCTGGTGTGTTCGTGTTTAGGAGCTTTGGTTATGATTTGAAAGGGTGTGGTACAGACGCACAAACACCAAAAGAAGCAATTTTCCATGGTGGGAGCAGAGCCCATGTGAAAGTCATCATAAAGGCCATTTTCTGTTCTTTCAAATATAAACTTGCAACTTGTTTCATTTATTTATTTCCTTTTTTTGCACTTCCATCTCTTTCTACTGTCCATGATTCAATTACCCATGTTTTACTCTCTTATGGTACTTGATGCCAAAGTAATTTAATGTCTCATTATCCACCACATACAAATGAAACTCTAATAGCCCCAATATTTCACTGCAGTTACATGCAGCTTTTTTTGTTTTTGTATCTGGATTGAATCTGCCAAATTGTACGTTACAAACTGAGTTGTTAAACTTTCCTATTTGTGTACAATATAAGTCAGAACCTCATCTAGTCAGTGACAGATATGCATTATTCTGAGTGGCGCCTTAATTAGGAAACTTGTTACTGAGCTCAAGTGTTTAACAGCTGTTGTGTAACTGGTGATTGCAGAATTAAAAATGTCTGAAAAGTATAAGAATCAGCCTATACACTTAAGGTGCTGGAACTTTTTTAAACAACCCCATACTTTAGAGATTAGTGTTTCTCAGAAATTGTTGCTAGCCATCTTTATTGACCGCTTGCGAACCCCCTTTCCCATTAGTTACAGTTGCTATTACAACATCTTCAATCGTCTGGTCTAGTACACAGTTTACAGTGATAACAGTGGTAGATTTAGCTCTCATGCGCTAGTTGAAAACACTGACTCTGACGTTTTCATGTTTCCAGCTGACTCACTGTTTGTGATTGGCATAAAGTCAGCATCCTCACCAGCTTATGATCCACGTAGGAGATATGTGCATTGTTCTTGCAGTTTAGAGTTCATTAGTAGTCCTAGTATTTTAAGTATGATGATGAAAAATTTAAGATTAGCATTTCTTTCATGATTGGCTGCTTATCTCATGTACTTCCTCATATTTTTAAACAGTACGTTTTCTGTTATTACTAAATACGTTTAGGGTGAGGACCAACTGATGTGTTTGGGAGTTGCTGTTAACTTCCCTATATCAAACAAAGAGCAGGACAGAGCTACTAACGTTAGCCTAAACTCCAATAGCATCTAAGACCTACAGGGCAGGGCAAGTCCCGAAAGGTAATATTTTCTTATCTTGCATGCAAAAATTATTAACTTATGCGCGCAAGATTATCTTCTGTGCACATAAAAATATTAACATATGGGACATTAGAGACTCCGTAAAGCCCAACTTTTAGCTTTAGAAAACAATATAGTAGTTCTCGTTGTGTTTGTTTGTTTGTTTGTTTTTTGGTGACCTGTCACCCCACAAAACTAATGTGGTTAGTTAAGCTATGCCAGTTTCTGGCCTTGGAAGTAATGCTACTGGAGGTAGTTACATGTTAAAAGCCCTTTTCACACAGAGATCAGGGCCGCTACCAAGTCTCTTCTTTACGCAGCCTTTGCATTTTTACACAGAACCAAACAACAGCGACATCATGCCACTCCAGTCTGTGATTATAGACTGCATGCGAGCACTATGTAAGCAAAAGAGGCGTGACAAGCGTAACATGTAAAACAATAGTGTCTGTGTCTAGCATTACATATAACATATGCGTCAGCAGCACTTTCTAAACAACGACATCAGTTACTGTCCCTGTCACATGGCGGTTGATCTTGTCCTTGGCTCAGAGGTTAAGAAGCTCCCTGGTCTTATTGTTTCCCTAATTTGCAGACATTTACGGCTGCTGTTTTTCTTCTTTGAGTGAGCTGTTAACTGTCACCAGCTGCTTCTAAAATCAGGGAGTGGAGCGCACACATAACATGTCATCAAAACGTCACACCCATCTTGTCCACGTTCCCGTCCTGCTGGCTGTCCCTTTTACAAAGACGTTTCTTCAGCGCTGTTTCTACCTCTGATACCGGCTTAAAGGCGAGACAACTCTGTCCCCCCATTCTGAGGTTGTACCTTTTATATAAAACAGTGACGTGGAATAACAGCGTGAAATTCCTGCCTTGGTGAGGCTGTGTAAAAGGGGCTAATGACAGCAGCTACAGTGCATTAGTACCAGAGATGTATCATTAAAACTGAATACCAGACTTCAAGATGGCGCCAGTTAAACTGAATGAAAATTGTTTACTGAGTGGATTAGCCATAAAAAAGTTTCACCTCCAGGTTTTCTTCTGTTTTCATTGCACATGCTCATTAGTGCAACACTCAACCAACAGACTTCACATACATGTCTGTGATGTTGAGGTAAGTGTTTTAATTAATTTAGTGTTGAGACTAAATAAACTTCACTTTTAATTGTGCTAACAAGCAGTTATAGTTCCCTCATCTCTCTCTTGGAGTTTTAGAAGCATCCCTGTGGCATATTATTCAACCATGAGCATCCAAAGTGTTTGAGGGAACTTTTTTGCAGAGGTGTTTGTGACGCCTGAAGAGATGGTTGTCAGTTTTGGATGCCAGGGAAGAATTGCCCTCACTGTCAGAGCAGCCTGTCTTCCGTGCTTCGGGATTTTCACCTGCAAAGAGCCGGTGCGACAGCGAATCGAAGCATGACAGGTCAGCCTAGGTTGGATGGCATCTTGCTATTCCCGCCAAAGCTGTACTGTAGTGACAAACGCTGTCAATATATTGACTGACTGTCAGAAAGTTGGAAAACAGGATTTTCTTACACAACCCAGCCTTGTCACACTCAATCCCTCTACAGTGCATTTAATTCCACTGCTTCCTCCCGTCTCCTCATACCCTTGCAAATTTCTGTTACTGAGGCAGAAAACACCCGCTTTAGTCGATTAGATGCCTCCACTGACAGGAAGCGCAAAGTCAACTGAGCGTTGAGGCAAGATGACTAATGAGGAGGGAGTGACAGAGGAGGAGACTGAGTGTTACGTCAATTATTTCATCGATACTGGCAGTTCATCAACCCGAACAAACATTAGTTGTTACTAAACAAGATTTTAAGGTTTAGCAGTGCGAGTGGGCAGCATTTAGTAAAGCTGTGTTTGTGAAAAGCAGCGGATAGTCTGTGATCAGAGAGCAGTTACCTTAATCAGTCTCTGACCCCTCTTGCTCTCCTCTGGGACCCCTCTATTTCGAGGAACGCAAGAGTTTCAGGCTGTGATGTCAGTATACTGAATGCACCCATGTCTTAATAATGCCGTGGTATCTATCTATGTATAGATCACAGCATGTCCCTAGAGGAGAACACAGTCTTCTTTGATGCCTGCTGCTTCACTAAGAAAGAAACAAAACAAAAAATGGCACTCAGTTATTTTCACTGAAAGCCCAAAAATACTCAGGTGCTAATGAGGATAGACCTCGTTTGTTTTTTCTCTCTTTAAGAAAAAAAGCAGACTGAATGTTTTGAGCTATTTAAACAGAGTTTAGGTCAGAAAGTTCAGGGTGTCCTGGAGTTTTATTCTTACACAACTGTGCATACCGGAGCAAAATAAACATAAGGTCCGATAGGAAAGAACTGGCTTGAGAGAACAGGCCAAGATCAGGATGTAAACATACAGTGTGAGAAGAATATAAATGCATCTTGTGGAACTATACTGTATCATACACAGACACAAGGTGGTTAGGTCAGTAATAACGGTAACATCTGTGTGGGGATGTCAAAATACTGAGCATAACAAGCTTCAGACAAACATCCACAATATAATTCATGCAGAAGTGACACACAGATGGATACCACCTCTGCCACCAATTTAGAAGACAGACATCCCTATGAATGTGAGGGCAGGGGAGCTTTTAAGGCGATGTTGAACTGCTGTGCCAACACAAGTAAAGAGCTGTATGCGCCACTGTCAACCGTGGCAGTGTTATTTCTTCTAGGTCTAATACCTTTGACGAGATGGAAGAAAAAAAAATCTTGGACTTGTACACCACAAAAAAAAAACAAAAACAAAAAAAAAAAAACAAGAGTCAATCTCATCAAGTTGATTTGTGCAGGACATAGTCCAAAAGCAGATGGTAAACAAATATTTTGAAACCGTGTTTTCTTTGATATTCTGGATGGGGCTTCACTGTCTGATTTGTAAGCCAGTGCCAGCGACAACTGCATTTTAGAAGCGCTGCCAGATATATTACAAGGGGGAACTGGAGCAGAACAGCTCTCTGGCGATGCACCATGGACATTATGCAAATACCATGAGAGAACATATTAGCTAGTCTATCGGTTCCCCTTTAGAGATGCCTCCACCAAATTGTCTCAGAAGTCGCAGTGAGCTCCCACTGAGCCGAGGAATGGGTGAATTTAAATCAGGGTGACAGAGCAGCCTTTTGGACATTTTGTATTGCTCTTCTTAGTTTCCAAATGTATAGGAACCCTATTCCAAACAGCACATCAGTACCAACACAGTGCAGCTCTTAATTTGTGTTATGCAGCAATCGCATGCAGATACCGCGCACTTGATCATCACAAATATGCCTTGATGAAGATGCATTCAATCTGAAAAACCCATAGTAGTTCACCGAAACACATTTGGTGTAATGTCCCATAACACTTGACGTGCACATCTCCAGCAGAGCATTTGAGCACAAGTCAGAATGGTTGGAGCAGCAACGTTGACAACGGCATATATTCCCAGTAATAGCCTTGATGTTTGTTTTTAAAGAGGCTGTGGCACTGCATGCCATTATAGGGCTAATGATGTACGATTGTCATCTCACACATTGCAGAGTTAATTGGGCCTCTGTGATCATGCCTAATGGCTTTACTAGGGAATTATTGACACAATGATGTGGGCCGACGTGCTACAGGTAGGTGAATAAATAAATAAGCAAGCCCCCGCTCACCCCCCCACCTCTTTCTCCCCAGACGCGAAGCTCGTCAATCTTGGCAACTGCCTCTGGAGCACCCCAGTCAGTTAACATTTTAGAAAATGGCTGCCCATTAATAATAAAGGCATATTAACATAAGTGAATTCTGCTGCGGTGTGGGATTCAGTGGAACAGTTATTAAAGTCCAATTTGGCCCCATTAATAATGCATCCACCTTTGACTTTCTGATATCCAGATTATGTGGTATTACTGTGGCTATACATTATTTATTAACCACTTTCAATTGGGGACCTTGATGACTTCTAATTGGTAGGTGGTGGTGCCATTAAGTTATCCCTGATGAGACTTGTCAATCAAGATGCATTCTCTCGACCTCGGTGTCCGACGGACTGCACGCACACACATACGCATACACACACAGCCGGAGCCAGGTGCCAACAGTGCCAACAGTGCCACAGTGCGGGACAGGGGCATAGTGCTCCACCCTGCAACCCTGCCAAGACACAGAGGTCTGACTCCTGTCCATCATGGCCATTTGAAGTGTTGCAGAGGGGCGGCTAAACGGCATGAGGCCTGCTGTTAGAGAGGCCTGGCTTTAAAAGTTAATGGCTCCTGTACTATGCTGAATGACACTGGAAGGGTGAGCGATTGTCATGCCTCCATCCTCTGGGGGCCTTTTGTCAGTCAGTCACTCAGATAGACAGACGGTGGCACATGCACAGCCATACAGATACACTCAGGCACATACTGTATGGACTCTATACACTCTATATACACAAGGGCAAGCGTATATATGCAGGCAGAAACATGCTAAAATGCATAATAAATGTTTGCGCATATACAAACACATCATGCCAAAGAAACAACAAGGCTATCAGCTTGCAAAGCAGCATGCTGTAACTTTTCTGATGACACACAATGTGCTGTGAGACAATGACAACACATCTCGCTCAACTTCAGGCCATTACAATCATGCTGAATAGTATGTCATTCTGTCCAGCATGTTGAGATTTTATTGCATGGTAGATCAGCCCAAACTAATTTGAAACTGAATGACAATCACTTGCTGAAGAACGTCCCCGCTGCACAGAAATGGCTGAGTTACAATTTGTGCACAGCAGAGTAAAGAGAAAAAGGAAAAAGGAAAAACGAGTGCGAATGAATTCTGCTCCCCTGAGTGCTGGCAAGAAATGGAATCAAGATAAAAAAAGGAGGAAGTGAGATATCTTGTTAAATACACTGGAATTGGATACACACAGCCGCGCCGCACAAAGGCAACCCCCCCCACCCCTACACACACACACACACAAACACACACCTACATCTCGCCCTCACAGATACACAGAACCAGCTGAGCACACAGTTTCAGGCTGCACACACCCTCTAAAATATTCAAGCGATGCACATATTTCAACACAAATAAGCAATCTTTAGGAACCTACCTGGGTTTTATTAATTGATATTTAATCTGCGCTCCACGGGGGAGATTTTCTGGCAAATAAAAGGGACCTCATGTTGAATCTGGCAAGCACTACATCCCAAGAGCTGCAGTAGCACCAGCTGTGCGTGACTCAGAAATATTCAGCAGCTCTGTTAACAAGGATGGATATGGTGCAAAGTGTACTTGACCGGGAGTTTTAAGGCCACCTGGATCACTTCATCAGGCCGTCCCTTAGTTTGGAACTACTGAAGGAACGACCATCTGCATGCCAGGTAATATATTCATGTAATGGTTCAGTGTGTAGGATTTAGGGCGATATATTGGCAGAAATGGAATATAAGATAATAAGAATGTTTTCCTTGGTTTATAATCAACTGTTTTCGTAACCTTAGACTGAGCTGTTTATAGCTACACAGGAAGCTGGTCCTTGTCCACAGAGATCGCCATGTCGCATCACCATGTTTCTAAAGTAGTCCAGAACAAACAATCAAAACACTGGCTCTACACAGGGCGATTTGCGTCTTCACGTTTTCATGTCAGCCACTGTAGTTAGGAGTTCCTCTGCAATGAGAGCATCAGAAAAAACTAACGTGAAGCTGCTTTATTCAGCGTTTTCACTGGTCTAAATCACCTGGTCTGTTTGTTTCGGAAAGGAGGAGACCCTTTGCAGAGAATTCGGCACCTGTTAAAAACCTCCTGAACACGTGCGGGTATATGTAACATGTAATGCAATGTAAATTCTTATTTTAATGTAAATTCAATAGTGCATATTTGACAATTTCGTCTATGAAATTTTAAGGGAAGTTCAGACTCCCTTGTTGTCTCAGAGCAATTGCCCCTGGTGTGGACTTTAAGTTATCAAAGAAAAGTAGATGAGCACACATTAGTAGGTGCTGGGCTTGTGGCCCATCTGCAACATGCCGAACAGCGTAAGAGAAACACTGTTTTGTAACGTGAAACTGCTTTATTCAGTGTTTTTACCAGTTTTAATCACCTAGTCTGTTTGCTTTGGAGATGAAGAGACATCTGCGGATAAATCAGCTCCTGGTAAAAAATCTCCTGAACAATAAACACTAAGAAATTCTACCCAGGAAAAGTTTCAGCTCGTTGCAATCTGCAGTCCTCACGGCTAGATGCCTCTAAATCCAGCAAAATGTTACACAATGTTCCCTTCATTTAAGGTAGATACCAATTCTCTAAAATATCATGAAAAGAGACTGGAAATGCACATAAGCTTGACAGGAAATAAAATATCAGAGTAAAAGTGGAGATATTGAAGCTGCCAATAATGTGGGGGATAAGAGAAGACTTCATGCTCCTTTTTAAAGAGTCAACCAGGAGTTTGAATCCACAGTATAGATCTACAAAACTGTTCCCAAATTCCATCAAAATATGCTTTTAACTGTATTGTTGAACAGGTTAGCTGAGCAAATCTCTGTTGCAGCATTTTTTTAACTGAGCATATTTACTCAATTGCCACCTAGAAAAAACAAATGCAGTGTAATACATCGGCCCTGCAATAAATCCATCATCATGACGGTTTTAATGTTTAATTTTTCTTTTAGAAAGGTGTTGAATCAACTTTATAGTCATGTTACAGACTATTACTGTTGTTATGTTTTTTCCCAAAGGGGGTAGCTGTTAGATGTTTACATATGGATGTATTAACGCGAGTGAAAGTATACATGTTCTTTGTTTACTAGACAGCTTTTTAACTCTTGTCACATTAATGATGGACTTATCATGTTCATATATTTATAGCATGATTAATGACTGTCTTTCATGTTTAATTAATCATTAACTAATAGTTTGTTAAGGTCTTGTTAGCGACATTATTATAAAATGTTAGCATTAATATTCATGTCCACTGAATATTCATGTCCATCCTCGCCCATCAGTATGCCTGCTAGGCGCCAGTAGAAGGCCAGCACTTATAATTGGCAATCTTTTCCTGTTGGTTGACAGTACAGAGGAGTCATTTCCTTGCATTCAAATCTGCGAGTCACACAAAGCCGGCTTGTCAACTTTCCACTTCATTACAGGTCAAGCAATAGACTCATTTCTCTCAGGCGCGTCGCGCCCATAATTGTTTTCTACCTCTCCTTTCGTAGCCAATTTACATGTGCTTCCTCGCAGAGTGTAAAAGAGACAGAGAAAGGAAAGATGAAAATGCTCCTGCTTTTCACTTCCACTCACCGTCCATTAACGGCTTGACACATGGAACGCAAAAAAGTAATATGAATTTTGTTCCCCTTTCTGTAGCATTTGCTTTGAGGCATATGATACAGTATGTTGAACTGAGCTGAAAATTCGATAGGACATTATGATGCAGGACAGGGGAGAATGGGATGAAAGCAAGTTGAACGGCGTAGGCTGCATGCAGCAATGATTCCAGAAATAAGAGTGCTCAAAGTGTGTGCACATAAAACTAGCTATAATGTACAACTGTGAGACATTACAATGAATGCAAAAAATATATTATTGTAAGAAAAACGGACTTGAAATAGAAGCAACCACCGCACAGACCAGGACAGGAACAGTTAATGGCTCGTGTGAACACACTCGCACTAACATGCAAAGTAGATGTCAATTAAAATCTTTAGAGTAAAAATATAGGCTAACAAATCATATTTTGTTCCAGTTCAAATTCTCAACAGCTGCTAGTCACAAGCTCTCATACATGTAAATTGCATGCAGCTAATTGCAAGCTATCCTGCTGCTATAGCTTTGTAATCAAGGGCTTAGCCTAATACCCCCTTGTCTATCAACAGAGTGCAGGTGCATTCATTTTTTAAATGGCCACCGCAGTCACAAAGCCAACTGGAGCACTGATAGAACGTGCTGTTGTATTGATCACATCTGACAAAAGAGAATTTTATCTGCTGGTCCTGCTAAAAAAAATAGACTGTAACGGGGCAGAATGAGGCAACACAAAGTGAAACACCAGTTAAGAGTTGATACATTACAACTAGGACCCAAAACACACCACTCACCTGCAAAGTAGAGACTGCCCCAGTGCACCCACAGGCAGCTAGCAGGGAACCCTGCACTGAGACAGAGGAGCCGGTGTTATTAAAACCTTATTGAAATATTAAAAACCTGCAAAAGTAACAAATACTAATAAAATCTAATTATTTGGCAAAGGACTCAAAATAAGACAAATAGTGGCAGTTAAATTAGCTCGACATAAAAGTAAAAGAATTACAATTTCACATACCCTCTGGCTTCGGCATAATATTTCAAATAAAAACCAGATATTTAGGTTCACACAGCTGAGGCAGCCACAAGTCTGTGTGTCCTCAAGGCACAACTCCAGTTTTAAAATTGCAGTGGAAGAAATACAACTATTAGCCAACCCATGCTTAATGTTTACCAGCATTTTATTACATACTTCCACAGAATGTCCTTCAAACCACACAAAAAGCTTTACAAATCTGGAATTGATAATATGTTATTCACAGCATCCTAACTAACACTCATTATCAGTTTTCCAACACTTTGGCCAAATGAAACAGTGAGTTAATGCTGTGCTTTAAATTACCTGTAATGGCTGCACCTGCTGACACAAAGCTGATTTAAATTTCAGTACTCCTCCTGCATACACCTCAGGTTTCTATATTAATTACATATATACTCTCTGATTTTCATTGAGGGCTGCTGCTACCACAGATTCTCTACAACAAAAGATACTGCATTACAAGCTGCATCAGTGGTATGAAATGGTATACACTTCCTAAGTGGGCATGGGCATCTCTTCCCCTCATACCCCTACCTCCTTTTGAAGTGTAGTTATATCATGAGGATGGATGACAGCAGATTGGAAACAATTCAACAATACATAAAGTGGACGCTGAAAAAAACAAGATCAAACAGTAAAATTAAGCACTGCTGGCAAAATATTAACCAAGATATGTTTTCAAAAACATATTCTATTTATTATTTAGATTAATGTTTCACTGAAATACAAGATTTGTTATCGGTCAGCTGCCATATTATTTCCTGTGGAGAAACAAGCTTGCATTACTGACCCACCTGTGGGAGCATTCAGTGCGGTGCAGTACTGTTGTAGGTTTCTACCTCTTGAGCAAAAGCAAATTCCACAGCTCCTTTGCTTAATCTTCTCTAGGCATCTAACAACAATTTCAAAAGTATTTTCATCTTTTTACAGCATAGACACAGGGCCATAGCACCAAATTCTGGCTCCTATGCATAAGCAATCTTTGTGGGCCCCACCCACCCTCTCTTGATCCATGTCTCTCTGTAGAAAATCCTTAAGCACCTCTCTACCTGTCTCCATCTACCTGCATGAAAAATCCCCAGTCATCCCTAACTGCCTCCCTCTTCCTGGATGGATGGAGCCCAGAGTCTATATGTAGCAGCAGCTCACAGGTGGCAGTCCTTTTTCTCTGGAGGACAAAGGAGCATGTTGACCAGCCTCATCCTACCTTCTAATGTTTGAACTGAGTCTATACAATGTGAGTTTCCTTTGATTTAAATGCATTAATAGAAACCTAGATGATAATTATTTATTTGTTGTGTTGATTAAGCTTCAGTTAAGTTATTTCCTGATCCCTAGGTTTATAGTTATTGTGTTTGAAGTTAAATTACCCTTGCTGGATTATTGCTTATTCCAAATCAGGAATCATGATGTCTAGTTTAATATTCTTTATTCCTTTCTTCTTTTGTTAAACAAACCAGCTCAAACTACCTCAACATAAAAGGTTGAAATCCTCCTGCTTGTGCTCATCTGTCACACCACTGAGTTGATAAAGTCCTTGAACCAGAGTTTCCTAAATTCTTATTATTATTTATGATGTTTAGAGACAAACTTAGTGCGCGGGTGGACTAAACTATTTTGCAACCTTAAGGGATAATAGGAGCCTCAAAGGGCTTTCACTATTAAGTCAGGGTGCAAACAAACCCAGACTTTTCATTCCAAGGTTTTCAAGGGCCCCCTCCCACTGGGGCTCTGGGTAATCAGTCCAACCTTTCTCCCCACTACAATGCAGCTGCATAGACAATCTAGTTTCATGAAAAGACCACCTTTTCACCTGAGAAATACTTCTTTAATAGTTTATTTTCTCCTCATTATGTTTGACCTTTGTTCACTTTGTGCACATTGCACAATAAATTTGCAAACAGATACATGAAGACACATTGCTTTTGTTTTACACAGCATACTCATAGTTTATCTCATAGTTTATGTTGCTTGCTGTACATTTTTTTATTTTTTTATTTATAGTGTAGTATTTATAGTTTTTTGTAGTGTGCACATTTAGTTAAAGGAATACTCTATCTATAGCACTTGCCAACTAACGTCAAAGTGCAGTGCATTTTGGGGCGAAACTGCCATATTGTGATGCCACGGATGGACCAAACAAGCCCCCGGACCTGTCAGTACTCCTCCTTGCACTGCTCGCGATATATGCTTGAAAGTAGCTTGAAAGAAAAGGTATTGTTCAGAAACAAACTCCTATCACTGGCAAAGAAACACTGTATTATCAGAAGCATGGATCCTTATTAAAATACTGAAAGAAGAATGGATTTGTGACCTTGACAGTTTACCTTTGTGATGGTGATTTCGAAATGCCTGACAGAGATCTCTGTAAGATCAAAACATTGCACAATTAAAACTGCTGGGAGCTTTTAATACAGTGTGGATCTTCCGTCTGGTTCTTTGAGTTTGATTTTTTGATCCAGCACCTGTAGAAGTTTTTTGGATGTGCATGCTGTTCGCCCTGCTTGCTCCTGACAGTTTACCTCCCCTCACATTTCCCAATATTTTTACCACTCTTGTTTGTGGTGTAAGTGCATATACTGCTGCACAATCAGGCAGTTTTAAATGTTCGAAAATGTATAAACCTCTGAACTGTGGAAACACTGTCATTCAAAGGTATGTAACACTGAGTGTTATTGAGTATTTCAAACTGGACGCTACTGTTTGGATTCGTGGGGCAAAGACTGTCACAGATGCACCTACTGGGTTTCGACCAAATATTTGAGCAACATCCATGCTGAAGTGGGCTACAAGATTGACTACACCTCTTCAGTGGTGCAGAAGAAAGTGCTTGACCAGTGTATGAGTGTATGCTCCACCACATCAGCCATAAGCAGATGTGCCAAAAAATGTAAATCCACCAGGTAATCAAGAGTGGTTATCACCACTACTTGAAACACTGCTGCAGCATAGCAAATCTGTTGGTTTGTCATGGATGGAGGAATATTACACACAATATGCAGAAGCAGCAGAGCTCTTTGCAGTGCCTCAACGCTTAGCAACATCTCTTTATGATAAAGGCATAGATACATATGAACTGTCAGTTATCCTGCCGCACTGTGAGAAACACACACATGCTGCAAGTGTGACTGACACACAGGCAGCAGCTGTTGAGATGTGCACAAGGCAGCAGCATTAGTCTAACGCTTGGTGCGCATCATGTCGGACTGGAAGAATTATAACCTCAAACATGTGTGCTGTATTTGCCACCAGTTTGGAAAGGCCAGCTCTAACCGTTGTGAAACAGGTGTGCAACTCACAACACAAAGCAACTACCACCCATACCAGGTGGGGTGTCGAGCATGAGATGGATGCTCTGAAGGCCGCTCTCAAAAGCAGAGACCCTCATCACACAAACCTAAAAGCTGAATGAGTAGAGGTATAAGAAAACACATACAAAAGAATCACAAATTATTATTTTTTTTGCTACAGAAGAAAGCTTTAGAATTGTAAACAGAGCTGATTATCATTAACCAACCTGTAGATTAGTACTAATGTATAAGGTAAAACAAAAAAGATGCATTCTGCATATATCCAGAAGCTGCCCCATATTTGCGAGTCAGTGTTAACTAAGGAATTAGAAGTTTACAAAAACAAAGATGTATAACAGTCAAAGGAGCTCATTTGTGGAGTCGCATTGCAAATGAAAAGAAATACGTGTAATACATATGCAAGATTAAAAAAAATGATAAAAACTGAGATGATTTACAAATATAAAATTAAATCATTGAGACTAGCGCATGTATATGAATATTTTGGGGGATTTGGGGTTTTACATTGTAATTAATGTATAAAGTATTTGTGCAATACATACTTTAGCCTTCACCTTGCTTCAGCAAAACTTGCTTTAGTTTGTCACTGCTTCAAAAATAATGACATATTGTTATTAATTTATTTTATTTTTGTCTTGTGTATTTAAATGATTTTCGTTGGCAAACAAAACCTAAAATGAACTAAACCACTGAAGGACTCACAATGTGCGACTGCTGTAGAAAAGGCTGCCTTGAAAAGAAGTGTCCTTCCAAATATATAAAAACATGCAGCATCCAGCAGGCCTGAGAAACAAAGGACAAAGACTTCTGTCTCTATTGTCCTACAATAAGCTTCAGCTTAAGAAAACACACTGTTTCCATACACAGACACAAATCTTTGTAACTGGATCAAACTGCTGAGACCTGGTTGTTTGGACTCTTAAGGACATGGTTGTGGTACATGTCTTTCCAGACCAGGAATTCTGGGAATCATGTGTACAAAAAGCACGTAAGTCCTTTGAGAGAGTGTGCCTTCTGGAGCACGGAGCCAAATATTACTATAGAAATATTCCACGGTCACTGTAAGCACAACTTACCTGTCCTGCCATGTAGGTCGGCTGCTGTGCATCTGAAACGAAGAGTAAACACTGTCACGCTAGGTTAAGCTGTTTCTTCTCAGTGTTTTTTGCATCATTTTATACTGCTGCCATTCATAACCTACTGCTCTATCACACTGATTGCTTTTATTGATATATGCACATTGTTATTTAGTTACAATTAATCACTTAATCTATCAGTTGATTGACATTAAGTTATTTGGCAGCTAGTTGGTAAGCCATTAATTGTTAAAGTCATTTTGACAGGAAGAAAATGCCAAAAAATTAAATGGTTTCAGCAGCTCAAATGTTTTGTTTTTGTGTCTTAACCGTACAGTGAACTGAATATCTTTGGTTTTTGATTGTTTTTTGACAAAACACAGCATTTGATGAGATTACCTTGGTCTCCATGAGCCTGTGGAGGGAATTTATCACTGTTTACTCATTATTTACACACCAAACAACTAATAGATGAATTAAGTAAATAGTTAAAATAAATAATCAATAATAATAAGTCCTGTTATTACTTCCTTTTATTAAGGTATACTGTACTATTTGTGGCCTGTTACTGCTCTGTCTGAAGATGTTTACTTTGCTCTGACAATCATATTGTTCACATACTTGGAAAAGTTCAGTGTTGCGGTGTACTACCTTCACTACAATAAGAACCCAAAAATTGCACATTGTACTTAAAAATACTTTTTTTTTTATTAAAGCAAAGTTTTACAAGGTCATATGATGTCATGTGTTTTAATGTGAAGCACTCAAGTGTACAAAAAATTTCATCATCAAAAACAAACATCAGTCTATAAACATTTCATCATCAAAACATTTAGCTAAAAAGCATACAAGTCATATATATATATATATGACTTGTGTATATATATATATATATGACTTGTATATATATATATATATATATATATATATATATATATGACTTGTACATATATATATATATATATAGTATATATATGACATATACCAACATCTCCTATAACATTTACACAAGTATTTCACTGCTGAAAAGATGTTTTCGTTCATGTAACTGGTGTCTATGCTATATAACCACAGAAAACACAGTAGAAGGGCTGTGGTATTTGCTTTTGCGCAAGAGGTAGAAAGCCTACAACTACCAGACTGCACTGCGCTGCATTGGATCAATAAACCCTCCTGCTAGTGGGTGACTTAATGTGAGTTAGGTCGTTTTTCCACAGGAAACAATATGACAGCCAGCTGGTAGCAAACAATCTCAAATTACTGTTAACAGTAAGTTAGAATATGCTTCAGAAAACATTTGAGGCAAAAATAGGCAACGCAGTGACAGAATCTTGGTTTATATTTGACCAGCACTGCTTAGTCTTACTATTTGATCTGGGTTTAGTCTGCGTTTAAGAGAGAGAGGGAGAGGAGTGGCCCTCACTCTCGATCTGCTCCTTTACTCTTTGCGTCTGTAAAAGGCATCACCCAGTGGAGCTGACAGATGAGCAGAGAGATCTGAGAGCTGGTAAAATGGAGGGAAGTTTGCCATAGTTCATTTACACAGACTACCCACACTGTTGTGATACAAAGCTGGTTGAAAAGCACCCATTCATCATGCACATTTTAAGATCCATCAGGTTTTGCAGCCACATTGGGACACATGTTAATTAGAATGAAACAAACATTCACAATCTTGTCGAGGAGCGTCATCTCCTCACCCTCACACGGGAGTAACAAACTAGCTGGTATTGTCTTATGTAACATTGTGTACTTGTTGCGCATGCCATCAATCACCCTTCCAACATGAACCCGTAGGTGTGCTATTGCTCGTGTGCTTTCTTCATCCTTAGCATCAAGTTGACATTGTCCATTAGTGATCGCAGGAGCTTTAACCTCCGCACACATCAGTCCCACACTTTCTTTGATGTCAAAGCCTCGATCAGCTAACACTATATCACCTGGTGACAATTTGTTAAGAAGGCCACAGTTTTCAGTTATGTGCATGTCAGAGGAGTGCCCCTCCCAGCCCTTGGAAATAAATGATATCGCACCTTGTGGTGTAATACCAATGAGGTATTTCATTGTGTCCATACTTTTGCTGTGGGATAAAGCCAGTGGATGTGATTTTACATCAGATTGCCTTTCTGTACGTATTTCAAAGCAGTCAACAATAATAACAGCACGTTGGCCAAAAGCTTCCAAAAATTTCTGTGGTTTTGTGGCTTGTAAACAATGCCTCTCTGGCCAGTGCACCAAAGGGTTAAGGCGTGCATATAAAACGTCTACGGTGTCAGCAAAGGCAGCGGAAAGAGTTTCACATGAAACACTAAAGAGGTGGGCGAGGTGCTGGACTGGAAGATCAAGCCTCAGACGCATGAGTGTCAATAAAATCATTTGAAAGGGTGATAAGTTCTTTGTAACCGGCAGGGAGGGCTTAACATTGTTGAACAGTGCGACTAAAATAGCAAAACATGGAAGTCCTGTGTAATACTGGACCTTGTCTGTGTTAGCCTCCAAGAAGTGTTCATCCATCCTTCTCTTATTCAGCTCACACCTGAGCTCCTTGTTCTCCTGCAACAGACGGTCGATTTCTGCACTGCTGCGCTCACAGAACTGACATTCTGTTTTTGGTCTCTTAGCTGTCGGTTCATGTGCCACTTCATCTTCTGCTGCTTCCTCTTCATCCTGGTCTCCGTGATCCTCGTCTACTGCCACGACCACCTCTGCCCATTTTCCACAAACCTCCTCTTCTGCCTGGTTTTCACCGTCCACACCATCCGCTGCTGTCACTTCCATCTTTCCTTTTTTTAGCTGGCGAGATTGCTGGTGTGACTCTGTGGCATGATCTTCAAAGTGACCCAGGTGTAGTGTTGGAGCCCAGTCTGGATGTGACTCATCCATTTCATATGCAGGTTTACCTTCAGGGAGACATAATGCTGAATTAACAACCAAGACAGAAAAAAGACTACTACACGGATACAAGTTATTTGCAACCAACAGGAAAGTCATAAACACAAAATAGAAAAGCTTTTGGCTTTAGTTTTCAGCCGCAGTTTGGTTAAGTTTAGGCATAGACATAAAATGAGGGTAGAAAGGACATTCTTATTTAAATCAACATAACAGGATGGTCAGAGCGGCAGCCATCTTTACGTGTAATCGCAGCGGGCTATCTTCCATATAAACAAACCAACTTGCCAACTCGCTAACTCACTATTCCTGGGTTTAAACAACAATACAACTTGGTAAGTTAAGGAAAAAAACGTTGACTGGGTTAAAACGGACCCATTCACAACGTTAAACACGCTTTGTAGCAGAAAGCCCTGACAGTAAACTGCTCCCAAACACCAAGTACAGCACAATGCTGAGCAAATTGTGACACTCACCTGAATGAAAATGTCTCGAGCACACTTTATATGATCTTGGGATGTTGCTAAACTTGAGGTCTAGTCGCCCTACAGCTGATATCCACGCCATCCGTCTGCTCTTCGTGACGTGGGACACATAACTTCCCTGGTTCTGCCTCCACGCAGGGAAACTATAGAAAGACATCCCGTTGTTTATCTTTTTACCTTGTCCGTCGTGTGAACGGCCGCTACAGCCAATGACACAACAAGTACTTCCTCCCATGACTTAAACGTCCTTGATAAGCATGTAACGTCAGTATAAACGCATTAAGTACTCGCAAAGCACGTCTCCAGACACAGCATGGATATGTGAAGACAACAGTTGAACGGACTTAGAGCTGCTTCCGCATCTTGGGCCCACGGAGCATGCGCATTACTGACTTCCGCCAGCAACTTCCGGTTTAGCGCTCCGTTTACTTGAATCAGTCGTTTGCCCCTCTCTAGACTTTCCAAATGTGATCAGACCGATGGATCAAAGTCTGATAATGAAACGAGTCATTTCACACTTATCCACACATTTACACACGTCTCTCTCACAATGTATGTCTATGGGGGACAGCTGAACGTCCTTTATTCAATCAAAAATGATACAAAGCATTAAAAAATACAACTGATAACAAGAACAAAGAACAGCAGGGGTACTTATATACTTAAAAATAAAAAAAAAATAAGGTTTTCAAGGAATTGTAAATGATCATAGTCCTGATGGCTTTATTTGTCAGTCCTTATAGTATTTTAAAGTACAGCGTCAGTTCATGCTTCAGGTGGTGGACATTGGATTTCATTTCAGTTCAGTTCAAGTCAAGTTAACTCAATTTAATAGAACTTTTTTTATATCCCAAAGGTAATTCTTGTGCTAGAGAATGCTTCAAATGATAGTTACACCAAGTACAGTAACAATATTTTAATGTTCACAACCAGTAACAACCAGTGGATACCCCGGGGTCAAGGTCACTCACTGGGCCCAGTTCTAAAAACAACAGAGCATTAAATATCTGGTAAATATGTAAGATAAGAGGTGTAATTGATGACATGCTTGTACTAAAAGGTAGATTAGTAGGTTGCCGAGGAATAAGTAGGTGTACGCTCCTATATTCCAATGGCGTTTTAGCTGATAGGTGGGTATACTGTAAATGGCCTGAAATAGAGGTGGATATAACCCATATACCCTCCACTACACCACTGACCATTTGGATGAAAAGCTTGCCATGTGAAATGAGAAGATTCAAAATAAAGATATGACCTCTGTCCAGATATTTATTTTTTTTCATAATAAGAAAATAACATCAATCATGTTTAACATCAATCCAGGATATTTTTTTCTGCTACTTAATGCATTCATAAAATAAAGGTATAATTGTTTCTGTGCCAGTATTATAGAACACAAGATTCAGAAAGATCATTTCTATATTTTAAAAGGTGATTTGTTGGATAGATTAAATTGTAAAATGCACTTCACTAACCTTATTGTTGACAAAATATTTGTTTTAATCAGTCCAGATTTCCAATTTAATTTTCAAAGTGACAATTCCAATAGTGTTTGCAGTGAGAAGTTGCAGGGCATTGTACCAAATGTGTACAATTTTTTTTTTTTAGATTTTATTTGTTATCCTTTATGTTGATACCATACAGTGCATCAAAATGTTTGACTGTAAACATATACATGCAAATTCTTGATAAATAAATCTTCAATGTTCATGAAAAAAATGACAAAATTCTAGCATCATGGTAGATGATGTGTGGCAAATTTCAGAATTTTATCTCAAAAACTGAATTTTTGACAGCATTTTGAATTTTGCTCTAATGTGAACAATTGGAGTCAATGTAAAAATGGCAATTTTAAACATCAGTTTTTCACTTATGGAGCAAATCAGTCATTGTTACAAACAAATTACCAACATCTCCATGCTGTCTAGATGCAATATGTATATTTTCAGATTTTTGTTTCGATAACTGAATTTTTTACAGTGGTTTGAAATCTGCATTTCCATGCACGGATGGCTGCTTTCCTGCACAACAGTGAATGGCTTACTCAGTTTGTGAAGCCACTGTTGAGTTGGTACTTGCCAATTAGTTTAGAGCGGTAGATGACTGTCTTAGGTTAGGAGCGTGACTGATCACTGTGCAGCATCTTCAAGTCTTCTTCCTGATAGAAAATCTGCCTTCTCATGCTTGAAAATAAACCAATCCAGATCCAGTGTCAATACTTCAGTGTGAAACCATCTGAGGCTTCTCACTTTGCACATAGCTCAACTAGTTAAACATCAGTTTTTCACTTATGAAGCAAATCAATCATTGTTACAAACAAATTACCAACATCTCCATGCTGTCTAGATGCAATATGTGTATTTTCTGATTTTTGTTTCGATAACTGATTTTTTTTTACAGTGGTTTGAAATCTGCTTTTCCATGCATGGACGGCTGCTAAACCTGCACGTCTGGCTTCGTCAGTTTGTGAAGCTACACATGAATTGTCACTGACTAATTAGCTCAGTGAGATAGAAATTGATTCTTAGTCTCAGGTTGTGAGTTCAAGCCTCAGCTGATGCAAAAGGCGGATTGTGTTGCTAAATTCCTAAATGTCTTCCAATTCTTCTGCTTGTTGCTCAGAATTGCCTAAAAATGCCCGGACCTGACCCATTGCTGCACAGCAGCTATAATTAATCAGTTGTGATACCAGCAAAATATTACTTTGAACCCAACTGTCATAGAAGATTGATTTATTTTTATATTTTATATTTTTGTTATTCCATATCAAATGTTTATGAGGAGAAAATCTGTGTTCATAAATAAAAAGCCAACATCAAAGAGCCTGACTGTGAAAAGAAGAGAAACAGTCTTTTGGAGCTCAATGGTATCGCATGACGAAAGTTGTAATTCCACTGTTAGGTCACTACGAAAATGGTAACTTATTATCCTAGAATTAATGTATTGATAAATTCAAAATACCTGTAAAACCAAAGTAGTATGCTATTGTTTTTATGCTATACCAGAAAGTGTCCTTATATTAAAAATCTCTACCACTGTGAAAAATATTTATATTGGTATAATTAATATATTTAAAGAGAAGCACTCCAACAAAAATATTGGGAACACAATAAGTTTAATTACTGTCCATTCTTAGATGTATTTGGTCTTCCTTATTTAATGATCCCAATGCAGTGTGAGAAAGCATCAACACTTTTTTGACAAATACTGTGTGAACAACAAGCTAAGGGAGCATCTTCCAAGATATTAGGCCACATAGAATTCTCGGGTTAGAAAGATTCAAGCTGAATATTGATTATAAGTGTGATTTATGTGGTCTGGAAAACTGAGTATTTCTCAACCCTTTTTTCACTCTTTACAAAAGATGGTTTGGGTTGATGTAGCAAATATATGAGTAACAAACTACCTGGTATTATCTGATGTAATATTAGATTAATGTTGAAATATGCTAATTATATTTGATATAATACTATATTCTAGTCAAGATAAGATTAAAAATAACAAGTACATCATACAACCTTTATTATATGTGGAAAATTCCATATTCACAAGAAAAATGGTCAGAAACCACACTGACTATCCTGCACTTTATTAGGCTAAGGAATCTGAACAATATATGACTGTCTTATGGTATGCAATGCAGGATTGTGGTTTGTGTTATTCAACATGCTCATCAGTGAAAGCTAAAGTAAAAGCCAACCCTGGATTCTCTTTCGTTTGGTGTTTGACCTTGCTACATGTGTGTTATTTTTTCGCCGCTTACAGTCTGGCAACTAGTCCCTACCTTTTTATAAATCCCTGACCTCAGCTGAGCGCTGTGGGGGTACACACACACACACACACACACACACACACACAAATGTCCCAAACACAGATAATAAGAAGGAAATACAGGCAGAGGGCAAAGTCTCAGGAGATATACACTGCCACACACCTCTAGTGGGTCTTAAGTGATGATTGAGAGTATAGACTCAATATAGTACAGATATATTAAGTATATCCAGTAAAAAAGCTATTAAGAATTAAGAATATAGAAATGGTGTTATATATTTAGAGTAGTATAGTTTATCGGTGCTTTTGTTTTAGTTATTTGCAAAAATTCCTTACACTGCAAGACTATTTGACCTGTTTTGTTTCGTCTGTAGTTTAGGTGGTAGAGTTTGTTTTTGTGCTACCCCTTTGTTTCAAAAATGGTCTGATCAGCCATTATACACTGCATGCTCCCCTTTTGTTCAGTTTGTTTAAGCTAGTTTAGTCCACTCATTTTTATTTAATTTTTGTTAAGTTAGCATAGTCTGACCTAGGCTCTGTTTAGTTGACCTCTTTTAAAACTCAACAGCAATTTCTCTTTCAAGAAAGCATGACCTGGTTCCTCAAGATAATCCAAAGACCTTGTTGTGAGCAGTTTTATTTAGAAACTATTTTCTTTCCACCGTACTACACCTGCCAACCGTATCACTGCACAGAAGGAAGAGTGCATCTTCTCATTGACAGGGAGATGTAAACAATGATGATGTACTCCTCAGCTGAGGTGTAAAATTAGCTGGCTTAGTGGTGCTAGGTGAGCTAGCAGTAGATGCATGCTTCTTTCTGCGTAGTGATACAGTTGGCGGGTGTCATTTAGTAGAAAGAAAGTAGTTCCTACATAAAGCTGCTAACAACAAGGTCTGTGGATTATCTTTAGTAACCAGGTCATGATTTATGGAAAGAGACATTGCTGCTGAGTTTTTCAAATGTATTTTTTAGTGCTTTGAGCACCACAAGCTGAGTGCCATCTAGTTCCATTATATTGGAGAGAAGGCAGACATCTACAGCCGATATCTCCAACACTCTGCAACTCACACCAAAACAGTCTAGACTGATAAATAGCATTTCAGATAAGAGGAAAACTAAGTGCTTTTGGTTTTTGGGTAAAATGTCCCTTTAAATGTAGTTATATATTGGAGACAGCATGCCAATCATATGGCATATGATTAGAGTCTATGGATGTAGCTGTCAAAGGTTCGCTTTAACCCACATATACGTATAAATCCGGCTTAAGGCTAACACTAACCACTGCACCCGTAACCTTTACTTTTATCCTGACCTAAAGCTAAATCTATCCTTGACCATATACCTAGACTTATTGCTATAATGTATGATTCACCATAATGTGACAGAGAGATTTCTGATGCGAGTAATACAAATACACTGGTATTTTAACCAATTTGATCATTAATTCATATTAGTCATGTATCATTATTGAATGTATTATTATTTAAATTCATCATCAAAGATCTTTTGTTGCTCAGAATTTTCTCTCAACATTTCTAAATCACATTTACACAGTAATAAGGCAGCCCTGTATCATTCTCTCTGTCACTCTCCTGTGTCTGCTTTTATGAATCCTCATCTATCTGAAGTCATAGTGCTGCGATAATCGTGCCCCCTCTCCTCTGAAAATCTCTCTCATCCTCTTTCCATCCCACACTCCTCCTCTGTGTCTCAAAACCCCATTTCTTGATGCCAACTGGCAGCGGCAAGCGAAGACAAGTTTCTCTTATGTCACCCTACGCACAGACTGCACGATAATGCTAATTCACCACGACAACAATTTAGCATCGTTACCATAAATGCTCGACATGTACCCAAACAGTCCCCATCATGATTGGCACCGCAATTACACAAAGAAAGGAGCTGACAAACTAAAATGTAATGCGAGCAAACCTTACCTTGGATTGCATCAGAAGTGCAGAATCAACTGCAACAGGCCTCTTAAACCAAATTTGGCAAAGCAGAATAAACATTCGCTGTAGTAGCACATATGTGCTTTTTAAGACTCCTTGACCCAAAATGATTGCTCGAAGGTATGAAAGGATTTAAAACCTTGGTTGCTTGTCGTTGCTGTCTTATTCTTCCTGTTTCCAAGCAGCAGTCTGACACTTACTTACAGTATCAAAGCTCTGTTTTTTTCTGCCTTTTAAAGTCTGATGCAGGCATGTTTCACCAGCAAAGGAATGAATTTCAACTTGGTCTTATGCATTTTATCATTGACAAGCACGTGTGAGTCTCCTTTATGGCACATTCCTGCTGTTTTGGTAAACTTGTAACAAACTCCTGCTATCAAACGACTGATGGAAGCTTTTCATTTTCCATTTCACCCGACCACGAGGCTGTTTTTCTGGCTGTACTGCAGCGAGACCTTCACAAGGCCGAGCTTTTAATTGCTTCTTTGCAGGGGGCTCGTCTTGACAGTGCCTCACATCCTTTCTTCCGTGGAAAAAAAATAGAAAAGAGAGAAATCTTAGAAACAGCGGCAAAAAGGGTTTCTGCCTACGCTTGATCTCCCCTGTGGAGTTTGTCAAACAAAAGAAGATCCTTTAATTTGGTCACAACAGGGGCCTTCCACTATACTCTGCACGCAGAAATTCTGGCTAGAAAAGTCAGTGCTCCCCCTAATGTCCCAGATGAGTCGTCTGACCTCGCAAAGTTCATGAACATGACTCTGAATATCTCCTCGACAACACGTCTTTTATAACAATGTCATCTCTTCTTTTTTGTTTTAATGATCTGACACAAAAAGGGAAACATGATGTATTTCTTCGATGTTTTCTGATGAGCTGTGTGTTTCACCAGGCTTACCAAACCATCAGAGTATTGCAGCATTTAACTTTTTCTCTTCTCCTCTCTGCAAGACTCGCACTTGCACTGTGGTCTTCAGCAAGTCTCCATGGGAACTGGCACACAGGAAATTGTCTCTCATAACCAGAGCACCTAAGGTGAGAGGGGCTTAAGATCTCAGAATAGTACCAAGTGATACAGGAGTTACTGGCAATCTGTGTGGTCTCAGTGATGCAATAATAAAACACAGGCTGTGTATGTGCCAGTTTTACTCTCAAAGTGATGAGTTGTAAATCTATCCGTGTTCCTCGCATGCTCCATCTGCTGCAGCAGTGAGTCCTCAGTGTATGAAATGGATAGTCACTTTTAGGTAAATTGCTTTTTAGGGGAGTTTGAGGTTGATTTCAGTGGGAAGGAAAACAAATTGACAGGTGATATTATATATATACATATATATATGTCTTATAGAACACATAAATTCATGACAGTGAGGAGTGTTCAGGAGACATGTATGCGTCCCCTGAGTGCACACTGTGGCTGCTTAGTACAATATGTTCAAGGGACACATCTCGCCATCACTCCTCTTACCTTTAGTGCTATTTATCAATCTAGGTTGTTTTAAGTGAGTTGTTTCCAGAAATCATGACCTGGTGACTCAAGAAATAATTCACAGACCTTGCTGTGAGCAGTTTCATGTTGGAACTATGAGTACCCTGCCTACGGCATCACCGCACAGAAAGAAGTGTGCATCTACTGCTAGCTCACCTAGCACCTCTGACCTGACTCGCGTTAAGCTCAGCTGAAGAGGACGCCTTTAATGTTTACATCTTGCATTTTCACAAGCATGTCAGAGCCTCCTGTCCATGAGTAGATGGATGCTATGTTCTACACATTGATATGATTTGAATTGTAGTTTGGTAGAAAGAAAATAGTTTCTAGTTTCTGTGGATTATTTGAGTAACCAGTAACCATCTGGAAAGAGACATTGCAATCTCATCATTCATTCATTTTCCATAACCGCTCTACCCCAGCTGACACTGGACAAGAGGCGGGGTACACCCTGGACAGGTCACCAGACTATCACAGGGCTGACACATAGAGACAGACAACCATTCGCGCTCACATTCACACCTACGGACAATTTAGAGTCACCAGTTAACCTGCATGTCTTTGGACTGTGGGAGGAAGCTGGAGTACCAGGAGAAAACCCACGCTGGCATGAGGAGAACATCCAACTGCCCACCCTGGGTTTGAACCAGGAACCCTCTTGCTGTGAGGCAAGTGCCATCTTGTTCCGTTACAGAGAAGGCAGACATCTCTACAGCCAATATCTTCAACACTCAACCACCTTACACCAAAAAAAGAGATTGATAATAGCACTGTGGATATGAGGGAAACTATGTACTTTTGATTTTGGGGTAAAATGTCCCTTTAAATGTATGTTTTTGAGAAGGCAAGTGTTGGCTATGGCGTAGCTTTAAAGCCTATGGGTATAGCTGTCATAGGTACGCTTTAACCCACATATAAGTGAGAGGAAAATATGCATTATTGACTTTGGGTTGAACTGTGCTTTAGCAGTTAATTTGCCATGCTGACTTGCCATAGACATTGTTTTAACAACAGAATAATTTTAATGCGCATTATTCCAACACTGCTTGTAAAGTCATGGGATATAAATGCTATTCAAATGCATGAATATGTTGTGCATTTAAATCTGCTGTGAGAGCATGTATGTGTGAATTTTTTATACATCTCTGCACTGTGCGGTTGTATGCATGAACATTTTCTTTGCATTCATTATTTGAGAGTGTACCTTCACAACCTGTCACTGCATGAATATACATGTACATCTCCCTTAAAGTAGATTTACCGTGCTCTTGGGTGCTTTTTTTTCTTCTTTACAAAGTGGTCTGAGGTGTTTTGAGAGAACCAAAGGCTGAGTGATCCATTTGCCCAGCAGGGGCTGCTGCTCTGAGGGGAGTTGGAGGTCTCGGTGTCCCTGGAGGATCTTGATCCCCCCTCTCATCCATCTCCAGGTGCACCTGTGTGCTCTCTCGTTCAAAGCCCTTCTCTGGCTGACAAGCCAAGTGGATCCTGGTTAGTCCAACTGTAGGGCATGCCTTTGCCATGTGAAGCTCAAAGGTTTAATATAGTGTTGAAAGAAGGTAATTCAAGGGGTTACCTAACTGCAATGGTAAGAGGTAACAAACCTCGTGAGTTACTTTCAAACACACTGTATGATGAGAAACTCAGGATTCACCCACCTGAACTTAGATATCAGTCAATTATTAAAATGTAGAAATTTTGGAGTCCCACCACTACCTCCTATGTTCTGAATATGTTCTTTTGAAAGGCTCTTTAAGAGGTGTTATTAACATTACAGAGTGTCGATTTGCACCTGGGTGAAAACATTCTTACTGCAGCTATTTGGCTATTTACACCCACCCTCATGGCGCTTTATTATGGATTCCGCTGTGTGCCGTGATCCGTTAGTACTCATCACCTTGATGTGACGAGACCAACAAAAGACCGACAAAATCCAGAGAGGACCAGGACTTTCATGCAAAAGACCAGGGTTTGAGTCACGTGTGAATCAGTGTTGGCCTTTTATTTTTAGACTCTTTCACTTTGTAGGATGTATAAAACTGCTAATTGCACACATCGAAGTCCAGCACTTATGCAGTGACTTATGGTGTCAGACAGACGAAAACATGAACATCGACATGAAACGCAGCTGGTCCTTATTTTAGGCTCGCCACCCCCCCAGAATGTCAACAACCAACGCATTCAAGGTACCTTGCAGGTTGTATCAGGACGTTGAAAGTCCATGACCAAACATCAATATGTGAAGAGGTCAGAGTGAGAATGTGTTGGAAAAGCATTGCTGGCTACGGACACCTGGGTGCAAATACCATCTGCCTTGGCATTATATCACAGTGGATATTGTCATATTTTAACCATGTATCTGTTATTTTGAGTTCTATTAGTTGCCAATTCAAATGTTTAGTCTTCTAGCTAATAATTCCAACCATTAGGCATTAAAATAACTGTCTATTTCTATCTGTAGCCTTTGACACTAGCATTTTCCTGGTTATTGTAAATATACATCAGATTAGCATTACATCAATGTGTAGTAAAGTTGTATCAGTGCATTTTCTATGGATGCTCTGGCAACAAAAGTACCCTTTGGGGTACATGTCCCTCTGGTTTATAGAGTGAATATTCATGTCATGCACCTTGTATAGTACTGTATGTGTGCATACTGTATGTTGTGTTGGTGAGGACAACAACAGCTTGGAGTACAGCCATAACGGCAGCATTAATCATGAAAGAACGATTTAAACATATTTCGTGGTTCTGTGTCAGACTCAGTATAATACATCTCAGCTAATAGTCATTTGAGAACCTAATCTTCAACAGGAGTCTTAGCTGGCTGGTGGTATCTTTCAAAAACAGCAACAGAAACAGGGATTTAGATCTTTATGACAATGAAAATGTATGAAGATAGGAGGTGCAATATAAATTCCGGTGCGATGCGTGCTGTAGTTGATGGACAATCTGAGTTGCTTCGGAGACAAACAGAGACAAATGACGGTTGCCTGTTGATTTTCGTGGGTTGGACTGCCGGGGGAATCAGCCTGAGCACTGCTCATTCTGTCATCTCTGGCAATGAGAATGAATGTCAGACATTATGCTTGATCAGCTATGACCACTATATTTGCCCTCAGGAAATGTTGACGAATACTTAAATGACACGCTTTGAGTGAGTCTGCAGCTCCGTGCTTCGGCTCTCCAAAATCTCTCTTTTCTCCTCATCCCTGTTGCTCTCGCCTCTCAGTTCTCCCTTTCCCCCCTCTTTTCTCTCTGCTTTCTCTCTCTTCATCTGAGAATATGATTTGTCATGGTGACTGAGAGGGGAGATAGAAAAAAATGTTTACTTCAGGAAAAAAAATGTCTCTAACGTGTCTTAATGTATTCTTTTAAAAGAATTGACGCAGTGGCACGGAAAAAGATTAATTTATCACGCCATCAAGCACAGGAACAGCTGCAGAGAAGGATGGGTGTAAATTGCGAGTCGCTGACAATGCCTGCGTTACAGATGGATTTCTCTGTCTGCGTTTCATATTGAGATGCGGGGTGTATGAGAGGAGGGGAAGGGAGGGATGGGAGAGAAAAGGGGTTAGCGGAAAAAAGCAATTTTGTCAGCTCTCGTCCAAACTTTGTGACGGGGGTAATTTTGATCCATTAGCTCTCAGCTGCTCGCCTTGGCCAATTTTCCATCTTTCTCACTTTCACAAGATCTGCCCCAGGGAGAAATACCTTTGGCCCTAATGGAATCTGTTTTCAATGCAAAATGTGCATGGATACATATCTGTCAGATGCTCTCCCTTCCCACTAACCCATTCTGTTGTTTAAGTCAGTGTGAAATTGTATGCAGGTGTGTGGATTGTTAACAGAATACCAGTCTGCTCATTCTTTGACCGGAGTTAAAAGTTTTATGACAATTCTGGAGAAGTTTTAGGAATTGCTTTTGCAGTGAGTCTACCGAGAAAAGCCTGGGAGATGGGCAAAAGGCCAAGAAGCCACCCCCTCAAAACTGGGATTGTGAGACGACAATAACAGGGAAGATCAAAGGGAAGGTGGAGGGAGGGGGGGCTGGAGAGCCACCTTCAAAATCGCATCACTGGCTGAGTGAGCGTGGCAGCATTTAAGGTGCTATTTGTAATATCTTTGTCCTGCGGCCCACACAATGGAAAGACGAGACAAATGCTACGATTCACCAATAGTCTTAATTTAAAGACGAATTCACGTGGTTCTGTTTTGATTAAGACGTCTCTCTTCTCAGTCCAGATAAAACCATGAGTACAAACCACATAATATGATTAATGCTTTAAATAATCAGAATGTCATAAAGCATTGCCAGGCTTTATGGTATTCAGAATACCTCACCCACAAGGAGATCATTTGTTTATCAATTACTCAGCCTGTATTATGGGAGTTCAGGAAGAGAACTTTGTTTTTCTCACATGCCGCCATGGTGAACAGACTAACTGAAAAAATTCTTGATGAATTGGAATAAATAGCGTCTGTGTTTAACAACGGAAAAACTATATGAAAACATCCATTAACAAACACTCACGCAATGCAGTATTATACAAGTCTCATTTTTCCAGTCGTGTGCTCTGTACTTAACATGCATTTTCGCTAAGACCTTAGTATTTAAATTGTTTCCACATAAACAGTTTCATGCATTGATAAAGAGCAAGCCTCGGGAAGCACGTGGGTCGAACTCTGCTCAATGGAATACACAAGCAGAGTTTAAATGCACACGTTTCTTGGTTGTATAAAAAGAACTGGATGCAGTGCTGGAGGCATGGTCTTGGTCATTCCCTTGAAAGTTGCTCAATGGCACATAAAGCCAAAAATGCTTGATTTCCACAGTATGAAATGAATCGAATCTTCCACATCATGGTTCTCACAGAGGAAGTCACTGGGGACTTACAGCGACCAAGTGGCTAACTTCAAGTTTAGACCCCTGCTATCTTGAATGGGGATAAAAATGATTAATCCTAATTAATCCTGTAGCTCTTTGAGATTTTTAAAAAATGTTGCTAAAAGAGATGACTGGTTGCTCTGTATAGTGTGGTAAATGGGGAACAACAGGATACACAGGACGGCAATTCACTTTTAAAATTTTATCGGACCAAACTGACCAAATTCCGATAGTGAAATGAGTTATTTCGTGAAGACTGTGACTCTCAAAAAGCGCCTGCTGCCCTTGTCGGTGTGGTGTGTCCCGCACTGTTGGCCCTCGTTGGTGCTATTTGGCCTTTTCCCTGCCGATTCAGCGTGCTGAATGAAATGAAATCACTCTGACTGGCAGTTAATCTCAGCGCATGAGAAGTGACAAATGTAAACAAAGAGCGAGAGGGACTGAGGTTGAAACAAACTTGTTATATGAGGTAAGATTACTTATATCCATTGAGCTCTTTAGCAGAAACTTTTTTATAATAGTTTGTGTTATTGTTGACTGTTGCATGTGCTCTGTTCTTTAAACATTGGATTGTGTTGTTAATATGCTAACTGGCTAACTAGCGTCACGACGGTCTTCTGGTTTCTCTTTATGAATTACCATTACAGACTACTAACATCTGCTTGTATGGAGGGGACGTCTTCTCATGCAGGCGCAGAACACACACGCTTGTTGGCCGTCAGTTTGGTGTGTTCATGTGCAATGTTTTGGCTGAGATATGGTGAGGAGAGGCGATGCAGCAGGGGGCTCTTGTTGCTGTTAGTTCTCTGATGTCAGTATCACATTACGGACCCAAATGTTGTTTGGCTACGATATAGAATTGGCTTTAAAGCCCACCGCTGTTCCTGGGTACCCGATGTGCTTGCCCAAGTGTGCTACTTGTATGAGGAAGTATTTTACATTGTAAGGTTTTAGCAAAAATACATGTGTTTCGGAAGACTTTGAATAGATGTATGAGGCGATGTTTTGATACAGTTTTGTCTTTGGTAAACACAGCCCCCTTTACTCTTATCCATCAGTAACTTTGTCCTTCTTTGTATCCTTCGTTCACCATGGAGGGATGCGAGAAAAACGCAGTTTTCTTGACAAATGAAATGTAACATGAGGTGAGTAATTGATATACAAATGATAATTTTTTAGGTAAGTGTATTCCTTAAAGAGAGTCCAATCCATGTCTTAACTGGGACAATCAGATTTGTTTTAGAGAGGGCACCATTTATTGCTTTTCAGAGTTTTCTCAGAATCATTCCTGCCCTCCAGCATTGTTCTTGGAGCAGCTTCTGCAGACCAAGCCTCTTCAAATGGAGAGGATTATGTAGCCACAATCATAGAGCCAGAGTGCTCTCTCAGACCACAGCTCAGGGCTACCTTCCTGTTGCACCTTCCAGGAGGGAGCAGGGCCTCTGTTAACACAAGAGTGTTTTCTGAAGGAAGGATTACTCTACTGTATATTGGTCCATCTCTTCCCCCCCCACTCCCTCTCCACCTCCTCAGACTGACCGCCCCGTGCGGCGCACCACTCAGCCACACTGTGGACCTGGTCCTGAGATTTCCTCGCTTCAGATTAGAAATGCCAATTATGTCTTATCAAGACGGAGGGTCAATAAAATATTGAAGCAACAGTGTTTACTCCGATTAAGCCTCCAAGTGCCAGATGGAGATTATGGGACAGTTCAAATTCTAGTTTGGCCAGAAATAGGGGCACTGTTGAATTATGGATCACACGGCGAGCCTCTGGGAATGCAAAGAATAGATAGGGAGGTAATCCCAGAATGCTGAGAGCCCTAAGAGGGAGGAGGGAGACAAGAGCTGATAGGAGAAGAAGTGAAAATCTGTGGGTGGATGAGTTAGAGATCTTGGTCGGTGTACTTTCAGCTATAAACTCACTATCTGTAAACTAACTGCTTCTTTTGAAACCCTGTTTTAATTCATGCAATATGGAGTGTGTTCAGTTTCAGATCACTGGTGCTCAAGTTCATTTACATTGCAGAAAATAAACAGTGCACACAATTTATTTTACATACAGAGCCACAAAATAAAAAAGTACTGGCACTGCAGCGGGTGCCAGGAATGGATTCGCATTGGATTCTAAGGAAGCTATAAAAATGAAAGTAAAAGGTAAAGAAGCTGATTTAATAAAGAAAACATATTGTCAGCTGGCAATCTCTCCTACTTCAAACATAATTCAATTTCCCCTATGAAAGGAGATACCGCTTTTAATTAAATTTGTTTTAGCTTTCTTTGAAGGTGCAATAGGTGACAGACCTCAATTATAATGTACTAATTAAAAAAACACAAATAAATAAATAATTTAACATACTGGGGGAGAAGGGAGAAAGTGTGTAACTCGTGAAGCTTGTGAAGTTCCTGCTATCTCATCATTCCCATTAAAAGAAGGGAGAGCAGCTAAAATTGAAAGTGACGGTGGAGTCTTTAGGAGGCAGCCTGTGATTTCCAAATTATCATATTTTCCGAGTCAATAATAAAAAGCTTATGATAGTGCTAGCTATGCTGACAGGCTTTAATAAGATAGGGTCGCTGGAGCGCGGCAGACCGAGGGCCAAGCAGTATGTTTGCGTATGTATCTGAATGTGTGTGTGTGCATTGTGCACCTGAGAGACACCGTGCATGAATGTGTGTTTCTGTCCAGCAAAGTGCGATTTTTTTTTTTTTTTAGTGTGCACCTCCTAATTGTGCGTCATATACAGTACAGTATGTGTAAGTTATGTGTGTACAGTGAGTGTCTGTACAGATGGAAGTCAGTTGTCTGCCAACAGACTGTCAGCTCAAACTTAGAAAATATACAACCAACAGAAAGCATAAATCACAACGCTGACCCTTTCCTGTAGCCATATTTCTGTGCCACCTTTGTTTACGAGGTATTTGCCATGCACAACACTGCAAAACCCACAAATTCTTGGGAGTTTACAAGAGCTCGTGTTCAGTGACAAAGTGTCATTGTTTATTGGGTTATTTCAGCAGAGATCATTTGAACAAAGGCAACTCTCACCACCATAAAACACTGATATTATTCCATAATAACATTGTCAGAGTTGTATTATTTTTATTGACACAACACATAGTTATTTTACGGCATGAATGTAACATAGCCCACTCAGCATGTGAAAACTTGTTCAGCTCGATTGCTAATGAAAGTAACCCTGCTGCTTGATGTGTATAGTCTAATAGTATGACTACAACAACCTGAATATGATGAAAGTTTGCACATTCTGCACGGTTTGTGAATAGCCTGCCTTCCCTCATCACACCAGTGCCACATACTGTATGATACATGAGCCACAGTATCTGGGGACCTCATTGATACCATATTAGGAGAAAAAGATAAAAACTAACAGGTCCATTGGGCACAAGTGTAGATCCTTCATTAGGGCACTGCTCATTGATTTCCCTGTTGGTAATCTCACACTGATGAAGTGAGTGGGTACAAATATTCATGGCCCAGTGATTACCTTGACCCCATCCCACCCACAGCCATTAAGAAGAGGGGGTGGGGGGTGGGGGCTGCTGGGTAGGGATAATTGTCTCTGGGGAGGTCAAGAGGGAAGGTTGGGGAGGTCCCAGAGGTTTAAGACACGTGGAACAAGAGGTGTGTGTGCTTTTAGGCGTGCGGTCATTGTGGTGGAGATGGGCTAGAGGTACAAGAGGAGATGCGAGCAACACTCTGGTGAAAGACGTGTGTGTCGCTCACAAACACACACACACACACACACACACACACACACGAACATCATTAACACAACCACTCTGGCTTGCTTCACCACAGCTCTCATGGGAAACAAGGCTTCCTACACACATGGACACTAGTTCATTAGCTGCATCCCAATGCTGTCTTAAGGCCCAGATACACAAATCTGACATCAACATTAGTGGCGATGAAGGCTGACTGTTGCGTCGCCTCACATCACCTCTCACTGTCTCTCGGCCAAAACGTTACACTTGAATCAACCCGGTCTCTCTCCCAACTCGTCAAATACTGACACTTAGTCATGAGACACCGACACACAGAGGCACCCTCTAGCAGCAGGATGAGATGACCTGGACGGCGGAATTTTTTGATGCTCCAACACATTCTCACTCCAGCCTCATCACATATCAATGTTTGGTTGTAGACACCGTGAATTTATGTTTTATTTCTTCAGCAACAACCACATGTGGTTGGGTTTTGCCAACAACAGCACATGGGTTAGGTTTAGGAAGAACTTTATAATCTTACGTGACGTGGTCCGGGTGAAAGTCTATGTTTGTTGCTTCAACACACTGCAAAGACCAGACTAACTAGCACATATGTTCAGCGCCCGTATGAGAGAAAATAACTCCACATACCAGCAGGTGGTGGTAGTTTGTATTTGTCATTCAAAAACAGAAACCGGAAGACCAACAGGACGGGTTCAAGACGTTAGTTAGCCTGTTAGGACCTTAATAACACAACCTGATATTGAAAGACCAAAGGATATTTACTGAGTGCCAGCAAATAATAACAAACAATTACAAACTGTTTCATCTAAAGAGCTCAATGGCTAAAAAATATAATCTTACTTAGTGTAACGATGTTTTATGATCTCATGCTCTCTTAACTTTACACTGGATTTCCACTGGATGCGTGTCCGTTGCGGAACGGCAGCGCTGGTTATCTGCTGCATGCTCCGTCTTCCGTCAATACCCACCGGCTGTGTTTGCTGTGCGGAGCGGAGCAGCTCCGCCGGAAGACATCTCGGTACACTGCCATGATTAATATCTCCTCATCCATGGTGTCAACGAGGTGAAATTATGTCTGAAAACCTCTGACCTGTTGACTTCAGGCCTGCCTCTGCCCATTATGTAGTTTTCAAGGTGTAGTGCAGGGAAATATGATCCGCCGTGAACATTGTATTTTATTTTGAAAATTAACCGGATGTTTTATTTTGTTTCTGTGCACGACTTCCCGCCCCGCATGATCTGCTCTGTGCTAAATTGCTGCGTTGTGCTCTGGCGTCCGGCAAAAATAGAAGTCCTGCGTATCTGTTGCGGAGGGCTCTGGAGTGCCGGAGCTGAGCCGGAGCCGAAATGCAGCACAGCCGCAGCCGGTGGAAACACACACATTAACTAGAATTGAATCCTATCGGCTCCGCTGCCGTGCCGGAGCGGAGACGCAACCAACACGCATCTGGTGGAAATAGGCCGTTAGTCGTTTGCTTGCTTAGCTGACAGAAACAACTAAAGTTAAAACTAAAGTTAGCTGAATAACCAATAAGAGTGAATTCACTCGCTGACAGGCTCCGCTGTCTCCGACGGCAATTCAACATGCTGAATAGGCCAAAAAACAGCTGACAAGGGCCAACAAGTGCCAACACTGCAGGACAAATTGCGAAAACTAGGGCGACAGACACTCACTGACGGCTCAACATTGACCGACGGCCGACTTTCAGCTTGGTGTGTCAAGAACCTTAAATGTGGAGAGTCAGTTATGTTGCTATAATCCAAATGTTTGGTAAACTTCAAGTTCGACCACATCACATCATGTTCTCAGGTAAAGCAGCTGTAGCTACACCTGTCATTTTATACTGCTGGTGGATGACTCCACCTGGACAGTGAGTTCAGTTCTTCACATTCTGGACCAATTACCCAATGAGGCCTTCTTTGGTGTGCTCATTTCAATAACACAAATAATATTGACACAATCTGATTCACATGGTCGAAGCGTCATTACATCCATGTGTGAGAGAGGCTCATTAGAATGGCCCTGCCACTCGGTGACAGCCACAGGAGCCTGTTATGAAAAGCAGGCATTGCCCTGTCCTTTCCAATAACCTTTCCTTGGAAGGAAGAGGACAGGGAGCGGCAGAACAGCTACTGTAAAGAAAAGAGAAGGACAGCTGGAGAAGTAGAGAGGGAGAAAGCGGAGAAGGTGAATCAAAAAGATGCAAAGCGCCAAAGGATCGTCCAACAATGAGGGACAGGAGAGCTTGACAAATTACTTTGCGTTTTCTTTTTTTTTTGTTTAGTCAGTGTGGAGGTGGTTGGAGGCGGGCTGGAAGAGGAGGGTGGGTAACCGTTGGTGGCATTATCGCCTACACAGCTGACAGGGAGGTCTGAGTCTAAAGCGCTCTCTCATTAGATATGCGAGCACATTAGCGGGGACGGCTGTCTTGCTAAAGGTCAGGGTTGGAGGATGCTGGGATGACGGCGAAGCGCGAAGCGATGAGCATCCAACCTTCGGGCTCACCTCTTTGAACTTCAATCATTTTGGCCTGGGCTAATAGGTCCCTGGGGAGGATCAGAAGCAGAAAAGGCATGGGGAGGGGAGGGGAGTCTTAATGGGACATCACGCCACCTTGACATTTTAATTAAGACTGCCAGCCATTAGCATGCCAGAAGTTGGACTGTTGGAATGGTGCCTATGTAAAAGCAAATGACAGGATGCCATTTTTTTGAAATTGTGTGTCACATAAGAATCTATAGGGCAGCATGATGAAGAGGGAAGAAGAGCAGAAGGATTTGCAAGATAACAGTGTTGATGACATAATATTCTTTAGATGGTGATCCAGAAAAACACTGTGTAATCAAGGGCTATGTTTATATATGTTGCATAACCAAGTGACATAATATTAGGATTTAATACTGCTGAGATTCTCTCTTCCTTAATTGTGCATTTCTGTTATGTTGTTTCCCCTTCAAATTTCCAGCATTAAACTGAACTGAGTTCATGAATACTTTATGAGAACACACAATTTAAAACATTACCAAGCTGCAGCTCCAACTACAGTGTTACACAGTGTTCCTCACAACTTTTACAGTGTAGCTGGAACAATGTGTTGTTGCAAGGAATTACTTTTTTGTTTTAAGCAAATAACATGTCTAATTAAAACTTCTGACTTGTTTGTGTTTTTTTTATCGGTCTTTTAGGTATTACTGCTGTAAAGCTTGCACATGACATCACCGTGCAGGGACGTTGCCACCGTGACCTTCGCCAAGCGGCACACACAAGCATTCAGCGGTTGTGCAATCGAATGCACACAGATTCACTAAGTATTCAGGCATACATTTTTGCAGACTGCATAAATTTTACAGATGAACCAAGTGCATCTAATCATATTGTATTTATGGCAGAGAATCACAAATAATTCATGCTTTGTGTAATAATGTCATGCATGCTTGTATTTATTAACTTCATTAACCACTGGCTTAATGTGAGCTACCACTATAAATTACATGAATGTAACTAAACCTAATAAACATCTGTAAAAAATATTTGTTTTATTATTCACTCAGTATCTGTTAAAAAATCCATATTGTTAATAATGTTTTTAAGAGTGCTGTATGAACATTTAGCAGATGATGCTCCTGATCAATATTTTAAAACAGTAAATGTGTCAGGTAATTATGTATTATGTAAAACGGGTAGCGCTCTGTGACAATGACAATGCTGCTGATTGTCCTCAGCTCTTCAGCATGTTTCCGTGTGGGATGACGTTTTTTTGCAGGCTGATGTGAAGTTAGTATCACACTGGTTCCTTCTTCAAAAACCCTACAGGATTTTTCCACTGGATTTTGGATTACTGCAGAGAATAATCTCTGTGGCAAACAAATGTTTATTACACTTACACGATTTATTCAGCAAGATAATCTTCACAATCAACACAAGTTTTAATTTTTCAAGCCTAAATGCAATCACCAGAAGTAAAAAGCTAATGTTAGGCTATAAATGAACTACACCCCTGTCGCCTGACTTAACGCTGCCACCACAACGAGGCTGTAAAACCGTGTTTGGTGTGATGACATTCTGTAGTCTCATTTAGCCACTTGTTAGCCATTGCCTTTTTTTAAGACACATAAAAGCTTAAAAAATAATAAGTGTGACATGACATGACATGTTTTATGGCATAGAACAAAATGTGAAAGTCTCTTAAAGGAGCTATATGTAAGAAATCTAAAGCAAATAGTTGTAAAATCCTCCTAATATGTCACAGAGACTAAGGAATAATGTTCATATAACATACTGATCTCACCGACAACAATAGTACAGCCAGAATATTCGCATTTAAAAAACATTTTTACGGTCTGCAAATCATGTTTATGTTTTGAATTTGTGTTTTGACCTGTTGCGCCACCCACCGCCGTCTACCAGTCACACAGTCAGTAGAGTCTCAGCATCAGTTACAGTTACGACTGAGCTACGGCAAGCAGCATTAGCAGTGTCCCGGTACATAGCATTAGCAGCCGGCTCCTCCTCAGCTGTATCCCGGCAGCAGCGTTAGCAGTGTCCCGGTACATAGCATTAGCAGCCGGCTCCTCCTCAGCTGTATCCCGGCAGCAGCGTTAGCAGCAGAGAAGCCGGACTTGCTCGAACGGTCCGCTGGAAAACCGAAGATCAAGGACGCGGCGACGCAGCCCTCCCATGGCAGCCGCCCGTGGGCAAACAAATCAGTCTCCAGCATGCCACTGTCCAGCAACCTCAAATCTGTAGGGGAGGAGGCGGCGGACACGACTTGCGGCAGTATTTTGAATTTGAGTGCAGTAACCGTTTTGGCCACATTCTTACATACAGCGCCTTTAAGCTTGTTTTAACCATGGAACTTATTTTAGGCATTTAACCAAAAACCCATTGAAATAAACTAATTGACTTCAAGACGAGGGAACCGGAAGAGCTAAAATGCTAACTCATTTCTTAGGACTCATTCCTAGACCACTCTACGTGTCAGTTAAGCATTTACGGCTTGATGTGCTGCAAGTGGCCTAAAAGTTATCATAGGCGTAAGAAATTCTCACTTTCAAACCTTTGCAGACAATAAAAGTTTTTGGAATAGTTGTTTTTATTTCCATCTACAGTAACACAGTGACAGCTGGTGTAGTTTTCAGCTTGTGAGTCGGTGTGTATGAGTGTGTGTGTGTGCTTCATTGTGGCAAAATGGGTCCTGGAGACATCGATTGTAATGGGAACTACGAAAGAAGCCGTTTTGAGCACTTCACCAGGCGTTCATATGTCTGTCTGTCTGTCTGTCTGTGGACAGATTTTGTCAACATGATAGCTTCAAAACCTTGGACGTAGACGAGATCTCAGTGAGCAAGGAGGCTAAGAGTAAGGGGTCAGGAAGTAGAGAAGGGGCCAATAGCCCTCAGCCAACTATGCGCCCTTGGTCGACATTTGTCTAAGTCGCAGATCGCTGTATGGTGGTTGAAATGATCCCACTCCAAGATGGTCCCTAGTTTTGTTCTGTTTTTTCTTTGTACTCCTCTTGTATTTATTTCCATCTTTGCTTATATATCACCACTGTTCAGACTGTCATGAACTAAAAATTTGTTTTTAGAAACATGCCTGTGAGTGACCTGTGTCTAAGTGAGTTTTGTCCCAACAATTACTCAAAGTCAGCACTACATAACAACATTATATAATTTATCTTGCAGTTAACCTATTAAGATTTCATTCTGTCACAACCTAAGGGTCTATAGTCTTTCAGTCTTGTAGTTTGTTATCCTAGAATCTGCTGATTTAAAACAGAAACCAGTGATAATAATATCTAAATATATATATATGAAATATTAGTAATAAACTAAACAAAAAAAGCAAAGAATCATGAATGGGATTCAATAAGAGCAATATTTAAATATTTTTACCATATTTTTTTTACTATTCTATATTTATGTTTCTTGTCTATGCACCAGAACACCAAATCAAATTCCTTTTATGTGACAATCTAATCTGCAGTAAACCAGATTCTGATACTCTACACATCCACACATGCTCATACATGCACATACACACAGTCTCCATATGCAGTTGTTTTTTTCTTACCTCCAAATTACAGCCAGTCAGTGTGATGAACTTAATGGACTTCTCTCTCCAGCCCCGAATTTGACAAATCCCATCTTGAGCTATGAAGAAAGCAGGCGCTATCGATCCACAGGGCCACCTAATTTATCACACCGCCTGAAGTTCCTCAAAAAATATTTGACCAAGGGGGTTATTCAATACTATTTTCTTCCTGGGTCCACAGAATGAAACTGCTCTTCTTCTGCAAAAAAAGTGAATGATGACAGGTGTCAGGAGAGGATGAGATTTGCGACAGAAACTCTCTCTCTGTTGCCTTTCACTTCTGCAAGCTTCATTGACAGCATGAATAGTCTCTAGGCTCTCTAACCAATGATTTACAGACCAGAACAGTACAGATGTGGCAAGTCGCCCTTCTCTTACCTATTGCACTGAAACAGAATACTCTATAGAGGCACAGTAGCTTCTGAATACCAGCAGTTTCTGTACCTTTCAACATAAAACTGACACACAGTGACATAAACCAGGATTATCAGCTAGTAGTTACCTGAATAACAAATTAAGTCATAACCCAAACAGCCACAGTATCGCATCGCACCAAGCCATCTTTTGCTTCTGGTCACTGCATACAAGCTCTTCCTTGGACTTACAGATGGTACAACACATGTTTAATTGCATTTTGTTACCTCCATCTCATACAAGGTCTTGTCCTCTGAGAGGGTCCAGGCCTCCCTATACTCCCACAACAGACCAGACAAACGTAGCAATCTTTATAAGTGCAGAGGGAAACCATTGTAAAGGCACTGACCCTGCTGAGAACAGGGCACTAATAGCAGTACCTGTTAAGCCAAATGTGGTAGCAGCTGACAAGCCTCATCCCAAAGTGCACAGGGAACTAACTCCTGTACAACGCAGTGTACAGCAGAGCATGAACAGACAGAAACTATTAACAGAAAGTGCTGTGCGCATTTATACTAGTTATATGACTATACTGTGTGAGGAGATGTTCAGACGTAGTAGGTGAAATGCATTTTAACCTGTGTGGGTTGTTCACGTTGATGTTACATGACTCGTCAAGGTCACATCCTGTTATGGCATTTCTCCCCAGGTGTCTTCCCAACAATTCACATTTCAACTCATCTGAATATTAAATAACTGCCACTTTGACTTAATGATGTTAATGAGTCTTATGTGACATCAAGGTGTGGACAACCCACACAGGTTCAAATGTCAGGAAGTCCCTTGTCAGTAGAATGAAGTTTCTGGAGTGACGGGCGAAGACTTTTTTAAGATTAATAATCAAATGCACCTGCAATTATGGCCTCAAAATATCAAAGTTACTACTTAGAAATATCAAGCTCTGGGCATTTTATGACTGTTTTTTGAGGAACTTCAATATGAATAAGACCTTGGGATGGCCAAAAGGTTGAATAACTCACAGATGCCATAACCACATTTTCAGTTACCTTTAATTTGCAGTCACTTAAAATACATACAACACCAGTTTGTTTAGTTTAGAATTTTTAGCACTTCGACAACACAATGTTTTTTAGATGAAGTGCACACAGTTAGTTTACATTGTTTTGTCATGTTGCCATTTGCAGCTTGTCTTTGAGTTACCTGAAGTCACTTCCTGGTTGGAGGTTGGTAAAAGATGGGACTGAGGGCGGAGTCTGGTTTTATGCAGTAGGTCATCTCGTGGAACAAACCAAGAGCTGTGACATCATGGGAGGATTAGGGGTTTCTTTGTGTTAGTTTTAGTTACTGTCTATGTAAGTTTTTCCCTTTGTGTTTAATTTGGTCTGATCAGCCTGTATGTTGCCCCAGTGGCTCATTCTGTTGGATCTGTTTGTTGCCTTATTTTCCAGTAGCATTATGTTTGTTAACCTCTTTTAAGGGCCCTATAGGTCTAATTCTGTTGTCTTTAGTCATTTGCTTTTGAAAAAAAAAAAAAAAATTCAGGGGGAAAATAAACCCACCTTTTCGTAACTTTAAACCTGTGCTCTTTGTGCTTGACTGCTTGGTCCACAACAGACCTATACAGCAATGACACGTATTTCTCTCAATGGCAATACAAAAGACCCAAGGAAACAAGTAATGCTAGGATACCCTTTTATAGCACGACTATACAAAACAAAATGAAAAAAAATTAAGTTGACACTCAAGAAGTCAATAAATCAAGATTCCATTAAAAGTCTAACAAGTAGATTAAATGTATCATTGCACATTAATTGTTTGCACAGCAAGACACATAAAAAAACAAACAAATACACAAAAAAGACTGATGGAAAAACATTGAGAGAAAAAAGTAATCATTGTACCCAATATGATTAACAGTTTTTCATTTAAAAATATATATATTTTCTGGAAATGTCTGGCTCTCTCATTCACCTAAATGAATATTATATATTTACCTTACATTATTATAATGTTTTCCATCCCTGTATGTTGTCAGAAAGACTAGATATCATATGACATGGAGAGCGGCCAATCTTAAAGGAATACTTTACCCACAAAATGACCATTTGTAAATCAATTCGTCGGGCCATGTTACCTTGAATTCATGAAGAAAACATTTCTCTCACATGCCTCCACAGAAAACGGTGAACATATTGATTGCTCAGTACTTCTTTAATACATGTATTTTCCCCAAAAACACTTAGTATTGGAGTCTGGCTTTGAAGAGAGCATAGATAAGGTTCATTTTCACTTCAATTTTAAAAAGTGAGGTTTTAGCGAAGATGGGTGTGTTTGGGAAGTACTGAGCATACGACTGGATAAATGAGACTATTACTATGAGATTATACTGAACGCTTTGTGTGAGAGTTTGTAAACGGATGTTTTGTATTGATTTGCTGTTATTAAACCCAGTCCCCAATCAATCAATAAATCAATATATTTGCTGTTTCCATGGGACATGCATGAAAAAACAAATTTTTCCAACACATTCTCACTCTGACCTCGTCACATATCGACATTTGGTCATGGACTTTCCACATCCAGATACGACATGAAAGGTACCCTGGGTGTGTTGGTTGTTGACATTCTGGGACACCATGTCAAGTTCTGCCTTTTACATGCATTGTCTTCTTTCAAAATAAACTTCCATTTTCACAGGAACTTTACCATTTACATACAGTCTCTTTCAAAATAAATGCACTATGTAGGTACAACACCACAAATTGACGTTTTGTTTCCTTCAACAACTAACACACGTGGTTGGGTTTTGGATAAAAGAACAGGGTTTGGCTTTATAACCTATGGGACGTGAACATCACTCTCCTGGGTGAAAGCTGATGTTTGTTGTACCCATCCAGCATCCCACCCGCCCACCTACCCGCCCCACTTGGACTTTCACTGCCTTAAAGGGATAGTGCACCCAAAAATGAAAATTCAGCCGTTATCTACTCACCCATTTGCCAATAGAGGCTCAAGTGAAGTTTTAGAGTCCTCACATCCCTTGCGGAGATCGGCGGGGGAGAGTGGGTAGCAACACAACTCCACCTAATGCTGGCTGACGGCGCCCTATATTAAAACGTCCAAAAGAACACATAATTGAAATCACAAAATATCTCCATACTGCTTGTCCGTAGTGATCCAAGTGTGCTGCAGCCCCGACATAAAAAGTTGTTTGGAAAAACGTTATTTGAACTCTGTTTTTAGCCTCACTGTAGCCTGTAGCTCTAACCGCCTCTCTGTGCACCATGTGCGCTTGCGCGAGACCATGAGACATGGGCACCGCCTTCATGTGTGTTCACATGCTTTTGCTGGTCTCGCGCGCAAGCGCGCACACGTGAGGTCAGTGTACAGAGAGGCAGTTTGAGCTACAGGCTACAATGAGGCTTAAAACAGAGCCTCCCTCGGCATATGGGTGAGTAGATAATGGCTGAATTTTCATTTTTGGGTGCACTATCCCTTTAACTTTTGTTCTCGTACCGCCGCATTAAGCTATTACGGCGACTGGCCACATATCATGCCAATACAAGGATGGCTTTTTTCATCTGTGTCTGACACCGCAAGTCACTGCCCAAGTGCCGGATTTCAACGACTCTGGAGTGAGATTGGGTCATTTTTAGCAATGTAAACATTAGATTTATAGGCAGTATGATAAAATTCATATAAAACTGTATATGTAACAGGTGACACCGGTCAGTAAGTAAATTTGAGCTCCAAAATCAAACACCAGTGCTACAAAGCCTCATGAGAGCTGCAGTTGAATCCTCACAAGATAGTAACATGACGAAGTGCTGATATTCTTCTGTGCAGTGCAGTAGCAGATATTCATTTACCTTAAAATACTGACAGAAAATATGTTTTTCAGAAAAACTGATCAAAGAAACCCTCTATGGGAACAGAAGCTACTGAGACACAAGCTCGCTAAAGGAGAGGGTGGTTGCAGGACTTTGGCGGTCTATAAATGCCTGTGTTAAAGAAAGGACACATCTCCTAAGTACTTCACTGCAGAAATGAACCTGACAGCTGTTACCAACTAACATATGAGCCAGCGACTGTATAAAGCCTTAACCGGAGGCTCTCGACTTCAGTTCAGAGCCACAGATCTTAAAACTTGTATGTGTGAAATGTGTTTTTCAGCATAGAATATTAAAATTTGAGTTTAAAGCCAAGCTTCTCTGTCTTATGGTGGTTCTTCAGTGCAGCCCAAGGGAAGTCATTTAAAAGTTGGGAGAACTGATGTTTTACAATGTTCTGAGAAGACAACCATGTGAAGGTCTGACCGTAAAGTCTGACACAGAAGCTACTACTTAGGGAATAGAGGACTGTAAACACTGTAAATGATTTCTCTTGGTTTTGCAGTATTAACACTGTATACTCCGCAGTGCTGTGTACAATAAGCCGTACTGTAAATTTGCAAGGTAGTCTGGGAACTTTTTCACGGCAGGAAAAATGTACTTTTCACTGTAACTCTGATTTCAAGGACAAACACAGGTTTCCATATTTTAATCAAAACATTTTCTTTGCTAAACCATGACTTAATATTGGAGGGTATTTTTTTTTACTTCTTCATTTTACATATCTTGTTCTTTGTCAGACTTCCAGTCAGTTCAGTTCAGACGAGGTCGAGCCACAGTTTGAAATGGTGACAGACAAGTCTTTTGTAAAAGTAAGAAAAAGAAACTTAAAAAATCACTCAAACATGATTCTCAGTAAGTTATAGCTGCTCTGTCAAGCTGAGCTGGGGCGAAACCCTATCTTATATCTAATGTTAGCTAAGTGGCCCACTGACAACATTTAAGAGGCCTGTTTAGGCTACATAACCTAACAAAGGATTGGATTCTACAGTGGATGGTTGTGTGTAACATTTTTTTTTGTCACACAGAATCCTATTCCTGCTGGAGTATGTGTTGGTTTTTGGAGCCAGAAATGACCATAATTGGATGAGAGGTTAGATATGTGGAAGAGCAAGGGCTGGATCTGTCTCAAAGATGATGGTGACAGCCTGTCACTCAAAGCGGCCCACCCTTAAATATGTGAAAATTTTACGCCTTTATGAAATGTAAATGGCTGAGTTACATGAAAGTTCGCCCCCTCTCCAATTGTCATCATGAACAGGGGAGTAAGCTACAGAGACCAAAACTGCTTTTTTCTACCAGGCTGTAAACTAGTCTCTTACACAGACGCCATTCCCATAGGAGAGTTGTAATAGAACTAGCGCTGGCTCCCAGCGGCAGTGATGTGATTGGATCCAAATCTGTGTACTTCCGTACTTCCTCGACCAACGGCTGATTAGCTTTGCCAGCTTACACCCGCCTATGCCGGAATTGCGGTTCCCTGAATTGTTGTCCATAGTGGAACAGAAAAGGAAGTGTTCAGCGCATCGCAAGAAGAGATTAAAATGGATATGATTTCATTTGATTCAGCTATATTGCAGAGCTGCAACGTCTCTGTTACATGTAACACCGTACCTATGGCAACGCCGTCACGTGGTCTGGATTTCCCCGCCCATTTCTATACAAAACGAAAGACGAATGTTCCCAGACTCCCATTCAACCCAACAGTTGAGCAAGCTTTGAACACAGCAGAACCTCAGTTGACTTTCCCCTTTCCTGCTGTACTTAGATATGCTATATGCTAGTTAAAATACTGTAAAAGTAAAACAAATTTTGAAGATGGTTAAAAGATGTCACTGGGGGACCAGCTAACCAGCTTGCTAACCAATAGCTACATCAAGAGGAGTTAGCTTAATGTCAAATCACCAACTTCAACCAGATTTGCTTCCTCCTTACATGTGTAGTAACACTGAAGACATTTGGAAAGACATTGACAAAGGCATACACAGAAAAACTTCAACGGCTCAAAGTGTGAACACATGCTGCTCCACAGTAACTAACGTATCCTTCTATAGTTAAGAAAGACTAAAGTTAGGTCAGCACTGTGGTCTGTATTCAGTAATAAATACAAAGAGTACCACTGATACTGAACCACTGAGGAGAAAAGAAGACAAACCCGGCAAACACTGCATTACCTGGCTAAGTGGAATCAGCATCACCATGTTTTTTTTGGTCAAACTTGTCAACTTGGCAACAGTACCTAAAGGGGCAGGGCTTAGGATTGGTCAATTCCAGGTTCTCTATGAATAAGACGAGCCATACCTATTACAAAACGAAAGACGAATGTCCCCAGACTTCCATTCCGAAGAAGGGAGGCTGGTCACACGAGGCTAGCTGTAAACATGTTTGTTACTGCTGTTAACTTGGGCATTTTAACATGGGGGTTTGTGGGGATTGATTCATTTTTGGAGCCAGCCTCAAATGGCCATTGGAGGAACTGCAGTTTTTGGCACTTCCACCTTGGCTTCATTTTTCAGCCCGAGGTTGCTACAGGATTATTACTTTCAGCAATTTACTGGCTAATTGTTGCCAGTAAATTAAATGATAAACCTTTACCTGGGATATAAAGGCATGTGTTGCAAATACAGTGCTAATTTTATGCTTTCACAAATCTAAAAACAGGTATACACGGCAGAAAAAAACAAAGAAAAACAACAGACAGAAACAGATAGTTTCTTTGTATTCAGTCAAATTACATCAGCTGTTTGATGTGATCATTGTGGTTGTGGAAAGCTGCATTCTGTGTGATCAATTAGTCACAAGAAGCTGTGCTGATTTAAGGCACTTTATTAGTGCTCCACTCTACAGCTCTGAATAGTTTTATATACCTTCCTCTATCCTCTCACTGGGTTGTATTAGTGCTGTGGATACACTCTCAGGGTTTCTCCTGGCGTCAGAGGATTGATCTACACCAGTGGGAGGCTACTTTGTTTCCTTGCCGAGTGTTAAGCTATCAGCGTAATGATGAACCTGTGACAGAAGCCGCAGCAAACAGCCTCTGCGCAGAGAGTTATGATGCCAGCCATTAACGGATCGGCAACACAGGCACGGGAGATAAGTCCCCGGGGTGAGGTCCTGTGGCACATACAGAGAAAACACTCTTTTTATTCCTCCTGCTTTTTCACTGACACCCCCCATCCCTTCCTCTCCATTTCTATTCTCTCAGTAGCCTATAGGGCAGGCAAACCTTCCTAATATACCTAGTTTTCGAGCTAACGCAGAGAAGAGAGCAATACATTATTATTTCTGTCCCTTCACTCTAAAGTTAGGTCCTGATATATGCCCTCCATTACCAGTTTCTGCACTCTGAACCCCTGCAGTTTTCTAAATGTCTCGCATTAAGTGACAAATTCTCGATTTCTGCTGTTTGTATTTAAGCTCTAAACTTTAAGTTGCACACAAGGCCAATTGGTATACTACTCCACAATACCATACGTAAACTGGCAGTGAAGGGACATATAATTAGTCTTTGAAACAACTATGATAGAGTTAGTAATAGTAAAGAGCGTAGCTTCATGATGCTTACAGGAATAGTTCAAAAAGGGGTAGCTGAAAAGATACATTCTTCATGTTTGTATGCTAAACATGAAGCTAGTACCAGGAATTGGCTATCTTAGCTTAGCATTAAGACTGGAAACATGACGAAACAGCTAGCCTGAATCTGTCCAAAGTTACAATAATAAAATCCACCCATCATCACAAATTAAAATGTCTTGTCAACCCTCTCTCACTCCGAAGTCGTGAAAATGCAACGCTTGGGCAGTGACTTGCAAGGGTCAGACACCAACAAAAAAAAAATTCTAGTGAAAACAGAGGAGTATTTTGAAAGAAGACAATCTGTGTAACACGCAGAACTTGACACAGTGTCCCAGAACATCAACAACCTTGGGTACCTTACAAGTTGTATCTGGATGTGAAAAGTCCATGACCAAACACTGATATGTGACAAGGTTGGAGTGAGAATGTGTTGGTCTTGTTTCCTGGAGTCTCAGCTAGTTACGACCGTAGACTGTATAAAAATAATGGATATAGCCACCGTGACGTCAGTCATTGCTTTGAAGCCTTGCGTTTGGCATTTTGGCTGTTGCCATCTACAATTTTTGAAGCCAGAAATCACCCGAGGTGACCATATTTGAATGAGAGGGTGGAGCAGGGGAGGAGCAAGGGTGGTGTAGTGACTTGAATTAGCTGAGGTGACACCTCCAAGTGCCTTGCCTTTAATAATGCAGAACATTAAGCCTTAATAAAATTAAAACTGGAATTACATAAAAATGCATCCCCGTACATTTGTCATGAATGTTGAAATTAGTTGTAGAGAACAAAAACACTTTTTATAGTACCAGGCTGTAAACATGTATGTTAATGAGATTAATTGACTTTTGTAGCCAGCCTCAAGTGGCCATTTGAGGAACTGCAGTTTTTGGCATTAGGTTAGCGCTTGATTATATCCTCACAGAGACAGCACGACACCCAGAAATGACTGTTACACGTCTTTATGCTAAGCTAAACTAACTGGCTGCTGGCTGTAGCTTTATATTAAGCATACATACATGGGAGTGTTATAGTTTCTTGGCAACAAGGTAAAGAGTGTATTACCCTAAATGTTGAACTATTCCTTTGCCATTTCTAACCAAAACTAATACATAATATCAGCCAATCATTTGAACTTACTGTATATTTGCATTTAGATTTGTTCACCAGATCATCACAAGGAGAGCCTCAGTACTTAATAGTGTATTCATCTTTAAAAACAAAAAGATGAAAAGAGCAGGTAGAAATGAGTAAATCATCAAATGACTCTCCCTTTTTCTCTTTCAATAAGTCCACACTTTATATGGATATCGTTTATGGAAATAGTGATTATGTATTTTTTTTTTATGTTTGCTGCTTTATTAGAGACAGACCAACCTGAATCCTGTGCACATTCTTAATTACTATACTGTAGTTTAAGTTACCTAAGCATGCAGTAAGTAATCTGTTGGTGTCAAAATGGTCAACATGACTTTTTGACTTGCATTAATAACAGAGTCTATTAGTCTAACACATTTCAGGGATTTGAGCAGTCATCCGCTAGAGCGGCTAATTGTGTTGTTTTATCCCAAAGTTAAGGACCAAAATACCGAACTAATACAGTACATCCACACTACTTCAGCCAAGTCAATTTCACTTTTTAAATAGGGAGCTTAGTTTGAAGTAGTTTACATTAATAACTGGCAAACAAAATTGCATGTGCAAGTGATACCTTCTCAAAGTTTGTAAGAAATTGTTCAGAAAAATATAACCTAAGTAAATCTATCATCTGAAGGTTTCATCAAAGTTTAGGGAGAGATTTAGTGTTCATAATGAAAGTAATTTGGAAAAGCACTCCACCTACGGCAAAACAGAATGGGACTTATAATCCTGAGCATCAGAGCTGAACATCTCAACTAGTGCGGGCTCCATGTAAATGGGCTTAATCAAAAGCTTTACATCTGCCAGTGTCATAATTTCGATGGAAGGTCATTACTAGTTTGGGGAGCAGCTGAGCATTTCTCCATTAAAAAAAGAGAGAAAAAACTAATTAGTTTGCACAACAAAAAAACAAAAGGGCTAAAACATGGCTGCACTGCAGGCTATCTCGCAGATAACTCTCTTAGCCAGACACATTTCGTAATTAGTTTTTCCCCTCCACTGGGATATTCAATAACCTGCAGTTGGAGTGATGGAAGAAGAGATAGTGATACTTATCTCAAATGTTTTCTCACCACAAAAAATAATCCTGTCATTCAAAAGGAGAGGATTAAAACTAGAAAGAGTGCTCATGTTTTTTGCTGGTAAACAGGTTTTGAGGGAGGGACATTCCCTTGTGGATTTGGCAGAGAAGCATATTTATTCCACTCCAGTTCATTTTTTTGACTCCCTACAGTCCCCCTTCAAACTTTGTGCTTGTTTGGAAGTAAACAAAATTGCATTAGAAACATGGAATAATGAACTGAAAAGATAAGTAACTTAAATGAGGCCAGGGACGAGCATTTAAGAGATGCCTTTATGAGGTGCTGAGTGTTTCTCACCTGTTTGTGTGCGTTTAACTGGAGGAACTGTCAGTTTTATATATTGATTATAAAGCAGGGGATGAGGTATCCTTCAGCCAAGCCACTGTATGTGCTTACTTTATAGTCTATTGTTTATACATTTGAAGACAATTATCTCACAGCGCAGTCCATGCTGGTCAGTTCAACTGAGATAAATTCTAAGAATGGCTTAATTTCCTCTTTTGTGCAATATCAAGACAACAGCCCTCATCAGTGCCAACCCTTCTGTCAGTGTGTGATGTGGCCCGGGGGGCCCCCAGACACTGGCCACTGGCTCTGTGGCTCTGATGGACAGATATGTTGGTGAATTCACATGTCCAGTGTCTGGGAGATGTGATTATTTCTGACAGCTTGTTTGTTCTCATTCCACCTGGCTGGAGCCAACCCCTGAGCTCCACCACAGGACAAAGCTGCTACCATGCAAGCAGCAAAACATACAGCTTAATAAACCGTTCTCATGCATCTCGTCAGCCGAGCATTAATCCACTGCCCGGTTTATCAGTGAAGGAAAGCACTGTTGATCCTTTCAGTGAACACCCGAGACACAGTTTATAATATACTTTCCAAAAAACACAATACTAACTTTCACGTTTTAGATTAAAATAACAATACATATAGTGCATAGTATAAAATACCCAATAATGATGTTTAATTATCTCCAATAAAAAGAGAGAGGCCATTATTAGACACAGACCTTTGTTACTAACTTTACCAGTCTTATCAGTGGGGTTGATCATATTTTAGCTAGAAACCTCATTATCTGCTCTCTTGTAATTTGTTGATTTTTTGCTTGTTACTGTTAATGCAAACCAAACACCATGTTTATCTGGTGGAACAATAATTTTAATATAATGTACATTTCCACAGCATTGTTACAATCAGTGCAACAACTAGGTCGTGCTATATCGTTTTTAGCCGTCCATCAGTTTGTCCACTCTCTTGGTCCAGATTGAAATATGGTTTCAATGACATTCTGTACAAACATTTTTGGTCCCCAGAGGATAAATCCCAACAACCTTAGCGTTCCCCTCACTTTTCCTCTAGCGCCACCATGAGGCTTATATTTATGGTCATTTATGGTGACTTGTCTTGGCAATTACTGGTTAGCTTGCCATGAAATCTTGTATGGATATCCATGGTGATGAGAAGATGAATTTTAATGATTTTAATTTCCTGTAGCGCCCCCAACAGGTCATAGTTTTCATTTATCCTGAACATTTATTCAACATCTACTGGATTGAGTGGCATAGATAGGCTACAGACATTCATGGTTCCAAGAGAATGAGTCATAGTAACTGAATTGATCCCCCAGCTTTTCTTCTAGCGGGTTGTGGTTTTTACTGTTTTATGCTATGGGATAGATTGGCATGAAATTCACTACCAACATTCATGTACCCCTGAGAATGCTTTGTAAAAACGTAATGTGTGTGTTTCTTAATGTGTTATACAGTAGCTTGTAGCAGCATCTGGTCAGAACTTCAATTTGTCCAATACTTTTCTCCACGACAGCACCACTTTGTCTATACTGCCAAGTAGCAAATCTTAGCATGCTATCATGCTAAACTAAGATGGTTGACGCGTTAACCTGTATAATCAGTGCTGTGCCATTGTTACAGTGGCCCAAAATTCTGAAGCCCTGTTAGTCTGAAAAATGTCTCATTGCTCCGAAGTCCAGTTTCTTTGAAAATACACACTCCCTGCAGTCTCCGAGTGTTTTTCACACTGCCATGCCAGCTTTTTCAGCAACTTTTGTGCCAACAAGCCAAAATGCCAAAACGTGATCTTTTACCAGCCATAACCATATAGTTTTTGTGCCTAAACCTAAATGAAGCTCTAGCGAAACTTCAGGCTGTATGTTTTCTTTCTCACCCTGCCATTCATTTCCTTGCACGCATGGTCACTCACTGTCTGTAAGTGTCATTGTCGGGTCTGTCAGTTGAGCCATCCGCTGATTCACAATCAACCAATAGCACAGCGACACACCATTTCTTTCAGCGTATCATCTTACTGCTCCTCATTTTAAATCTTTTTCTGCCTTAGTTCTCTCTTGCTACAGTCATGCACGCCCTCCACCCCATACATTTACCACAGCGCTGGTGACAAATGTAATGTAACCATAGTTTACAGAAACATACGATGCGATTATTTTTTACTGGTTATTAGATAGTATAACTGTGGGGAGTGGGTACTTTAGGAAAAATGGGACTTCAGAGCAATGGGCATTTCTTTTATGGCTTTAAGGGCTGTTGGAGAAATGGGCTTTTGGTCCAGTGGGACATTTTTCGGGCTTCAGAATTTTGGGTGGTCGGAACAATGGGCAGCCCCCGTACAGTGTAGCCCGCCTGCTTAACATCTGCACGTTAGCATTGTTATCGTGAGCATGTTGCCTTGCTAGTGTTAGCATTTAGCTCAAAGCACTGCAGAGCCTCTAACAAGTAGAAACAAATCATATTTAACAGAAATTTTTCAGTTTATTAAAACTCAGCACCTCCTGTAGATATTTCACATTTAAAAGCCAATCAGTAGTTTAATAGGGATCAAACCAAAGTGGTTAGCCTTTAAAGGATTTAAATATGCTGCTTGGAAAAAATGACAACAATGCTTAAAACAATCAAATAACCAAATCAGGGCAGATTCAGAGAGATTCTAAGCACGGCAGAACATGAATCTTTTGGAAACTGTCATTACTTTTAACTACAGTTCTGGCTGGACTTTTTGAAACCATTGGACTGTTTTTAAGAAATGGATTTGGTGCCTGTGTGCAGCCATGTGCTGACATAACGAGTATGTTTGTGAGATGACTGATGCGTCTGTTTTTATGATCCTGCCTGCTATGCATCTCCACAAAGTGCTTGGCTATTTACAGAGACATCAAACCAAATCAATAGGCTGTGAATGGACAGGTCACTAAACACTCACTCCCTCATTAAGACAACCATCTCATATTTTAGATGCATACACGGGCACACACCCACACTACAAATACACCACGCTCACACATACAAAAGGAGGAGAGAGGGAAAAACACACACCACTCACCCTTTTCAGCATCATAAGTAGTCTCATAAAACACCCATTGTTCATCTCCCCTCGTGCCTCTAGGTATGACAAATAAGTCGTCTTACTCAATAAATGAATTCAAGAAAACGTTTCAATGCCACGTCGTTGGAAGCATGAAATGTGTGAATGATCATTCTCCAGCAAAGCTCAGAAAGGATCCATGGAAACCTGAAGAAAAAAAAAAACATTAAAGTCTGTGAAGGACACGACTTCAGCTGAGCTATTCAAAAAAAAGTATTTTATGGCATTCATGTAATTCTTCAGAGGTTTGGATGAGCTCAGCTAAATGTAACAGTTTCTTAGAGGAAAATCTTTAGCCTTGTGGTGAAGCTCCGCAAGAGAAGTTGCTGCGTGGCAAACTTCACCAACTCAAAAACATGCACATACCAAAGTGTGTACACACATTTTGTGCACTTCCGCCGTTGAAAGCCACCGTGGAGAGGGTAGGCAGACTTTTGAAGATGGCCCCCCTGAATTGCAGACCACTCTCCACTCATGCACATTCACAAAGCATATCATTAAACATAATAGGGTTTTTATCACCTACTGTCAAGAAATACCGCTGCATTTGCATTCAAATTTAATTTGCCATACTGAAGCTCATGCATCCAAGAAATCTCCCTGTATACCCTCCACCTTGTGTTACACACATATGCACACATGCACACACACACACACACACACACACACACACACGTGCACACATCCCATGCTCATGATTTTTAATACCATCGTAAACGGGGAAGATGTCACATGAAGTCCCTATATTTTAGGCTCGCAATTCTGAGGTGTTGAGACGTTTGCTGCTGTTAATTCATTCTATAGTGTGAACTCATACAGTCTCATATAATCTGTTAATGCCACTTAGTTGGTGCAGAATTTAATGATGTGCTAACATACAGATAGATTCTCAGTTACAGTTTGAGCTATTTAAATGAAGTCACTCAGACTGGAACAATAAGGGCAAAGTTCTTTAGTATTTGTGTAAATCCATAAGTGAGTTTTATTCTAAACTAGCGGTATTCAGTTTAATAAGAGAAAACAATTTGCTGTCAAAACGTATTACGCTCAAAATAACAAAAATAAAGTCTCAGCTCGTGGATGCATTTTTACCTTTTGTCCTCCAATCTCAAACAAATGCAATCCCTTATATCGGAGGAATGTAGCTATTGTGAAAAAGTGAGACTCCTCGCTCCTCTGCCTCTCTGTCTCTTTCCCTGTCTCTTTTCACCTGGAGTAATGCAGACTCCATTTCACAGACAAAATATCCTCTGTAGAAGCTGTCAAAGTGTTTACCCACAGGCCTGAGTCTCTATCTGAGGCCTGACATCTAATATAGAGAACTGGCCTGCAGCGCCCACCGCCTTCCCTGCCAAACGTCCACGCCGAGAATGAGAGAGAGAGGAAAGGGGTGGGGGGTGGGGGGATGAACTGGTGGGGCAAGAAAAAGAGAAAAAAGGGAGGGAGAAGAAGAGGGGAGGACGTTAGAGGACAGGATGGAATCAGTGAGTTTGAATTCTCAATAGTCGTCTCTCAGTAGAAAGACATACAGTAACTAAACACAAATCCCACCATACATCTTCACAGGCTGTCAGGAAAGAAAGATATCAAGTGTGCCCTGCACGTACCTCAGCCTTTGTCGCCAGTGGCATTTTGTTGACAAAAAACCACAATGCACCATTAGACATAAGGGCTAATGAAACTGAAATTGCTTAAAATTTCACATCTAACATCTGCGACTAATACATGTTCATGAATTGGTTCCGTAGAATCTCCTTAATGTATTTACAGAATTGTCATGCTTGTCAAAGAGATGGAATATTCAGCCTTTAAAATCAAATCAACTTTCCAGGCGAAACGCTGTTTTTCCTTGGGTGTTTATATGCAATAAATGCAATAAATGTGCTACTTTATCACTTTATTGTACCTTTGGAGTGTGGAGGGTAGCGAAAGGTACATGCTTTACAACCTATAAGGAAGACATTTCTATAAAATGGGAGCTGCCTCTTGAGCACCATCAAGTTTTACTATCATCTTTAGTTTGCACAAGGAGAGCAGAACCTAAACGGTGGCTGCCTCTCCTGCTCAAACGCACACATGCACATAAACACACTTGCATGTGCTGCCGAATGCTGCCAAATGTACTCATGTTATACGTACTGTATGCACACACACACACACACACACACACCACACACATCGGCCGCACAATGGGGGACCTCAATCCAATTAGCTTGATTATTAATTAAAGTGTGCACTCAGAGGAGAGCTGGCGCTGGTGGAGGCGGCCCAAAGGGGGCGTCTGCTGAGAGGGCTCTGGACTCACTGTAGCAGGAGGTGATTAGGCTGCTTGGCCAACACACCTATCCATGCTTTCTGCACACACTCACACACATATGAACACACCTGATGAGTGCACACACAAGGTTGCACTCTATCTCTTTTTTCCCTCTTTCTTTGTTTCTTTATCTTTCAACTTGAGCAAACACACATGGACATATTCTCTTTATGCACATATTAATGAAATGTTATTCTACATGCAAACCAACAGTCTGACTTTTCATACATAAAACATGCTTCTTATTGTAAGTGTGCTCTCTGCCTCTCCGGCAAAGAATATTCTGAATGAGGGAAGAAAAGGGGAGGTTGATGAATATTGCTGAGGAGGAAAATAAAAGATCAAAAAGAAGGAAAAAAACCTGCTTTCCAGACCACTAAGTTAAATAGGCAACAACGGTAATGAGCAGCTGCAACCAACTGTGTGAAATTTCCAGAAACTATTATGCTGATTTCATCTGAGTAATTTGACTTGTGTGGATATTGGAATTAATGTTTTGTGGCTTAATTTTCAGGAAACAAAACTTCACTGCTGAATAATTATGTCTGGTAAATGTGTGTCAAAGTTGGGATATTCTTTAAAGATCCCAAGTTATATCTGTTGCGATCTGTGAGATTTAACTACTCAAGTAAACCTAAAATAAATCCTCTTCCTCTTCCAATGATCTAGAATATCAACTGGAACAAAATACAAGTAGAATAGATAACTTGATGATACACACACCATGCTCATGTAGACTGATCTTCCATTACCTAAAAATAAATAAATGAGAAATCTGAGCTTTACGCAGAGAGCTGGAATACAGTATGCTCTTTTTGAATTTAAGCATTGCTATGTCAAGCCAAGTCAGCTTTATTTATATAGCACATTTCATATGACAAGCGTAAACCCAATGTGCTTAAGATACATTGTACATGACGAACATAAAATATTATATAAGATTATAAAGTATTACATATATAAGTAAAAGCAGGACATGATAAAAGCAAACAAAATAAGAAGGTATTATTGCTATCGTTATTCTTAAAAAAGTAAATCCTGAAGATTACAATGTATTTATAAGGAAATTCTTATAGTATTCATGCAGTTTTGAAATATATATATATATATATATATATGTTAAAGCACCATATAAACCAGGATTTCTATTCATGAGACTGCAGCTGGTACACCATCAACTATATGGCTGAATCTAAAGCATAATCAGCTGTGCACAGATGAATCGACCCAATCACAAGAATAAATGTTGGCACTAAACATGTTTTGCAAACCATGGATACGTTACATTTTGTACCTTATCATGTAGCAGATACATTTAGAATACATGTCTTTATGCTGTGATTAATGTGTTGTTAGGTTTAAGCACAAAAACCAGTTGGTTATGGTTAGGAAGAGATTGTATTTTGGCTTAAACAATTGCTTTTCATGGCACTATCCCGGCACAAAATGCAACAATGTCTTGGCAAAAAACAATCTCTTTTCATGGTACTATGGCACTATCCCTGCTGGAAACACAGCAATAGGTCACTAAAAAACAGCAGCGTCTGGTGGCTACAAAGCTGTTGGAAACACAGAGATGTCGCTAAAAAATAACTTTTTTGTGTGTTGGTCTCCAACAATGGTCTGCAGCTTGACAGGTGTCTTGCCGAAGTGCCACGCCATCAACCATCCTCTCCACCTACAGATGACAAAGCCAGCTCATATAGTATCGCTTTAGAAACATTGATATGATACGTATATCTATGATTTGCAGAAACATACGATGCCGACATTTTCCTTTGGTAGCAGGGCTGGTTAAATAGTTTACTTTTAATTTCCTGTTCAGCTGCTAACTTTTGTAGCACTTTGCCAGTAGATGGGTACGTGCTGAATATTTGTGATGCAAAGGTTCAGTTTGGTTTGTTTATGGTGGTACTTTGTAAAATGGTCATCAAATGAGATGCCACAATCACAAAGACTAATTGAAATCAGCACCAGTGCTGTTCAGTGCATGCTTTAAAAGCATACTAATGGATTATTTAAAAGTATTAGCCATTTATTTAAGAGGACATTACCTTCTTTGCAATGCATTATGCTAAATACGTCACATCAGAACTAAATTCATTTTCACTTTTTAGAAAATTCATAGACACAATTAACTAAAAACATCTGTACAATATAAAACCACACTGTGTTTTTATACATATTAGAAAGAATATAAGAATTTAATATTGCATGTAGTGTAGTATGTCAGTATCCATACACACATGTTGTGTTCCTGTGTGCTACTGCAATGTATTTAACGTCACAGACAGTGCAGTTGAGATTAATTTCATGTTAACTATATACTATTTTAAAAGGTCCTTGTTCGGTGTTAGATATTATTGCATGTGATGAGGATGGGGCAATGAAACACAGCCTTGGAGGCAAGGCTCCTCTCATCGTTTCATCCACGGCGTTGAATTAATGTGTTCTGCTGACCCCCTGACCTGCTCATTTACATTGCATCTCAAAGACACGGGTTGTAATAAAACGTGGACCGACGTATCCGCTCTCTCCTGGCTAACTGGCTAATGTAATACACAGTGTGCAGAGCTCCAACAGGGACATTTAATGAAAATGAGGCAGCTAAGAGAAAAATGGGAGAAAACCTTTCTGAAATTAATCGAGGACCTCTATTAAAGAAACAAAGGTGGAGGGAAAAAAAGATCATAATTGAAATCCCACACAGAGGGCTTCTCTTTTCTTTACCCTTTCTATGACAGAACTTCTTTATTCGCTAACTTTTTGATGTTGTACTCTCCAACGAGCCAAGAAGGAGCTCGGCATTACACAGGTACATTTTCCCCTCAGAGTGTTCTGAGCAAACCGAGTGATTTGACAAGACGCATAGTGGAGATGACAGATGCTCATGTGCAAGCATCTGATAAGCATCTCAAATGGGAGCTGAGCCGAAGAGACCGAAATACAATGTGCAAGGAAAATCTACCCAAAATGTAAACAGATTTTTAAAATCCTTACTATTGAATTCAAGAGAAACCATGACAAATAAATGCATCGTGTTTATCATAAAGTGGTGCTGTGAGGGACGACATCAGGGCTGGCCTGTGGCAGAGGCAAACCAGGCAAGTGATCAAAGCCCTGCAATAACCTGGAGACTCCCAGCCACAAATCTAGGGCTGCATATCGTTTTAAAAAATTACAATACCAGTACCAATACCAGTGCCCTTAAAGTGATACCAACACCAGTAGAGTACTTCAGTTGATACCTAGAATGTGAATGATGTGGTGTGAAGTAACACAATACTTTTGAATGTTTTGGTAGCATCTCTGCAAGCTGAACTGCCACTCTGTCAATACACCACGCTCGACTGTAGTTGCTGCTGCTGCAAAGAGTCCACCAGCACACACAGTGACAAGGCTAACGCTACCTAACAAATATTAATGGCTTATACGACAGACTCAAGCTGTTTCAGTGTCTGTGTCAGTTTGATGCGGCTGTTAAATGGATTGGTTTTGATTGCTGGTTGCTGCATGCTGTGATAGCTCATGACCGTTTGCTGGGAGCAGAGCAGCTCTAGAGATGGCAGCAACAGAAAGTTTGCTGATCTGTCGATAAGTTTTTATACTTCTTGATACTGGGTTGTTTCGGTCAATACCCAGCCCTACACAAAGCCTTATTCGCCCTAATGCCTATTTGGTTGTTTTTCCAAGAAGATTCTAATGTTAGTTAGTTTAGCACTTAATGTCAAGCTCAACATGCCTGTAAAGACAAAACATTGGTCACAACTCCAGAAAGATGTGACCACAGTAAAGGCTGTTTGCACTCTCATCTTGGATTGTCCTTCCATCCACTGTTGTGCATTTCCAGTTCTTATACATTTTTGCTCAAATCAGTACACTACACCTGTGCACTGGCATTTCACCAGATCTGTGAATAAACCTGTCATTTTTTAAAAAAACTAAATCATCTCATGATATGACATATTCTTCCTTGAGGCTAATATTCTCAAAGAACTCGTTTTTGGAAGCTTGAAAGCAAATCCAAAAGCCCACTGCATACGAATGATATCTAAATCAGTGGATAACATTTCGTTCAAAGCAAACTTTGATGTAAGACTACCACTGATTGTTTCATCAGAAAGTATCTAACAAATCAAATCTTCTTTTCAAACAAGTTGTCTCATGTGCTTTAATGCTGAGTTAATGCCGTCATGACTTTACAAATCCATTAATTCACTATGTTGGAGTAACTTAAGGAGAGTTGTTGACACTAGTCTATATGAGGGCCACTGAATTAAATAAAAAGGGAGACTGTGTTTGGATTTCATAATTGGAATCATTAATATAAAAACAACCAAAATTTCTAACAACCCATAAGCCCCCCATATTAAAGCTTCACTGGCTGCTTAAATTAAAAATTAGCTCCAAACCACCAAACTGCAGAAGTACGGCACATTTAGTAGAATTTATTTTAGAAACCTGTTTAAGTGTCAGCTGGTAAAATTTGAAGGTATAATCTGGTAGAAATCACCAATTCAACAAATTCTGTCAGCCTTACTGCGTCCCTATTCATGTGTTCTGCTTCCTGCACTGAGACTCAAGCAGAAAACATTTAATATAAGACAGAAAATAGCAAAGATTATTTAGTTTGTCTCAGTGATTAAACTTTTGACCTTACATTTGTCTGAGGAGTCCTGATCTGTCTGGCTCTAACACAGCTTGATAATGTCACTGACTTCCTGCCTGCTGATTGGGTCAGTTGTTTCTCTGACTTGCCACACAATGTTGACAGGGACGACTGCAAAACATCTGAGCCACTGGAACAAATCTTTAACATGTGGGAGAATCAGAATCCTCGAAAATAGCTAAAAACATGATGGTAATTGATCTAGAAAAACAAACAAACAAAGGAAACAGGGTTAGCTGTGTACTAACAGAGTTTAATATAGAAATCAAGGTTGCTATTTGCTTTCATGCCTGAAAGGGGAAAACTGCCACCTCTCAAACATACTGTGACTTCACTGGGGTTTCTTGGCCGTCCCTGTAACACCAGTGTCAGCTTTACACTGGTGTGATCTGTGGATTTTGTTATTGTTTGACAGAGCCATGCTTTCCTTGTCATCAGTCTTTATGCCAATCTAAGTAAACAGCTGGCTGTAGCTTCATATTTACTTGACAGGTGTAAGAATGGCATCAATCCTCTCATCTTACTCTTGGCATGAAAGCAAAGAGTATTTTCTAAAAATATCAAACTATTTATTTAATAGTGGAAATGAGACCAAGTTATAGTATGAATGAAATCCAAGATTTCCCTTGAAATGTTAATTCTGTGGTTTAAAAGGAAACTGTCACATCAGCATTATGCTTGTTTTGCACATTTAACTGATTCCCTTAGTAAAGGTGTTGTTATTATTACTGACAAAGGCTAATCTCGAGCTTATTAAACAGTATAGTTTCTGAATTTCACCATAACCCTAACCACCAACCCTATCACCATGTACACAGACAGAAGCGTACATCTATTGCTAGCTCACCTAGCATCACTGAGCAAGCAAACATAAATGTCATGTCCATGAGTAGATTCAATTGGCCGGCATAGTTCAGTAGAGAGAAAATAGTTCCTATATGAAGCTGCTCACAAGGTCACTGGATTATCTTGACCAAATGGGTCGTGGCCTCTGGAAAAAGACATTGATGTTGAGTTTTTTAATGTATTACTTTGATGCTTTGAGCACCACAAGCCAAGTGCCTTCTAATTCTGTTATATTTGAGAGAAGGCAGACATCTCTATGGCTGATATCTCCAACACCAACTCAAAACAATCTATACTGATAAATAGCACTACAGGTAAGAAGAATATGCATATATTTTTTTAATTTGGGGTTGGATTTTGAGGTGAACTGTCCCTTTAAAGGCACATTCTTTAGTTGGTGAATCATCCCTGTCCTCACTGTCATATCATGGCCTGCATTCAGTATGCTGTATACTGTAAATAAATCCTGGTTTGCTCTTTTACTGGAGTAGTAAACCTTTTCATGTAGTCAAATGCTCGTGTAAAAACGCACACTTACTCTGCCTCATAGACACCACATTCTTTTGCCAAGATTTACTAACAGTGCTGAACCTGCCATGACTGCTGTCCAGAGTGCTGATTCTGGAGCTGTCCCGGGTGCTCGCTGTCATGCAGCCCAGCTGGCTGGAATCCCATTAACAGGACCAATGGGCAACAGTTTGTCTTAAGCAATAAGGCTCATCATTTGCCTTCTTTGATAAACTCACTGTACTGTACTGTATATCCTGGGTTTTGCAAAGCAACTATCAACTCGACTGCCTCTCCGTGACTAAAGAGAGTGAGGTTTTGTTTTTTTCTATTACTTAATGTCTGCGGCAGTTTCAGTTACTTTATCTGTGTCCTTCTTTATTGCTGTGAAGAATATTCACCTTATTTTTCACAGAAACACAGAGGCAAAACAGAAAGCAGCCAGCTTCCGTTTTTTTGTGCGACACTTCCGGTCCAGCACTCTTGACCACTGTGTCTATATCTATATAGCCTATATGTATGTATACATATATATATATATGTGGCTGGGCCTGGTCAGATATGAGAGAGAGAGAGAGAGAGAGAGTCCGATATGAGAGAGAGAGAGAAATGGTTACAGGTTGGGGGTTGCAATTCACACACACAGAAAGAGAGAAGGGGCGGGTGGCAGAGATAAGTGGGAGGGACAGCGGCTTTCCGTGCCTCCAAAAAATATGCCCTATTCATTCAGTGTTTAGCCAACACGCTCAATACATGGACATGCAACGACAACTTGTCATTAACTTATTACGTTATAAAAAACGATGAAAATATGGACTTACCCATGTTTAAAATGACCTGTTGAAGTGAAAAAACTAGAACTGACGGGACCAGACGAGTGGAGTCGATGTTTAACCGGCGCGGAGAGCGCAGGAGAAATGCGCTGCCTGTGTGTACAGTCAAGCGCCTGCGAGTACACTCCCAGGACTTCCGCGGCACTAACGCGCTCTGTGTGTCCTTAGCGTTAATTATAACAGCCAACTTATAGAAAAATGTCGGGTTTAAATCGGGCTCGGGCCGGTCCCGGACATAATGTGCATGGGCTCGGGCCGGGTCGGGCTGAATTTTTTGGGCCTGATCTAAGCTCTAGCGTACACCTCACATATTTTATTTCCTCACAGTTGCGCACGAGTTTGGCTGGCATGCAGAAGCACCGTCTGTGTGTCTGTGTGTCGAGGGTGCGAGCCGCAGCTTCTGCTGCTCAGGTAGAGAGGCTGTGTAGCCTGATGTGTTTTTTCACTGATTCCGGTTCTGCAGGTTCTCTGCTGGTACACTGGAGACGGGGATCAAGCAGTTTGTCTCACTCGGGATAGATTGTGCTTTTTTGGTTCATAGTTTTTGATTGATGTGCGATTTATTCGTGTTTAGAGGGAATTATTTTTACCGGCAATTACCGGATAACGGAAACGTGGGCACAGTTATCTATATAAAATACACAGACTAACTAACTAACTGATTGACTAACATAAACAATTGAAAACTGAAAAAACTTAGCTTGCACCGTCAGCTCCGGTAAGGGAAAGCATGAGGGAAAGCGGATGACCGGAAGTCACACACAAAAACACGGAAGTTGATCACTATTTACTTCCGTGTTTGAAAATAAGGTGGATAGGTTCGGTCAGGGGTTCTGGCTTCATTGTCCAAAATTTAGAATAAATCTACATATAGTATGCATCCATTTTACACATAACACATTGAAACCAATAAAAAACTGCTGTGTACTGTCAAATGCTATTAGATAAAAACCCTAAGAGAGCTTAATAATGGTCATTCATTCATTTTCCATACCTGCTTATCCTGTTAGGGGTTGTGGGGCGCTGGAGCCTATCCCAGCTGACATTAGCAAGAGCCAGGGTACACCCTGGACAGGCCACCAGACTATTACAGGGCTAACACATAGAGACAGACAACCATTCATACTCACATTCACACCTACACTTTAGAGTCACCAGTTAACCTGCATGTCTTTGGACTGTGGGAGGAAGCTGGAGTACCCAGAGAAAACCCACGCTGACACTGGGAGAGCATGCGAACATCTACACAGAGAATGCTAACCGCTGCACCACTGTGCTGCACTTAATGATATATATATTGTTTTACTTTTCACTAAACACTATCAGGGTAAACCAGTCAGAAGCAGAGTAAGCAGGGTAAGGTGGGTCATCCTAGGAGGCTCCACCAATGAGGGAGTTAGGGCAGGCTGTATGTAGCCTGAGAGACAATATATATTCAAAGCGCTGGCCAAGTGAAAATAAATTTTTGCATGTGATGTGTTCTGCATTGACGTTTTTGTCATCAATATAACAGAACCATTATTTATGAGCTCTCATGTGTTCTTGATTAACTTATTTAGTAAATAAAGTCGCCAAAGTTATCATCCATTAGTTCAATTTGAGCTGATTTTCTCTTTAGGGCCCCCGTGCTTTTCTTTGCAAAAGGTGTTGAGGAGTGTGTGTGTTGCTGAGTGGGGGAGTAAATAAGACTGGATAACAGCTTCTGTCTGTGTGTCTCTTTCGCTTTGTAAACGATGTGACTGAGGCTTGGGCGGGACCCCGGATCCCAAGGTTGAGGGGGTGTCGGTTGATTGGTGTAGACATTTCCTATACAAGGACCGCCACCTGCTCCATTTACACGCACAGGCATACACGCACATTGAGATATATTTACCAACACACACAGATATGCATGCACGCACACAGACACACAGACATGTTGTTGTTGTGCAGACATAGACATGAGCGCACACACACAGACAAGCACACACACTATCCTCTGGGGACAGGTGGCATAGACCATACGTGGGCGATGCAGCGACCACAGAAGTGATTCTTTACTGCCACCATCCTATCTGATTCTACAGGATAACCTTTGTAGAGCAAGGACATGGAAAGACAGAGACACTGTCTGACAACATCAACTTCTCTTAGATGGCTGAGGTGAATAGGGGAGGTTTTTAGTGCACCTGAGCTCAGAGCTGTATCCTAAAAGGGACTCTTTTTCCTTAGTTTGAAGTCCCTGTTATATATCACTTTTTAGTTTGTTTTTATAACCAGTTTACTAGTTTAGTGCGATGATATTAGAAGTGATAAGTTGTCTTGAAGGAACAACACATTGACTGATGGATCATTATTGTAAAAACAGCTCCTATTGATGCCTATTGGGCTCAAACACAGAGCAACTCCTTGCCGTCTACGCCCCTCAAACAAGACTGTCTTGAGACTGTCTCGTGTAAAGGGTAAAACCAAGGCCGTCTTCAACATTTCAGACATTTAAATGGCCAGGGCTGAAAATTGGGTTTGTCGAAAGTGCATAATGGAAATCTGTTAAAGAGGAATGAGAATGGGTAGAAAGGAATGCCATTCTGGGGGAAAATATCACCTGTGATATGGCATTTGAATAAGAATTGAATACATTACACAACTTCCAAATGATCTCAAACTTTGAATAAAGGAAAAGTGACATGACCTAAACCCCTCTACACATTGCATACCTTCGAATGATCAATACCTTACATTGTATTTCACTGAAGCCTGAAATTATTGCACATGCTGTAAAAGGCCAAGATGTAAAGGGAGGTTTTTTTTGGAAGCGCAAACATTTGAAAAAGAATAAATGTCAGTGAAATTTACATAATTCAAAATGAGCCAGAGGAATTTTCCTGCCATTTTCTTTTATAACGTCTGTATTTTTATTTCCACCGAATACATATTCACGTGAAATGAAACTATAAATTGCGGTATATTGATGAATTCAATCTTGGGGAAAAAGAAACACATAGAGGCAAAAAACGGATAATGACAGAATTAAAATACAACACAAGTCTTTATGATGATTGCAGAAGTAGTGAGTGTGTGCTGCAATGTGACAATAATACATAATAGAACTGCCAGTAGCATTTATTTCATGCTGTGTTTAATTCTGCAGGAATAATGATAAAAGGAAACAATCAAAATGTGTGTGAACACAATAAAGAGAGCGACAGAATGGGCTATTACTCTCCCACAGGGAATGATTGAGCCCTAACTGGGGGTTGGCTGAATAAATCACACTCCTATCTACAGTAGCTTATGACCTCCAGTATATCCACCAGTTTCTCCTGTTTTCTCCTGTACATGTGTGTGAGAGGCCAGAGGAACATATTTCTGTACACACAGATCTATATGTGTATGTGCATACTCATATTAATCTGTATCAATGCGTTCTCATTCCCAGGTTGTCAAATACCAAAGCTTTGTCACACCCCTCCATGTCTGTTAGCGGCGCACAACTGAAACACACTGCAAGACATTGTTACGGAATATAAATGATATAACATTACATTACACGCAACAATGTTGTTTTTTGGTTTCACATGGGATGTAGGTATGCAAATTACGTAATGTTACACACATGGTTAGGTGCTTTCTTCTCAACCTTTTTGATCGGTCTCCCACGTAAGGCTATGCGATCATTAGAAGAATGTCCACTATCACGAGTGCCGTCAACACCGAATGCTTCTTCAAGCGCCTCTATCATCAAAAAAACACGGAAAACTAGTTGTAAACGATGAAAAGTGGTTGTAAACAGGATGTGACGAAATATTTACATACTTTTTTACAGAGGATGGCATTCGCACAGGGCTAATATTACCCGAGGTATTTTCTCCGGACCATTTTACAGAAGGTAAAAGTTGCGGTAATTTTTACTGACATTATCCGTAATGATTACAGGCATAGCGCGTTCAGACGGGACTAAAATCCCTGGTAATAATTACTTTACCCCATGTCTCCACGTTAAACTAATCCCGTCCGGATATGGCTAAAGACGCTAAAGGCCTGGATTTGACGGCCAATATGAACAGGCTGTCTGTATACTCTGTATATGATGTCTGTACATGATTTGTATATGATTTATTCTTTTTTTCAAAAAAAGAAAAATGTGGAAAATCACTGTTACTTATTAGAAAAAAATGGCTAAAAATTAAATTTTAAGACAATCAATAATGTAAAAATCTACATGAATAATGTCCAAAGCATACTAGTTTGCATTTTCTCCCCATTTTGCCTTCTTATACTGGTGTTACTTTTAACAAGAATCCCCTTTTTAGTGTAAATTATGGTGTTCAGCACCATCTTGCAGCAAAAAAAAAAATACAACTTTTGGGTGTGCCAGGACATAAAATCCAGAATTAAAATTCAATTCCTTTATGAAAATCAGCCTATTTCTTTTGGGAAAAACAGGTACAAACCAAAAACAATGAGCCTTATCTGCATAGTGCAGGTGAACAGGTAAAACTTTTTTGGCTGAAGTGTGCTTTTGAAAGTGTCTGCTAATAGCTGCTGTCAACAGCGTCTTTCTTAATTACAATTGTAATTTCAGTGTCACACCTGTGTGTTTTAGGGACGAATGTTTGTGTGTGCACGCTTGCATCGATTTTTGTTAGTTGAAAAGTTGTCTGCATTTATATGTTAATGTGTGCCTCTGCATCTCATTGAGTTTTTATGCACACGTCGACCTGTGTTTGCACGTGTATATATAGGTGTTCATTTACGCATGCCTGTGTGTGTGTGTGCATGCGTGTTTGTGCATATGCATTTGTCTACGTATTTGCATGTGTCTGTGTGTGTGTCACCTCCTCCATTTCTATGGAAATCAAACGCGGCAGCAGCCACAAGTTTACACATTCCCCCTGTTTTGACTCCATTCAATCAACTGTGTGCATAATTACCCTGGTGCCGTATGGTAATCTATTGGGACCCAAATATTGCAGTTTGACAAATCCTTCATTTGTATTCAGTCGCTACACAAAGCATCAATCGTGCTTTTGCACACACGCTGCCCACCAACCCCCATACCCCCACCCACCCTCCTTACACACACACACACACACACACACACACACACACGCACTCCACCCCACCAACCACGCCCCTCCTCACTCCCCAGAAACACAGAGCAGTGTGGAACCGAAAGCTGGCTGATTAGAACAGCAAGACATGCTGGGATCTGGGTTTGTCATTAATATTTCCCTCTTCCAGATGGCGCCTCCTACAATGCAAAAAGATACCACCACTGGGCCAGCAGACAGGGAGGGGCCTTGTTTTGGAGGGAAGGATGAAATAAAGAGAAAAAACTCAGAGTAAAATTAAACATCTTTGCCCCCTAAAGATGGAAGGCCAGATGACAGCTGCTGGATACTGCTTCTTACTACACACACACTTGTAATATTACAGCACTTTTCTCATCAATTTATTTATTGTTCAATCTCAATATTCATCGTAAAAGACATCCATCAAAGGACAATTAAGTTATTCAAGTGGTATTTATCTGTTTAGATTACACCCAACAATGAAAACGAGGACATCCAACCAACAAACTCCAGGATGATTTGGTTTTCTTAATCCTCCAAAATTATGCGCACATCTCATCAACTCACATGCGTGCCACTACACAAATCCCCACAATCCCACACTGCCTGAGGGTGACTGTTTGAACCACTGACATTTTGAGCCTTATTACATGCTCACAACACAGCACGGCACAACAAACAAGAAGACCAATTTCAGTTTTCTCTCTCTCTCTCCCTCTTCTTCTCCCTCACTGTCATTTTCTTTCCTCTTTCATTCTGTTTGGGATTGAGGATGAGGGCTGGGGAGGAGGGCTGCAGTAAACAAGGGCGGAGAGAGAAAGACAGATTAGCACCAGCTAATAATCCCCTCTTTCAACACGTGCAGCTTCATATTTCCAAATTAAAGTGGAGTGCAAGAAAAGGGGCTTATAAAACATTAAACGTCCTCTGGCTCCATCGTGTTGTGCACATCCCACCCCTCCCAGCTCTGCCCTGGGGGCCTGCTGAGTACTTTGGGATTTGCAGTGCTGGAGTAAACTAAAGCCATACATCACCCAACTGATCAGGCCCTGGGAGAGGGGCCCAGGCCAATCATTTTGAGGTTAAACAATGTAATTTGGATCTTGTAAGTGCAATTTATTTTGCCCGTCAGACAGAGGCATTGAAACATTTTCTCTTTTTTCCCCTCCCCCTCTATTAGATAAAAGGAGGATGCTATTTTGGAGAGAGGGAGCGGGTCCCACGGAGGTAAGACATCAGCGGTCATTTGCTCTTTGGAAAGAAGCGATTAGGAAATAAAAAAATGACTCACTACCTCAAATAAACATTGGACAGGTTCATATGGTGATGACTGGAAAAGACATATGATTTCAAAGAAAAAGTAAGATATTCCTTTTAAATGATCAGGATAAGCATGCATGTATGACTATTTTCTATATTACTGAAAGCCAAGGGGTGGTAGTAAAGGTTTAACCAGCTGGAGTACTGTAATAATGTGACAAAGAGAATACAGCTCTGCTATCATCTTTGTGAGGCTGAATTTAGGCACAATGGTGCTTAAAGCTAAATGCCAACATCAGTATGTCAGCATACTCACAATAACAATGCTAACATGCTAATGTTTAGCAGGCTTAATGTTTACCATGTTCACCATGCTAATTTCGCATATCAGCATGCTAACACTTGCTAACTAGCACTTAACTTAAGTACAACTGAGGCTGAATGGAATGCAGTTAGTATTAAGACAAAAAAGACCTTGGATACCTTAAATTTGACCTGTTAATGGAGCCATATGAAAAGTCAAGAATCAAATCAGGAGATCCGTCCAAAGTTATTACAGTTCATCCTGTGGAGAACATGAACATCAATTGTGAATGCCATTTTAAGGCAATATAGCCTGGGAACCAGATGAATCTGCAAGCTCATGTTTCATTTGCTCTGGCAGATGCGTTTGGTTGTCCTCCTGTTTAGACCACGGATGTCTTAAGAGACCTTGATACAGAGTTGGAGGTTCATTCCTATAAAATTTGCTCAGTGGTGCATGAAGCCAAAAAAGCTCTATTTCCATGATATGAAATTACCCAGATGATCGCTGTTGCTTCCGCATCAATGGGCCCATTGAGAAAGTGCACTAGAGACTGAGCTGGCTACATCCGGTGTGGTGCTCCTCTGACTTGAATGGTGTTAAAAATATTTAATCTTGCGGCTCTGCTAGACTTTCCAAATGTTATCGGACTGAATGGATCATATTCTGACAACAAAATAAATCATTTTGCGGGGTTGTGACGCCCAACAAAAAATGTATTAACTGATTAACAGAGATCTCTTTGCCAATGTAAGTCTACAGGAAAAGCCTTTATGAGCCCACTGGCATCACATGATGGATTATGAAGTTGTAATTCCACTGTTTGACCACTACACAAATTGGCTTCAAAGCCCGGCGCACTTCCTGGTTCAGCCTGGTTCAGACGGATTTCTAAAAGGCCTGGCCCAGGCCAAGCCAATCACAACTGTTAATGTAATATGGGATGGGTTTGATGCAATGATTAGAGCATCACTGGTCCAGATTTGAAAAGTCACTTGTCATACCTTTCACTGCTCTGATTGGCTGTAACTGTGTCCAGTCTGTTACATCCAACTCGGAATAAACTGTCAAACCAGGCAATGCTGATCAAATATTGATCAAGAGTCTGTTACTGCATTGCCCATTTCTTGCCTAAATTGTTTACAGAGACACATTTTAGTGCACTGTTTAGCTGCAACTTATGAAAATTTGCAACTAGGCCACCTTTCTTTACTTCTTGAAAATGGGCCAAGCACTGCCTCAATTTGCATGATCAATGCATCGTCATGATTTCATTGCTCTGATTGATTGCAGGTCATGTTATGTTGCTCTGATTGGTTGAAAGTCTATCCAGTTGCATCCAGAGGCATTGTGGTCTGCACCTATGATAATGCCCATTGAAAGGTAATCTGGTAGTTGCCAAGAAATTTCACTCAAAACCACAAATATTGACCTCATGGTGGTTTGACAGGAAACTTCAGGGGACCACCAAAGTCATTCGCGTTTATCCTCTGGGGACCACGAATGTCTTCACTAATTGTATCAACAATAGTAGTTGTTGAAATATGTCAACAACTACTATTGTTGATACAATAGTAGTTGTTGACATATTTCAACAACTACTATTGTTGATACAACAACAATAGTAGTTGTATCAACAATAGTAGTTGTTGAAATATGTCAGTCTGGACCAAAGCTGTGAACCAGGAGACATTGTTATCCCTAGAACCATACTACTAGCATATTTAAAAGGCAAGAGCCCATTGTTCAGGAGAAGTTAATTCTTTATTGGAAGCTACTGTTTACAGGAAGCAAGAAATTAAGCATGCTTTCAATGTAATGGGGCCATGTAAATGAAGAGGAGGAACTGTTTTAGGTCTTGAATTGACTGAGGTAGGTATTAACAAAGGACCACTAAATATTTGATGGCCTTTTTTCCCATACATTGACTGTAAGTGTGCTCAGATAGCACATTACACACTCTGTGCATGTAACAGTTAAAGTGGACACAAAGCTCATTGATTTCCCTTAAGGCTACAGAGAGACCTTGTTAGAGAAGGTCAAGAACTTTGCCATTTGAACCCTTTGATACCCCCCGTTTTCAAGTCTATCCTACCGCACATTTGGGATTTTATTTTTCTTGCACCGGTCCCCAAACATCTCTAAGGTCAGAGACTGAAAGAACAGGTCTTCTCAAGGAACCACAAACAAAGTGTATCAGTGCTAATGACAGAATATCAGCCATTATCTCAACTCACACATTATGGGTTGTCTCAACAAGAATGGGATTACATACTCTCTGAATCACTGTAGGAGATTTGCTGACCACAAGACCCAAAGCCAGTTTAATGTCCCCTCCGGTGAGAGCTTTTATCCTCTACTCGTGAACATATATTTTGGTTATGTCATTTAATGTGTGCTGGGGTTGGTGCCGGTCAGGAAATCTCCTGCAGTTTAGAGGATTAGACGCTACAAAGTGCCGCTGGTGGAGAGAAAGAGCTAGCCATTTGAGTGATACAAGTGAATTAAGAGATTAAGATGGTTTAGAAAGACTGATTACAAAACCATAGGGGTTTAGGAATGGAAAGACAAACCTTGAGATGGGATAAATCCCTTGTACTTTTCTCTTACGCGCGGGCTATTATTGTGCCTCGTGCCAAAATCAACACTCAATCCACCAAAACCTTTTGAATTGATTTGAGTCTAAAGATTAAACACTGTTTGATGAGACAGGAAGAGGCATAGAAATGACTTGGTCGAGGTTGGTATCAACACTCATTTGTTTTTACAGCCTTCCTGTTCACTACCATCATGTGGTAATCCTAACAATGCTGCTATTGGGTCAAACTATAGAGTACTGAAGCAATCTAATACTGACTAACTCCAGCAGATACAGTGATTTGTAGTCATGCTAGTGGCATGACTCTATGGATGGCAATATCAGCCTGTCAGCCAATCGGTTGGGTGGTTTACGATAGCATTTTGTACAAACAATGTTCCCCAGAGGATGAATCCTACTGACTTTTGTGATCATCTGACAGATTTCTGTGATCCAACACTGCCATCAGGTCAAAGATTTTATGTAACCAATGAAACATCCAACCCATTCGCTAGAAAAAAAATGGTGACATTGTTTGTTTCTGCAAACCATGGATATGCTAAATTTGTACATTTCATATGTAACAGGATATACTTTCTTCTTTTGAGTGGTTACCGTATGGTAAGGTTTAGGCACAATTAACACTCAGTTAGGGTTAGGGAAACATCATGCTTTGGCTTAAATTACCCAACTCTGCTGGAAATGTCCTGAAGTATTGTTAAAAAATACATTCTTTTGTTGTTTGTTGCTCTTGAACAGTGGTGTGCTGCTGTCTGCTGCTGGGCAGCTGTATCACCTAGGTGTCTTGCCATCCACCATCCCCTCCTTCTTCCAATGAAAAACTCAACTCATATACATGTAATCTCAACTATGTCACCATAGAAATGCAACATTGCCTCGATGGATTGTTATGAATTGGTACAGACATGCATGCCCCCCTCAGGGTGAGTTGTAATGACTTTGGTGATCCTGTAACTTTTCATCTGACATCATCATCATCTTAAAATTTGAACAATTCTTTTGTTTCTAATCAAATACACGCCAAATTGAAGACATTCCCATCAGCCTCAGCTGCACTTTGTGTTTAGTGCTAATAGCAAATGCTACCATTCCAACCTGCTACACTATAAACAGTGAAAATAACCTGTTAAATATCAGCAAATTAGCATTGTAATTGTGAGCATGTTAGCATGCTGAGATCAGCATTCAACTGAAAACATCACTATGCCTGAGTACAGCCTTGCAGAGCCTCTAGCAAAGCTGTAGACACTTAGTCTTGTTTCATTGTATAAGTACTTGTCAAGTGACAATTGAATCTAAATTGGAAATTACAATATTGTCGTTTAGAATGAAAGTGCAAACGTGACTCATAGCACTAAAACCTCTCCTTTGTTAGAATGCCAAATATACCGGTTTGAAAAGTGTGAATTTCCCTCATTATGATACTAAAATAGAACATAGACAACCTGCTGAAAATTTGCATGCTTTTAAATCCAGATCATGTGCAAATTAATAGTTAGTAGGTTTAATTGAAAGGATATAATTATCTCCCAAATCTAAATTAATCCACATCACAAAATTGAAATCTGTTTCCCTTAACCAAATTAAGAGGATTTATGGGGGTGTGTTGTGGATGGACTCTTTCAATGCATCTTTAAGTCGCACATGAAACACCTTCTCAGAGCAAACAACAGCTTCCCACCCTCTCCCCGCCATAGACATATTCCCACAGTGGAACACTGTTAATACCAAGAGCAACAGTAAAGTTTATCCAAAGCTATACTGCCAGAGATTATTCTGGAACAAATCGATCTAAAAGTAGCTTGCCAGGCGGTGCAACTGTGTCCTAGGAAAGTGTTGAGGAGAAGAAGAACAAACGGAATGAATAAGAAAATGAAAAAAAAATGGAGAACAGATAGGGGGGAGATAGAAAGTGCTGGCCACTGCAAAGTCTCCAAACAAAGAGGATATGTGAGGCGTGTACCTCAAGCCTTTTTCCCTTAAAAGAAGAGCCAGTAAGCACTTTTCTCTGCGCTGAAAAGCTAGCTCTCGCTCTTCGTGTCACATCAGCAGTTTTTTAGCGAAGCTCACAAGCACCATATCCAGGTGAGGGGTGTATGTTAAGGATTTCTGCCTTTCCCCTATCAGTCTCTTTCACTCTTACACTCCTCTTCCTCACCCCACCCCCGCCTCTCTGTTTCTCTCATCCTCTGCCAATATGTCTCTCCCTCGTCCTCCCCCTCTCCTTCTTGCACTTTACAATTCTCTTTCTGTCCCCCTCAAGATGTTTCAAAGCCCATATCACTCCTTTCAGTCTCTCCATCTTCGCCTTTTTTTCAATCTCTTTCTCCTGAACTCTCTCGTTCCAGGCTGTGTGTGCACATATGTATGGCTGTTTGTAAGCGGATTCCTATAAGTTGAAGAATCTACAACTACTATCAGCAGCTTAAAAAAACATCAACGTTTGCGACACGTGAACATGTATGCTTTGGGCACTCTTTAAACGCAAAGCATTCGTAGATTATGGCATCCTATCCAGTTTGAATCAGTTACAAAAATATGTCAGCAAGATTTATGAGAGATCAACTGAATATTGCATGTGTTCAGACTTTTGATTTTGTTAAAGATGCATATTCATATCAATTTTAGTTGTGATTCTGCAACTCTTTTTTTTTTTCAACATTTAATGGGTAATCACATTGTAGAAATCTTGTTTACTGATGAAGGACAAACAGAATATGTGCAAATGACTTTAAGCACACACTTAGACAAACACACACAAACTGAAAGCAGGCAAGTGAGCACGCACACACACACACACACACACACACACACACACATGCATTCAAGGATCCCTGGGTGGTTGAATAGCAGAGCTATTCATGCGACTGGAACACCCCTGACTGTGAACACCACTTTCCCTAGAAAGTGAAGCTGGGGCACAAATCACATTTTCTGCACAATTAAAGCAGGGCTGCGGCTAAGTGTATCAGAGCCTTGCTCTCTGCAGGAGCCCAGGGAGTCAGCAGGCCCGTCCCCTCTCCCCTCATAATGGCAATGTGATGAAGATGGTTTCTCTGTAATTAGTTTCTGAAAGTTCTCATTCAGTGAGTGAGGCCGCAGACCGAGCGGCAGAGAAAAGGCCACTTTGTTCTGCAACCCTGCACTTACAGCACAGACCTTATTTGAAAGGAGGTTGATGGTAACTTGTATTGGACAGTCGTATCTGTAAATTTTGTCAGAGAAAGAATAAAGCATGCCCTTTTTTTTTTTTACTTTACAGTGTTTTAACAAAAAAGGTTTTCAGTACCGCCCGCTGATTAGGAATCCTGTGCACTATTTTATATCTCCTGTCCATTCTGTTGTGCACTAATACAGGAAAAAGGTCCACGGAATCACACTCTCAAACAAAAAATGACCTCAAGCTTACCATTGTGGTGGAGGGGAACATAAATACCTAATACCAACTCACCTAAGTTGCATGAATAGCATCATTAGCGTCTCAACCTAAGGACATAAGCACATAGCATGATAGTCTTCTTGAAAGCAGTAGATTTGCAACCTAAAGTGTAGGGAGTCTAAAGAGAATGTATGGGTTTAAGTTCACTTGCAGCAATAAAAGCCAAGATAGTTACATTATATTACCCCATTACCCCATCTTTTAGTGTTACAGCAGTTCTATACGGAGAGACTCTTTATGAATTCAAAGTTTCAGTGATTTAACATACTTGTAAATATAAGTTTAGTGTAGACTCTATTTGGGGGCTAAAGTGCAATCATGGGAAAGAAGCCCATAATCAGTTAGAAGAATAGCCCCCTTTTCTTTATCATCACCATGCTGATTTCTAAAAGGAGTCTTGATGCTGATGGTGGTGGGCAAGGTGGTGAGTGGTAGTTTGTAAGGAGCTGGAGACAGTGAAATAACGGAACAACTGATGGGATATAAAGCACTGTGATTGGTGATTGTCTCCCATGTGGGTAAGGGAGACAGCATGGAACAGTTTCCTTGATTTGGTGATGTGAACCAAATGGATGATGCATCTTGAGTTTTATACCCTGGTTTTGATGATAGAAAGAATTTGAAGGAGCCGAGGTTGCAGCCTTACTTACAATGATTTCTGAGCCAAAGGGTAAGAGCAGAGTTATTTAGGAGTAAAGTAAGGCTCCCAGTGCAAATTACATTGACCTATATTTTGATTAGTATGGATGAGTTTATGAAATTCAAGGATATATTGACTGAACGAAAATCAGGAATCATTTTGAGGGGTTCCTCTGCCACAACGTGGTTGCCGAAAGGACAGATAGACACAAAACTGGGGTTTGAATCATGTTTCTTAGCAGCCAGGTAAAAAGAAAGACACAAAACTTCAGACAACATTTGCCAGATGAACACAATCACACAACATGTGCTGCTGACTGTGGTGGTGCCAGTGCCACCAGCTGCCTGATGAAGGTCCTTTGTCTGCCAACTGGCTGATGAGGGGCCAGTGAAGCCACCACCAACAATATGCATGATGAGAGTGAGGTATCAAGATGATTAAGGTAGCAGTGCTCCATGTAAGCAAACATGGACAAGGTTTTCAATCTGATGTAGGATGTGGGACCACTGTCATTCTTGTTGGAGTAACAGTTACAGTGCAGTATTCACCTTTTTGGGGCAGTGATTGTATGACAAGTGTTACATCTATTTTTCTAATAATTAGCACATTTAGATTACATAATTAAATTTACTTGTAATGTGTGTATCCTTATACGTGTGTGTGTGTGTGCATGTGTGTGTTTGTGTATGTACAAGAAAAATAATCTCTGTTTACCCTTTATTGGATGTGTGTTATATTGCTAAAACTTCAGAATGCTTGTCTACTTGTCACTTCTAATCCAAAATGGGCGCTTGATGTCAATAATGTCTTCTTCAGCTCCTTCTCAGCTGACATGTCCTCCTCTGAGGATTCAATATCCTGCTCTGCTGCCTGACTCTGGGATTTTTCCTGTTTCCTGAAGTGTGGAAAATGGTTGAATATGACAGGAATGGTTGAATATGACAGGAAGCAATTCCCCAATAAAAGATTTAAAATTAACATTACTCCCACTGAAATAAACAAAACAAATCAAACAAAGAAAGAAACCAAATATTTTCATAAATTTCATCACCTATCTCTCTTACAGCCATAAAATGTGTTTCTGCAATTCCTCCCATTTTGAAATAAAAAAGAAGTGTACTGCTGAACACAATTTCATGTGTGTTACATCACAGTAAAGTCACCCAAGATGTGTTTTTCACAGTATATCAGGACTCAAATAGACTGCATGCATGGTGTTTAAAATAAAGGCTTCATCGTCATGCCAGGTCTCAGGAGGCTAACATGTATTTATTGCAGACATAATGTGAACACGCTGCAGGTAGATGCTTGGAACCCAACTGAGAAAATGGCCAATAACAGGTCATTATCATCTGGATTGTGTCTAGACACAGAAACATTGAAAATTAAACTTGGAAAATAATGATTTATATTTGTGTTTATACAGTTCACTGTAAACTGACAAAGATGTAATAAGTAAAGTAATGTAAAGACAAAATCCTCTGGCAAAGACAGAGCAAACAACTACCTCCAAGACTGAAAAATGGAACCAACACAAAAACTGCAGTTCCTTGAATGTCCACTTGAGGCTGGCTCCAAACACGAGTCAGTCCCCTTAGACCTACCTGTTAAAATGCCCAATCTCTACAGCAGAAATAAACATGTTTACAGCCTGGTATAAAACAGTTTTGGCCTCCATAGCTAATTTCAACATTAACAATAAATGTACAGGGGGGTTGAATTTCTTATAACTCAATGGTTTACATTTTCTCGAGGCTTAAAATTGTGTATATTCAAGAGTAGGGCTGCTTGAGTGAGTGTTTGTGAGGCATCATTACAGTATATGAGTCAGATCCACTCCTTGCTCCTCCAAAGCATCACTTCTGGCTCCAAAAAAACAAAATAGGGACGGCCAAAATGCTGAACTTGAAATGGGAGTCCACAAACCAATAAGTGACGTCACAGTTGATACAGCTTTGATTTCATACAGTCCATGAGACAACAGTGTTACATGAGATGGTATCTCTTGAGAGGCGGGTGCTACAGGTCTAATCGGTGACCGTTAGTAAAGATGGAGGGAGGATATAGGATTCTGCAAGTGGGACCCTGCAAGGGTATGAATGGCTGAAGATGTGTAGCTGGTAGCAGGGTGCATGAGGCATGAGTATTTCAGCATGAGTGTTTGAGCCTATGGGCAGCAGTTTTAGCTGAAGGTAAACAGTAGCTGTTTGTCCCAGACAGAGAACAAGCACAGAAGTGCACTGATCACTGATTGGCTCCTGTGTGGGTAAAAGACAGAGCTGTCAGGGTCAAGCTTATATGATTGGATGATACAAACCAAGAGAGAGTCACCCCTTTGAATTTCAAACTGACCAGCAGCGAAGGAAGCAGGAAATTTTATGGGGCGAAGCCTAGAGCTGTAGCTCAACAGATCAGAGAATGAAAGAGTAGTGGCGAAAAGATTTAAGGATGAAGTTTTCCTGATTGAACTTGCGCTAAACTCCATTAAGTGATGCTATATTTCACCACAATATCCCATAGGCAACAAGCTCACTGGAATCAATACAACACAGGTTTAAACTAACCTCACACTCCTAACAGATTTTTTTTTTCATTATTTAATTTAGCTTATTTCCTGAGTAGAATCAATAAGGTTCTGATGATCTCTGGAGTTAAGTGGCCCAAGAACTGATCCTGGATCATTTATGGCATTTGGAATACCCATAAAAAAGACTTTAACGTTAGAATAAGAGGAGACAAGGAGAGAGAAGGGAAATTTTAGAAGAATCTTACAGGAATATAAGACAATTAAGGAATCATTTCAACACATTCTGTAGCCATAATGGACATTTAAGATTGAAGATTTCACTTTCATTATACCCCCGTGATGAAACCTGGGTTGTGCGAGAGGTAAAGTTGCCACCAAGAATGAACTGTCGAAAGCTGTACCAATATATGCTCGAGTCCAATTCGGTTCACAATATGACATCTGTGAAGGGGGAGATTAGAGCATGAATCACAAATACTTCCTGCTGCCGCGTGGGATAGCCCTGAGGAAAATGCATGTGACCCAAGCATGAGGAATTCTCGGGAGCTGTCAGCCGAGATCAAACTCATTTGCAGACCACAAGCTTTGGCGTGCACACGCGCCGCTAACACGGACACAATGTCTGAGATTGGATTGCTGCTCCCTCTTCTCTTCTTCTCCTCTCAGTGGAGATTTATAATTCACAGATGGAAAAGCAATGACGGCCACACATATGAATCATACAATTACAGAAATAAGAGATATAAATAAATGAGGTAAACTGTGAGGATCAAATTTCCTATGCAACCTAGCACATTTGCCACCCTAGGCATTAATAGCAACAATTGACGCAAATTCAGCCAATCAATGTGAATTCTGTGTGACCTTGCAGTTTTGTCCAGTCACCGCAACTTTACCACAAATTTGACTATTTATAACAGGTGAAATCTCATTTCATTGTAGAGCCCCTTTTTCTTTCTCTCTGTTTATCGTGAGACTACTGCTGTGGGACTGAGCTCTGTTGTGCCTGGAGTCACACACAGTGACAGGGCTAACTGTTAGCTTCACATGGCTAACTTACTCAACGTTATTAAAAGGTTTGACAACAGAGTTGACCCATTTTGAAGTGAGATTAACAGCTCAAAATACTTTGCCCAAGTGGCATGACGAGTAGTCACGAGGTCAAGTTGTGTTGTGTTAGCTCGTGCTAACTGAGCAGAGAGAGCAGGAGGACAGAGGCTCAAACACTCCCACCCTCCCCAACATCACAACTACAATCTCATTCTGTGGGAAACCCTGAAAGCTCATAATAATAAGCTCCGTGGCGCCCTAGGCAGCTGTCGTCACCTATAGGAAGATCCACCACTGATCCTATGCCAATAATATAACTCCATGCACATTTTTACATGTAATTGTGCTGGAAGAGATAATATGATACAAAACACATTTTTGTGTTTTTAATGAGGTTTTGCCACTGCACCTTCATTAAGAACATTCAAAGTATAATGGATTAAAGAGAAGGGGTCTATATTCCCCTTTGTTATGATGGACTCCCTGCATTGTTTAAGTCTCACCTCCTCCACCCTATTAGTTGCAACCCCACTGACCTAAGATCCATATATATGTATATACACACTACCATTTTTTCCTTAAGAACAAAGAATTTCAATGGACTCTGTGAATTTACATGTGTGCCTCTGCATTTGTGTGTGTTGATGCCTTACAGCTTCGCTTGGTCTCAGTGGATGTGTTTGCATGGCACTACCATACGCCTTCATACACCGCAGGGGCAGCTGTAGCTTCTAACCTCTTTACTTTTTAATATTCTCTCATCTCTACCAGGCTAAATCATGTCCTGTATCCACCTATTCTAAGCGCAGACCGCAGCTACAAGGCAGAGTTTTGCCCGGAGAGGATACACAACACACAGCCATGATGGACGGTGTCATAAAGTTGTGACTGAGGCTGTTCTTTTCCGCAACTGGGCCTGGAGTGGAGGAGCGAGGAGAATGTATGTGACTTGTGAAACCAAAGATGGCCACATGTTGAGAGAGACGGAGAGTGGCCGCCGAGTGGAGCTGGTAGAGCCCGGGGGTTTGGTGATAATCTCAACGTGCACCAAGCCCCGAGTGTGGAGCTAGCTGGCGGCCCTCGATTGTGCTGCTGCTGTGCCTGTCACGTTTCCGCCACCTCCCAGCAGAAATAACCAGCGCTGGCAGAGCTGGTGGCCGGATGCAAGGAGGTGCCAGTGGCTATAACAGCAGATATATCGCTTATGAGATCAGATGTCTGCAGGGCTAGAGGAGCCATGAGAGACTGTGAATGAGAGAGAGATGGAGGGAGAGAGAGAGAGAGATACTGCATTCACATCAGGAGGAAATTGCTTTGCTGCCACCAGCCCTTCGGTGGTAAACACAGCGAGTTAGTGTGTGTGGCAGAGAGTGGGTATAATTGTCTTGACATGGACATTGTTTCGATGGACAGAGGGAGTGAGGAGTGAGAAAGGAAGAAAGTGGGGGGTGTGGGGGGAGTGAGGGGTGGCTGTGAAGTATGGATTCAGGAAATTGGCATGGCGTTCACACAGTGCCTGGGTAAAAGTGGCTCAACGGCAAGGGGAGAAAATTGTTTATGAAGCTTTCCATCCCCGAATCTAAACTGAACAGTGAGGGGTGGGAGGGGAAGGGAGAAAGGAGCGGATGGGAGAAAAAGAGAGAAAATTGGATGGGAAAGTGTCTTGGGGAGAAGAAGTTGAATAAGAAAGCAGCAAGTGGAATATATGGATTAGAAATCAGATATAGCACAGAATGGACTGTGAATCTACTGCAGCTTATAGGCTGAAACTACACCAGCACAGGACTATTTCCTCCCTTTACTCACCTCAGAACCTATGGTTATGCACATAACATTATACACTCTCATAATAATTACTACTATAATTCACAAGCTCAACCATTCAGGCTGAATTTATGGCACCATCATTTACGGTTACATAAAATGACATTGTATAAAAATGCAATTGTGCAGTATAGAGGCCATTTTGCAATGGGAGAGCCACATTACCTTGGTAACAAACATAATGCTTCTCTGTGGCATAAAGTCTGGTTGATAAACTGGAAATAAAGTAGATGATATCATATTCCAGCAGGAAAAAAATCATGAAATATTCAGTGCTGATGAACCTGTGCTGATAATATTATATATTGTAATGTATTTATGTAATGGGGTACCTATTGTATATATTACACAAATAAATTTAAAACACAAACTGCAGGACTCCCCACAGACCAAATCATCAAACCTTGTATTTGAACTAGAATCTGAAGACATTAACTATATTTACCAAGTATGAGTGTCTTTTTAGAGATGCCTCACAGTTATATTTAGGTGTTAAATATTTTCCTGAGTGACTGACTAATATAATCTTCTTCTTTTTTTTTAATTATTCGTCAAAATTTGGATTTTTAAACTGGACTTAGGTAAAAGTCCCCATTACACCCAAGTTGATATGTTAATTTCCTGGAACCCATGCATGCAGCCATAACGGTGATGGATTTGATCTGAAGCAGCTGTGTCACCCCTCATCAATCCAAAACCTCATCGAGAACATACTCTCACATACTGCTACATGTGTACTTGTGCATCTTTTTTTCTACCCCTTTGCTCTCCCATCCACCCAGACAGTAAAACACAAACAGCCATGCCAGCCTCGGCTGTCTTGGAGGGATCTGGCTAACCAGCCTTAGCACTGAGTGTGCTGGGTTCCCCTTTAGCTGTGGCACCGGGCCGTGGGGGCTGTTGGGAGATAATCCTGGGCCCCGCTGAGTGGAGCAGGCATCAGACACATAGGGAGGAGTGGATTACCCCGACTGGTAGAGATAGCAACAAGCTGGAGGGTGGTGGTGGTGGTGCTGATGGGGGACTCTGGCCCAGATAAGAGCACAGGAAAAGGAGCAGGGCTACAGGAGGGGATAAGACAGGGGAGGAGGAGGAGTCCAGTATTGAGGTAGTAAGCAGAAAGTAGGAAATGAGGATGTGGTGAACAGACTGTGTGGAAGAAGATTGGATTCAGTGAGATTCGACATACGTAACCAATTTTTTTGGTTGAAGAGAAGGGCATTTTTCTATGTATTTGTCTTAAATTTTATTTCTGATGCAGCATATATATCAACTGAACTATGTGATATTGTAGGCCTAATGTACCACTACCCCTGCTAACTCTACCCGGTCTATCTATCGATATATCTATAGGTAATGACTAGGCAGTAGTTATCATACCCTGTGATAGTCTGGGGACCTGTCCAGGGTGTACCCCCCTCTCGTCCAACCCCTAACAGGATAAGCGGTTACTTACAATGAATGAATTAATTAATGTTGTAAAAAAGTCATAAAAAAGCCATATTGTGTGCACTTTGCCTCTGCTGTCCTCAATCATATGCTAGCTCCTTTAAATGGCATTAAAGAGATAGTGCACCCAAAAATGAAAATTCAGCCATTATCTACTCACCTATATGCCGAGGGAGGCTCAGGTCAAGTTTTAGAGTCCTCACATCCCTTGCGGAGATCCAAGGGGAGAGTGGGTAGCAGCACAACTCCACCTCATGTAGGCTGACGGCGCCCCAGATTCAAACGTCCAAAAACACATAATTGAAACCACAGAATATCTCCATACTGCTTGTCCATAGTGATCCAAGTATCCTGAAGCCCCAACATAAAAAGTTGTTTGGAAAAACATCATTTGAACTCTGTTTTTAGCCTCATTGTAGCCTGCAGCTCTAACTACCTCTCTGTGCACTGAGATCACGTGTGCGCACTTGCGCGCGAGACCAGCGAAAGCACATGAACACACATGAATGCGGTGCCCATGTCTCATGGTCTTGTGCAAGCGCACACATGTGAACGTGGTGCCCAGAGAGGCAGTTAGAGCTGCAGGCTACAATGAGGCTAAAAACAGAGTTCAAATGATGTTTTTCTAAACAACTTTTTATGCCGGGGCTTCAGGATACTTGGATCACTATGGATGAGCAGTATGGAGATATTTTGTGAATCTGGGGCGTCGTAAGCCTCCATTAGGTGGAGTTGTGTTGCTAGCCCCTCTCCCCTTGGATCCCCGCAAGGGATGTAAGAACTCTAAAACTTCACCTGAGCCTCCCTCGGCCTATGGGTGAGTAGATAATGGCTGAATTTTCATTCTTGGGTGCACTATCCCCTTAAGTCATGCAAACTTTGTGAACCCCTGATCTAAGAGTTTTATTCCGAAAGATTCTAAAATGGACAGTTTAAATGTTAATTTCCTAAAAAGAAAATCCCATGAGAGGTTGGGTCACAAAAGGTGTCCATTTAAATAGGATATTACAACCATGAGTACTTATATCAATAACAGTATTTCTAAGAGCATTAGCAATAATACCAGTTATATTAAACATAGCAAAAACAACAACACCACAGTAGCCCTTCAGTTCCATGTAATTGGAGCCCAACATGCAGCATTTTATTTTTGTAAATGTCTAATGGTTTACCTCAGCTTTAGAGTTATTCAATATTCTTTATATCATTCACAGCAATTCAAATATCAACCCTCTCAGTTCTGTGGAAATTGCTACAATGTGACTCATTGATTCAGCTTGCATTACTGATGTGAGAAATTGGCCTTTAAATGGCATCTGTATTTGACAGGTATTGACATTAAAAATATTACTTGCACCACTTTTATACTTTCCTCATATGCCTTTATAACACCTTTTCCTGTATTTCTTTAATGTCTCTTTTTACCGCCATTTGTTTATAATTAGTCAGCAGTACCATTAGTCCTTTGAAAAGCACCACGAGCTATTCTTGCTACATTTTTTTAGTATCTCTTGAACTCTACCGAACCCAGACAAGCACCATTTAGAGTCTATTCAAAAAGCTATGAGTCATTGTCTTGTTATCGCTAATGCTACCTTCAGGCATTCAAAAGATTGAACCATAAATATTGTAATTTAAAAAAAAATCAGTAATGTACTTCAGCTGATATTAGAGTGTGTAGCTGATCTAGTTTTCTGTGATTTTTCCAACATACTGACCAGGCTGTTGACAAAAAGCACACAGAGTGTTTGTCCTGTTTTAATTTAAAATAACGTTGAGCTCCAACGGGCAGGAAGGGGTTAACCTGAAAACCTTCTCTCTCTCTTTTATACATCATTGATCTTTTCACACTAATTAAAGCATAGCCAGGACTATTTAACCAAGCTAACGAGAACAGGCAAATTCAGCCTTCCTAGCACTGGGAGACCACAGCAATGAACAATAAAGCACTCTCAACCTGCACAAGGAAACACACACACACACACACACACACACAGAGTGAGAGAGAGCGAGAGAGAGCGAGAGAACTGAAGATAATTAACTACAATTCAAACCCAGCAATTAAAAGGCAAAAGGACAAGCCAGTTAACAAAAACAGTAATGAAGAGCCAGCAGATTTATTTATTTATTTTTATTTATTAGTTTGGAGCGGTAAATTGCTAAATTAAAGGAATAGTTCAATGTTCCTGGATATACCCTTATTGTTTCTTGACTATAGTGATATGAAGACCAAACACATTCTTCACAATAGGCGCGTTTCCATCCACCTTTTTAATGTACATTTTCAATCTGTGCTGAGTGGAAAGGCCAAAAAATTTTAAAAATTATTTAAATGCAAATTGCAAAAAATGTTTTAACCTTGTGGGAGGTGAAAAAGTTGGTGTATCTATCAAAGATAAATGTAGTTAAATAAAAGAGGATTCAGCGAATAAATGATGACGTACAGTCATGATGTCCTGCCATTGCAGAGGCAACTTCTAACTCTCTTTATCATCCCCTCATGGCTTCTAACATGCATATATGCACACAGCACTGTAACCAGAACTCTTCCAAGAGACTCTCCATTTCCATTGTCCGGTGTGCTCTCCTATTTATACATACACTGATTTCCTTCATTTCAGTTTTGACTGTCGCTCTTTAATTACTTCATTTCATTGTGCCTTGTTCTGCGGGCCCCCAATACGTTCTCGTCCCAACTTTTTGTCAAATGTTGTTGCTTTGTCAGTGAATGTTCACATCAAAATATGACGTCGTACGTATCCTCCTGCATGTGCTGTCGATGTTCTGGGACAGCATTTCAATGTACGCATGTTACCGAGCAGCAACCTCTAAGGCTGAGAAATAAAGCCAAAAACTGCAGTTCCTCTAATGGCCACTTGAGGCTGCCTCCAAAACAAAGTAAATCCCCATAGACCCCTATGTTAAAATGCCCAACGTTGCACCGTAAATAAACATGTTTACAGCTTGGTACAAAAACAGATTGGAGCTCTATAGCTAATTTCAACATTTATGACAACTGTACAGGGAGTGATTTTGTTTTTTAGAACTCACCTGTTCACATTCGAGGCTCAAATATATGCACATTTAAGGTCAGGGCCACTTGATTGACAGGCTGGTTGTGAGACAGCACTACCGGTCGCTGGAGTCTGTGAGTCAGATCCACCCCTTGCTCCTCCACAGCTCCAACATCTCATCCAATTGTGGTCCTCTCTGGCTCCAAAAAACTGAAGATGGCAACAGCCAAAATGCCAAACTGGAGGTTTCAGAATGGTAGTCTACAAACCAATGGGTGACATCACGGTAGCTGTGTCCATTATTTATACCTTCTATACTTGTTACGTGCATTGTGTCTTTTCAAATTAATACTCACAACAAAGGTAAAACACCCAGTTTTTAAGTCCATTTCATTGTGCAACAAAATGGTTAGGTGTAGAAAGAAAACTCTTAGTTTGGCTTAACATTCACACAGGCAGTGAATATTGAGCTCCTGGGTAAAAGTTTGGGGGTTGGTGGACCAATCCACCAACCCTCCTACCCACCCTATTGGTACTTTCCAGCTCTTTATATCACTTTGTTACTAGCAGCATTACAAATTAATCCCACCCAGCATATTGCTGCAAAAGTTGCCTTTTTGCCTAATTCTCTGATGCCAAAATCACTGACAAAGCAGCGGTATTTGACAAGTTGTGAATAAGAACAGACTGAGGCACCTAACTAGAGAATTAGTGCCACCTAGTGTTTATATTTGTATAACATTTGTGGATAGAAAAGTAGATAAATTCGCATTTTGTTTGCAGATTTGCTGAAAATTTGTGCTACATTTGGATAAAAACCTGACCATGGACAGTGGTCTCAATCTTCTTATCTAATGCTGGACAAAAAAAGGAGTAAGCGTATTTCCCAAAATGTCAAATGTCAAAAATATGTGTGTCTTAGATCCTGAACTATACCAACATTTATTGCACATCTGGGCCATGTAATAATAGCCAAATTACGTCCAGTTTAGATTTCATTTATAATGGATGTATGGACAGCTGAATCAATGTAAAGTGTCTTGATGCTCTCATTCATTACCTTTCTCTCTTCAGTAAATCTAGATCAATTAGAAAAAGGTGAAAGCAAAGGAAAAGCAGGGAGCAACTTACAGAAATGAAACACAACCAGTAGCTCATCTGGTGAAGCTCACCTGGGGGCATCTGGTAGCCAGGGTAAAATCCCCATACTATGAGGAGTCAGGATCAATAATGCATCTGCGTGGATGTGAGGGACGCAGCTCAAAGGCATTTGCTTATCTCAGATGCCAGTTACCACTTTCATCCCGGGGACATGCCGAGCTTGCATGTGCAGGGGAGCGTGTGTGTGGGGAGGTCGAGAGAATGCAGTATTTACACACTTCCCATCATGTGTTATTTATTTCACACCTTGATGTTTTCATCTACCCCATGCCTCTGAGGAAATCAGCACTCATAAAGCAAGAATCAACACAGGACTTTTAAGTCACTCATGCAACTGCCTGTGTGTTTTTTTTTCACTTGTTGTCCCAGTTACAAAATCTAATTGCACTGAGTGTTTGCTCTATTAAGTGTTCAACCTAATCTAAAGAGGCTGAATAAGAAGATAAGAGACTGCTTTTCAACAATAGACTGTATAAAAATAATGGACATATAGTGCACCGTGATGTCACCAATTGATTTGTAGACTCCTGTTTTTAAGCCTTGAATTTAACATTTTGGCCGCCACCATCTTGGATTTTTGAAGCCAGAGGTGATGAGAAGGAAGTGACCATATTTGGATGAGAGAGCAGAGTTAACTCTTTCACTAGCTGCTAGCTTGGTTTGCATGGTCCATTACAGTCAGGCCCCCAGGAAGTGTGCCGGGTTTTGAAGCCAATTTTGGACAAACAGTGGTACTGCTATTTCCGGGGCTCGTCACGTGATGCCCTGTGGCCCAAAAGGACTTTTTCTCCATTGACTTACATTGGGAAAGAGACATCTGTAATTCAGGGGATCAGTTTTGAGCAACATAACCCCTGCAAAGTGACTCATTTCACTATCAGGATTTAACCCATTCGGTCCGATAACATTTCAAAAGTCAAGTAGAGCCACAAGATTAAATCATTTTATCCCCATTCAAGTTTGTGCAGCACTAAGTCGGAAGTTAGCTGTTTGGCCAGCAGAAGTAAGATACTCGACTGCACTTGGTTGTGCTTGGCCACTGTAAGTCTCTAGTACGCCTGCTCAAAGGGCCATGCAATACGGAAGCAGTGCCAATGATCCAGGTAATTATATACATGGCAGTTAAACAATTATGGCTTCATGCACCACTGAGCATCTGTCATAGGAACGAACAGGGCCCTGCCACCAATGCTGTATCCACTTCTCCTGATAAATCCGTGATTGAAATCTATGGTTAACAGTGATAATGCTAATGCTAATTGTTGCTAACAAAAGAAATAAGCTTAAATCCACAAAAACAAAATTTACTTACTGGGAAAACTGATCCTCAGTGGATCTGTCAGTGCAACAAAGCGCTGAATGAGACTTTTTTTAAGCGACCAAAATGTTACAATTATCTTTAATGAACTGAAAACACACTGAAATAGCTACAGCTACAGCTACAGCTACACCTATCATTTTTGAATTTAGAGTTCACCATGGTTACGTTATTTAACCCTATGGGCCCTAGGTGTTTTTGGGGTATTTTTACTGCCTTTACTTTTAAGCTCATATCACAGTCATTATAAAGGCTACATACACATGCTAGCCTATATCTTGTTTTTTTCAGTACAATGTGGGCTATCCAGATTTGCCATCATTTCATGTCCTTCTATGTGCCTGTATTTTATATTAATTTTTATATCAATGAAAAAAAACAAATCTGTCTGACTAAATTCTTACATTTTTACATGTATCTCACCATAGCAAGTTGGAAAATGGCATATTCTGCCATATATGAAGAGGGGAGACTCTCTGGAATCTGGCAATATAAGAACCATGATGGTGGGACATTCTATCACTTCACAGCTGTCCAAAACATGTGGTTTTTGCCAGGCGGACATGATTGACAGGATTTTTTCATTATTGCAAGAAATTCCATTGACTCATTCACAAGTCAAAAATGTGTTTTATCTGAAGGAAACATGCAATATTTACATCTAAGATAATAGAAAAATAGTCAACCAAGGGGCACATGTCCCTCTCAATGTATATGGTGACTACGGCCCTGTCATGTATGCATAATTAGGCTACTGTTGTCTGGGTGCGCAAAGGTGAAGTGGCTGGTCTTGTCATACAAAGTTTGATGGAGTGTCAGCTGGACAATATGGAGATATTTGCATCTTGAAAGCTGGACTACAAATGTGGATAGACAGGGAGAAACACACGCAAGCCTAAGACGTGGTAAGATACGATATTCCTCACTATATGAAGTGACTGATAACAAGATCTGATAAAGCTTATAGTTAGGGCTGGCTCAGGCTTGCCCTGTACCAGCCCCTAGTTAGGTTGACTTAGGCCTAGTCTGCCGGGCACCTTCTCTCCTTCTCTCTCTCTCTCTCTCTCTTGTATTCTATTACTGCATCTTGCTAACTCGGCCATTCTGGATGTCACTAACTCGGCTTCTTCTCCGGAGCCTTTGTGCTCCACTGTCTCTCAGGTTAACTCATATCGCAGCGGTGCCTGGACAGCGTGACATGTGTGGTTGTGCTGCTGCCGTGGTCCTGCCAGATGCCTCCTGCTGCTGCTGCCATCATTAGTCATTAGTCATACTTCTACTGTTATTATACACATATGACTATTGTCACACATGTATACTGCCAGATATTAATACATACTTTCAACATATTGTACCACAGTAGCCAGAACTATAACTATAATATTATTACTTTCAATAATGTTGTTGTAAGCTACTGTCATTACCTGCATCTGTCTCTGTCTCTCTCTGTCGCTCTCTGTCTCATTGTGTCATGCGGATTACTGTTAATTTATTATGCTGATCTGTTCTGTACGACATCTATTGCACGTCTGTCCGTCCTGGAAGAGGGATCCCTCCTCAGTTGCTCTTCCTGAGTTTTCTACCGTTTTTTTTCCCCGTTAAAGGGGTTTTTTTGGGGAGTTTTTCCTTATCCGCTGTGAGGGTCCAAAGGACAGAGGGATGTCGTATGCTGTAAAGCCCTGTGAGGCAAATTGTGATTTGTGATATTGGGCTTTATAAATAAAATTGATTGATTGATTGATTGATCTGTATAATGGATTTTGAAGAAATTCATCAGGTTTTTATTTTGTAGACAATAAATCTGGATTTATAGCATGATGGGATGACAGCACAATGATGTGTGTGGCATCACTGGAAAGCTCTGCTCCTGCGCTTTCATGTGATATGCGTGGCATTTCTGTGCGAGCCTGCATTCGCGAGTAATCCATCCAACAGTAATGTGTGTGCAGAGCTGTATGAAAGCTCTGTTATTCATGATTTTAGTGTAAGTTTATCATTTTTTTTCACTATGAAAACACTGGACTACCGACAAGTGCTTGGTCTTGTCGGAAAGCTACAATTTCGCTGTTTCACGTGATATGCAGCTTCTCACTATGACACACAGTCGCGGAGAAAATCAATAGAGAAGAACAGGTGTGAATTTGGACGCACAATGCGTCGTTCGGGCCCATAGGGTTAAATGGGTAAAATCTACCCCCCTGTACAGTTGTCATGAATGAGGATTTTTTTTTTTTCATTTTTTGTACCAGCCTCTAAATATGGTAATTTCTACTATAAAGTTGGGCATTTTAACATTAGGGGCAAATGAGGACTGTCTCGCTTTTGGAGCCAGCCTCTAATGGCCATTAGAGAAACTACAGTTTTTGGCACTTTCACATTAGCTTAATTTTTCATCTCCGGAGGTTGCTGCTTGATTTTAACAGCAATAAGTCAGAGGCAAGAGTTTCCATGGCAGTAAGCACAATACTGCAGTCATTTCAGCAGCCATCCTTTGCTTTTGTTCACATTGTTCTTAACTGATCTGGACCGACAGCATTAGGTTTGTCCACACATAAAAAACGTGAACATGACCAGTGTTGCAGTATTGACTGTCAGTTGACTTGACAACCTGTGGATGTGTTTCCTCCTGACAGTTATTATAACATACTGACCAGTCTAATTGCTTAGATGTAGATGTGCATTGACACAGCTGGACACAGCTTAACAACAGAGCCCAGCAGGGCAAGCAAGTGAGCAGTCAGACAATATGACAGGTTGCGAACAAATCCACAGTTCTAGTTAATTATTTGGAAGTAAACATGATGATCAACACACCCAAAAATGTTCAAAGCTAAACTGCAGAGAAATAGCTCTGGGTACAAATTTTAACATTAACCTTGAACTGATTTACATACCCTTTCACAACATGCAGTTGTGAGCACGTGGGTGTGTGTCTGTGTACCAATATCCCAGCAATCAATTTGTGACAAAAATTAAATTCTAACTGCAGAAACTACAAAAGTAAGACCTTTGTTTGTAAAAAGGTTTAGCAGGAAGTAAAACAAATTCCTTCAAGGCCTGTTGAGACATTTTTGCAGTGTCCTTCCAGGGAAAGTAAAGTAAATGTTTCTCCCCAAACAATTTCTCCATTACTGTTTGTGAATCAAAGAGAGAAACAAATCACCTGGCCAGTGAAGTACTAGGGGAGCAATCAAAGAAAAGATGCAGAATTTCTTTGAGCTGCATTTTCAATAGAAAGAGAAAATTGCTACTGTGGCGATTGTGCCAGTATCAGGGAAGAAGGGGCAGACCTGCTCTATGGGTAAAGACACTGAGAAACAATGTCTAATCACTTGCATTTCTTTTTACTTTTATAATTTATTAGTCTGCTTTCAGAAAATGTTTTTGATCAAGTGTAGATTATAGAACACTAGAACACAAAAGCTGTGCAACCTGAAGTTTATTAGTCATTATGTTTCATTTTTAATCTCAGTTAGTCGGTGAGAAATAAATACAATAAATTATACGTTGGCTCATAAACACACAGGGGTGTAAACTGACTCAAAATCTGAACTCGTGTTTATGTACACCATTTGTGCTTAGTTTTTAAAAGGTTATACATTTTTTTGTATATTTTCACCTGTTTTCTCTTTTATCTATCTATCCATCCATACATTTTCAACCACTTATCTGAAGCCAGGTTGTGGGGGCAGCAGGCCGAGCAAAGTATTCCAGACATCCCTCTCCCCAGCAATGCTTTCCAGCTCCTCCTGGTGGACCCCGAGGCGTTCCCAGTCCAGAAGAGATATGTAATCCCTCCAGCATATTCAGAGTCTGCCCTGGGGAACACCTCTAAGGGGAGGCACCCAAGAGGCTTCCTGATCAGATGCCCAAACCACCTCAAATGACCCCTTTCAACACAAAGGAGCAGCGGCTCTACTCTGAGCTCCCTCTGGATGTCCGAGCTCCTCACCCTATCTTTAAGGCTGAGCCCAGCCAGCCTTCTGAGGACACTCATTTCGGCCACTTGTATCCGTGACCTCATTCTTTCGGTCATTACCAAAAGCTAATGACCATAGGTCAGGGTTGGGGCATAGATGAATAGATAGAATTCGAAAGGTTTGCCTTCTGGCTCAGCCCTCTCTTCACCAAGACAGTCCGGCACAGTGCCAACATCACTGCAGATGCTGCACCAAACCACCTATTCATCTCACTCTCCATTCTACCCTCATGCATGAACAAGAATCTGAGATACTTGAACTCCCTTGCTTGTGGCAGTGACTCACTTCCAACCTGAAGGGGGCAATACACTGTTTTCAAGCACCATGGCCTCAGATTTGGAGGGGCTGATTCTGATCCCGATTGCTTCACACTCAGCTGCAAACCACCCCAGTGCATGCTGAGGTCACGGTGTAATGAAGCCAACAGAGCCACATCATCTGCAAAAAGTGGATAACTGGATGTGGTCTACTATCTATGTGCCATCCAATTGATTAAACGTTACCTATTATGCTTATTTTCAGGTCAATACTTGTATTTTGGGTTTCTACTAGAACATGTTTACATGCCTTAATGTTGAAAAAAACCTGTTGACCTTTATTTTTCTGCTGTCTGCCTGAAGATACCTGTATTCACCTTCTTTCTACACACACTCTGTTTTAACACTTTAATCTGCCCTATCAGCATCTCTGCACCGTCACTGCAGTGGGGGAATGAATTTGGAGTATGGGGACACTTTCTAAAACACCAATACACTAACACTAATAAAAGCTTCTAAACACAACTGGACGTGTTCCTGCAGGAATATGATCCATGATCAGGGAGAAATCAACAACACTAGCATCCAAGTGTACATGTTTTCCTGAGCTTGTAGCTACATGTAGCAGTGAACATACTTGCTGTAGTGTGTCTGGAGCAGATAACCATATGAAGAAATCCATCATCAGCTAATGTCAACTTGTCTGGAAACATTGGAAACATTGAAAAAAGTGTATTAAGAATGGACTTAAATCTAACTTTTTGCTCACAGGAATTACTCTTACATACGTTAAATTCATTATTTAAAACTGTGGCTGCGTTTAATATGAACATAAGGCAAAACTCCATGGGTCCCCTTTAAAAAAAAAAACAAAAAAAAACATATCCTCCTATGCACTGAAGCAAATGTCCAAACGTTTAAATGTCGTCGTGCAAGATATTTAATCCCAAAAACCAGAGCCTTGTATGGTGGCTCATTCATGATGGGTTTGTGTGTATGTGTGTGTGTGTGTGTGTGAGAGAGAGAGAGAGAGAGAGAGAGAGTGAATGCAAGGCATTGTAAAGTGCTTTGCACTGCTCTCAGGCACTATATAAGTGCAGTCAATTTACCATTTACTCCGTACGAGTGTCTACCAATCACTGTAATCTGACTAGAGCTGAAGGAAAATGTTACATATTATTTTAATTGGTCAGGTCTGGATCAAAGCCAAAGGTGAAAATAAAGAGCCAGCAACAAACAACATCAAAAATAGTGTATATGGATCCTTTTTTTTCCTTCTTTCAGAGGAAAAAATTGTGCGTGCTTCGTTTACTGAGCAATTTATTGTGCAAGTATTGAACGACGGTGTGTTGATTTCCACTAATGGCAGTATGGACACTGGGGTGTCAGCTTTGACTGACAGTAGGTTTAGTTAATACATTAATGGTTTGAAGTCTGTTGAAGCAGAGCAGACCTAGGACAAAGCAAAGCATATGACTGCAACCACTACGGGCTAAACAAGGACATTTCTAACCGTTGTTATGTTGTTGGCACTTGGAGAGCTGTGGAAAGAAATGTTTCTGCTCACCGTGTTGGCTTTGTGTCCAACACAAGGACAACCTATTCAAATCTGGACAGAAGAATACACACATTTCAATGCTTACTTTCCATTTATATTTATTTTGTTAAAATAAATTAAGAGTCAAAATATTAGCAAAGACTTATTAACTTTCCCATAACCTCAATTAACTTTTAGAAACTCCCACAGCTTCTAGCCTTGTGAGCTAAATGGTTGAGTGTCAGTTTTGGAGGCTGAGCTGTGAGGCAGTGTTTAATGTGCGGTGTGGCACAGCACAGATGTTGCTGCACTGATTAAGTTTAGGTGCTGTGTTGATATCAAAATTCAAGGCTCTTGACTTGACCGAAGACAAAACGGTTTATTTGGAATCACTGCCATGCAGTCTGACTAATGTCACCCATGGATGCTGTCAGATAGGATTCTTTTTCTTTTTCAAAGGCTCTACAGTCACAGTTGTTGATGGATAAATGGTAGAACATGATACAAAGCACATGTATGATTGTTTATTGTGTGGGTAAGCGACAGTATACAGCATTGTTTATAGGCTATCCTAGCAGTTGTGCCTTACAGTCAGTAACATTACTGTCAGTCATTTGTCATGTAAGTGTTTTTCTTTTTTCTGTTTGTCTCTTTGTAACACACCGTCTGCCCCAACATGTGTTTCTGCTTCCAGACATAGGTTTTACCACTGATTTTCAATATCAGAAGAATATTAGGGGTGGCACGGTGATGTGGTGGTTAGCACTCTCGCCTCACAGCAAGAGGGTTGCCGGTTCGATCCCGGGCGTGGGAGCCCTTCTGTGCGGAGTTTGCATGTTCTCCCCGTGTCAGCGTGGGTTCTCTCCGGGCACTCCGGCTTCCTCCCACAGTCCAAAGACATGCAGGTTAATTGGTAACTCTAAATTGTCCGTAGGTGTGAATGTGAGCATGAATGGTTGTTTGTCCCTATGTGTCAGCCCTGCGATAGTCTGGCGACCTGTCCAGATTGTACCCTGCCTCTCGTCCAATGTCTGCTGGGATGGGCTCCAGCCCCCCCGCGACCCTCAAGAGGATGAAGCGGTTAGAAGATGAATGAATGTAGAAGAATATTAGAGGATGTTACACTGCTATATTTTTTTCTGAGCAGATCTCACACTCACTCAGTCATTCAGAATCGACAACGTGATTTCCCAGAAATGCGTGAAATGACCACGACCTCTTAACACCACATTATGTGGTGGTGACATGTTATGTGTTAAGTTACATGGTGGCGACACGGTTGAATTTATGCGGCAAAACTACTTGGTTTGGTTTAAAAGAGACCATGTTTTTAGTTAAATAACTATGTTTGCTCCATGCAGGGTGTAAGTACATCATAAAGTGACATAAGTACGTCACGCAATGTGGTGTAACTATGCTAAGTATGTCACAGGACACGAACTGTGGTCTCCTGGGTGAAAGTCCTGTATTTATTCAACCCATCCACCAGTCTGACCTCCTCCATACGCAGACTCCCTCTTTATACTACTTATGGGGTTGTAATGTGAACTATTGCCCACCGCTTGAAGTTGATGAACTAGGGAATTTGTATGTCCACCATGACAAAGGATACTAATTGACTTTCCATTGGCATTGTTGGTTTGCCGACATATTATTTTGAAATATTACATGCCACTACCCTGTAATGTAGTATTAAGAGCTCATGGTCATATCACATATTTCTGTGATGGAATTGATTGGGCTTGCCAGATCGTAGAATAATGATCCATTACATCAGCAGTCACATGGTTAATACAATTTATTTGACTTGCATTGCATGAATCATTTATATTTATGTCATTTTATTTTTGCACAGCTCAAACTGGAAAAAAGCGAAAGGCAAGACACAAAAAGAGCTGAAGTGAGGAGAGAAATGAAAGGAGGTGAGAATTCAGAAGGGAAGAAGAAAGATGACAGATACATCTCAATAAATCACTGCACCTGTAGGCCTTCACACACTGCTGTTCAGTGTTTGCTTTGCTGATTCATTTAGACTCACAGTTCATGTCAAAGTACACCATTTTTCCTGTTGACATTTCAAAATTTTGCCCCGCGGATCCACCCACCACAGTTTTGTCACTGGATCCCAACAATGTCTCTGCTCTTTTTGAAAATGTTTATACCAGCCCTCCTCTTTTTAAAAGCAAAGCAATCACATCTGAAATTGGATTTTCACATAGGTGGGCTACTATCTGCATTTTTATGTAACACATACACTGACTTCCATACACCAGGGCTGTTAAAAAACCCTCCTGGATCAGCAAAGTAGAAGCTCTTTTGGGTAATGCTCCTATTGGACCAGTTCCCCCGTGGCTGTCCTCCTGCTTCTCCCCTCACCTCTCTTTGAACTGGTTAATCACATCTCTTAAAGCCGGGCCCAATGAGCCCAGCAGACAGCCTCTGGGGCCCTGCCCACAGCTCAGAGAATACACACAGACCTTCATGTTGTGTGGTTGGTGTGTTAAAATGTTTGGTACATGTAGGGCCGTGTAGCTGGATGTACATCTGTGTTTGTGTGTGTGTACGTGTACGTGTTGAGCTGTTGTGGACAGGATGCGGGGCTGGATGTCATATTTCGTCTGCCTTAGCCAATGGATAACCTTGCACGCTGCCACACTCGCATTCACACAAGCATTTACACACACAGACACATGCACATGAATTCATTGCATCCCCTTGGCAATGTTTGGTGAATCAAAACCAAGGTCAAAAAGAGTTCATTGCGCACACATTTACCCAACAGACTCTACAAAACTACACAGACACACACATTTCTTGCCTATTATTTCCATATTTCTACTCTGGCTAAGAGTTTTAGCCCCTGCAGTCAAATTTCTTAGATCCTATTCAGCCACTGAGAATAGAGTTTTCACTCTGTTAACTGTATTTGGTATTCAAAAAAATTCATGGGGTGGAGATGGCTGCTCAACTAATGCTCACAAGCAACATAAACAAAAAGGATATAAAATATTCATGGGGCTAAAACAAGGACGGGAAGTACAGTGTAAGCAAATCATCTAACTTTATTTGCTTTTGGGCTCGCCTGTGCAAAAGTATAGCTTGATTAGTTGTCTCTATATGCTTAATTGTGCGGATTAAGTTGTGTTCAGTGTAAGCAAAGTTTCTGGTGTATTGAAAAATGCAGCACAGAGGAAAAGACACAATTTGTCTCACAGACTGAGGAAAATGCAAAGTTAGCAAAGTAGAAACAAAAAGAGGCTTAAAATGCTTGAAGAAATGTGAGAACAGAGAAAGTTGTTCAGAAAAAGAGCAGCAGAGAAACAGACAGAGCGAAGGAAGGAGAATGTGAAAGCGCATTGATCAGCATGGATTCGAGAACAAGCCCGGCTTGCTGGCTCAGTGTGACGTGGGCCCAGGCCCAAATCAGTCAGACAACACCTTTGAAATTCTCAATAGCTTCCTTGTGAATCAGCCGTCCCCTTTCACGGCTGCCTGGAGCAGATAACAGGCTCAACTCTGTTAACAATCTCACCTAATAGACTTCTCCCCTGTCAATCACATCTCAAAATACCAATACAGCTCAGGAGCTCACTCGCTCATTCACTCGCACATGCAGACACACAAATACTCTCGGGAACACACATGCTGAACACACATGCGTGCACGCACACGCTCTCACATTTGTTTCTCACTTTCCACCATCTTTGTCTGCCTTTCACTTGTGGGTCAGCTGTCTTTGGAGTACACTCCACCTGCACTTGCATTTGTGCAGTCAAAAAGACTTGAGGCAGTCTATGTAAAGGTCCTCTCAAATGTGAATTTCAGAACTTTGTTGCCCATTGGGTGCATCAGCAGAATCCAGTTTTTCCACAGTTTTAGGCTCAGTCGTCTTTTGATCAAATGTATATTATTTTCAGTCAAATTTTAGTTATTTTATTTTTGATTTTTCAGGTGTGGTGTTGATTCTTGTTACCCATTCTTGCAGACAGCAACACAAATGACAGCCGAATCAAAGTCACATTAAACTCTGGTTAATCCACAAATAAATATGGATTCTGAGTTTGTCACATCACAGAAAATGTGTTATAAACCACTCAGCCAAATTTAAATGATTAAAAATTTATAAAAAATGGTTTCAAAATTGTGAAAATAAGCAGTCTGTGCTCTGAAACGGCGCTGAGCCAAACAACTATTGAGCCACTGCAAAGCGACAGACTCTCTTCAGTAGTTAACCCAGAAAAAGTATCCTAATACAACAGATTGTATAATATCCCTACAAATTAGCATTCCATGAATGATGTTATGTACTTAACGTAAAGTTACGTAATAAATATCAAGTTACAAAGTTTAGTTTTTAAGCAAATAAAGTTACTGTGGTTATGTTTAGGAAAAGAAATATGGCGAGGACATACCTTACTCAAAATTCATTCAAAGTTTACACGGATCCGAACACCAGTCTCCTGGTGAAAGTCCTGTGTTTTGTGACCCATCCACCCCTCGACCCTGCTTTCTAAAGCCCCATTTTCACCAAACACTTTCTGTATGGTACCTTTGGAACCACAAGTAGCTAACCCTTCAGATATGGTACCAAGACCTTAGCATTTCCACCGCAAACAGTACCCTTAAATGTGGGCGTGGTTATTGTCACTCACTGCTCCGTCCAGTACTGGCTGTGCTCCTCCTTTATCAGTCTGCACCTTGTTTATCGTCCACAAAATGAGGTTGCACACCAACATTTTTGGAACAAAATATAATAGACTGCAGTGAGAGTCCCTCTCGAAGGGATATTTAAAAAAACGCGGGTTTGTGCATTTAAACCTTCTCAGGCAAGCTCAGGGGTTTGGTGTTCCCGCAGCCCAGAGGAACAAGCTCCATGACACTTTCTTTTTTCTCCATGTGAGGACTAGTATATATGCAGTCACATAATCCGGTCGAAATTAATATATATTTTTAAATGCTTGAAGATCCACTCATTACTAAAAGTTTCTACTATCCAAGAGAGACAAAAAAAGACTAATGGAATGGTCAGAGTTCTTACATTGAAATTTAAGGGGTGTTGATGGATTCATGTCATCAACTCATGCACTGAGTGACATAACAAGTAAACGCTCCACCTTAAAAGTTGCCGCCAGTCGGCCCAGTGAACTAAGTTAGTTTTATTCTCTGACTACAGCTGCTGCGAGAGGCAGCAAAACATCCTTTCATTTTAAAGTTATAGTTTACAAATGTATATAAAACTTTCAATGGTGTGAACAGTTTCAACCACAACTCAGCCCTGAGCAGAGTGACTGCCCGCTATTGACCAATCAACAGACTGCAGTGTTCACAGCTCCACCTTTTATTGTGTTAGGTACCCCAGCAGAAGGGTGACCAAAAATGGGGACGGTACAGAACGGTTCCATTGGTACCATCCACAACTTTTCACGATGGAAACAGAAAAAAAGCATACCAAACTGAACTGTACCCTGTTGTGCTGCTTGATGGAAACAGGGCTTTTCTGGACCGTTTTGGGCCTTAACTTCCATCAGCACACTGATAATCTGATCACAGCCTTCCAAAATACGTGGGTTTATGCGCAAATTGCTGGTTTATCATTACATGAGACATGTATGGATTATGGTGCATTACTTTTTGTAGGAAAATGTTCGAAGTGCACGAGAAAAGCCTGAGGCCAGTAGCACATACAGTCTATAATAGCAGAGCATCCCCCGAGCTGAAGAGCGAGTTCTGCTCCACAGCAACAGCCTCTCGGAAGGCAGCTTACGTTGACACAAAGCACACACATTTTGCTTTTATTTGTTGACCAAAAATGTGATACATTTTCTTCATAGTCTTCATTTTCAAGGGTTACTTCTGCTGTAGTTTAAGTTTCATGTGTGTGAAAAATACAGTGTCAACGAATGTAGTTGTCATAGTGTTCATTTACAAAATTAACACCGGTGGGCATGTATGTGTCTCTGTAAATATGTTCCTGTTAAAATAACCATTGAAAATACACAACCCTTCCAGGTACCGTCAATCACATCCACTGGCAAGCGTTGACGAGGCAGTAAAATATACAACTTATTATCCTTCATAGCATTTTTTTTAACAAAAATGAATGCATAAAAACATCTCAATATAAAATGTGTTTTTGTTGTTGCTCTCAGAGATGACTTAATATCACAATGTGTCCTGATCCTGCACAGCATGGCAGCATACTGTAGGAACAGCAGGGTACAATGAAAAAAACACGAACAACAAATATGTGATGGAATTAAATGCAGTGCAATGTGATACAGTAACATGATATGACATGATACAATATGATACAGTACAATGTGTGATACAGTATTATACAATCTGATTACTGGTCCATAGGACCCGCATACACAGGCAAAGCCTGCAATCTAATTTCCTTTGATTAAATGTATGCCTCCCACAGTGGAAAGCAGAGCATGCAATTGTTTCTGTGTGTGTGTGTAGGTTAGTTACAGCTCTTGGGGTTTCAGAGGGTGTATATCCCCCACAGTGACACCCTCCCACTTGCTTTTCTGTCAGCTGGCACATTTCTACAGTTTCCATACTGCTACGACAGACGGGCTGCTTACCTCAAACTGTGTCAGATCCACACATGCTGTGCCTCCCTCTGCCCTGCCACACTGCAGAGACCCTGGTGTCCCAGGTGTGCATCAAATGGAACCTAGATAAGGAGCACCATCAGGGGCACCCAAGTACCCCCGAATCCTTCCTCATGTTACACCTCCTGCTTTTTATCTGCATAGTAGTCACAGTTACTTCAAGCTTTGTTTTCCTGCCTGGTGGGTAAGAGGGCACTGTGGTCTTTAAAAAGCCTTAACACAAATGTCAAGACTACAGTGGCACTCTGATGAACAAAGTATGAGAAACCAAAGGAGCGGCCTACTTGTAACATCCACCCCAAGCTTTTGAAAATATGAATGGAGGTCTGGCCGCTGAAATATTGCTTGTTGCAATTTCTTGTCTCTGTTCCATGAACATTGCATGAAAAAACTCAGAAATTGGTCTTTCTCCCCAGCTCCCTTCGTGCAAAACACAGGAGGCCATCATATTGATTGTGGAGCTGTTTTTTAGCACTCAGTGAAGCTTGAATGGAAGGATTTAAAAATGTATCTTTCTGCTTTTGAAAGGATTCTTGTGGGAAAAACTCTACTTCGCTTTGATATCTCAAAACTAAAATTTCTTTCATAGTTGTTTTCCAGTACACAACAGCAAGGTTGAACCTTTTGTATGACAGAATAAACTAGCACGCTGAATACAGCTCTGTGACATGAATATGAACACTTGAGAACATCATTTAGGAATTTTGATTAATACACCCAAGCATGAATAAGTGCTGAGCGCTACAGTGTGTTTAATGGCACTAACCTGCTGCAGCAAGACAAATAAATCCAGTTGTACAAAAAAACAAAACACGATTTATTCCCTTTCCTAACCCCTTGATAGAAAACATCACAAGGTCAAGAAGAAAAAGCTCAGTGGTAAGATTATTGGAGTGGACTTGCACTAAACAACAGACATTCTCAACATACAATGTCAGTCAGAAACACCTGCAAGTATTCCAATAAATAAACTTGCCAGTAGGCCTGTCAGAATAATTACCTCAACTTCTTGCAGTTCAGAACACCAGTAAACTCCTGTGTTTTGTGACTCATCCACCAGCCCAGCCCAATTTCTTCTTTGGTCCTGTCAGTGCATTGGTTGTGTGACCGCAGCCTTCCAAAATTCGTGAGTTATACCTGAATTACCAGTTCATCATTGTGAAATATGGTGCATTACTTTTTGTAGGAACACGTGCTTTGTGATTTGCACCATATAACTGAAGTCACATGTCCAGTCCAATTGAGATTTTGAGATCCCGAAACCACCCCGAGAGTGGTGTCCCTTATTTAGGGTTTGATTTGGAATACATTTGTAGTAGTGGTGGAGGCTGTCTGCTTTATATAATTCCTGTTATGAACATCTGCACCGCAGTAGTTCTTCGACATGCTAGCTTATTCCTGTTCATGACCTCGAGGAAGGCCGTCTCAGGGACAATAACAAGGGTTCAACATCGTACTTCATACATTTCATACCATTTTACACATCAATCGTGTGACTGTAATGACTCTTAACACGACTGGCATCAGCTTCTATGACTCTGGTGCGACACCGCGGTATGAATCATGCACAGAGGTTATAAGGCAGGGAGCTCCCCGACACTCAGGAGAAGTGATGAAGCATCAACCATAAGTGCAGTGATTTCTTTTTGTAATCTCACTGTCAGGATGACTGATAAGAATCTCAGAGAGTGGCAGCCAAAATGTTTAATGCGCATTTATGATATAACATGGTGCCCTGTGAGACACATCGGCCACACAAAACTTTACAAAAACAATAGAGATAATACTTTTCTCTGTCACAAACATGCACAATAATGCGCTCACACACTGATAGACATAAATATCAACACAGACATATACACAACAATCCCCTGCACAATTACCACACACAGTCTCTCTCTCTCTCTCTCTCTCTCTCTCTCTCTCTCTCTCTCTCTCTCTCACGCACACACACACACACACACACACACACATTCTCTCTCTCCCTTTTCTGGCAGTTTTGCGTCAGTGCTAAGACCACAGGGACGGTTGACATTTCACTCTGGCTCCGTTTCCATTCCCTGTGATCACAGCCATGCTGCCTTGCCTCCCTTAAAGGTCACTGTTGTTGTTTGTCAAAATCCCAACAAAAACACACCATGCAATGCTCTTTGTGTGTATGCATGGGTGTATGTGTGTGTGAGAGAAACACACACACACTCAGAAAAAAAGGAAAGTTTGTGTGTTGAACTTATGGGCTCTTAAAACAAGGGTTGTCAGTCAAATCAATTTTCCTCACACTTAACCAGGACTGTGTGTGTGTGTGTGTGTGTGTGTGTGTGTGTGTGAGCAGGTGGTGGCCTCTGGCTAACGTTTTATTACTAGTTGTTTACAATAAATCCATTGAAATTGTACTTGCAGTGTAAATCCAGCACAGACCTAGCCTAGAATTAACAACTGGGGAAAGATCATCTTTTGCCGGCCTTACACCAATCGACTTTTCAAGTGATTTCACTGTCGCACAGAAATGTCCAATATTGGAATAAGTAGTAGATCTTCGCTAGAGTTGTGGCACATTCCCGTGATCTGGATCATTTGGTGTAAAGCGGTCATGAAACTCTGTCTGAGCTGTCTAAAGTCAGCCTTTTTCTTTTCTTGACATTTCAGTAAAATCAAATGTTTAATATTTTCCTGAGTTTTTAGTCTTAGCTCTTGCAAATACTGAACTTCATGATGTGAACATTGTCAGCAACTAATAGGTGCACTCTCTCCAGCACTGAACAGGAAGCAGCACAACCAGCAGACGGTAAACATGGAGAGGACTCCGGGTAGGCGCAAGATTGTGAACAGTATTGGGCAGTAACACTGCGATACAGTAATAATATGACTTTTCCCAGTAATGAATATTGTAACTAATTACTAACAAAATTTCAGTAATTATATAACAGTTACCCTAAAGCCAAACAACTTGTTACACGTTACTTTTGTTATCACATCACTAGTGACTTGAAATACAATTATCACATCAGTGGATTCATTTCCGTAATTGTCACGATGCGCATGCTAATCACAAAGCAGCAAGCTAGTTTCAAAGATGGAAACGCTTACCTTAAGCAGCTTAAGCAAAACTGGATTTTAATCGTAAACAGCCGTAGCCTATAAAGAACTGATGAAGTTTGTGGCGGGATATGTGGTGGATTAAATGATGCACCACAAGTGATTCTCCATTTTCATCCCAGGTAAAAAGTCATTGCAAGCTATCTAGCGTTAGCTACATTTAGCTTACCAGCAATTACTGTGACCATTCACACATAGGCAGACATCCAAATTTAAGGGAGATATACAATTACCAATTTTATGGGGTGTAACGATAAAGTAATAAAATGAGTAGTGTAATGAATTACCATTGGCAGGGAGTAATAACTAAAGTAATAACATTACTTTTGAAAAGAGTAATGAGTAACACATTACATTTTTAGAATAATGAGCCCAACAGCAACCATACACAAGTCTCGGTTCTCGTGTACTGTAGAAAAGGAGTCTGCGTTTAATTCAGTGTTTATCTGGTCCACCCACCAGCACTTATCTTAGTGAAGAATGTTGATTTTTAAAACGGTTGCCTTACGGTCTCCTCCCACCAAAATAGTACAGATAACCAACCGATACAAAAGAAAAAAAGTTTGTACCCAAATTCAGTTTATCTTTATGGACTATATTGATGCCAACTTGACAAGAATACTGTCAAAATATTACGCTTTTTATCTTGTGTTTCTAGAGTTATGTGTTTTTGTTTTTGCAAATGGACTGGGGTGTAATATTTTCCACCAGGAGCAGGATGGGAAATAATCTCAAAAGAAGTCAAGTTGTAGTCTTTTAAATTGTGACCCTTCAAGATCCTCAGTCTTTGCAAATTCTTGTAGTTTGTGACTAAAAACTCACATTGTCGAGAACTGTTTTTAAGGTCCTTCAAGGTGTGGTAGGCATGTACTACACTCTAACAAATGCCACACCTACAACATACTAACTAACTAACATTAAATTGCTAACTTACCTTTACTTACTGTAATATTCAATTAGCGAGGCACACACATGATATGCCCATTTAGCTTGGAGTAATACAATCAATATCAAAATCTAAATATTCTGAAAAAAGCATAGATTGTCTAGGTAGCAAGTTGCTTGCCTTGGAAAGATCTAAATGCCTCCTGGGTCACAGATCACGCTCTACAAGATAGGACGTAGCTGTTTCCCAAAATGTCAAACTATTACTCTAGCTCTAGTTATTATTTAACAGTTAAAGCAATAAGTTGTTAAGATACATCAACAAAGTAACAATGCCAATTTTTCCCATCCTCTATCCCAAATGTGAGCACAGAGGGCAGTGTTACCTTTCTCAATGACAGCTTATCAGCTCTAAACCGTAGTTGGGAACACACTGGCTTATTTGCATTAATTTAGCTTGGCTGTTATTAGCTGGGTTCTAGCTTCTAGCAGTGCGGACCACTCTGCTGAAGGAAGTGAGTGATAGTGAGCCGTTCGTGTGCCATTCACCAACAATGGCTTTATTGTAGTCTTCACACAATACAGTAAACACGGCCTGCTCATGAGGTTAAACAGTAGCCCTTAGCTTATCTAGACACTTAATTCTACTGCTATCATCACTCTTGCTGCATGTGGTCTTCACCATGACACACCCGAGGGAGAGCTGCTTCCCTTCACATACAATGAAGCACATGTTACACACTAAGGTTACCCATATGGCCTTAAAGGGGAAAAGGGGTGAGCCAATAACAATAGGAATGTATATTAATGCCTCAGACCAACATGTAACATGTGCTGTTTGGTAACTTGAAATATGAAGAGTAAATAGACATTTTGTTGGCAAAGTTGTGTAACTGCCCATTCACACAAGGATGTGTTGTATTAGGAAAAGTTTTCATAGAAGAAAGCTCATTTTGGTAAGGAAAAGTTCTTACAAAGTAGTTCAGTGTTCGAGGAGACACAGCATGTATCTCCTGTTTCTCTCACTGAACAGGCACTGTATATTATTACCTCTTGCAATTACCACAGCCTGACCCTCTGAATATACCCATACCTGTATAATACCAGAGTCCTGCAGAACGGCCCACCAAAGTTGCTGACCAAAGCTCTTAATTAAGGGCATTTTAAAGGTGACCTGATTAGGCATTGTTCCAGCGTTCCTCATTAGATAATAGTGCACCTAACGAGCTTTCATGTGAATGTGAGGTTACAATGCCTCGCTGTACAAGCTGTTCTGCTGGTGATATAGAGCCTCAGCGATTGCAAACATTCAGTAAACGTATACCACCCACAGTGTCACCCATAGTTTTCTCATTGCAGAATAGTGTGTGTGGTGTTTCTTGAACTTATTCTGTTTCAGGCTGCAGAGTTTTATTAACTCAAACAGATGCTCACAGTTTTAAAACACAAATATCAAGTGAACATAATTTAAATGTGATAATATTCAATTCAATTTCAATTCAATTTTATTTATAAAGCCCAGTATCACAAATCACAATTTGCCTCACAGGGCTTTACAGCATACGACATCCCTCTGTCCTTATGACCCTCGCAGCGGATAAGGAAAAACTCCCCAAAAAAACCCTTTAACGGGGGAAAAAACGGTAGAAACCTCAGGAAGAGCAACAGAGGAGGGATCCTTCTTCCAGGACGGACAGACGTGCAATAGATGTCGTACAGAACAGATCAACATGATAAATTAACAGTAATCTGTATGACACAATGAGACAGAGAGAGAGAGAGAGAGAGAGAGAGAGAGAGAGAGATGCAGGTAATGACAGAAGCTTACAACAACATTATTGAAAGTAATAATATTATAGTTATAGTTCTGGCTACTGTGGTACAATATGTTGAAAGTATGTATTAATATCTGGCAGTATACATGTGTGACAATAGTCATATGTGTATAATAACAGTAGAAGTATAACTAATGATAACAGCAGCAGCGGGAGGCATCTGGCAGGACCACAGCAGCAGCACAACCACACTCGTCACACTGTCCAGGCACCGCTGCAATACGAGTTAACCTGAGAGACAGTGGAGCACAAAGGCTCCGGAGAAGAAGTAAAGGCTTTACCCACACAGTTTCCATCCAGAAAGCTTAAACAGCCAAATTACTTTAAAATTAGTTTCCCGACGCCATGGACAGCCAACGTAAAAAGCTTTTAATCACTAACCCAATTTCAAGAATAAGCGTTGGCATTGTACATTTCTGCAAACCAAGGATATGAAACATTTGAATGTTATTATGTTGCCGATATGTTGAAATTTACATTTCTTTGCGTTTCAACAACACAGTGGTTAATGTGTGATTATGTTTAGGTGTAAAAACCACGTTGTTATAGTTAGGAAAGGATCATGTTTAGCCTTAAAATACCCAGTTTTGGTGGCACAATCACAGCCGGAAATGCCACCTATGTCTTGCTGAAAAACAATCGGTTTTGTTGTATGTTGATCTTGAACATAGGTCTGTAGCTTGGCAGGTGTCTCTCCTGGGCGTCACGCCATCTACCATTCCCTCCACTTCCAGATGACAAAGTCAGCCCATGTAATCTGGACTACGTCACTTTGGAAACGTTGATATAATACAAAAGTAAATGCTAAAATTTTCTTCGACGACATAGGTCGACTGTGCAAGCAGCTTATTTCGACCCATATTAAAGTTTATTGTAAGTCAGCTCCCTCTAGTGGCCACAGTCATTTTTACAGGAGCAGAGAAGGAAGTGACATGGCGTAGCATAAAATGTGACAATATCCGCATAACGCTGTACAAATATTGAAGTAGCCACTGTGAGGTGGTAGGGTGGTGGATGGATCAAACAAGCACAGAACATTTACCAAGCACACCTGTGTTTGTGTCTTGAAATCATCTTTCAATAACAATACAGTATGCTAGTATGTGTAGCATGCTATGGAAGTGACCTATGTGACGTGTCTTATGGGATGTATGTTAGTGAGAAAAGTTCTCATTTAATGCCAAACCACAATGTTTTTCCTACATCAACGACCACGTAGTTTTGTTGCCAATCCATCAGTAGGCAGTTTTGGAACATAACTGTAACCGTTTCATGGTGTTTAGGATGTGTTTTAAACTATAATATCTGTATTAATATATGTCATTTTGGGGCTGGTCATATCAGTAGTTTTTAAGTCAGTAGTTTATAACTTAGGTATGAGCGAACTGTGTTATCTTCTGGCTAAAATGACTGTGTGCAGGAGCTTGCTTTTGAGTGCTGTTTGCTGTTTTCAAGCTTTACTACAAAAAACTCTGTGAGCTTTCAAATTTATAAATTTTTCAGTATTCTACAGCTTTCTCTGTATTGCTGTTAGCATAGAGGTAACATTTGTAGTAACCTACAGTCAGCATGCATAGTTTTATGTTGCAATTGTGTGACCCACAAGACATTTACTGGATATTCATATTTATCTCAAGGATGCCTCCTTAATTATGTCAATCTTTTAAATAAAAACTAGCATTTCTCAAGCATTCACATATTTACACTACACGTGGCAGATATATTAGAAAAACTGTCATTTTGGCTCAAGGGATGTTTAAAATAAATGTACACTAACGACAGAACGGTTTCTTGAAGATAAACGATAAAGGTTGAGAGATTTAATTAATACTTTTCAGTGTAGGGGTAATTTGGTTTGCATTTCTAATGGCACTCTGTCTTTTTGCATGGGTTCCTGCTGTGCGCACAGTTGTAGTAGCCTTAGGCGCTTAAGATCTGGGTAACACTGTAGTATTATTTTTTCTGTACACTTTCTCTACAGACCTGGGGGGGAATAGGAAATACTAGTCTAATATTACTTTATATCCCTTTATTTAATCTTCTACAATTCTCATCAAACACGGGGCAATGTCAGTTGTAAAAGAGGTAGTCTATTTGATTTAAGGTAATTTGGGATGTTGTCAAAATCATGATATTGTTTGTGTGGGCAATGTAATTGTTATAACTGCCATATAGTGTCACATTTCCTTCCAGCACCATGATTTAAACCCAAGGGTGATTGCTCATGGTTGTTTCTTACAGAGAGAGAGGGAGAGGGAGAGAAAAGACAACTCTGCCCAAATTGCCTTGAAAAAAAAAAATGAAGAAGAAAAAAAAAAAACAATTCAGATGAGTGATTGACACAGCGCCCAATTCATCACAATGAGAGATGGTGGAAGGTATCTGACAACCCAAAACACTGTTGGAAGGTAAACATGCACACATAGCGCTCGCACGCAGACACTGACATACCCGAGTGCATAAATACGCACGCGCGCACATCCAAACATGAAAGTAGCTCAATAGCTATTACAGTGTAGCTTTGTAGAAATTTGGTACCAAATGATTGGTGGGATCTGCTGCAAGCAACAAAAAGGAGTTGCAGCTGTTGTGTTTGTGTGCGCCTGTGTGATTTGTGTGGTTGTGCGTGCAGCAGCATTCTTGTGTGTCTCTTTGAATGTGCAAGTGCCACCCCCCCCATCTCTCCTCCCCCTCTGTCGTTCACGTCCATAGCCATTAGTGAGGCGGCCGTTGAGGCTGCCTTGTTTTGACAGATGCTCACTCTGTCCAAATGCATCTCAGAGGATGTTATGGCGCTTGTCACACTCCCCCTCCCTCTCTCTGTTTCCTCCCTTCTCTTCTTTACTCTCACTCTTCCTTGTCTTCCGTGGTCCATGCACGGCTTTAAATAAGGTATATTTGGTCCGCTTATGGTGCTGCTATCGATAAAATGATTCACAACATCCTACTTGCACGCTTACACACACTTTTGCTGTCTTCAGACTTCATAATATGATACTCCCTCCCATGATAAGTCCACAAAGCACATATGTCGACATTACCAGTGTGGGTGCAACGAGCCGCTCCCAGCGCCTCCAGGCCTAGATGCGAATGAAAAGGGGTGAACCGTGTAGCAGGTCAGCCTTTCATTGTTTCTTCCCACTGGCTGCCTCAGGGGCGGGGCTTTGAAGTTGGAAGGGCAGGGTGGATGCTTTGGAAGAGAAAGTCTCCTGGTCATTCAAGAAGCCTACTGCCACAGCATGGCCACAACGCTAACCTACCTGGACACAATGAGGCCACTGCCAATGTGGACACCCTGCTGGCTTATACGACATAACAAGCCTCACTGTGACTATTCTGGGATGTGATGCAAAGTGCAGGCCTGTATACTGTACCACGCCTGATGAAATTCACTAATTAATTCAGCAGGATCATGGGTACACTTGATGAAGCGATTGCCTTTTGAACCCACCGTAACATGGGGGCGGTAGATTGGCGTCTCTTGCCATTCATCCTGATTACAGCTGATGTTATTGATAAGAGTTGAATGTTTAATTTTAGTCTGAAGTTTCATAGTTAAAAATGTTATTAAAATTAGTTTTTCTGCCCTAAAGGTTTTTTTGTGAACTGAAAATCATTTATGACAGAAAATTAGTGCAACACAACACTCATTTGCACTCCAAAAAAAAAAAAAAAAAAGTAAATAAATAAAAATAATTCCTGAATGAGATTTCCAGTTCCACAGTACACATTTGCACGACACCCCCGGAATCAAATCAGCCCTGTGCTTCATGCAATCATACAAATGCACAAATATCCAAGTCAAACTCCCCATGGCTTATAGATTCATGCTTATGACCCTCTCCATCATTCAGCACTCTCTCCCACTAAATCATGCATGCAAGTCTAAAAACATGCCAGTTGCCCCATACCCATACATCAATTTATGTGTTTGCCCTGGAGGGAGTTTGAATCTGTTTTAAGGGAAGTTTGTTAGAAGTCAGACTTAACCTGTACCCTCTTCAGTCCTCGTATCTCTTCTGCATGCTTCTAGCCAGGCGAAGGTGACCTTGCCCTGGGGATTGAGAACCGCAGAGCTGCCCCTCCGCACCTCTTCTCTCTGCCGCCCCTCCAGCGCAGGCTCGCTGTGGTGACTTAAGAGAGGGGAGAGGATGTCTGTGACTTTCTCTTTGAGTGCCTCTCTGCGTGTGTGTGTGTGTGTGTGTGTGTGTGAGTAAGAGTTGGCCAGGCTTCAGGAGGGCTGAATCACACCGTCTGGGCTCTCCGTTGGATGGACAGGGCTTGGCTTAGGGCTGAGAGGGTCCTTTACACCTCAACACACACTCTCCCAGGTCTGTACACTCTCCTCGATCCTCCTCACAAATGGTGAGGTGATGAAAGGAGACATGCCAATACATCCAAGATTTCAACTACTGCTGGAGAGAAGAAGAGGGAGTGAGGGGGGAAAGTAGGAGAAGAGACAGAGTAGATGAAAGTGAAAAATGTGTGCGAATCTACGGGTGCGTGTGTGTGCTTGAATGTGCGCAAAGAGACAGGAAGTGCAAACACTGTACTCCAGACAGAGAGAGCAAGGGAACAATGAATCACAGTGAAGACAAGTGGGTGAAAATACAGAGAGACAGAAGCTGAAGTGACTCTATGCCCACAGTTAACGGTATATTTTCTTCCACCTTGCCAAGGAAGTGGCTGCTAGGCTGAGCACGGAGCGGAGGGGCAGAAATGAAAAGGTTGGGGTCAACTTCATCTCTCCGCTCATATTCTCCACTCTATCTCACCTCAATCTGGCCAATACAGACTCAGCCCTGGCCCCAGAAAGTTTTCCCATTCAGATTCAAAAAAAACAATCTGGTGAACTCCATTTCCGTTCCCCACAGCTGACCACAAATAGTGCTCGCGGGCAGTTGAGTTCAATGTGTCGCATCAATACATTGTTTACAGGAGCCCTCTGAGAGGCTTTTTGTAGAGGACTGGCTTTTGGAGCACCCTCGTCCCTGTTTGAACCATCTGCTCTCAATAGGGATATTAGATGTAATATCAGCATTGTGTTAGTTGTGTTAGTTGTTAAATCACATCTTCAGAGAGAAAGATTATCATTGTAGTTTATGTTGACTCGTAGTAAAGCCTTTATTCGAATGAATAGTTAGATATTTCAAGACATATGCTTTTTGCTAAGAGATTAGGAGATAGACTTTCATATCTGTATGTTAAATATGAAGCTATAGAGTGCTGCAGGGATGACATTTTTCTGTAGGTCAGCGCATAAGTTTGCGTCGTGCTGGTTCCCTTATAAAAAAACGTGGGATTTTTCCATTGGATTTTGGATTATTGCAGAAAATTAACTCTGCGGCAAACAACATTTTATGATACATTTGTTCACAAATGAATACAGCTTCATCTTATGCAATCGGCAGAAGTAAAAAGCTAACATCGGGCAAGGGCATGCCTGGGGTATTCAATGACATATCTTATGTCATAGAACTAAACCTTATTTCCAGGTTTTAAGAGCTCATTTCTGGAGCACTCTATAGATAGTGAAATTAAGTACCACCCTACCAGAGGGGAAAACAATTCATCATTCTCCATTGACTTTGTATTGTGTGAGGGTTCCTTTTAGTCAGTTCATCTACTAGCAAACAACAGGAAGTGTCTTAAAGCTGCAGTGTGGTGGGATGCACTACCAACAGGATAGAAAATCCAAAAAGTGGAAAAAAAATGTGACAAAATTGAGGTGACAAAAGTGGATCAAGATGTAAGGTAGCAGCTTACATTTTGCTAGTTCAACCAGAGAATATGTAGGTTGAAGTTAACTTAGCTATGCAAAGCCTGATTTTGATCATTGTAAGGTTAAATGAGCTTGCCTTGTTATTTGATCAAATAGTTATACATATCAAAGTATTTCACTTCTGACCATGTAGTGGAATCATTTCTCCAAGATAGGCAAAGGAGCTAGACTGATAATATTAAGTTTGTCAATATAACGTTTCCTCTCTGGTAGACATTAGGTGCTAAAATAATCCTTTGACATGCTGAAATTCAATGTTTTTAGCTACCTACAGGCATTTTGCTAGCCTTTTAGCCCTTGGTTGCATATTGTGGCACCGATTTTTTTTCTTTCCAGTGGTTGTTGTTGTCAGAGTATGACAAATTGCAGTCTTTATAGAGTGCTGTGGGGATCACATTTATATTGTAGGCAAACAGAGGTTAGCATTGCCCCGGTTCCCCCGACAAAAAGCCAGTTTCCATTGGATTTTAGATTATTGCCAAAAATAAGTTAAATGGCAAGCAAAAATTTTGACACTTTAACATTTTGTTCAGAAAGACAGTCTACACAAATTAAAACCATTATAAGATTTTCACCAGAAGTAAAAAGCTAACGTTAGGCTATAAAGAAATTTCACCAAGGTCGCATGATCTTAATGTCGTCATCACAGTGAGGCTGTAAAGCTACAGTATGCTCTGCGAGATAACTATCTGAAGTCTCATTTAGCCACTTCCTTGCAACCACCTTTTTTAAGATGCATACAGGCTTCAAAATTTACAAGTGGGGTGTTTACTGATGTATTTCATGTCGCAGAACAAAATGTGAAAATCTCTTAAGCTTATGTTATCCACAGACCTTATTTCAGGCATCTAACCAAAATCCCATTCAAAAAACCCATTGACTTCCAGATGAGGGAACCAGGAGTATTAAAATGCCAACTTTTTTCCTGGGTTTATAATTCATTCTTGCACTGCTCTATTGTCAGCCACAGGTTAGCTTAGCTTAGCATTAATGGTAGAAAACAGTGAATCTGCCTGTCCAAAGGTTACAAAATCCATCCACCAACACCTCTTAAAGGACAACTTCAGTATTTTTCATCCTGGGCTCTATTTCCCCATGTGTATGTGTACGTATGATTCATGGGTACCACTCGTTCTAAAATTGGTTCAGTATTGAGCCGCGAAACGAGCTAAAACGGTAATGGGGGCAATTGTGTCCCGTATAAAAGTGCTTTTTTTCGCCACTGACCGGTTCAGATCGCCAGTGCTATCTCTGTAAATAGCATATGGTAGCGGCCCTGGGGCAGTGGTGAGTGTGAATGAGTGTCAGCTGTCAGTCAGTGTTGGAGCAGAAAGGCGGAAGGCGTCCCCGCTTGGTAATGTAAATGAGTATGTGTGTGTGAAGTATGTGTTACGCTAGAAGAGTCTGAGGACGGAGTCTTTTACGTGCTACCCCCTGGAGTGTTACCGGAGTTTTTGGAGTGCTCAAATAAACGGGCCTTTTTCCCGAACGCAAGAACAGGATGTCGCGCAACACCCCGTACAGCTTTCACAGGCTGCCTTTGTCGGACAGCGAGATGCTGAAGTTGTGGCTAGTTGTGGATGCTAACACTCCTCTCCAGACACTGCGCCTTGCAGACCATCTGGTCTGCAGTGCTCACTTCTCCCAAGATGACTACTGCCAGCCGAAGAAGAGAAGACATCCAATCCCGAAACACCTTCCTCAAGAAAACGGCTGTCCCACGAGTAGAGAGAGTTACAGACACAGTGGAGCAAAGCTTGTGACGTCACACAGCCCAGAGGTAAGGGAGAGGCTAAGTTAGCATGCAATTTACAGAGGTAACACTGGCGATCTGAACCGGTCAGTGGCGAAAAAACACACACTTCACACACACATACTCATTTACAATACCGAGCGGGGACGCCTTTCGCCTTTCTGCTCCAACACTGACTGACAGCTGACTCCACTCATTCACAGTCACCACTGCGCCAGGGCTGCTACCATATGCTATATACAGAGATAACACTGGCGATCTGAACCAGTCAGTGGCGAAAAAAAGCACTTTTATATGGGACGCATTTGCCCTCATTACCGTTTTAGCTCGTTTCAATTTTAGAACGAGTGGTACCCATGAATCATACGCACACATACACATGGGGAAATAGAGCCCAGGTTGAAAAATACCGAAGCTGTCCTTTAAGCTTACTTGTTGAGATTTTCTATTTTGTGTGTTTAGTCTGTACCAAAACCTTAGTGTAAAAATGGCTGAGAGGTTGCCAGGCAACCAGCAAGGATTCCAGGAAGTTACTTCACACAGTCAAAGAGCGGTCCAGCACATAATCCCATGTGCACACCATGACGTGTCATAGTGACACCTTGGTTTTTGTACAAATAAAACAAACAAGATATAAGGTGTTACTGAGCTGCTACAGGCAGATTTTGTTACCTTTTAACAGAGCTGAACTAGTTGTTTCCCCCCTACAGTCTTTATGCTAAGCTAAGCTAACTGGTGGCTGGCAGGCGCCTCATATTTCCGTCCAGACATGAGAGTGGTATAGATCTCCTCATCTAACTCCTGGCAACAAAGTGAATAAGCGTGTTTCCCAAAATGTCGAATGTTCCTTGAACTAGGTAATACTCATATACGGTACAGACCAAACAACACTAGAGAGACACTCAATGAAAAGTTCAAACAGACAACAACAAAAAAAAGAAGAAAAAAAAAAAATTACAGCAAATACTGTATAGACACATAATAGACGCAAACACCAAACAGACCAGAGGAAAAAAAGAAAAAATGGTAAACTAAAAAGATAAAAGCTAGCATATACACTATACAGGCACATACACAGGCATATATACTTTTGTCTCTCTACCTCCTGGCCTTTCCCAGCATGCTTTGCCGTGATGGGTGACTTGATCCTCGTTCCAATCCCAGCACACGCCTCTCGGAGGAGCGGCGGTGTCACTGGAACATAGAGGAATAGAAATCAAATCTGTTTGAACTGAGAGTGAGCGAGGGAGAGTGTGCCAGAGGACAAGGCAGTGATAACAGATAAAAGAGCAGGGGGAGTAAAAGAATGATATTTGAATTATGTAACTCAGCTCAGGGATGATTTGGACGATTCCACCGTTGACACCAACATCATTTCTCATTACCTGAGAGCTGTGTGTGCCCAGCGCTTTGCCTCGTCCCGTGAGTCATCTCACACTCAGCTATCAGAGAGAGAGAGAGAGAGAGAGAGAGACAGAGAGAGAGAAGGCGGAATGAGGTGACATGTTTGGGAGACGAGGGATGAAAAGGCTGCAAAAGCACACATTTGCACAAACTAGAAATATATGAAGCAGCGTGTTCGCACATTTAAATTACTGTGGAAGACCGACTCTGTTCACAGGTATTTTACATACAGTAGCCTGCCTCATACATATCAACCAGCCGCAGATAAAAGACTGAACACACTGTATGCATGTGTAACATCAGTGAGGTGTGTCACGGCAGAATCGACAGGGTGCTTTTAAATGCATCATTGTCTTACCTGCTCTGTGTTAATTACAGACCAAAGCACAGAGAGAAACCCTTTAATCTGCGCCTTGGCGACACATTGTGTTGTCAAGATGATCTTAATGGGTTGAAGTCAATGGCCAATCAATAATTCCTGTGTATTTGGCATGGGATAAATTGCACTGTATAACTTTGAGGGACTGGTGATAAATGGTCCACATTGTTCAATTAGCATTTAGCAGAAGCAATGCGTAAAAGACTGGGTGGCAAAATGGATTCTGCCTCTAATAAAAAGGGAAAAGCTTACTGCTTACGGGAGCCATTCAAGTTCAAACACAAAACAATACTAGTGTTTGTTTTCTTCTTTTTACTGTTGTTTTTGGAATCCTGGCACGAGAAAGAAAATCCAAAATGTATCATTATTGTGGCTCGAGGCTACATTAGCCTTTCCTAGCAAAGCATACCCAAATCTCTGACCTAACTGTTTGCAACTGAGTTGCTCTGTGGGCAATGTAGGCACCAGGTTTTGGGAGAAGAAAGCATGGAATAAAACAGAACTGCATCATTTTTCAAGGTTTGACTTTTTTGCTGGAGTAACCTGAATTTTCCAGTGGAGCTTTTCCCCATTAAACTAAATGAGGAGACTGAGCTTTTTTGTTGCCTGCTGGAATGCAGATTTACTGATTATTTCACTTTAAAAATCAGTTTCCAGTCTGCATATTGTAATCCTGAATAACCATTATTTTAAGTTGTCCAAAGCAGCATGTTTTCTTTTTATCCCTGAGTTCTGTAATTACTTATTTTATGTCATATGTGTCTGTAATCCATTGTTTCCCATTTCTAACCATTACCCTTAGACATCATTAAACAACAAATAAGAGGCACCATTAGTTGTTGCTCCTTAGCTTTGTTGTGCTTGATGGCATTGAAGAATTGTACTGATATTTTGCAACCTCAGTACTCTGCTTTAAAATGAAAGCATGTTTGGTAAACACGTTTCAAGCTGTGACAGCATTACTGATGCTTTTGACGGACTGTTGCAGGTTCTGTTTTAGGGAGGCATATTGTGAAAGTTATGGACAGTTATGGGAATATGCTCTTCCCAGCACACTACACACACACACACACACACACACACACACACACACACACACACACGGATACTTACACTCAACATGAATTGTGCCAGTCTTCTCCTCTGCGCTGTGTCTGTGTGGGGGTGGTTGGTGCATGGCACATCGCTTAAAATAGACATTTGCTCTCTTTGCAGGAGGAGGTTGACAAAGGAGTGAGAGGGAATGAAAGCGCATGAGGGAGCGAGAAAGTGTGACAGAGACAGAGAAAGACAAAGGGGGGGAAAGAAAGAAAGAAGGGCTGAGAGGAAGACACAAAATCTACCTTTGCACCAAACTAGTACTCAAAGACAACAAACACACACATCTGTGACAGATCGAAATGGGGACGGAGAAGGAAAATGAATATTTCAGGTGATGGGAGTGAGGCAAATTTCCAGGAAAGTGAATGGAGAGACAGGTGCAGGCAGAGGAGATGTGGCACAGATGACAGACACCAGGCTGCAAACCTTGATACTGTACTTGTTCATTTGATTAAAATAAAAGTCTGTATGATATCTTCAGACTGGTAAACAATCAGGGCTGAACATATTGGACAACCTTGCATTCCTGCAAATTCTAACAAAACTGGTTTCAATCATGTGTTACAGGTTTAAGACAAGACAAAGCAGTTATTTAATCTGTACCACTGTAATCATATGTGACACCTTCCAAGTCTTTTAGCAAAGAGTTCCACATGTTTGAGGTAAGGACTGTGCAAAACTATGACTAATCATATATATCGACATCAAAGGCCCGATGGCTCTTTGTCAGATGAGACTTAACTTGAGATGACTTTGAATCTGGACGGCGAGAGAAAAAAAAAAGTGAAAATGAATCACGCTTTACTCTGGATGGATGTTAGTACATTCCGTCATTGTTAATCTCTACTCGCCAACGCCTAAAGTTGAGCAGTCAGCAGAATGGAGCTGGCTTGTGTGTCATCTCTCTCACTCTCTCTCTTTCTCCACCCTCCCCCAGCGGCACACATCCTCCCAGTGCTTAAGATAAGTGACAAGACATCAGAGCCAAAGAAGTGCTTTAATGCCAAGAGAAAACTCTGTGCCTGTACGTGGGTGGATGCCTCCATCTGCATGTGTGTGTGTGCGTATACTATGTGTGCCTGTATTGTGTGTGTGTGTGTGTGTGTGTGTGAGCATACAGGAGTTACAATAAGAGTTGAATATGTGTGTGCATGCACTCTATCACTCTATCTTTGTGCACACATGTTTGCCTGTACTGTAAATGTTTGTGTAGAGATGCCAGTGAGTGTGTGTTTATGTGTGTTTGTGTGCCCCTCTCTTCTTGGTAAGGTTATCCATCACTCCAAGCATCAGATGACATCACCACCGACCCCCATCCTGCAACTCTTACCCTTCCACCCACCCCACATTCTCCACTCTGATGGGTTGGCTGGGTGCCACCACCCACCTTCCTCCTCCTCCGCCTCCTCCTCCTCCTCCTTTCCTCCTGTCCTGCATTTAACTCAGCTCTACTGCTGCTGTAAAAGTGCTGAATCGTCACCGCTGGCCACAGTATATACAAGGCTGACATGGGTCAGGTGTAGGTTGGGTTGGTGCTTGGCTGTGCGTGTGCATGCCTATATGTGTATATGGGGAAGTGGATTTGTAATCAATACAGCGCCACCTCCCAGCCTCTATACTCTTGTAAGGCCGTAGCTGTGTTAATGAACTGTGATCCACAGGGGGTACATTATGACAGCCACTAACTTTATTATTAAGCCCCACTGCTACAGCCCTGGGAGAGAATTGTGACTTAAAGTGAACCCTTAATGGACATGTAGTTTTTTTTCATTCCCCTAGTAATGTGGACTTATATTCTGGACAGTGGGTCTTAATTGCCAATCAATGTAAGGGGAGGTGTTGTGAACACTGGGAGGCTTTTTTTTTTATCCTGGACTGAGTTCAGCATGCCATCACTGGACCTTAATGGAAGGATCCGCTAACCTCCAAGACTAAAAAACGTTATTGCTTTTCTTCTATTTGAGCCATAAAACATTTTCAGATACAATGTGAGCTGAGGGCAGTGATATGTCACTATATAAAAGGCTTTAAAGCATCCCTGAAGCCAGAAATCAAGCCCACTGTGTCACAATTACATTGACATGATAGGAAACATATTTCAGAGACAATACTGCTTTAAATCTCGGTAACATGAGGTGACATTACAAGTGTTGCCAAGTGATGCTGCAGTGAAGCAGTGCAGAAGACAGTTTTAACTAATACCAAGCAAGCTATTATACTGTAATATACAATATTTATATGTATTAACTATATGTATCTCCTTACATCTTTACTTACAGCCAAGAATCAAGGTATGGGTATTGCTTGGTTTGGGGATAATGTGCCTATTTTCAACCAGTTTTGCATCATTACAACATGGGTAATAGTCATTTGTTCAATCATTTTCCATAACCACTTATCCTGTTGGGGGTCACGGGGGGCGGGGGGGGGGGGGCGGGGGGGGGATCTCAGCCGACACTGGGTGAGCAGTGGGGTACACCCTGGACAGGTCGCCAGATTATCACAGGGCTAACATATAAAGACAGACACTCACGTTACCACTTCTTGCGTGGGTAGTATGTGTAAATAAACCATGGTAAACTTCTTAGCAGTGCCCAGATCTCCCTGCTCATCTCCTAGCTCCAACTGTGTCATCTGGCAGTCTTCACTGGCTTCAGGGCTGTTGTTAAAACTACAGATTGTACCTCCGCATTTTTGTATGGCCGTTGCCACCATAGACGCAAACAGTATAGAAGGAAATCAAGAGAGAGAGAGAGAGAGACAACCATTTTCCTCTCAAGGCCTTGATACACCAAACATCAAAGAGCTAGTGGCAATGAAGGCTGACTGTTGCATCGTTTCACACTGCCTGTGTCTTGACCAGAAAGTTGCACTTGAACACACTGCAAATACTACAGCCAGGTACTCGCCAGTAACTCGCCATACCAGCAGCCAGTGTTGCCAACTTAGCGACTTTGTCGCTATATTTAGCGACTTTTCAGACCCCTCTAGCGACTCTTTTTCAAAAAAGCGACTAGCGACAAATCTAGCGACTTTTTCTGATGTTATTGAAGACTTCTGGAGACTCTGTTGTGAGAGCACGTATCATTCTTATTCTTGTCAACGGGCAGCGGATGCTGCCGTGGGCTCCTCTCTCGCCCCAAATCACTCACAGACGGCTCAGTCCTCCCTCCCAGCAGCAGCCAGAGCAGGAGACGTTAACCCCTCCACGTCCAGACTGCAAGTGAATTGCACATACGCGGAACCGCCGCTGGCTGATCCCAACCTGGTTTACAGTTAGGGCGGGATGTAAATGTAAAATTTTCTTTGTCTAATCACTGAAAAAAGGTTCATTTGTAGTTCTAAACATATTCAGGGTGTTTTTTTACTCAGTTTTTGTCTCTCCCACGACGTTATTCCTCTCTCCTACAGCAGTCATTACAATTACATGCATATGGACAATTATGCAAATAAGGCGATGACGTCATTTAGCGACTTCTAGCGACTTCTAGGACAGCCAATAGCTACTTTTCTTACTGAGGAGTTGGCAACAGTGCCAGCAGCAGGCACTAGCCTGTATTCGTTATTCAAAAATGAAAAGGATGTATTCAAGAAGCTAGTTAGCCAGTTCGCACATTAACAACACAACCCAGTGCTAAAAGAACGAAGGATATCTACTGTGCGTCAGCGAAAAATAACACAAACATTTAAAAACCACTTCTGCTAAAGAGCTAGCTAAAAGGCAAAAAAAAAAACGTACCTCCTATAATAAGTTTGTTTTGATTCCGCTCCCTCCTGACTTTGGCCATTTGTTTACTTTCCTCACTTCTGTTTGTCTTCTTGTGCACTGAGCTGAACTGCACTGAAAGTCAACATGCTGAATCGGCCAAAAATACAAGCCACAAGTGTTGACTGTTGCCAACGGTGCAGGACACACTGCAAAAAACTGGGGCAACAGACACTCAGAGACGGCCCAACATTGACCAATGGCCAACCATTCGCTTGGCGCTTAACGGCCCACAAACTCAAACCAAACTCCAATCCCACTGTAAAACTAGGCAGTGCTTAGAGTCTGTCACTGTATTGCCTGTTTCTCACCCAAAATCTCTTCAGAAACATATTTTAGTGCACCGTTTGGCCATATTGTTACCTGTATCTAAAAAATGGAGGCTGAAATATTGATATCAAACAATAAAACTAAGCAGCACTGATCATAAAAGAACCAAGACTGTGTTACTGTGTTGCCTGTGTCTTGCATCAGATCTTTTCAGAAACAAATTTACCTCACTATAACTCAAGATTGGTTGTTACTAAACAGCCACCATATTGTTTGAAAACAAATAAACTCACATTACTTTACCCACCAGCAGGAACAGCAGTTTATTGGTCCTGTGCAGTGCAGTGCATTCTGGTAGTTTTCTACCTCATGAGCAAGAGCAAATGCCACAACCCTTTTTTTCTGGGGTTTTTTTTTTTGGTCATGTTGCACCAATTTAAAATGTATTTGCGTCTTTCTACTGCATAGGCAGCCATGTTTGAGGAAAAGACCAATTTTCCAACAGTGAACTTCTTTAAGCTTCACATCCCTCTTACAGGATCTTTTCTCTTCATATAACAGGTGAATGTTTAACTCAGTGTTAAGTGTTTAGAAAGTGCTGAGCTAGACCTTTTCTCTGTCCCTCATTTTTCCCTTGCAAATATTACCAAATACAAAACACTTTAATTTGAATTATATAATCTGTGACTAATGCTTCCCTTTCTTGTGGAATATTAATGATGCATTTGCATTTTGCCCTCCACAAATGGTGTTTGGGATTTTATAAATTCAAACGGAGTTGCCGGGTTTTTCGGCTTTTGCAAAGACCTTTTCATTATGGAGCAGATGTGGTGATTTTCATGTACTGTATATTATTATGCATATCTGATGCTGAAGGCACCCTCTCTTCTTAAATACCCAAGCACATAAATGAATGTATTTATCAAAGCGGTGAGGGCTGCTCTGTTTGCTGTGTTGCTTGAAATGAAGATGTGAAGTGGTGGAAAACACACAGTGAGATATGACATTTCATTTTCATTCAGCAGTATGAATCGAAATGTTTTTAAACTCATCTATGTTGCCTCCACAAGGCATATATCACACCTATTGTACGTTTTGAAGTTACTGACCTTATTTAGATACAGTGGTTCAGGAGAGATTTTTCTCCCTTCTCATTTGGTATTCAGCAGCATTGTTCATGTTGTTCAGGTTCAAAATCTTAATTTGATGAGTGGCGACAAGGTGCAAACACCTTGCTGAAATGGGCTGTCCAAACAAGGTTTAAAATATCAAGCAGCATACATGATTGCTTACTGATTCCCATGTGTCCCCAATCATAATAGGGTGGTTGCATTCCATATTATGTTTATAATTACAACCGTCACGGCACATTAACTTAGTCAATGTTGATGAAATTAACATCAGAAAATGAGTAAGGCCGTTTTAAAAATGTAATGTAGGGTTTGCATGTGGTTGAATGTAAAGCATATTTCTGACCTTGTGGTATTTTGCGGGTTAATGATTTCAGCGAAGGCCAAACTTGTCGTCAATACTTGTCTGTAGAATCTAGAATTATGGGTTAATGTAAATGCTAAATCACATCAGACACCCTTGTGCAGTGTGTGATTATAGATCTACATATCAGATTTGCTTGAGCTGCATGAAAGATTAATCTTTTTGCCGACTAACAGGCAAAAGATTCATAACACACCTTATCCAACATGCACAAAAGTGGAAAGCAGCACTGAGAGTGAAGTTGACTTGCTGATAGAGGTGTTTGTCTTTCTAGCCCATTACAGAAGAACCTGTTTGGAGAAATCTACTAGAAGCAAAACAATTTGTGAAGAACCTCATTTCATAACTTAATGGGCCATATTATTACATTGATTCTTGATTTGCTCACACACTGAACTGTTCCTTCATGGTTCAGTTGACGTGATTGCACACAACAAAGAGAAAAATGTGGAATGTGTAAATGGTTCGCACTTGTCTTGTCTATCGAAATGTGCGGCTGTCTATTCAGCTCACAATTTGTATTTCCGTGTGTAAACTTCATTCATCTGGTCATCCAGTTCAGTCAGCACAGAGAATTAGAAAGGACACTTGTAATGCTGTCACATGCGTCCCTCTGATCTACAGTTTGTACTTGTGTCCTGGCCTTGTGTGTGTGTGCTGTATATGAGTGTGTGCATTAAGTATAGGGGGGCATACATATGTATACGCATGTGCTATATGACCTTAGTCAGTGTTGTCCAGCTGCCCCTGCAGCATGTTGCATGATGGGTGTGTGGAGTCGGTCTGGTCAGGAGAGCAGCAGCTGTTTGGCGGTCTGCTCTGCATCTTCAGAGGAAGGCATATGTGGGTCTGACTGGCCAAGCTGTTCAGGGGTCACACCAGAATGAACCCTTCATGAGGTCAGATGAAAACAGGAATTGCCGTCACTAAGGCGCAGGATGTATACCATGTCTTCAGAGTAAAAAGCTAATGAGAAATGTTTTAGTCAAGTTGCTCTAGGGTACACAAGGAGAACAAATAGATACTATTGTTTTTTAGCTTTCCAATAGGGGAGACCGGGGTTGCTTGGCACACTTTTCACTCTCTGCTATATGTCTCTGGCATAATTTCTGTTCAAATATTCTAATCAGCAGCAACTGAAGTGTTAAAGTCTCAAATAAAAATGTTTTAATGTGCACAAATATTTTCTAAGAATGGGTGATTTTTGATTAAAGTCATGCTCTGCATCACAGGGTTGGTTGGCACAATGTTAAAATGCTGCACTTAAATAAAAATGAGGCAACCCATAGAAACAATTTGAACATTTAATTCAATCAAGAACCAGAAACCATTAACATTTAATAGATTATATGCCTATTTTTTAAAACCAAACAACATTTTGAAAAAGTTTATAAGCAGGAATTCTACCCTCAATCATGAACAGTGAGCTGAGCTGGAAAGCAAAACTTTTGATTTAGTGGTCCATCTACGCCCCAACCCTCACCTATGGTCATGAGCTCTGGGTAATGACCGAAAGAATGAGATTGCGGATACAAGCGGCAAAACGAGTTTCCTCTGTTGGGTGACTGGGCTCAGCCTTAGAGATAGGGTAAGAAGCTCGGACATGTGGAGGGAGCTCGGAGTAGAGCTGCTGCTCCTTCGCATCAATAGGGGTTAGTTGAGGTGTTTCTGATCAGGATGCCTCCTGGGCGCCTCCTACTGGTAGTGTTTCAGGCATGTCCCGCTGGTAGGAGGCCCCGGGGCAGACCCAGAACACGCTGGAGGGATTACATATTTAATCTGGGCTGGGAATGCTTTGGGGTCCCCCAGGAGGAGCTGGAAAGTGTTGCTGGGGAGAGGGACATTTGGGGTGCTTTGCCTAACCTGCTGCCCCCACGACCCAGCCACAGATATGCAGATGAAAATGAATGGATAGATTGGTAAGGATGTTTAGTTACTTTTGCCATTGACCCATATTGTAAACATTTGTTACTATAAAAATTAAATGTTACCCTCACCAAAAAATGTAGTACCTTTTGGATGTTTTTACACAGTAGATGAATGCAGGTGAAGAAAACAAACATTTACATTATATAACAATCTTAATAATAAAAAGAGTCACAACCATCTTCAGCTGTTTGCCTCACTGTATAGCATTAAAAAAAGAAAGTGAAGTTAAACTTTGTTCATTAAAAATGTATCACATCTCTTGGTACTGAAAATGCCAAAATGTATCAGTAAGCAATGTCTATTGATCTGTAAAGCCTGTTAGCCTCAGAATGACCACATTAAACAAGTTAAAACAAGGAGAAACAAAACATTGAGCACAGAGGAACAGAAGCAAAGAAGCCTGGGGTTATTGTGGAGGTGTCATTTTGATGTTCTGCTACGAATTAGGCTATTCTATATGATAGAAACTTTAAAAAGTCCCATAGCAGCCAATGATTTATTAGCAGAACAGTATGTGACAGCCTTGCTTATCCTTAAAAAATCAGTGCTCCTATTGTGGTGCAGTATTAAAATGCACTTCATAAAAGCAGCCGCGTTAAAGGACTCTGAGAAAGAGGCAGAAAGCTCTGGACTCTCTACATTCCGGCAATAAAATCATCTCCTGCCTCAAGTCATTTCATAAAATGGCAGCGATAAAGAGATAGACTGCTCTTTATTGTTTTTAGATTGCGGGCACTTTGCGAACTCTCCTCGCCTGTGTCTAGAATAATGTAAATATTTCACAGCTATGTGCCCGCTAATACATAAAACAGATATATAAGTCCAATAAAGCTGCATAACTGTTTGTGCCTGGCTTCCCCTGAGGGGCCAAACACTTTAGCAGGAGGGAATATTCCCCACTCAGCTGACAGAGGGGACACTGAGACTTCCCTGATGAATGGCACACGCCTGCTGGGCCTGGGAGACCACATAGCCTAGAGTACCATGACCGTCTTCTTGAAAAGTAGCATAGTATCCCAAAAGTTCAAGGTGCTTAGGAGAATAACTCCTCCCCAGAATGTGTGACAAAGTATGGGAGAATACTGAGTTAAAGTTATTTTTCTGTGCAACTTAATTAGGTCATGGTCATATGTTAAATAATTGGTGGATAAGAATAGAAACATACTCAACTCATTTGAGAAAGCATATTTCCCAGACTGGTTTGAGTATGTGTAGCTTGAATATAATATTATGCAGGCTCATGCTTGTAAACAAAAAGGAAAGGAAATGAGTTTATTGAACTCTTTATCGGTAAATGCTTTGTGGTGTTTATCGCTCACACCAGCTCATAACCAATAAGGCACAGAACAGACAAGGAAATTGTTGCATACTGTGGGCAGCATTGCAACTATGCAATCACCCAGGACAACAAAAAAAGCCCCTAACAAATAGCAGCAATCAGAATGGATGCCATCTCTTGGCATTACTTTAAATGCCAGCAGCAGACAAGATACTCATTAGGAAGATGATGATGGAGGGGGGTATTCAGATGGACTTGTGGTGGAAACACAACAGCAGACACAAAACAATGGGCCTAAATTGAGAGGGACGATTAGCATCATTTTCAATGTCATTCACTTTGTTTTGTTTTGAAAACATGACAAGGACGATGAATTATGAATTTTCTGTAGCGTTTTCAGAATCGTTAGGCATACATCAAACAGCAGTTGAGTGAAAGAAAAAAAATGTGACAGTAAGCTAAATTTGCATTGCTGACACATTTTGTTTTTATAATTGGCTGTAAGTAACATTTTGAGATGTTCTATCACTGTGAATTTGTGTCAACGTGGCAAATTATCTAAAACTTCAGACACAATCCTGCAAAAGATGTTTGTCAGTAATTCTGATGGAAAATTGAATGCACAGATGTTGCTTGAAGAGAACAGGATTTGTTGTGTAAAAATCTGTGCTACAGTATAGGTACTATTGCACATGACTCTAAACATCTATGATGTACTGTGGCGGTAGCTTGGGCTTTTGCAGCCTTTCCGTACATTCCATCAAAATGAGTTGGGGGTGAAGCGAAATTGCACAAAATAGACCCACTGGTCGCCTCATCTTTAAATCTAAGTCCTTGCTTGCTGTCTTAAACGATTACAGAGAAATGAAAACACGCATGGGGATTTACAGGCGTACGGCCTGACCTCTCATCCATTTTACCTACCACTGGGACCCATTGTGACCCTAAAATTGCCAATATTGAAGCTCAGTGGGGTGAGTAAGAATAGAGGAGGGTGGGGGGCTAAAAGACGAGACAGCTACAGCTGTGCTCTGCTCTTGCCTCACAGAGACAGAAGAAATGGGGAAAAAATCATAATCTCACGCTGTCTGATGCAAGCTTAAATGCTCTATTGCTTTGCCGATCACGTTGTGCTCCCATCATCTTTCCCTGGCGTCTCCAAGACAAATCTGGGCTGCTGCCATGCACACACACGCAAACCACTATGCACGGCAACAACAGCAGCTGAGGCGTGATGAATGACGCCCTCGTCTCGACGGGTCCTGTCGATGCATGTTCAAGTGGATGGGATTGAATTTAACCATAGAAATGACAGGCCATTCTTTTTTGGGGCATGGGGCAGGCTACATGAATGGTTTGTGGCGACGAGGGGCTCGGTGATTGATGCCCCATGAGGAAGAGCCAGCAAATCTGTGGAGAAAGACGAGGGAAAACCACCCGTGTCATAAATGTGAGCGTCTGGAGAATCCACGGGTTGTGGTACTTTTCCTAAACCTAGCAACTCCTTATCCTCTTTACCACCTGATCCCTGTTTGAAGGAGCTTATACCTCTCCTCATCCAACCAAAATGGTCATATTTATCACAGTCTGACATTTCTGTCATCAGTGGTCGACTATGTTGTTGGATGAGACACTCAAGTGAAGCTCGAGAGAGATGTTGTGGAAGATGCAGCCTCTTTTGTCACTCTGCTGATGTAAAACGCAGGGTGCACTTTAAATTGCATTTTTGTTCGTTGTTTAAATTATCCACTGGCAGAGCCCCGCCTCCCTTAGTTTCCTGTTGCTATGCCTGTCAAGCTGTCTTTTGTTTCATGGTAGCTTATGTAAGCAGTTTACAAAAATGGCGGTAGGTCTGGCCACTCAAAATTCTCACCTTGGTTCCTTGCTGTACAAATAACAGTAGCTGGCTGGTTAAGCTAATTTTAGCTCCATGAGTTGTTGCTGTCTATGGCTGACTTGTTTGCTACATTACATGACATTACATTACATTTTGTTAATACATAAAGCTAATTGACTAAGGCCAGGGCTGCATATGTCCCAAGCAATGAATTTGGCTGGGGCTGCAGGAATGTAAACTTTCCCAAATTTGATGAAAGCCGGAACAGAGCCGCTAACATTAGCCAACACTGAGATACTTAGCCCTGGAGGTAATGTGGGCTAGTAGTTAGCCAGACATGCTAACATTTGTAGATTACATAGGACTGGACAAACACACTGTGTAATCCACTCCTTGCACTTCTGATCTTGTGAATTTGATTTCAAAAGGACTCCACCCTTCAAACTAAGTACATATGTAGTATTGTTCTTACTACAGAAAAATTATGGAAGCAAATCGTGACTAATATTTAAATTAAAATGTATTTGCAGAAATGCTTTTTCATTTTAAGAATGTGGCTGCATTATTTGACTCATAAATAAAATTAATCATCAATCATCCTATTTGCATTTTAATTTTCTTCTTCAAGACTGCACATTCTTTTACTTAATTAAAATGAAAAAGAAAAAGTCATTTGAGATTTAATTTTCAAAATATGCCCCAGCAAATAGATACCAAAATTCAATTTGAAATGTAAAATTTGAAAATTAAAATGCATTTACAGAAATGCTTTTTCATTTTAAGAATGTGGCTGCATTATTTCACTCATAAATAAAATGAATAATCAATCAACCTATAATCAATAATAATAATAATCAATCAAATCTTCAGGACTGCACATTTTATGCCATAATCAAAAAGAAAACAAAGAAGACATTGCTATTTCATTTTCGTGGTCTGCCCTGCAAAATAGTGCCCATAATTCAAAAATGATTTGGCAATCTGAGCGGCGCAGGAGAGTGACGTCAGGAGCCGCTCTTCTTCAGCTGACCATGGTGTTACCCATCTAATACAGTAGGGGGCGGTGTGCACATTTGATATATGGATGCATCACAGATCATGGCGCTCCCTGAGATTGTGCTTTCTAAACATCGTAATTTCGCAAAACTGAATAAATACCACACATAGCAACACAAAACTGCTTTGCTAGCTCAATCATGTTGTAACTAAGATATCTGCTGGAAAAAATAATTTTTTCATGGACTGTTCATTGAGTTACGGAGTTAATACGTCCGCTGACTTGACAGTCATTTAAACTGGTAGCAGCTTATACTTGTACTAGCTTAGACTTTGTAGACATCGTGATTTCCCAAAACTGAATAAATACCACACAGTCCAGCAACCTTTCCGGGGAAACCCTGTGATATTGACACGTTAAATAATTTTCATACATACAAAGCTGCCTAATATAATTTAGATCTGCCCTGTAAAAGTGTGTGTATAGCGCACTGAATGAGTGTTAGGTGTGAAGAGGACCTTACAAGTGAGCGCATTGTGTTTTCTTATGACAAGCGGTAATAACATCTTCGCACCAAACACTCATTCAGTGCGCTATACACACACTTTTACAGGGCAGATCTAAATTATATTAGCCTAAATATTTAAGATGATTACTTACGTATGCAATGATTTATTGATATTAAATATATATAGATAATATAGATAAACATACAGTCCAACAATTCCTTTGATCAATGGATATTTTCTTGCTTAACAATTTAATGCAGAACAGCTAGATGGCATGATGCAATTTAATTTCTATCATGATCAAGATCATGCTGAAAGCTGAATTAATAGTAGTGTAAATATATCTATGAAACGTATACAAGTTTACAAGGGTCTTTGTTGACTGCAGCTTGTTAGCTATGGCCTCCAGGCTTATTACACATGATGTCAATAGGTACTCCATATCATATCAGTTAATCTTAGCTGTGCATAATTTATTAATTTCACAAGCAGATTCAATATTCGACAACCATATTGTATGGGTTAGAATCAAACCAAGGCAGTATGTATGAAAATTATTTAACGTGTCAGTGTCACAGGGTTTCCTCCAGAAAAGTTGCTGGACTATTATTTAGACTTAAAACAAGCTCGTGCAAAAGTACAAAAATACTACGATTATAACGAAAACCCATTCACTCGACACACACACAGACATGGTTGAAAAACTGTGTGGCCTCCCCTGATTCTCATTCCATAACACTGATCAACTGTGACTCCCCAATCTAACCTACATGTGACTGATCACTACCTATGTCCACAACTATGCAGGTAACCCGTAGCAACCCTAGTGCCTACTAACACTGACACGGCACCTGCTACCAGTTTAAATGACTGTCAAGTCAGCGGACGTATTAACTCCGTATCCTCAATGAACAGTCCATGAAAAAATTATTTTTTCCAGCAGATATCTTAGTTACAACATGATTGAGCTAGCAAAGCAGTTTTGTGTTGCTATGTGTGGTATTTATTCAGTTTTGGAAAATCACGATGTTTAGAAAGCACAATCTCAGGGAGCGCCATGATCTGTGATGCATCCATATATCAAATGTGCACACCGCCCCCTACTGTATTAGATGGGTAACACCATGGTCAGCTGAAGAAGAGCAGCTACTGACGTCACTCTCCTGCGCCGCTCAGATTGCCAAATCATTTTCGAATTATGGGCACTATTTTGCAGGGCAGACCACGAAAATGAAATAGCAATGTCTTCTTTGTTTTCTTTTTGATTATGGCATAAAATGTGCAGTCCTGAAGAAGAAAATGCAAATGCAATAGGTTGATTGATTATTCATTTTATTTATGAGTGAAATAATGCAGCCACATTCTTAAAATGAAAAAGCATTTCTGTAAATGCATTTTAATTTTCAAATTTTACATTTCAAATTGAATTTTGGTATCTATTTGCTGGGGCATATTTTGAAAATTAAATCTCAAATGACTTTTTCTTTTTCATTTTAATTAAGTAAAAGAATGTGTAGTCTTGAAGAAGAAAATTAAAATGCAAATAGGATGATTGATGATTAATTTTATTTATGAGTCAAATAATGCAGCCACATTCTTACAATGAAAAAGCATTTCTGCAAATACATTTTAATTTAAATATTAGTCACGATTTGCTTCCATAAAAAATACCCACCACTTGGTATGTGGAAAAACCCAAAGTGTGATTGGCTTGCTGTGCCCAGTTACGGCTGCTAAGCTAAGATAATTGCTGTTCGGAGAAGGAGCTAAGATAAGATAAGAGACTTTATTGATCTCCAGAGGGGAAATTCAGGTGTTGCAGCAGCACAAAGACATAAGACAAGAAATAAGTACAGACAAATAGAGAAGAAGAAAAATAAGAGGTATATACAACTAGAATAACAATAAAGGTAAAATAGAAAATAGAAACTATAGAAGAGCAAATACAAAGTTTCAAGGTAAGGTGACAACAATGCAATGATTTGAATAATATACACATACACACACACACACACACACACACACACACTACACTAAAATATAATGTGATTTCATAATGATGCTGTCATAGCTGTCATTTGGGAGGGTGAAAGGGAAAATTTAGGGGTTCAGAGCGATGACAGTCTGTGGTTTCCACTTCTGTGGTCAATTAGCAAAAAGGTAAACATATATGAAACATTTTTTCTTTGGGTAGAAAATACATAAACAAACAAATTATAAGCAGTCTTCTGCAGCGAAATGTGAACAAATTAACATGTAAATCGATGTATGTTAATCTTCTAAATCTGAGTTTAGCCACAGTACACCCTGATTTAAGACTCCAAATGTTCCTCAAACTGAAGAGTCCAACATCGCAGGAACCTGTCTTCACATATAACCCTCCTCATCACTGCGAACAATTACAAGTGGACCTGGCATCCCTGCGTAGGGACTCCAGCGCTCACAAGGAAATGCTGAAGCCCCCAGAACAATGGAGGGGTTAAGAGGGTGAGACCCCGGGAAGGATTAGGAGCATGTTTTCCACTATCTTCACTTCTGCAGGCATCTCCAAAGACCTCTCTCGGGCCCCGCAGCCCGCTCGAGCTTGGCTCCGTCTTCTTATCCAGTGAAGTCCTGGAAGCAGCAGAAACATTCAGAGTTCCAGTCTCCAAATCAGCTGGGGTACCAGACAAGGATGCCTGATGTCCCCAACTGTAGTCTGCCCACATCTCCCCACCCCCCCAACACCCACACATGCATACACACACATACACACACACATGCACATATATACAAAAAGAGAGGGAGTCTTGCTAATTTGCTAACATCATTGTAGTGAAGAAGAATGCAATTAAAACTGCTCTTGATAATTAACCCAGATCCATCTCCAACCCCATCTCTGCTGATTATATAAACGGCCATTACCAGGGAGCTATGAATATTCATCAGTCGTGAGTGGTCTTAAGATGGTAGTCATTTTATCTTTTTGGGTGGGTGGAAATAGGGTATGGAAGGGGGGGGGGGGGGGGCAAGTGTGTGTGGGTTGGGGGGGGCGGGGGTGATGGTATTTGGCTGTGACTGATTACCGCACAGTTGGGGAGAATGTAATCCATGACTGCAACTTCAAAGCGATTTTGCTGTTAATAAGCATTTTGTTGTTGTCTATTAGTCGTTAAGTTGCACATTTCTTTATCTACTTGTTTGTTGATTCTGTTTGAGGTCTTAAGTGTTTGCAGTACCAACAGTTTAGTATTAATTTAAATTACATTTATGTAAATTAGATTCATGCATAGCCTACAGTATTTGCCATTGCAAAACAAAAGCACACAAACACGTTTGCTCATGCAGTTAAATGAAATTATTTTGCAGCAAACTGCGATGGCGGACTACTCTGCATTTCCTACCGACTGTATGTTTACATACATTATTAACTTGTATCACTCTCTCCAACAGAAATCTGTCAAGCTCAAAGTTTAGTTGAGGGAGTTGACAGAAATAGGTTTCAGCACATTATAAATGGGGGGAAGATAATCAGTCTTGTGAATTGTGACCACATTGTGTCAATGCTGTGATCTTGCCATAAGACTTCAGCAGCAGCAAACAGAGCAGAACAGAGAGGGGAGAGAGAAAGAGAGTGGGAGCGAGGGAGCAGCAGAGGGAGAGGGAGAGAGGCAGAGAGAAACCTTTCATGATAAAAACTGCCCGCTCACAGTGCGATAAATTGGGAGATGACACAAGTCACAGCACAACAAAAGGGGAGAACATTGGATGGGGACCCTTCACTGAGAAATTGATGAGATCGAGCCTGAAAGAATTGTCTCTGTGAGCCAACACTGGGGCTTAGCTCCCAAAACACTCCAGGATTAAGACAACATCCCACTGGAGGTGGAGTTGGCATGAGCCCATTAGTCCCTCATGATTTCTCTGACACTTTTCTCACTTCTTTGAAGCCTCTAATACCTTGTCTCATACTCACAGCTCTTTTATTGTACGGAGAAAATAAATACAATAACGCAGATACAGCTGCAGTCACCTCCCAAATATAGTTACAAAAGTCAAGGATCAGGTAGTTTGTTTGAATGCAGGATTTGTCACAGGCCTGATCCTGCTTCTCTTGACTCTGCATCTGAAAAAAAGAATTGGCATATTGGAACAGCTCATCACGCAAATTCAGCACTCCTCATCTGATAAGATGATGTATTTGAGATCAGTAGCCTCCTCCAGCAGCTCCGAGCGGGTGCTGACACTTGAAGACTTTATGCAGTGTGCACATGCCCTTTCTTTTGATTTCCTTTTATCTATCCGAGACAATTTTTGTACACAGGAAATCAAGACCCTGATATCAAATAGTGACATTTCCTTTAACATTTCGTGTGCCCTATCATCCTAATGGCATGCTGATACACCTGCCTTTCAGCTACTTACTAAACTGGGATGTAAGTGGCAATCATGACAATGTTGCAAAAATTCATTTTAGTTCACAGCAGCATCCAGAGCTGTCTGTCATTATCATAGTGTGTTTTTGTAAATTAAAGAACAAATGAGCTTTAAAAGCAATACGTTTATAATAATGTTTCCACATAATGCCTATTACTGAATGTTAGCTTATTTAAAACCACACACACAACCCTGCACATCTATATATGTGAGGACCCTCACCAACATAGTGCTGCCCTAGCCCCTTACCTTAAAGAGACAGTTCACCCCAAAATCAAAATCAAAAATACATATTTTTCCTTCTAATGCTAATTATCAGTCTAGATTGTTTTGGTGTGAGGTGCTGAGTGTTGGAGATATCAGCTGTAGAGATGTGTACCTTCACTCCAATATAATGGAACTAAATGGCACTCGGCTTGTGGGGCTCACAGCGCATGTAGGAACTATTTTCTTTCTATAGAACTACACTCGCCAACCCTATCACCATGCAGAGGGAAGGGTGCATTGATTGCTAGCTTACCTAACACCACTGAGCTAGCTAACGTTGCAGCTCAGCTGAGGACACAATTAATGTTTACATCACACACTAGCATGATCAAAAGCCTCTTGTCTTTGAGTAGATGCAAATCTACTTATGGTCAGTGGGTGTAATTTGGTAGAAAGAAAATCGTTCCTACATGAAACTGCTCACAACGAGGTCTGTGGATTATCTTGAGTCACTGGGTCATGATTTCTCACCATCTAGTTCCATTATATTCGAGAAAAGGCAGTCATCTCTACAGTCGATATCTCCAACACTCAGCAACTCACACCAAAAAATCTAAATTGATAAAAAGCACTACAGGTAAAAGGAAAAATATGTATTTTGACTTAGAGGTCAGCCGTCCCTTTATACATAAAAGCTGAATGCCTAACCCCAGCCCTCTCTCTCTAACCTAAAGTGAATTCTAACCTGAAACTTAAAACCACGTCTGAACCCTCAAACAGGCCTTTGAAGGTCTCTGAAGGTGGGAAGCAGCCAAAATGTCCTCACTTTCCAAAAATGTCCTCTCTCTTAGGGTCTGAAACTTTAATTGGTTCTCCCAAAGATAGATAGACAAACACACACACACACACACACACACACACACACACACACACACACACACAAACAAACTCTCCCTCCTTTTCCAAACAAAGTCAACATCAACATCGTCACAAAGCACCTTGCACACTGAGCACTGAAAATAACTTGTTACCAAGTCATTTGTGAAATTCAGGATTAACTGAACATACAGTACAAGTCCTGTAAACTGACTAACCTTTCAGAGCTGTTTAAAGGAAACCCTCAACTGGTGTTTGACTGTCTGTCACCATGAATCTGGGCTGAGTCACAGCTGAACAAACTTAACACCCCGGCTAAATAGGGTCTTGACCTGCCATTGCAGACTTGATATTGAGCCTAATCAATTGTCTCATGTGCAGACCGCAAACAGGTTAAATGCTCACTGACCGATGGACAGAGTTTATTCATTAAGCGAACCACTGACCCACTTAAGGAACAAGTCACTCACATTTCTGCTGTGTCTCTCAACCAGAGAGTCATTAAAGTCTGTCTGATACAGTGACTTACTAGACACCAACAAGTAAACCAGCTGAACATACAAATCACTCATATCTGCACTGTTTCTGTTGCTCTGTTTGCTAAAGCTACGTTACAGCTGAAGGGTGTGTTTAGTCTGAATTAAGATGTTGATTTAGCAGCAGAGCTACTGAGCCTGAGGCTAACACTGAAGGGCTAAAGGAAGTGAACAAAATGTACTGTTGTGCTCTCGCCATTCATTTGCATGTTATTTGGGTGCTTTATAGGTGACAGTAAATGCAGCAAAGTGTAAGAATTTGTAAGTTTGATATAATTGTTGTTTAATCAATAGCTAGCATTTAGCACATAGTAAGTCATATCAGCAAACCATAGCTACTGTCTCTGAAGGTGTCTCTGCAGGATCCACTCATGCATTGTCCAACTCTATAGGACTTTATGTTGAATTATAGTCAGGATCTCAATTTAAAGACACCAAATATGTCAGGCTCTGTTACAGGAAAAATTGGTGAAATGATACACGGTCAACTTGACTATTTCTAGTATATTTCACTCAATGTGTTTTATATACAGTAGTTTAAAGGAACAGTGTCTAAGATTAAAGGCTCTCTAAGTCTTCCTGAGCTTGAAAAGTTTTTGTCACATACAGCAAACATCTCCTCACGATCCGCTAGCAACACGTCCTCTGAATATGCTGTGAAAAAGTCCGGTCTCTGTAGGCAGCCCAGGCTCCGCAAATGGCAACAAAAACTCTTCACTTCTGTTTACTTTCAACAATGTTATCAAACACAACGGAGCTAGCTCGCCTTTTAGCCTCATTGCAGCCTGTAGCTCTAACTGCCTCTCTGGGCACCGCGTTCACGTGTGCGCGCTTGCTTTTGCTGGTCTCGCGCTCGCGTATGCCTGCTGCTTACGGTCTGGCATCTGGTCGCCACCTTTTTATAAAGCCTCCACCTCACCTGAACGCTGTGGGGGTACATGCCCATATATGTCCCACAAAAAATAAACTACACCACCACACACCTCTGGTGGGTCATAAGTGATGATTGAGAGGGATTACTTCTGTATGAGTCTATACATTGTTTTAAAGGAAAATTCTGCAATAGTTTATCTCTTTAAAGAAATTTGAGTGTAAACCTAAGGTATCCCTTCTAAAACTGGCCATTACATAAAAAGAGCTGGTATGTGAGTAGATGTTCATTGGAAAGCCCAGATACTCTGAGCTCATTATTTTGCAGTGTTTACCACTTTTAACTGAAAAGATAGCCTGGTGTTTCAAAAGCAGAACATGTTTTTTTTTCTTTCTTTTTTTATTTAATGTGCTGGTACTATGAAAATTTGCTGTGATTCATGCAGTAATCTTCCTGTTGTGTCCTCGTCTGACAGCTCAGAAAGTGTTTCTAGTAATAGAAAGTTAAGGAAAAAAATTGGGGAGAAAATGCAAATGAGCCGATATGTGCCAAAAAGTAAAGCGATGCTTAAACTACAGTGTTCTCAAAATTAATTTTCTTTACTCATTTTTAATATTGAAAACAAACATTAACTATTCACAGATTTCTTTTCAACTAAAGGACACTTTTACTTTCAATTAGTTCTTTGGTTTGAAGGTTTGAATCTTGTCAATATGTGTATGTATGTGGGTGTGTACCTGGGTGGGTTTTCATGTGCGTGACAGACTGCATGCTTTCATTTGTGTGGACGCGTGCTCTCCTGGGTTAGTGTTTCCGTGGCATGTGTGTGCAAGCATGGAGCATAATCTCCAGTATTTTATGTTTTACTATAAATGTCATGGTCTTGAAATGATATGTTGACTTATGATGACGCTCTCAGGTGTCGTACGCACATTTCAACATTTAAACCTCTGTCAGAGCCACGTCTTTGCCTTCGAGCCAGAGTTTCCGTTGAACCACTGAAGAATCCGAGGATCTGGTTATAGAAACATTTTGAAAACCAATGAAGCATTCGATTCACAGCTGTGTGTGGAGAGGAGCTGTCAAGAGGTCAGTGTCTCCACCACTTCATGTAGTCTCACACACACTGCATGAAGAGGACACCATCTGGAGTTTGAAAAAAAAAAAGGTTTAGCCTGGAGAGTTTATTTGGCTTTACTATAAAATCACTCTGATTACGATTGTTGTAGAAAATGCTTATTTTCCACACACACAAAAATCACATTAATTCTTGATTCAGACTTGACTAACTTTTATGCCTCTCACCTTTACATTAACATACATTGTGAATCTTTACAGTCATTCAACATCCAAAATATAAAACTCTACACACGTGCAAGTTTAAATGAGCCTTCCTCTGAAGCACCGTAGATCTGACATAGGTGACAGTATAGTAAGTGGCCCGTTGTGATGTAGCAAAGATCAAAGAAGGGTTTGTACCATATACTTTCTACAATGTTATGCAAAAAGCCTTGAATCAGCATAAAACACCAGGCCCCATTAATGTGTTGGCTGATTTATGATCCATCAGACAGTTAATTAATTTGATGAGACACAGCAGAGTGTCACTATCAAGGAGGGTCATTTGAAACAGAGGACTACATTTTTTTTCCAAGGATAAAATTGTCAAGTGGTTCTGTGTAGGAATGTACGTCATTTTGGTCAAACATAAGCGGGAGAAGAAAAAAAAAATAAAGGACTTACAGGGATGACATCTTTTGAAAAGCACAATTAGATGGATGGAACAGTCTGTCAAATGTTCCTATTTTCATTCTCTCACAACACTTCCATCAAATTAATCAGCAGAAGAGGACAGTCGTATTACACGGCATCGCTAACATTTCTGGGATGACTGACAGTTTGAAAGAGGTGGATTAATTTTGTCAAAAATATGATGGGGGTCTTGAAGCCGTTGGAAGAGGAAATGAGGATGTCGGAGTCAATTTTTCTGCCAAATGGAGTGGCCATCATCTCAAGTTTCAATCTTTTTTTTTCTCTATACACATATGTCATTCTCTTTTTTTGGGCTAATGAGATGAAAAAAAAAGTTGAGGAGTGGGCTTCTCTTCTTTATTCAATTAATACACAAGCAGTGAATGGGAAAGTGTGGAAAAACCTACCCGCAGCCTTCCCACAGTCGGCTGCTCTACATACACCTCCATCCCTCACTCTATCTCTCCCTCTCTCTGTGTGATTTATCTATCAGTCAGTGGTAGGATTGACTCTCTGCTGTACAGCAGGCCATTAAAGCCTGGGGGAGATTCACCTTGCCAGGCAGCTGGCTCAAATGAAAAGCTAAAAGAGCACATTAACTCATCAATATGAGGGCATGAAGATGAAAACAGTTGTCAAAGGCCTGCCAGAAATAACTGATCGCATAATGCCGCTCTATTGTATGTAAGTGAGGTCATGGGAGTCAAACAGCAGCTAAAGACACAAGGAAGTGAGAACACAGAGTCCTGGCAGTCTTTGATAGGCACACTACACTGAAAAAATCTCTGTAAAAATGTGGCTGAGTGTGTCATCTTCAAAACAAGCTATTAATATGTCATGCAGAAAGCTGAGATTAGAGCGCTGCCTTTACTTAGTGTTGTCAATGCTTTTCAATGCCATTAGACAGCACTTTCATTAACCTTTCAAGCAAGTTTTAATTTGTGGTTAAAATATAATTTTATTTACTCGTGAGTCTGGCTGCACATTTGAAACCTCACATTGTAGCTCATCCTTGTTTGGATCTGTAGCTATTTTATGCGGCACAGATGGTGCAAAGTCAAATCGCACAAACTATTTCATACAATTTTTTCCTCTTTGTGTCTAGCGCAGTCTTGTGCACACACAAAGGCATTTTCTGAACGGTACTCGCCATGCAGCATGAAACACTGTGTGCAGAACACATTAGCGTTGGGTATCCTAGAGCGGGTGCATCACTCAATACCAGTCACAAACCATTTACCACATGGTGGGGGAAGCTGCTTCCACTGCAGAGAGTCCCTCGCACCGTCTCAAGTATCATCGCATGCCTCGACACAAACCGCTGGAGAGACCCGTACATGTCTTCACGCATAATTTCTGTTTATTTCGCTCTTCTACATTTTCCTCTTGTTATCAGTTGTGCTGAAAGCTATTCCAGCATCAATCAATTTACTTAATTGGGCTTCAGTTGGAAAAGCTCATATCTGTAACACATGGAAATTTAATTTTATGCCGGAATACATTAAGTTATGTCAGTTATAGTTGCAATTACATGTGCATCACTAGGCAACAAACCTGGAAAAACACCCACAGTCCTTTTCAGCATGTCAGCACTTTGGTTTATTTTCTCTCCTGTGCCTTATAACCCGACTTGTTAAACACAAATTCCTTAAGATTTCATTTTTCTTGCGCTCCATAGAACCAATGGATGTTTAGATTTGGGAGGAGAGGAGATCTCGTCCAAAGTTTCGGCGCTTGGGCATGTAATGTATTTACATAATGAATTACACATAATCCGTCATCTTCCAACTTGAATACAGATTTTCTGTATGATAGTATGATAGCGTGAGTCATTCACGTCATGATGTTTTAGTTTTTCTATCTTAAAATGCAAATGCAGATCCTGACAGATCTCCATCTATCTATTACATCCACATTCCTTAAGGTCTCGCTTTTTTTTCCATCTGAACAAATTTTAAATTAATTCTATCGTGCACCACCCAGGCTTATCCCTCTCTGCTCCAAGTGGAGGTCATTCTGCACACAATTACGTCAGAAATGAAGTAGACAGGGGAGAGAAATTTATTCTTAATGTAAATCACTCTCCCACTTCCAACTGAATGTATAATGGATTGTGTAACCTCAGTAATAATCCTGTTAAACAATTCCTAAGAACTTGGTGACAAAGGAGACTTCAGATAAGGGCTGTTTTAGGTATCTCTTCCTCCGGAAAATCCTCTGCGGGACTGGGGTGCAAGGGGGAATCATAATGAGTTGATAAATAAATAAAAAGCCTTGAAATTTTGCCAGTACCCCCCTGCTCCAAAAGACAGTGGGGAGAGGGAGGGAAGGAACGAGAGAGAAAGGGTGAGAAGGAGGGAGAGAGGGAGAATTGGATGTAGAGGCAGAAGGAGGCCTGGGGCAAAGATTCGTCTTGTCAAAGTGAGACCTTTAACTGGGTCCTGAATTCTGTCAACACGATTCTTTCACAGTCTTACACCATTTCCATCTGGGGCCCGTTTCAGTGAGGAGGATAGCTTGGGGTAGGAGGAGGGTGATGGGAGACCTGCGGTCTTCAGACACTGACATTGACATTGGCTCCAACCCCACAAATCTGAGCCAGGAATATGAAGCAGCAGATGTGGGGAAACCGTTTTATAGGCCTGGTATTTTGCCTGTTCTGAACTATGCCAGACAGGCAGACTGATAAAAACTGGCTGATAAAAGACGGAAAAAGGCTTGTGCACCAGGTGCTAGGGGGCAGATTAACACATAAATGTATTTGTGGTCAAAGCTCTAAGGAAATGTTACATAACCAGGGGCGATTTTATCAACGTAACACCTTCTACAGGTCAGAGGGAAAATTTAATTTGAATTTCCAAATGAAGGATAACTATAAGATTATCTTTAAAAAATGTGTTATTTGCATGGTGGGCTATAATTGTCTGTAGATAACTGTTTATCTGTTTGCTTAGAGTTGTTTGTTCATGCACGGTGGCTACTTGTGTCAGTTATGAGCCGAGGTGAATGCACTCCTGTGATGTAACGTGATGCAATGCACTACACTTGAGAATGTGATGCAAGGGTTATGTATATTGTGACAATATGCTGTTTTTGTGCGAGTTGGTGTGGGTGTTTTTTACTTCTATGTAGAAGCTTTGTATCAATAAATAATGTATGATCTCATGAAGTTGCACAAACTGGCTCTAAAGAAACTCCTGGGGTGTCCTGGGGGCCTTATGGTAAATGGTGAACTTGGGTATTTTTTTTAACCTGGACCCCATTTTTCCATGTTTTTGTGTCTAAGTGACTAATGAACACAACAATTCTTGAATTGGTCCAGTATTGAGAAAGATTGCCGCTCCACACAGTGGCGAAACAGGCTGCAATGCATTCTCTACAGGTGTTTGTGCACCATCAATTTACATCACCTAAAAGTGCTTGTTTGATCCACTGACACCAGCCACTGCTCAGATTGTTGTGTTGTAAGTGTGTAACTTTGCAGACAGGGTCCCAGCACTTTACTAATAATGTTCTTTTTGTTAGTGTGTGTAACCAAGTCTCACTCTAGGAGACGTCTAGCGCTGGAATCTTGCAGACTTTCACCACATTGTTGAAATCAGGGAAGTGTTTAGCCATGACATTGAAAGTTTTGAAATAACACTAAGCTATGATTTCTGTACTCCAACACAACAAACTCTTCCAGGTGTTCTTCTCTCCAAAGCTCACTGATATTTCCACCCATGCTTTCCTGCTACATGTCACCTCTGGTGAGAATTCAGAATGAGACTTCTCCTAGAGTGAGACTTATAACAAGACAATAACAAAAAGACCAGCAAAGGTTTGGAAAAACTTTTAATTCCTCTGTAAGGTCTTTGCTGTAATGTGTCAGACACTTCTAATAACAATCTGAGCCTGTCAGTGGCAAAAATAAGCACTTTTAATGGATGTAAATTTATAGTGCAACATTGCTCATAGGGATTACATTGCAGCCTGTTTCGCTGCTGCTGACTACAGTGGTCTAAAGTTGTCTTGCTTTGCTCCGAATCAGGGATTCATTTTGTTACAATTTTGCATAATTGCCTAGAGTTGGTTTATGTTCTCATGGCAGCATTTACAAGCGGACCAGATCAAATGTCTTGCGCATCTGGCTTTTATTTTGGTGGGAAAGGTTACAATTGGCATTTATTCCTGGAACAAATGACTCGGCAGTAGTTATCAGTGTTTAGTACCTGTAGCTCTGATCGGCAGTGATGGAATCACATACTCAGGTAGGCATGCAGATTTTCACCCCTTTTGTGGCGCAACAGTCTGTAACTCTGCAACCCTTTGTACACTTGAAAGATAAATGCAACACATGTCACAATAACTCGATCTAATGTCACAATGGAGGGACAACTACACAGGTTGATTTTAGCGCTGGTCATCGTGGACTATATTGCTGTCATTGTTCATTTTAGGCAAATATTACAGTTTGAAAACGAGGCGTGGCTCCAACTAGAAAACAATGTTTTGATGCATTGGATGTGCTGAATGTGCATATTAAGGCAGTACAGGAGGAGGTGCACATTAATAATCCCCCAGGACTGTAACATGCTCATGTTTAACCCAAACAATGTGTCATGTGACTGCAGTTGGTTCAGATCGAGGTCGGAACACGTTCTCACCACAAACAAACCGCACCAGAGTTCATTTGGAACTGGACCAAGACCGTCTTGTTTTGGCACGCACCTGAGTGCGATTGCTGTGTTCATTCCTGCCCAAAAAGACCACACTTAGGGGGCAAATGAACTTGAGTTCGACTGAGCCGAACCAAACAGGGCAGGGTTGAAAGCACTCTTAGACACAAAAAAAATGGGGAAAAAGGGTCTAGGTTGAAAAGTTTCCCTTTAAGGCAAGAGGATAAAGCTAGGGTTATTCTACATTTTTTTTGTAGTTGTCAACAAATCCCATAAACAGCCAAAAAACAACAATGTATCGGTCTCAGTGCCATTCTGACATTCCCATCTTAAATCTTAGTATCGTAAAAACAGGTCACAAATGTGTCCTCTCATTTTGCTAAAAAAGGTTTAGTAATTTCCTTAAACAGTTGGGCACTGTCATTTTTAAACAAATATACTCAGACAAGGGCAAATAGTTTATTTGTTGAGGACTATTTTCAGTTGGGGACTAATACACATTTGGTGCTCTACTGAGTATTTACAGCAGCAGCAGGACGGTGTATGTGGGATTGAGTCCAAATAACTGCAGTGGGTTTGGCCTCACAAACAATACTTGCTTGTACTGATGTTTTTGTCTTCTCATGGGATTTGTTGACCATTAGAAAAATATGTATTTTCACCAGATGATTAATTCTGATGAATTTCAAATCAGACTCAATCAACTTGTTTAAATGTTACAAAAAATATGTCTAATTTTCTCCACTATTCTGTTCAATAACCTCTGATCCCAGTAGTACACAGTGTAATCTTTGTTCACCAGTGCCCTCTTTCTTTCTGGTTGTTATATTTTATTCTTTTCCTTAGAGAAAATTGAGTTTATTTGGTATAATTCTGTTAGGCTTACTTTTAATCAGCACTCTAACATTGAAAGCCTCTAATTTAAAAGTGGCCATTTTGTAAAGAAATGCACACACGCACACACACACACACACATTTTGTGGGGAAATTTATAGGGAAAAAACAGATGAAAAAAGCAACATTTTAAAGCTTAAACAAATATATCGTGCACTCGACTCTCAGTGTCTGTTAAAGAAGCAGGGAAGAGAGAGAAGCCTGGCGAGGTCTGATAAGACTCTGTAACAGTAATAATAACGTTTTCATAAAGCTCATTAATTGAGAGTCTAGAGGTAATTGCTACGTTTCCTGCAGGCTGACTATGTTGTTAATGCTGACGACTGTCAAACTGACAAACAACAAGTTGTGGAATATGGATTTTCTTCCCTCTCAGCGTGTGTTAATAACCTACCATCTGAGCATTGCCAAGGGAAACTGTCAAGATGGCATCAGTGATAAAATGTTAACATGTGACAAAACGCACCTGCCCGCAAGAAGAACAATTCAATTTGAAATTGAATTTGTACGACTATCACGAAAACCTTTTCTCTTAATCCTCACCTGGGGGGAAGTAATATTGATTAAGAAGAAAAGAACAGAAGGAAAGTTTTTTCTTGACTTGGTTTCTGTTAGTGAGCCTGCCACACACAGTCAAAGTGAGAAGACTGACATCAGTTAATCAAAAAATGCCTGTATACTAATTCCCTCGGTTCGTGATTCTGCCTGATATGATGGCAGTGGCCATGTGGCACACAGCATGTGATACAATCATGTTTTACGAATCATGTCTGCTCTAAATTAAGCTGTATATTATTAATATGAGGTGAAAATCAAGTGCCAACTGTAAATCTGCAGCAGCCGCTACACTGTCAGAAAAAAAGGGTACGGTTGAAATCCATTTTTGTTCTCTGAAGCCCCCGTCCAACTGGAGAAAAAACCTCAATAATACCCACTGACATCTGGCTTTTGTTTTGGCGGGAAAGGTTACAATTGGCATTTATTCCTGGAACAAATGACTCAGCAGTAGTTATGGGTGTTTAGTACCTGTAGCTCTGATCGGCAGTGATGGAATCACATACTCAGGTAGGCATGCAGATTTTCGCCCCTTTTGTGGCCCAACAGTCTGTAACTCTGCAACCCTTTGTCATCTCAGGCTCAAATTCATCCATCTGTGTCCAAGCAGTGCTTAAACATTGTTCCAAATGAGTCATCATTAAGTTTGAAAGAAAGGATGAATAAATACAGATATGACAGTAACCACTGAAACATTACCCACTGCCTCCAGCGTTAAATTCGTTAACAAAAACTATGACAAAGTTGACAACCTTTTTTCCATGATGAGAGACTGATGGGTGAAAAATAGATATCTGATGATAAAAACCATGATGAAACATATGCTTTATTTTTGTTGACAAGACAAAAGGGGATGGAAATGTTAGTGGTAGACTATCAGAGATTCAACATGAGATGACAGGAGAACTGAAAGATAAATTATTATTTTATGAAACTTATTAGAAAAATGTTTTAAACCAGGAGGCCAAGAAAGTCTGTGATTGCAATTTTTTTTAATGCAGTGTGGATGGTATGAGATTGAAGCGCCTACAGATCGTCAAACTCCAGCAAATAGCCCGTGCCAGAATGTTTCGTTAGCATGCAAAACACTCACACCGGAGCAACGTCAGCCGCTGGTGCAAGTTAAGAGCTGTAATTCAGCAGTAAATACACAGCTGTATGTGTCTGACTGTGGATAGTAGAACTCTTGAATGGATTTGGGGAGTTAATTAGTTGTTAGCAGCTAGCTCCACTTGTTAGCAGAGCCAGTTATTGAGACCACAGATAGAGAGATTTGGAGCTGCTCAGAAAGTGTGCGCACAAAGCATCCTTTAAATCTTTCAAAAACTCTGCCGGAGAAATGCAAGTATTAGAAATGATTTGTAGTTGTAGAAAAAAATTGGTCTAAATGAAATTTTCACACAGCTTGTCACTTTGATTCTAATTTCTGATACATGCATTAGCTTAACTGAATTAAAGTTGACTAAAATGCAATTATTGTTCGTCTACTATAACAATGGATTAATACTAGACTACAACTATGAAGGATAATAATTACCAAACATGACTAAAACTAATAAGCATTTTCATCTCAAGACTAAGACATACACGAAACACGAAAATAGCTGCCAAAATAAACACTGATGACCTCCATGTTGCTTTCTACTGTTTACCATCCCTGTTTTCCTGTATTTTGGTAACACTGAACCTGACACCAGAAAAAAAAAAATAAAAACAGAGAGGCATACTCATACTGGCAATGAGAAAGGAGTCATTCACCTATTTTTAGTACGTCTTCCCACATGCTAATCCTGGTGGAAAAAGGGTTAAGTTATAACTCCTGGTGATTCACTCTTAAAGGGTCATAGAACAAGATCATAGATGATCATAGATGATCCATAATGTAAAGATATGTACCTTTTCTAGGTCAACAGGGCACATGTAAGCTCCAATCTCAGAAAGGGTCCATGTCTGTAGCATTAAACTTCTCTCTGCAGAGTGGAGGTTGGAGGAGACAAGATGAATGAATGTTAATGGTGCAACACAAGCAGATTAGACTGACTGCATACTAGGTAATCATAATTTGTGCAAAAGATGAGTAAAAGATCAGAGGTTGAAATTTAACATTGACATCAGTCTTCTACTGTTTTGCCTTCCCTTTCTTTGCAGTCACACTCTCTCTGTTGCACCATAAATTGTACAGGTTGTGTTCTTGTTTAGCAGAGATTTGTCATATCTATGTAAGCCTTCTTTATAGACACAGTGTGAAAGGCTGCTGGGCTATGAATCAAATGTCCCATGGAGTAAACATGTGCTGTGAGGCTGGCAGCCTTACAGACAACCTTTAAGCTGCCTCTCACAAACAAAGAGAAACAATAGGTTTGCCAGGGTATTTACTGTAGCTTATTAGGTCATCTGAGGAAATGGTAACAAATAGGAAAGAAGTCAAAGTCAAGCAGAGAGAGCAGGGAATCCTCAACTTTTGGCCAAAGTTCAGTGGCACAGTCAAAAAATTTATCTAATCACAGTTGCTGGATCAGCCGCCAAGTGTTCTTCATATGTCTGCATACAGCAACCATATGAGCTCCTCCTCATTATCTTTTCTTCCACTCCTCTATCACTCTTCTCTGGCTCGGTTATGACAAACACTCTACTAATTAGGTCATCATCAGGGTCATCATTGCCATCCCAAACACAGTTCCCTTCATCTCTATCATCCTACAAGCACCGGCTGTCACCAGTGGATGCGGCGGGCATCAGGCGATGGAGGCGGCGCTGGTGCGTTCATGATGTCTGATGTGCGTTGATGAGTGATGCCGTCTGACGGTTGATGTTGGGTGAAGCGTACAGTAATGGGGAGACAGAGGTCAGAGAAACCATTACCACAGTGGGGGAGGGAGGGGAAGGGGAAGTGAAAGTGGGAAGTACGCTGTTGTCTTCTCCAACTGTAGGGCGGGGCCGCTGTCCTTCTGTCATGACTGAACGTCTGCGGGCTTGGCTTTGCATTCATAATGCCTGGCGACTTTCCCGACGCTCATCATAAATACATGACAGGGGTGGCGTGGCATAAAATGTTGCGGTGTCTTTTTGGAGGCAAAGGGGAAGGGTACCTTGCTGTTTTATGGTGAGATTCTGTTTGTCCTTCCTCTCCTTTAGTATGTCTATGTCACCTCAGGTGAAGTAGCCTGCCAGAAAACATGAGACATGTCTGCATTAATCGGTAGTGGGTGAGGGCATTTAGCATGACACAAACACATTAATATGTAAGATGGTACACAAACACAGCAATCCTTCCTCTGCCCTGATGAAGATCTGCTTAAATAAAGCTCCAAATGTGCATTCATTTTCTCAACTGAGACATAGGTTGACCCCAATCCTGTCATGCAAATAATTCTAGCACGGGAATAATAATAGCTCTTCAGATGAGGTGGCATATAATTACTGTGCCTGACCTCTCCTAGCAGTAACTGACTACCCACAACATGCATGAAACCATTTAGTGCGTTCCATCTATCAACATGTGTCACTTTGTTGTCCTCATGACAAGGTTACCATAGCAGTACGCCGACGCTCCTCCACTAAGACGCCGCGTATTGTTGCAAGGTTATAACTCAATGACAGTTGACGGCAATGGATCCCTCTTATTATGATGAGTTGGAACACCTTGATATCCACTGCAACATTAGCGCACCATCTGGAAGGGTAATGTGACGTCCTCTGGAGTCGAGATTTGGGCCCTTGCTGCGCGCAGCCTTGTTGACTAATATTTCTTTGTGAAAAATAAAGAACAGAGGCATAGAGATGTGAAGGACATGGAGGAGCAAAGGAGGGAGGAAAGGGGAGGAAGGAGACCCTTCGATCTGAAACGGGAGGACAAGGCTGGCAGCGGGTGGATTCATCACACAGCCGGGATGTCTTGTTCCGACACTAATTTTGGGCCCAAAGCTGTGGGTAATGAACATATCCTGTGACAAATGGGGGAATCGTAACAGTTGAAGCGTTGTTGGGGACACATTTGCATGCCAGCAGACTGCCGTGACACCACCTGGTGTCTGGAGACGCTGGAACGTGTGAGGGGAGAGAGCATGTCCCCAGAAAGCGTGAATAACTGTTGCCCTCACCAATCGAAGCTCGCTGATTGGAGGTTTGTGGTTTCACGTGTAGACTAAAATACCGCGCTGATGACAAATAAGTTACCCCGAGTGCTTAAATGTAAACTGAAATGATTAGGAGGCATTCAGACAAAATCAGAGCTGGTTGTCACTTTCATAACGGTGGTTTTGTCACAGCCACTGTCTCTCACACACAATAAGACAAATCCTGTCCCACCTACAAATTATCTGTATTTTTCTTGATCCTCTCTGACAGTGTGATTTGTGAAACACCTGTTTAGCTGATTTCTACAGAGGCTGAGAGGTGACATTTTGTCCTGAGATTTATGAATGATGGAATGATTGAGTCTTGCAGGGCGGCTAAAACCTACCAAAGCCATTTAGACTTGCTGCACCTGAAAAAAACAACCGCTGTGAAAGTCTCAGTTGTCATGTATTTGCCACCGGAGGTTTGTTGTGCTCCATTTGCGTAACATTTGGGATCATCACCAAGAATAAAAAGGAATGTGTTGTTCATGCTTCAAAAAATCAAACTGGGAAACATGATGCACAAAAAAAAAGCCTTGATAATGGGTTTATAGCGATTCAGATGTTATTCATCAGGTGCTGGCAGTGGTCACATCATTGACTTTATGCCACAACTGGTGCATGGGCCATAGTCCAATTAGAGTACACAGTGCACCTCAGCAGGCCAGGTGCCCAGACTGCTCAACAACTAGTGCAAAGTGAAAGTGTGCAGACTTTACAGGATATCAGGGACTTAAGATCTGGTTCATAGCATTTGCAAAAAGCCAAATAAATTAATGAGAATGGGATTGCTGCCATCAGTGGGCTCATCTGCAGGTTGCACATTTTTCCTGTCGCAATCAACTTCACAATCATGAACTTTGACACATAAATTTCAAGCCATCTTGACACTGCTGATCTTTGAGGGAACAGACAGACAGCCAGACAATCAAAACTGGAGAAAGCTTCCATAGATTGCACCATCCACTTTTACTGCACCCTCCAATAAACTGCTTCAAAAAAGAGTAATGGTTTGCAGACAATTATGAGATCGGAGTCAGTGGAAGAGACAGGAGTCAATGGTATAAATACATCTTTTGAATAAAGAGGCTGCTATTACTCAGGAGGTAGAGGTCAAGCCAGTGCTTTGCATGGTAGCTTGGTGCCATCAGTGTGCGAGTGTGTGAGAGGAGGGGTGAGTAAAAGGCAAATTGCTGGGTAAAAGCACCTTTTACTGGGAATGCAGTTCATTTAACTCATTCTTAGCTAATGGGGTACCTAATTGACAGTAGGCTGGCTAGCCCATGAAGTATTCTCCTTTCAGTATCTTTTTTTATTGAATGAAATGATGTTTGATCCTCAGAACAAAATTTCATGGGGGAAGTAAATGCCTCAGTACTGTAACAAAGAAAGAACCTCATAGAGTTATTGTGACTGACTTGTGCTAACATGTTTCTTGCTGGCTAGCACTTTAGCAGTTAGCTTGTGAGCTATAGTAGTTTACCAGCAAGTAGTCCCCACATCACAAAGCTTCTAGAACCATGTTCTTTGCAAAGACGTGGCTGAATTTCGTATTGCCACATTTCCTGAGTGACTGGGCCTTTAAAGGGATAGTGTACCCAAAAATGAAAATTCAGCCATTATCTACTCCTCCATATGCCAATGGAGGCTCAGGTGAAGTTTTAGAGTCCTCACAACACTTCCAGAGATCCAAGGGGAGAGGGGGTAGCAACACAACTCCACCTAATGGAGGCTTATGGTGCCCCAGATTCAAACGTCCAAAAACACATAATTGAAACCACAAAGTATCTCCATACTGCTCATCCGTAGTGATCCAAGTGTCCTGAAGCCCTATCATGAAAAGTTGTTTGGAAAAACGTCATTTGAACTCGCGCCATCAGCCTCCATTAGGTGGAATTGTGTTGCTACCCCGTCTCCCCTTGGATCTCCACAAGTGATGTGAGGACTCTAAAACTTCACCTGAGCCTCCATTGGCATATGGGTGAGTAGATAATGGCTGAATTTTCATTTTTGGGTGCACTATCCCTTTAATGGAGCTGTATGCGTCATTCAGAGCATATAAATGATTAAGAATCAGGGCCGGGATTGTGTGCACACAGTTCTCAATATGAAGGTGGCTCAGCCAGGGACTTGCAGCTAATGGTGCTAACTCAATAAACAGTGCTAATAACAACCAAAAGTGCTGACAGAGCTAACATTGTCAACCTGGGGGGGGGGAATTGGAGGCTGGACATTACGCTTCCTCGACTATGCCATCTCAATATCAGCAATAACCACCGTATGAGCGCAGAGTCGCAGCAATTAGCCATTGCATCACACTCAAGGGGACTCACATGCACTAACATGCACGAACAGACGGGCCATCTACCATCTACCACAACAACACACAGCTCAGATTGCCCGACAGAAAGGTAGCCTGTCTTCATTTTCTGCTCAGCAAGCCATTAGCCTACTGCACTACATCTTTACACAGCAAACAGTGGTTTGCTGCAATATTAATGTTCTGAATCTCAAATACAGCTGCATAAAGCTGGAAAGACAGCTTCAAAGATTCCTCAGTGCAGGAATTATTTTATTCTCCATCTCATAAAAGGCTAAAAAACATTTTTACAGCTAGTCTGTCTCAATTACTCTTTGTTTCCTATAAATCTGTCGATTCTAAAGATGTCACAAACAAAGCAAAATCAAGAAATGTGTAATTTTTAGTCATACTCTTCCCAGAGCAGTAAGTGGGCAAAACCTATTTCTGTGACACGATTATTAGTTTTGTGAGTGATTGAAATAGAGCCAATACAGATGTTTCTTCTCTCCACTCCCTGGCATTGTGATTACACGGTTGCTGGCGGTCACATGTTGAGACTACCTCCATACACGGCGCTGTCATTTCATCCTATTGAGACCAATGGCATGCTTGATCCAGGCCCTTTTCATTTGCTCCCACAGATCCCCTTTTCTCACCCATTCAACCTTGATGGCTCCTTTCACACCACTGTCTGCACCCTCCCCTGGTAGCACAATGAACACCAGTCGGCCGCCCTGTCTCCCAGACAGACTTTTATCTGTTGAGAAGCCCACAGCTCGTGGAAAGCCTTTTGTTACCTATCTTCGAGGTGGCTGAATGGCTCTGTCCTTTGATTTGTACCTTGCCATTTTTCCCTCACACTGGGTATTTCTTTCTCACACTTTTCAGATGTGACAAAAGTAATCCTCTGTCTTGGCTATTGGATACCTGACTCGTTTTTTGACGTAGTCCAAGCCTTCAGAGCTTCTTGTTGGGCATCTTAATAAAAGTCTGCCATGAACAGAATAAGCATGGATGAATGATGGCATCACATCTTGTTGTAAACAATGTTCACTAGTTGGGGAAATATACATTTTGTTTGTGTTTTATCGCATTCAAACTTTAACTAAAAATATTGAAGCCCTTTCTAGTCCGTGAAGAAAAAACACAACAGGCACTGGCAGGTAGGCTTAGAGGTAGAGTGTTATATTTGAGGAATACAGTAGCGGTGGCCTGTCTTGGAGTGCACATCTGCAACCTTCACAACCTTCATCCCTTATAAATGCCCCCTGTTTCTCACTCTACTGTTAACAGAAAGCCAACAACAATCTTCTCCCAGCAGAGTGAGTGGCGGTGTCGGACAGGAATCAGCCTTTATATAGATTGTAATTGTTTCTCCCTGCTCATGCGTCTCTCTTCCCATCCATCTCTCTTTTTTTTCCCTGTTTCGGGCAGGTTTCAACCGCACAAGGTCATTGCTCTTAGGCAGCCGCAACTCGGCTTTATTGTTCCAGCGGGTCAGCGGGTCCGACACACATCACAGCTATTATTCCTCAGGAACAAATGGCCGTCCCACGCTTTGATCTATGGCCTTCCTTCTCAGACACTTCCATAATACCCTTGACAGGATTTCTTTTTTGTCCTGTTCCCGTTTTTGGTGATGATCCATCTCTTTTTACCACCTCTTCCTCTTAAAGTGCCATATCATTGGTGAGAGTGATTTATAATTGCTGATTTGATAGAGTAGGTGATGGTTGACATATTTTTGTCTTATAAATGTAGGCGATATGAATATAAATTTAAACCACGCTCTGGTGGAATGCCTTTGGTTTTATCTCTTGGATGTTTACAACAGTGTAGCACAGATACACAGTGTTTCTAATAAAACTTTTCCCCTGGAAACAGGATGTAAAGATGTCTCACCTTTGTTAGTGAAACATGGAGTTGGTACAATATTTATGTCTATAAAGTATTGCAGAGACGTTCAGCCTGACATTGAGCTTTGGTAAATCCTCCCTGTATTTGAGAGAAACAAGATTTTAGACTTCTGAAGGCATATTTAACCTCTGGCCAAGATTTCAGCCGCACTCACCTACAACAGCAACATCAGCTTGTGTCTGATTAATGAGTTTTACGCAGCATTTTGAGCCACTCTCGTCAGAAGTCCAACAGTAGGATCATTTGGGCGACCCCCACTGCCCCTGTTTTACATATGAATAAGAGGCTTATCATTTGTGGCACTGCAGGCTGGGAATGGGCAGAGGCGGGTGTGTGAGCGAGGGCAGCGTGGCACTGCCCAACAGAGTGTTTTCTTTTTTTTTTCTGCATCCTCCGATTTCGATGCCAAGGTTGGAGCCCTGCTTTAAAACACTCGGGGTCTCTGGTAACGAGCTTTGAGCTCATTCCTAAAAGCCCCTCAAAACATACCTGCCATGAATAATGGATGGGAGTTGGGGGTCTCTCACGCAACACCAGTGTGCGTGAGGTTTAATTACGCAGAACTAGTCAGCCTCAGTGATGGATGCACTGACAGGTGGGCTTAGTGACTCAGGCTGAAAAAAGAAACACACACACACACACACACACACACACACACACTTGCACTTACTTTCAATAAGTCTCCTATAGAAGCTATAACATCAGTCAGGAATGACGTTAATTTAAAAGAGCCTTTAAAGCCATACCAGACTACTTTGTGTGTGAATTTAGTGTTATGCTTATTTTCACACTTTTGCATATCACTCTAAACTTTATGTTATTCATGCATACATTTTAGTAAAAACAGTATGCAGGATTCTTTAAAAAAAAAAGCATGAAGATAGAACAGACTTAAAAATAAGCAACAGTGAAATTAAGAATTTAAAATATGTAAGGGCATGCGTGCGTTCCTGTCACGGGGAGGCCTTGAATATTGAACGCCAACACGTCTAAGTTCCCCTGTGCCATATGGGCATTTGTGTTGTTGTAAGACATACAAACCCACTATTATAGCACAAGTATTATCTAGTTGCACCTGAATTCCCTGCAGCCCATCCACATGCATAATAAATCCAGGAAATGTCAGCTGTGAGGCCTGGGGGAGAACCGTGCCATTTGTTTAAGCTCTGGCTTGCAATACAGCCTAGTGCCATTGATGTTTGGATAGAAGTGAATGAATAAAGAATGCCGGCACTTGCATGTCAATCAGGGGTTTACAGGACCCCGAACATGGTGAGCCTTAAGCCAACATATGTTGCTCATACACAATAAGCCCCTAAAACAATAATGCAGACGGATGTATTTTGATCAATGCTGCTCCAATCATCTCCCGCACATGCATATTCACACATCTGCCAAGGTGTCACAGCAGGAAGTGATTAGCAATTTCATTAACAGGTGCAATAAAGCAGAAGACCACACTAACACAGCATTACCAAGATGTCCACTTAAAAAACACAAGTCATTTAAATATAATTCAGCTGTGAAGTGTGTGTTGATTCTGACTAGCGTGTTGAATACCACAACAGGCACAGTTCTGTTGTTTTAATAGACTTTCTGTTTAACATCTGACAGCATATTGAAAGAGTAGCCCGGAGCTTTTCGTCTCTGTCCGACTGACTGACTGTGGGTTTTTGGTTGCTGACTCCTGGAGGCCCAGAAGTTTCCACTGGCTTGTTTTTCATTCCCACAATCCCTTTCCCTGCTAGCCAAATCACTGAGCTATGACTACAGGCCTGGTTGGAAGTCCTTATCTGCTATCATTAAAGATGCATTTATTCCATTGCCTCAGGTGCTTGTGGGTGTTTGTGTGTGTATGTGTGTGCTTTCAAATGCCTTTTTTCCTTGTTTGCATGTCTGTGCACGGTTGATCCATGTGTGTGGAAAAAAAAGAGAAGAAGCGAAACAGAGGAAGGGGGTATAAATGTTTGTGTGTGTATGTGTGGGTGGCTTCAGGGGGGTCCTGTGTGTGGAAGTGGATAAGGCTTTGTATGTTTCTGTGCATCTGCCTGTGATGTGTGTGTATTCTCCAAGGTTAACACACTCCTCCCACACTAGGCTGATCTAAATAGAGACAGAGCCAGGGTAAATGGGGATCAGAAGTCAAGCGCTGGCAACCATGCTAAATTATCGGCGGAAATCAACGCTGTCCTCATTAATTACACAAAAGGCCGTTAGTCATTTCCACCCTCCCTCACCAGCCCGCCCTCCCAACGCCTCTCAAACTAACTGATGCTTCTCCAGTGATTTCTCTCACTTTTGCGCACACATACAGCATACTCACAAATTCCGGCATATTTTATACTCTCGCACATACGCACACACGAGAAAGCAGAACAAGGGCACAGATGAAAGGAGAATCTGTCTTTGCAGCTGACATTGGAACAGAGCAACCAAAAGATAATGTAGTCTGTGAGTCACGCTCACCTTGAGTCCTCTCCCCCTTTCATTACAGCTTTCGTCTTCCACTAAAGGTAGCCGTGTTGTTGTTATCTTCCCAACAATCACTTCAATAATTTATGGCAATGAAACTAAGAGAGGTGTGCTCTGCATATTGTTGTTGATAAGAGGCGAAGCATCTTCATTCACTGCAATGAAGAGCCGTGACAGCATTTTAAAATGGCTGTTCTTTTACCTTTTAGATACAAAGAGTTGCAGTGTTTGTGCAAAATAAACCCAGGTACTGTAAGTAGTTTCGTTGGTTAAAATGCCTCATTTGAATTTCATAGTAGCAGAGAGGAACATCAAGAGTACAGAGTTTGATGCTCTAATTTCAGGTTAATAAAAGTGTTATATTGAAGCATCTGCTTTTTTAATTTCTTCTGGCATGTTCTGCAGATGGAAGTAGTTACATGGAGATTAGCATGGAGCACAACAGGTAAAATATTTTCATGGTGTTATAAAGGCATTGCTCCACACTTTGGAAAATATGCTTCTTTAGTTTCTTGCCAGTAGTTTGATGGGAAGATTGATTCAAGTCAAGTTTGTGGGCTAAGTGTAAATATAGAGCCAGGGGATCGTTTGCTTAGCTTAGCATAAAGACTGGAAGCAAGGGGGAAAACTAGCCTGTTGTGGTTTTTCCTTGGAGCTACAATCATGGACATAGCTACCCTGACATCACCCATTGGTTTGTAGACTGCTGTTTTAGGAGCATTTCAGTTGTCGCCATATTGGTTTATTGGAACCAGAAGTGACCATACTTGGGCGAGAAGCTGCAGCTGTGGGGGAGCAAGCAGTGGATCTGACTGAGAATGAGGACACTATTGGCAGACAGCCTGTCAATCAAGCAGCCACGCCCTCAAACAGCATAACTTTGGGCCTTGAGAAAATGTATTCAGTTGGTTACAAAAAAAACATTCAAGCTCTGAACAATTGTCATGAATGTTGAAATTAGCCTCAGAGTAGAGCCTTAAAGTTCGACATTTTAACATGGGGGTCTGTGGGGGTTTATTGTTTTGGAGCCAGTCTCAAGTGGCCATTCAGTTAGCTGCAGTTTTTGGCACTCCCGCACTGGCTTCATCTTTCAGCCTCAGAGGTTGCTGCTTTGGCCACACCCACTCCTGATTTAAGATCAACGCATTTCCAGCTTAAACCTCGCCTGTTCTGTGTACAGTTAAAGATACAGATACAGATAATAGTGTACTTGCCACTTCCTGACATTCACATGAAATCGACATTCACGTGTATTCCTCCGGGGTAGCCTACACATGTACTTCCTTGAATTTCATGCAGAAAGCAGTCATTATGGAGCACTCCTTCAACATAATTTAAATAGTTTTGTAAACTGCGCTCTCCAAGCACCCTTATAGTTGGAGCATGCAATTCCAAGTAAAACCACAACATTTTTTCATTTCTGCTTGTTAAAGGAAATGGCCACTTTAGAATGAAAATACAGACAGTATTTACTCACCTTCATGCCGACAAGAAGTCCAATGTAGTTTTTAATCCACAAAACTCGTTTGGGGTTGGGTTAGCTAGCCGGAATAACAGCTACACTTGAAGTGGATGGAACCCAAATTCTGAAAATGTAATAAAACTCTGCTAATGCATTTAAAAAATGTCAGAATGGCTCATCCTTCGTAATCCAAGTCCCCTGAAGCCGCGGCCTGCAAAATTGACTTGAAAAGATGAAATTTACATGGCAACTTGCACGAGACTTGAGAACTAGCACCATCACTAGCCATCAGCTAGTCTCACTAGCTGTTATTCCGGCTAGCTGTTATCCTCCGATACCCCGAACGAGTTTTGTGGATTAAAAACTACACTGGACTTCTTGTCGGCATGAGGGTCAGTAAGTACTGTCTGTATTTTCATTCTAAAGTGGCCATTTCCTTTAACATGTTGATTAATTACCTATAGAGGTGGTGATAAGCATATTTGTTTTTTAGCTGAAAATACCTAATTATACGTATATACTTACATTTTAATTGGGCACAGTCAAACTACCCTTTTCCCCCTGCTTTGAGTCAGTGAGCTAAGCTAAGCTAATTGCCTTCTCGCTCTTGCTCCACACTAAACTCAAAGATGTGAGTGGTGTCGATCTTCTTGCCTAACTATCCGCAAGACAGTAAATAACCAAATTTCCCAAAGTGCTGAGTTATTCTTTTAAGGTATATTGAAGCATGAGGCAGAAAAATGGGAAAACATTTTCAGTAGTTTAAATCCTGCTTAAAACTAATGAAACATAAAATGCATAGCCTATATGGATATTTTAAAATGTTCTGTCTGCCTGATTTACTTTAATGAAGGCTGGGTTAGTTAAATGGAGATTGGAAAACAAATTTACCAGCATCATCTTTAAATGAGGATGGTCAAATATAGAAACACTGTTTTAGACTCCATTTGGTCTTCAAAGTAAAGCGATTCTGTCACCTCTTATTTTCTTTGTTTGCTTATTATAAGAATCCAGGAATCAATGCTGTCCTGTAATTTTGTGTTGGAATATATAATGAGCAATGAACCTGACTTTGGCCATGGTTGTGAGAGGTCAACGTCAATATTTTTTGAAATAACCTCTATTTCTAACCTACAAGTAGTTGTCATAGCTGTATTTTATCTGTGGTCTTTCCATGTTAAACTTGAAACCACAAAATGAAAAGTAAGACCCAGAAAAGGCAGGTTGTGCCTGAAAATAATTCAACTGCATGCTGATTTCCTCCATTCCAAGGAGTTAGTTGGGGTCTTAAAGAAAGCCATTCATTATTTCCCAGCTGAGGTGGATTACTCGTCGACGGGTGCTGTTTGACATTTACCGTATGCATTTCATTATTGGAACTGACCTGGAAATTAACGGCAGCTTCTCAGAGCCTCAGCTCCAGCACCCCCCCCCTCCCCATGTGCAACTCGCCAAAGCATTGACCCTCTCCTCGTCTCCCTCCTGACCTTTCAGTACTGCATTATTTAACGCACACAAATCCCACACAGACCGCCACTGAATGCTAGGAAAAGGTATTGACAGAGACATATGGCTGCTGGTGGATAACATGCATAATTGAGGGGTAGGAAAACAGGTTATATCCCTGGCTGAGGTGTGTGAGACGAAGACACCGACCTTGGTCCTCTGTGCCCGCTGCGGTGGGACTAGACCTCTGTTTGAACGCCTGGTGCTAATTATTCAATCATGTTGAACTACACGGTATAAAAACCCTGTACTGTGGCCATATTTTATCTCTGGGAAACACGAGTGCTGTAGTTTAGCACACAAAGACTGGCAATGCTGCAGACTGTTTCTGACCAGATTTGGAGACTTTTTTTATTGGATTATCAAAGGGTAATGTCATTCCAAATTCCTGTTATATGTCCTATTATATATGTATATCATATGTTGCACTCACTAAGTGTGTGAGAAGATGCCATGTGACACTTTCTAATGTTACAGACAGTGAAAAACAAATGTAAATTGAAGCTTGATTTGAAAGATTTGCAAAATCAACAAATCTAATGATGGTAGACAATGAGTTTACAGTTTATGAGGTACAATACAGTATAACAGTTTTACATGAAATTGCTTATATTTTTCCAAATTTAAAATGCATTTCTTCATTTATATCACGCAAGCCAAACATTTACAATGGCTTGTGACAGACAAAAGATTGCAAAAGATCCCCTTTTATAAGTTACGTGTAAAAAAAGAAAGAAAAAAAGAGTCTGTTTTATCAAATCCTTAAAGACCACCAGCTAAATGTACCTGATGTGTTTGTCTGCGATTCACTGTCCCAGACCAGAGGACAACTTCCTCTCAGTGGCAGCACTTTGATGACTATCTGGAAAGTGTCACAAGGGGTCCAAAAAAGCAATTTAATAATTAACAAGAGTTTACAAGAAAACCAAAGAAAATAAATGATAGCGTGGTGGAGGAGGACAATGAGTCGACATTAACAATCAGGTCTGCCAGTGAATAACGAGCTCGCCCCCAACATTTTAATTAGCAGCCCGCCGGACGGCACAGTGATTAATGAACACTATTTGATTTCAGCGTTGCTCTGAATTAATAACAAATTGACATTTAATGAAAATTACTTACTGCAATTGGAATTAAAGCCGCTTTTTGCCCCTTTATGCACCACAGAATAATAATAAATACAAATGTTGTTATCCCCAATTGATCATAAACATGTGTTGAAAGAGATATCAAAGGTGATGGGATTGAGTTATGGGAGGATTTTGCAAACAACATTAACAGCAGCAATTATCTTTTCATTGCTTCGGCTCTGAGCAATGGGAGAGCAAATTTCACTGAGCTGTTTATGTACATCTTCTGTCGTGCCGCACCTCAGTTGGAAACACTGCTCAGGGGTGACAATGGGAAACCAACGGGTTAAGGTTTCAGTATGCTTCAGACAAGTGTATAAAACACCCTTTTCAAGGCGGGATTGGAGGGGAGGAAGGTTGGTCGCATCTGACATTTTTTTGTAACTCTCCAAAAGAGACAATCAGACAATCACACCTATGATACGCAGGAAGTGGCCAGTGCAGAATGTGACTGTTGCCTCTCTGCAGCTCTCTGACCTAAACTATAGGCAGGTTCTGAGGAAGGCCCAGGCCATATTGAACTGTCGTGGTGTCCCCCTGCAGAGGTAGTTTGAGCTCCTACATTCAGGCTGTAGATACAGAGCTCCTAGTCAGAGGACAAAAACACACAAAGTTACTTTTCTTTTCACAGCAGTTAGTAGCCTGAATTTGCAAGTGATCCTGGCACCTAAGCACTTAACGTATTCAGCTGTTCCTTGCTCTGTCCTCATTTGAAATTATCTCAAATTTGTACTATTTGTGCTTGCTATTTGTCTAGACAGTTGCGTGATGTAATGTATATGTTTTGTTTGACTTGACATTTGGCAGTGTTTAAACTTTCCTCTCAAGCTCCCTTTTTTAATCAGCATCTACAACACAGTACCAATACACAACATCTATTGCACATCTGTCCGTCCTGGAAGAAGGATCCCTCCTCAGTTGCTCTTCATGAGGTGTCTACAATTTTTTGTTCCACATTAAAGGGTTTTTTTTTGGTGAGTTTTTCCTTGTTCGCTGTGAGGGTCCAAGGACAGGGGGATGTCGTATGCTGTAAAGTCCTCTGAGGCAAATTGTGACTTGTGATATTGGGCTTTATAAATAAAACTGAATTGAATTTAAGTACTGTCATACCATCAATGAACCAGAATTTTCAAAAGTGTGCAGATTTAGCCCCATTTGTATGATTCTGCAGATTGCAAAGATGCTCCCAAAATACAGGACTCTTACAAGGAAATTGGGGAGGTAATGTTATGTTGTCTTCTAAACATTGTTGGGCAACCCTGTCCTGTGAACACTGCAGTAATTTGCAACAGGAAATATGTTTTGTTTTTTTTTTAAAGATAATTTTGGGGCATTTTTGGCTTTATAGATAGGACAGTTAAGTGTGATGGGGAGAGGGGGGGGGGGGGGGGGGTAATGACATGCAGCAAAGGGCTACAGGCTGGAGTCGAACCCGGGGCGCTGCGGCAACAGCCTTGTACATGGGGCGCCTGCTCTATCCACTACGTAAGCCACCGACACCCCAATTATGTTTAGGCACTTGGTTAATTTTATGATGAGATTATTGTCTTGTTTTAATCATATCGTTAACAAAAATTCCACCGTGTCTTAAAGCACAAAACCTGATGCGTTTACTTACTATTAATATTTAAAAAACAAGATATCCTAACCACATGCAGGTGTCAAAGTTCTGAGCTTTGTACACCCTCTATCCACCTTGACCATGTAAAGTGCTTTCCTTTTTCAAAAATAAAGCATATAGCATAAAGCATAATCTAGCAAAGGCATTTCCCCCCACATCAAATTAAAAAAAATTATACATAAACATAGTTTGTAGGAGACAGGGTTGAGGTAGACAGTACATCAAAAACTGAGGCTGAGGCCGACAGAGTTTGGACCAAGTTACTTTAGGCATCAGTAGTACAAAAACTATTGCAAAAAAGTGTTTACTATTATATCAGCCAGTGCGGAGGCTGCACTTGAATTACAAAATCTCAACTTTATTCTTGCAGCATTGCATTTGTGTGTTTGCTCTGAGCCTCTGAATTCTCCCCAGCCTCTTGCTGGAGATCAAACACTTCATTTGTCTTGGTAGGGGTTGTGGCGCAGCATCCACCAGGTGAGCCTGTACCCCGAAGCATGGTGGCCACCTGTTGGCGTTTCAGCCCGTGATGCCTTCGACACAGACACACTAGCCTGAGGTTCTTTTTTCTCCTCAGCTGCCTCCCTCCCCGGCCCACCACGCTGCACTTTTATTTCAGAATGCAGAGCCTAACTGACCACATAGAGCTCCAATCAATATTTTTGCTCCTCTGAAGATCAAAAAGGGCTTTGTTTATGTGTATTTCGGTGAGTCCAGTTCTGCAGTTGAGGAGCCCCTCTGTGATTACTGCTCCATGCAGAGTCCACCTCTGTTCATTTGTCTGTATGAATGTCTGCTCTCCACTTTATTACTACGCCCTCATGTTGGTCTGCACTCTGTTCTCGACAAAGAAGAGGGATGATTACTTTCTTATGTTAGTGCGCATGTGTTAATGCATGCTTCTGTGGAGTCCAGTGTAAATTATGTCCTTGTGTCTATTTTCAATGAAGAAACAGACTCATTTCACTGTCCTGTTGTCAAGGAGTCATTCTGTTAGTACATTCCAATCAGAATGGAACTCACTCTCAGCTCTTTAATGGCAACAACAAACAGCCAGGGTTTGTTTGGCTTTTATCAATGTTTGATAAACGCTCCGAGCTTCACACCAGAAGAGTCTGTGTTTTAGTTTTGCTCAAGTATCCTGTGCCTCTCATCCCTGCACATTGTTTGCCTCGCAAAGATTCCTGCCCCAGATGATTTATGGGTAATATTGCTGTCTTGGATTTAGTTAGGCTTGGGTTTTGTGATACCTGTCTGCTTATAGAATTACCAAAGATGTTGACTGAGATGCTGTAATGATGATACATTCACCAATAATGCCTCCATCCAGAGGAGCAATATCCAGCTCCATGGCACTGTTCAGAGTGTCACAGCTGTTTAATATTAAGATGTGCAACTTGCTTATTATCAAATGAGTGTGATTTTTTTATTCATTTATGACAATTAAAATGTAATATATTTCACTGTTTAATGTTACTATCAAGCTGATGATGTCTTAAAGGGCCAGTGTGTAATATTTGGCATGGTTTATTGTCAAATCTGAATCTGAATCTGAATATTCTACCCATTAATATGTTTATACAAGTGTATGATCGCTATAAAATAAAATTTGTTTGGTTTTCGTAGCCTTATAATTATGCTTTTATATATATATATATATATATATATATATGTATATATATATATATATATATATAGCAAGGGCCTTGTTTTAGAGAGGTTGCCATCTTGCGCTGCCATGTATGTACGGCAGCCCGAGTGGACAATCCAGCCAGCCAGAGAACGCATTTCGCGTGTATAAATAAACCAACGAAGACAGCGGAAGGAAGGAAGAAGGAGGAGGAAACAGCAGAGAGCGTTAGTAGTTCGTCGATGGAGAGTAGTGAAAAGTTTTTTTAGTTATAAAGTTTGCGAATGGACCACACTTACCACGCAACAGGAGAGAATGAACCCGAACCGTCATCTGCGAGGAAAAGAAGACGCAACTTCACTCCTTGTGATGCACTCTCTGCGGCGCTTTTCCTCCTGGTGATATATCTCCCCAACGATGGCAGCAGTAGCACCGAATCCCATTCTGTGCATTCAGCCTCTCTTCTCGCCCACTCAGCATCAAACACATGGAGTTCCTCATCTGTATGCTCCGGCTCAAACAGGTATGGCTCTGGGTCTGTGTCCGCTACAAGAAACTCTTCAAAATTGCGTTCAAAGTCGTCCATTGCAGCTACTATAATCCAGAGATATTGCTAGGCTAAATAAACAGCTGAGCTCTGTTTACAGGCTACGCTGTCAGTCAGTGTGCGGGCTGGAGATTGGTGGAGCAGAGAGGGGAGAGGGGTACCCACTAGGTACTGTAAGCAAGTATGTGTGTATGGAGTGTGTGTGTTACGCTAGAAGAGTTAGAGTTTGGGACGGAGTCTTTTACCCCCTGGAGTGTTACCAGAGTTTTTAGAGTGCTCAAATAAACTGGCCTTTTTCCCGAACACTCCTCTGGTCTCCTGCTCGTGAGGGATTCATTACAATATCGTAACATGGTTTAGATTTCTAAATAAATATTCACCTTGCCCCTAGATAGACCTACTCCTGAAAAACTCGTGTCTGCGCAAGGCTTTTTGTCCCTACGAGGCCACCGTCATTTACCCGACGGGAGGGGTGAGCGAGTGAGCCGTGCAATCTAGAATTTGACCACTGATGTCATTGTTTTCAACAGTTTTCAACCCATTTTACACACTGGCCCTTTAAAGGAATTCTTCACCCCCCAAATGATCCTACGTATATTAATTACTCACCACATGTTACGTAGAATTCGGGAAGAAAACTTTGTTTGTCTCGCCATCTCCACGAAGAACAAACAACGAATCAGAAGGCAGAGAAAAGTTTCGAATAACTGATGTCATTTATAGTATTTCCACATAAGCAGTCTCACACAAGACGAGTTCCTGCGCTGCCTATGCAGAGGGGTTTGGAATATTATACTGCATGAATCAGACCCCTGTGTCTTCGATTTACAGTATTAAGAATTTTCTCCATTTTCAGACTCTTTGTTCACCAGAGGCATGCAAGAAAATTAGGGCTGACCCCGACTAATATATACTAGTCCACCAATAGTCATCATTTAGGGCCATTAGTTGACTAGTCGCCCACATATTTATGATATTAATTTAATTATTAAACTATATATTTTGGGCGGGGCAACACAAAGCTTTGAGTCAAAGATCTGAGAAAGGAGGCGTTGGTGGCTTATTGGTAGAGCCACAGTGGCCCAGGTTCAAATCCAGCCTGTGGGCCCCTTGCTGCATGTCATCGCCCCTCTGTCTCTCTCCTCCTTCATGCTTACCTGTCCTGTCCATTAAAGGCAAAATGGCCAAAAAAATATCTTTAAAAAAAAAAAAAAGATCTGAGAAAGAAATAACTAACATTGTTAACACTGTGCTACATTACAGAGAAATACAAAACCGTACTAATGAACCTTCATTAATATAGGCCTATATTTTATCTACAAGTGCACGTCACACACTGAGCGAGCCGCCTGTTAATGACGCTGTCGGCAAAGCAATGATTGTGCTAAGTGGCTAATGGGCACGTAGCTACTTCCATGTTTCAGATGATACGTCATGTTTGTAGTCAACCAATGAAGATGAGTTTACATATCACCTTGGGTTCATCCTTCACCTTCTCAAAATGATCTCACACTTTGGATTTCCTCCCCAACGTGTTATTAACTAGCCTGTGGAATAACCGCAATCAGGGGCTGTACACATGCCGCATCTTTAACTGCCTGGAAATCACAAGGTGGGACTCTGGGTGCTACTCTTGTGCCTTTTTGGTGCCAGCTTTCAAGAGTGCGGCAGCAGGTTGCGTTTGAGGTTGCTAAGCAACCTTAACAAACATTGTATAGCCCATTTACCTGAAATCCTGAGTGCAGAGCTGATCTTCTTCCATGTGCTGTTTATAAGTGTGTAGGCCTATCGTCCGTAGGACAGATATAAAGCTCTGGCAGCCCTACATTAATATGATCAACTTTTCAGACTGAATATTTACAGAAGAAGGGAAAGACATCTGTCGGCTGTGATTGGTTTGTAACGTGTAATGTCTGACTGCTAAGCCTGGCCTCTTCCTGTGTCTGTCCTTTCAGATTAAATTCCCACATGGTCCAGTCATATAGGTTTTAATTTATTTCGACAAGGACTGACTGGTGATATTTTCTGATTTCTGTCTTCCCCTAAATAAGATTTCTTGACCACAACCCCCAGGTGCCTCTGAACATAACATTCATTGATTTGCACACCTAACAATATGGCCTCCATTGTATATCACCCTGTAGTTGTTATTTACGCTCACATACTGTGTTGTTACAGTTTCATGAATAATGAAAAACAATCCATCAGTCAAAGAGCGAGGAAGGGAATCATCTTACTGTCACAGCATTTAGATGAAAAATCACACCACGCACTACATTTCCACAAAATGCCCAAGACATTCACAGAGGTGTTTAGCGGCCAACTGGCGATGTCTCACAACGAGAATCAAATCGCCCCAGGGAAAGAGACGTTTGGAGCAATAACAAATTAGACATTGAAATAAGACGACTCAATAGCACAGCAGACAAATTGCAGGAGCCGGGCAGTGCTCATTAATTCTAACTATGGGCTCCTCAGCTGCATTGATCATATCCTCCATTTATTTCAGTAAACGGTGAAAGACTGAGTGATATGATATGAAGATGGCATTGGTGTTCCCTTTCTGGCTAACCCCAGGTCACCACTGAATATTAATATCAAGCACATTATACTGTATGTATGTGATGTTTACCACATCTGAGCAGATATATTTACCGTTGCCACAAGCCGGGATGGTGTGAAATCACTTACGCATGTTGTTTTCTTTCACATCCTTTCTAATTGAGTTGGAAAGGTGTAAACAATGAGGGTGGAGCCTAGGAGATGCTATGCCCAAACATGTCCACTATCATCAGATCTGAGAAGAGAATAATGAATGCAGGCGAAGGGCTGATAATAAGTAAGTGGAACACAGCACAGTCAGCCTTCACAAACTTAATAGAAAGTTATGAGTGTATCAAGATGTGGCTGGTGCTTGAGTCCAACAAGGGAGAAGTCAATGATTGTTCAGTGCTGATGACAGCAATCAGAAAGCAAGCTCTCCCCTGGTTGCTGTGGGGTTTGGGTAATGGTAGTGGAGTACATATCTAAGTACCGAAGGGAACAAGAGACCTGACAAGGTTTAAAAACTTACACTCCACTATCAAGCTCTATAAAAACAAAGTTCTGACCCCAAACCTTATGTGCTGAAAGAAAAACTGCTTTAAAAACCATCCAGGGGGCAGGAAATCCTGAAGGAGCCAACACAGTCTCATCACAGCTGGTCAATGCTTGGTCAGTGGCCCTATATGTCAAAATATGACACTCTGGGTACCCCTCTAGCATCAGTTGTGGTCACTCAAAAATGGCGTATCAGTTTACACTCATTACATGCATTGTGACTTTTCAAAAAAAAACCTTCATTTTCACAGGAAATCATCACAACTTGGCTTAAAATAAGTATGTTTGTCACTAACATACATATCTAAAGTAGTGTGCTACACATACTAGCCAACAACGTTGTTATTAAAATAAATCAATTTACTTTTGGTTTCACATACAAAAAGAAAACAGACTCTCGGGTAAAAGATCGGAGTTTGTCTAGCCCATCCACCTCACCTCCTACTTGCCCTATGTGGACTTTCTTACTCTTTATACCATGATAGTTGCTCAAATTGTCAAAAAATGCCTCCATCCAGTGGATCTCATACTGCCGCTAATGGTTGCCTTGGTGTGTCAGTATCTGATATCGAGGGCCACAGATCAAGGGTCAGGTTTTGACAAGTCTGGAGAGAGATCAGGTTGGAGTAACTGCAATCATGACACCCTCACTTTTAGAGATGCAACACCAACAGCAAAATACCATATTAGAATCAGAACATTTGGCCTTGGCTATGTGTGCTCACACAAGGAATACGACTTAGGTTTTTGTTGCTCTCAAGTACATACACAGAATAGACATAGAGCTGGGTTTCTGAAGAGCTGCATGCAGTCACTAGGGCTCACGTTAGCTAGGTTTTGTTGATGATGGTGATACTTCTGAACATCAATATTAGGCTGGCTGCTTGTTAGACCATAATGTCTTGTTTTAAATTTCGACAAGTGGTAAATACAGAATATCTAATATTGGTGTATAGGTTTTGAAGTTGTTTAAAGGTAACTTCCACAGAATTGTGCTGATAAATGTAAATTAAAAAGGGTATTTCGCCAATTTTCAACCAGCTTTGTCTCAAAACAATGTGGGAGTCTGTGTAAATAATCCCAAGGTGCTTTTTTCTACATTCAGACTATTTCATTTCTCTTTTTACTTGACCCAAAAAGTCAAACAGAAAACTATAGCTAGTCCAGAATGCTGCAGCGAGAGTGCTGACGAAAACAAGGAAAATGGATCACATAATCCTCCTGCTTACGTCACTACACTGGCTGACTGTATCTTTTAGAATTGATTTTAAAGTCCTTTAACCTATCTGTAAAGCTTTAAATGACCTTGCCCATCCACACATCAGAGATTTTCTATCATTTTTTGTTCCAGCCAGATCACTAAGGTCCTCCATTGCATTACTTTTAAATGTTCCTCATGTGTCCCATAAAAGTACTGGTGGGAGCGCTCTCTGTTTTTAAGCCCCTGAACTGAGAAATTCACTGCCTCTGGATATTAGGATGGCGAGCTCTCTCTGTGTTTTTAAACTTAAATTAAAGACCTACCGTTTTAATCTGGCTTTCAATGTGCAGTAACATTACAGTATTGATTATTACATTTATTACAAAAAGGTTTTTACCTTGCTTTATCCCTCCTGTTTACTTTTTATTTATTTACTTTCTTTTTATTTGATGGACTTTTAATCATCTTTTTGGTAGCTTGTTCTGTTTTGTTTGGATTCATTTTTTAATATTTTATTGTCTTTTCGTAATTTTCTAGTCTTCAGAACTTTATGTTTACTTGTGTGTGTTATCCTTCAAATTGTGTCTGTGTCATTCCAATTTTGCCACGTGAAGCACTAAGGGCTGCATGTTTGCAAGAGAGGTGTTGTATAAATAAAGATGAGTTGAGTTGAGTTAAATGAACTGTGATAAACTTCCCTCCATCTAACCAGTGCCTACACATCCCTCCTTACCCACTGGCTCTCAGGCTGTTGCTGGAACTATAGGCTGTACTTCCACATTTTCATATTATCTGCTACCCATGCCACCATTTGTGCCATTTCTTCTATCTCTCAAATTCAAACTGAAATTCAGTCAAACAGTAAAACTAGGCAGTGCTGATTGAATATATATCAGGATTATGACACTGCCTATTTCTTGCCTACACTGTTTTTTAGAAACATATTTCTAGTTCTGTATTTAGCTGTGACACTAAGTGTTTGTGAAAACAAAGTGGGCACCATACTTTTTCCTGCACAGTGAAAACAGGACAAAAATATGAGACCAATCTGTAAGACTAGGCAGCACTGATCAAATATAAACCAGGATTCTGTTACTGAGTTGCCTATTTGTCGCCTCAAATGTTATTAGAAACATGTTTTATCTTACTGTTTAATTGTAAGAGATTGAGATTGTTTCTTGCCAGCCAGCCACCATTGTTTCAAAGTGATGTGTCCGCATTAAGTCACCCACCACGGGAGTGTTTATTGGTCTAGTGTACGATGAGCATTCTGGTAGTTGTAGATTTTCTCCTTCGTGAGCAAAAGCATCCTTTTTCTCTGTTTTTCTCTGGCTCTGAAGCACCAATTTCAAAAGCATTTGTATCTTTTTTCCTTTTATTATTATTATTTCATCATTACTGTATTATTTATTTTATTTCTAATCTTTCCTTTTTTTTAAGTTTTATTCAGCAAATGTTCAGAATTGATCCTTAAAATGTTCTTCAACTATGGCATGTTTGCTTATACATCTTAAAGCGTGCATGCACCATACTTACTCTGCAGGAAGTGTGTACTGGATGCCGTGCACAGGGAGCTGGAGCATTCAGGCATGTGCAGTACAGCTGTGCACATGACCACAGCAAGACAAGCAAAACTCCCAGGTTGCTTGGATTTCCGTAATGGCCCATTTTGCTGACCCTTGCTGGAGATACAGGAACCAGATAGAAGAAAAAACAAGAGAGAACAAAGACAGTGTGAGTGAGTTAGGAGAGGCAGGATGGAAAAGAGAGAATAAGATGGAACTCAGAGAGAGGACCACCTCTTGGGGATTGGACTGTCAGGGAAGAGAAGAAGGGGAGAGAGGTGAGCAGGGATAAGTTAATGACTAGTATAGTGGGAAGTGGGGGAATACTGGCAGTCGGCTCTCGATCCATGCCATTTAACAACATAATGTCCCTCGGCTAATCCCACAGGCAGATATGGATTCCTCTTTCCTCTTAGTTATATTCTTCTCCGTCATATTTTTCCTCTTTTCTTTCTACTTTTGCTCTCCACTTGCAAATAAGACACATCACTACTGGAAGTGCTGATTTTCTTCTGAAGAAAAACAGAAAAAAATAATTTTCAGTTGCCAAAGTGAACTCTTGTCATCGCAATTAAATGTACACTTTCACCAAGGTGACCGAATCATGTCCAACAGTGGTACATACTGTCTTGCTTGTATTTACAGATACACAATGATATTTTTCTCTCAGGAAGGTTGTCATTTTCAGTCATTATTAACACTTTCATCCACTAAACCTCTGCACAGTCTGTTGTTTCTGAGAAGGGTTTATTTCACATGAATTTCTGCTATTATGTTCATGAAACATCTCAACCCACATTTGAGATATTGCAAAATATCTTCTTATCATTGTCTTTAACCACAGACTAACAGATCTAATGATGGATGTAGCCGCTGTGACGCCACAAATTGGTTTGTGGACGACCATATTTGGATGAAAGGCTGGATCTGACATAGACTGAATTATATAAAAAACACCCCCATACAGCTGTCATGAATGTTGACATAGCTATTGTTTCTGCTGTGAAGTCGAACATTTTAACATGGGGGTCTGTGGGGATTAACCCGCTTTTGGAACCAACCTTTAAGTGGCCATTCAAGAAACTGCAGCTATGGTGCTTCTGTGGTGTCTTCACTTCTCAGCCCCGGAGGTTGCTGCTTATCTGTAACTTGAATATAGAAAATATGTGTCGCACACTCTGGCTCCATATGCATTTCTTCTATTTTGATGATGGCCTTCGAGCAGTATGAAGATCAACAATCATACTGAGACACAGGTACACTGATATGTTCTGTAGGCCACACCTTTTTCACACAGCTTGTAATGATTAGATGATCATGCTGCTACACTGGATTGAGCAAAAAACAAATTAAGCCCTGTGTCCACCAAACACTTTAGTTATGGTACTTTTGATACGAAAAAGTAACTCTTCAGACATGGTACCTAGATCTTACTGTAGGTCCACTTAGTGTTTCCACCACAAACAGTACTCTTAAAAGTGGGCAGGGTTGTTGTCGCTCACTGCTCCGTCAAGCACCCACTGTATGTCCACAAAACTAGGTTGCACGCCAACATTTTCAGAACAAAACAGAACAGGCTGCAGAGAGACTTTCTCTCCATGGGATATTTAAAAATAGCAGGTTTGCACATTTAATCCTTCTTAGGCAGGCTCAGCGGTTTAGTGTTGCCATAGCCCACAGGAACAACACTCTGCAACACTTCTTTTTCTCCAAATGAGGAGTAGAATGTATGCAGTTCACATAATCCAGTCGAAATTAATATATATAAACGCTTGAAGATCCACTCATTACTAAAAGTGTATGTCACCCAAGAGAGACAATAGAATCTGATGGAATGGTCAAAGTTGTCACACTGAAACTTAAGGTGTGCTGATGGATTCACGTCATCAGCTCATGCATTTTAACATAACAAATAAATGTTCCCTGAGTAAGAGCGAATGTCTGCTATTGACCACTCAACAGACTACAGTGTTCACAGCTCCACCTTTTAGTACCAAATCTGTGTGCTAGGTACCCCAACAGAAGGGGTAACGAAAATGGGGACAGTATGTCTGTGGCTCAGAGGTAGAGCAGGTCGTCCACCAGTTGAAAGATCAGCGGCTCAATCCCGGGCTCCTCCAGGCTGTATGTCAAAGTATCCTTGAGCAAGATACTGAACCCCAAATTGCTCCCGATGATCTTCCATCGGTGTGTAAGTGTGTTAAAATTGAGTAGCAGGTGGCACCTTGTATGGTAGCCTCGGCCACCAGTGTTTGAATGTGTGTATGAATGGGTGAATGTGACTCGTAGTGTAAAAAGCGCTTTGAGTGGTCGGATGACTAGAAAGGGTTAGGGTTAGGGTTAGGGGCTATACAAATGCAGGTCCATTTATGGAACGGTTCCATTGGTACCATCCACAAATTTTCATAGTGGAAACAGAAAAACAGTGTACCAAACTGAACTGTACTGTACCGTACTGCTTGGTGGAAATTGGGCTTTAGCGGTCCTCAAAAAATCAAGATCTTTAAACCAAACAGTGTCAAGAACTACAGCCAATCACATGTCATTAAAACAAATAACAATAGCCGCTATATATTCTACCACATTTCAGTTTAACAAACATTTTTCAGTTCACCATATTCAAAAATGTTAAAATACAGAAGTATTGAGCAGATTACTGATAAATAAATAGCAAATGTTTAGATTCTTTGCTTAGACCCATATACGTATGCCTGCTACACAACTGAGCATTAGCCATTCATCAGGTTTTCAAATATTTGAGTAAGTCTGGTAACAACTGCCTCTTTGTGGTTTTCTTTTCAATTCTGCCCTAAAATGTAGAAAAATTTATGTTCAATGACACAGCCATTCACCATCATTCATTGATGATAACCTTGACCATTAATTAAATATAACTATTTAATGCATTCTTTTGGATGCTAGATAGCTGTGGAGTATGTAAGGTATTTAAGGTGAAGGGGCAAAAGGGTATGTGAGATCATAGGAGAGGTTAGGGTTAGATCCCTGCTAAAGATATGGGATTATTCATCCCCTATTTGATTCAGGTATAGCTCAGAATTCCCGCTCATACCCCCCCCCCCCCCCCCCCCCCCCCCCACACACACACACACACACAGAGGTCCACGAAGTCTCTCTCTTCTCCCTTTCTCTGTATTTTTGTCTCTTCTCTTATCGTTTTTAACTTGAGATTCTGCCTTTTTGGTGAGATAATGAGACCAAGCATGGTAATGGGTGATTACTTTAGCATTTGCTCAATAATGTGAACACTCTAAATGCAACACAGCAATGCATATAGAATGATAATTACTTTAGTAATTATTAGCTGCAAGTAAATCAAGCTATTCACTGCTCATGCAGTGTGAACGTCAACTACATATTGGTCCATAATGGCAAACAATAATTAGCAGTGTGGAATGGGTGGTAAGTGTTGGTGGTTGCAGAAGTGCCCTGATGTGTTGAATTTCTAACTATACAATTGTCACATTATGGGAGAAGGTTTGTGCGTGTGTCCTTTCATTCCCCAAGGCGCAATCAGTTGTAGCTGGAGGTTAGCTGCTCACAGCCGTTGTAAATGAGGAATGCAAATAACGCTAACAAGCTGTGGCTGTGAGGCTTTACGTTGCCAGAATAGTCTTTCCCCCTCAGACTGCCAGCCACTGGCTCTGTCCATGGTCCTGACATGCTCGCAGCATTGAAAGAGAGAGGGCAGGAAATTGTTTAGTAAGTGCTCTGTGCCATGAGAGGTAAGAGCATGGGAAAGTGAGTAACAACCAGCGGGCCAGATATTTCCTTAAAGAGGGGGTTTTAAGAAAAACAACCAGTGTCTAGACATGGGATGGCTTTGCTGTTGGAGAAGTTACTTAAATGCTGTTAAAGTGTAAAAGTGGTGCTCCTCTCTTTATTCTTTTTTTTTTTTTTTTTAGGTAAAGAAAGTGCACCATTAGCAGCTGGCATCTTTACTTTACTTTACCTGCCTAAAGAAACGCCACTTTGTACCTTTTTTTCTGTTTGGGAAAATAAGGTATGGACTTTCTGTTCTTGCTCTCTCCAAAAGGCCGGTAGCTAAAAGGTAACTCAGCAGTATTTGAGTGTACAGCCAAATGACAGAACAGCTTTGTCAGAATCCTCCAGTTAAACTTTTAAGCACTTCATATCGTTTTAAGCGTATCACCTTCACAGCTCGGAATTTAGATGTCCAAAATTCAGGGCTGTGAAGCAGCTTGTCCTGTCAGTGTGTGAAGACATTAGCTCAAACAGATACAGCATGAAGGTGTCAACAGCATCATTATGGGTCGTCAGTTGAATATCAAAACATCTTAAGTTAACAGCAGTTTGTCATTACATGTACATGTATTATTTATAGCTGGCCAACAGGCTGTTATCAATTAAAATATGCGCCATGATTATATTTGAATATTATGAGAAATACATGTGAGCTACATTGGTCAATTCTTCAGTGTCATGTAGGTCATGAATACAGGCCTCTATGTAAAGAATGACGGAATTAAAATCACAGTGGCTGTGTCTGAGATCCCTCATTACACACTGCATAGTCCACTACATGGTGAGTTTGTGATTTTGTAGTGCTGTGTCACCGAAAAAATTAAGTGGACTTGAACTTTCATCACCTTAAGTTTCGTTCTTGTCCCGCCATGTTTCCCCCTGATGCTGCCAAGCGCTGTTAAACTCTAACAGCAACCGGCCAATGGACGGCTTTGTAGGTGTCTGTCTGACGCTGCAAGTCACTGCCCAAGCGCCTGATTTCGACAACTTCAGAGTGAGACAGGGTTGGTCACACACATCATATTTCTTCTGCTATATGATGAATATTGAGATTTAATTACCTGGAAGGGAAAGCTCTCAAACGTTTGACAGGCCGTTCAGCCTGACACTAACTGTCAGAGCGTTATACTTTTTATTGCATATGGTTATATAGTTACTCTTGATGGAAAAGGTTCTGCTCTCGAGGGAGCTCCCTAAAGGATGCGAGCAGCATGCGAGGGATTCTTCCCAGAGCACTAAATCCCCCAGGGCACTGTGCACATATACAATATACATGGCATACAGATAAATGAATGTCTTAAACAAAAACACCAGCCAGGAGGACCTCTTTATACTGTGTTGAAGGTGACTGTTTGTTTCGACTCGTCCTAAAAGCAAATCATCAGCTGCAAAGATATGACTGATCTGTTAATCAATAATGCAGCCCCTGACTTCAACGTTCTGTCTGAGCTAAAGTGATGCACCATTTGTGGATGACATCATACGTAAGTATTGCCCATTCATTTAACCCGGCACACACTCTGCCTTAATCGTTTCAAAGATTCAAATTTAATGAGCATTTAAATGTGTGGCAGATGAAAAATTCATAGCAGAGTACGGGAGTGTAAACTCAGCACAAGTGAAAGGAGCTTATGTGATTTAGAGGAGGTTTGTGTTTGTGTCTCCAGTAACTAAAGCCAATACAAATGCTCTGTGTGTTAGTGTTTCTGATTTCTGGGCAGAAATGTAGGCATAAAATTATGCTAAAATAAGTTACTGTACGACTGTGCCACCTTAATGTCATAAACACAACAACGGATAGTGGCATATGATGCATTTCTCTGCCAAAAACATTTTGGGATGATTAAAAATTAAATACTAAGCAAAATAGGAAGTTACAAGAAAAAAATAAACTTGGCCTTGAAAGTCTTGGGTGTTTAGCTGAGCAGAAAATATACAGTGTGTCTAATGAGCTCATAAGATGGAGAGGAAAACAGTCAGGGGGGACAAGAAACAACAGAACAGTAATAAAATAGTCTGAGGACCTTTCCCCCATACAGTGTTTTCACTTTGGGAAATCCAATCTCTAACCTAACCAAGTTGAGTTTTCTGCTTCACTGGCGTGCACAGGCCTGGCCACTCACCTGCAGTGTAATTAAAGCTAAACAAACTCCATCAATCAGCTGCCATTACCGCAAAGGGGAAGGGAGAAGGGAGAAGGGAGGGAAGGGAAGAGGGTGGAAAAAGGATGGTGGAAAGAAGGAAAGAGAGGCGGAAGGAATGCCAAGTGAGGGATGGAGGGAAAAAAAAGAGGACAGAAGATGAAGAGGAAGAATAGGAAGGAAAGATGTTGTTGAAGGAAGAGAGAGATGGGGAGGATTGGGGGCAGGAGTCGGGGAAAAGAAAACGAAACAATCTGGCCAAATCAGGTTTGGAGTGGAGGGCAGTGAGCAGAGTGATTACAGCAACTAGACTGACTCACCCAGAGAGAGGGCCCCGGGGAGCTGACTAGGTGCATACACACACACACACACACACAAACAGAACAGTGCACAATCTGTATATAACTTCCACACAAACCCTGGTCTCACACTCTCCCTGTAAAATTCAGAAAAACGCTCTATTATTGTCAAAAGCATTTCACATTTGTGAACAGCAGTGACTCAGTGCTGCAGGCTTTATATCAGGCCTTATAAACACATGCATACTGTACAGACACACACACACACGCACACACACACCAGCAGTTATTGTTCACTTTAGTGTGTTTGATATTTTCTGGTCCCCCCTTGGTGCATCTGCTGCTGATGTGACGGGGGGCACGTCACTAACTCTGTCAGCGGCCCGAGCCTCTTTTCCTGTGAAGTGTCAAGCATCATCTGTGCTCAGGTGCTCCACAGTTTATCTTCTGCCTCTCCTCAGCACCCCGCTGATAGATGCTATCTGCGCTGTTATTACCCCTCTAGTAATAAAACAACACTTCTTTCTTCCTGTTTCGGGCTGTCAGGCATTACTTCCCCGCAGTGTTTTCTTTCTTTTTTTTTCTCCCCCTTTTCCGATCAGCACCCGACAATGACTCAAATTCACCCAAACAGATCGAGCGGGAGGGAGGGATCTGCATCAGGAGGAGGTTTGAATGCCAAGAGAACGTTGTAGCCAGATTCAAATAATATATTTTTAAAAACTATAAATATAAAAACAAAGACAAAAACTTCCCAACAACCTACTTAACCTTGACATTTTGTTGGCTTTGTGTCCTCATTAGTTGGGGTCCCACTGCTGTGTATTTAAAAATAATCATAATTTATTTTCTCTTAAACATATAAAATGTATTCAAATATGCTGTTTTTGTTTCCTTGTGACCTTATTAAAACCAAATTTGTAGAAAAGTGGTAATCCTTCCCTTTACCACAAAGTGGGCTTGCATGTTTGATAAAAGTTGCAAATATGGGAACAGGCATAATTATTACACCAAATAAGGAGATAACTCATATGTCCTATTAGCTATGCATGAATAAATATACATTTTGTTTGCCAAAAAGTCATCCACAGACAAATAGATGTCAGTTTTTTCCAGCCAATTCGACTACTACATAGGTCAAATTTGATCTTTGACCTTTTTGTGAACAAACTTTTATAATAATGAAAACTCTAATAATGGAAATCGAAACTTATTTGTGAGGGGTAGTGCTGTGTGGAATATTGTCAACACCATTCACAGATATTAAGCTAAAAAAAATCCATCGTATTCAATTTCAAATGTTTTACTGCTGCAGTCTCAAGACCTCAAACAGAAAAAAATATGTAATTCTCTATATTAAAATTCTGAAACATGTAATCAGTTCAAATTCATAGAAGCTAAGAAAAGTCATGAAGTACAAAGTATTCTTTTCTAACTGTTAAAGACGACCTGCAGTCAAGGGGAGGACTCGTGTGAAACAGGGGAGATTATAGATCCTCCCTCAGGAAATATTCAGCACCAAACACTTCATTTTCTGGATTCTGGTGATTTTTTATGCACAAATTTCTGCCCTTTCTGCATCAATTCAAGGTGGAAATGTTTTTAATCCCCTCAAAATTAAAGTGCTCTGCTATTTTCATGTTCTCATTGCGGGGGACAAATGCACATTTTAAATATTGAGGGGGAAGTGTCCTCTGTGTCCCCCTGAAATTGCATATGCCTGCATGATAACATTGGGTCGGAGATTTCTGCCTCCAGTGCAAAACTACTTGGAACTTTCTACTTAAGAAGTAGCCCCCATGAAACTGTTGACAATTTGTGGGGTTGCTGTTGAATATTTTAAATGTGGTTAGTATAGCAAACAAAAACAGAAGTTACACTGACCTCTGTTGTGTTGGGGTGAAAGCAAAACTCCAAAAGTCATATAACTCCAAACCTTGGAAAATAAAAGCCAAACTATCTGCATGGCTACAAATCAGTAGAGGTCACAAGGAAAATGTGTTTTTGTAATTAGCTTGATTTAATTTCTCAGGTTGAAGCACTCTCCGCCTTAAAAGACTCAAAGGTCTGTGTTCTTCCTGGCTCTTTGCTGCTCCCGTTCACTAGGTAAATAAGTTGACTTCTCTCAGACTGGTGCTCGCTGTGTCAGAGGGCGGGTGAGAAGACGGATGCTATGTTTGGACTGGGAACAAGCTTAGCTCGTCAGGACATGAGGACAGTGACGCTAGCATCCTGGGCCGTGTGACAGTTAGCCGTGACAGTTTGCTGTAATGACCTGAGCTCCTGCGCTCTCGGCAGGGTGAAGCTTTTGGGGGCGGAGAGAGCGAGCGGGGGAGTGAAGGGTGGTGTCTGTGGGTGAGGCATGAAAGGGGGACAGATGCCAGCTGAAACTGTGGGAGGGGAACGAGTTTCTCTCCAGCCCTCGGGCAGCTAACACTCCAACTACATTACTGTCATAAAGGAGTCCATTCTGGCCAAACATTGGCCCGTCACCCACTTTGACTCCCTGCTGTCTGTTCAGTCAGCCAGTGACAGCAGTTAAACAGCTTCTACTTGAGGCACTTTTCCAGACTTTAATGTGGCAACTTCTGACTCAAACTTATACTGCCACACACAGCCCTAATATGTATTTGGGTGTGTTTGCGCAATTCTTGACCACTTTTAAAAAATGGTGTAGACATATTTTTATTGATTGAGAACAAAGGGAAGAAAGATGAGCAGCATTTCCATAAAACAATACATTAGGATGATGCATCTCTGCTCCAAGCGGCTAGCATTTCGTTTGTGGTGTGGTAGAGGCCGACGAAGTGACAGAGAAACAAAGTGAGAGGAGGGGAGGGGAATGGAAAGGAACAAGAAGGGAGGACCAGGCGAACAGGCGAACAGGAGAGGAAACAGCGAGAAAAAGAGAGGGAGGAATCAATGGCAGAGTGCCTGATAGATGCTGTCTATGGGGTCATTATTGGCCATTGTGTGTCTTTGGCATGGGATAGCAGAAAATGTGACAGATAATTAGGAGGTGGTGATTTAAAGGGAGAAAAGCAAGCCTTGGCTACAGGCAACACAGTCGATGGACAGAACAAATAAGTCAATAGAATAAACAAAGCCAGCGTGCTCTGTGTACATATGCACCACTAACTCAACAGCACAGCATGGCCAGTGTCAAATCACAGTGGGCTCCACAGCCTTGTGAGTCACCCCTGCATATGCATGCACTACTTATGAGCTAAGAGCTATTGGGATTACACATTATGAACCATTCCACCTGTGTGTACAAATGCTTTGCATTTATAACAAGCTCTTGAAATGTTTTATGTATTCACAAAGCTAACGATAAGATTTTATTTGTTCATGTTTAAATGGCGATACAATAGATCAGTGTGATATTTAAAACTATTCACCTGATATGTTCATGCGAGTTTCTTCTTGGTCTTAGAACAGAAGTTTTTCAGTGTTGAGAATACACCAGCATACATAGTGGAATAAATTTGTAAACCAAAACAGAGTGCAAATATTGTTGAGGCAGGAATGGTTGACTGCCTGTCATTTCAGATCAACCTCTTCCATATCTGGCCCGGTGCAGGTTTGGGATGTTTGTCTGTCTATCTGCTTATCTGTCTGTGTGACTGGGTGTCTGTTTGCCTCCGTGTCTGTCTGTCTGTCGGCCTGTCTGGGTTCCTCTATCCAGACAGACTTGGCACATTGCCTGCTCTCTGCCACATGATTAGCCTGGAAGCGGCTGGGGTGAAATTGATTTGAAGTGGCCTCAAAGCATATAAAAGATTGATGCTTCGCATCAACTGCAGCCACTTGAATAGTCCCTTCCCACCTCTTAAATGTCCCTCTTGTCCCTGTTCTGCTCCAAACCTTCTGATTTCAACCAATGAAAAACTAGAATTTTGGCCTTGAGTTTGTGTGCCTCCGCCAACCAGTCAAGGTGCAGTTTACATCCATATGTGTCTAGACTCATATAATATATGTAGTGAAGACTTTGAAGGAATTTAATAAAAGTTAGTGAGTGTCATTTTGGCAAAATTCAAGGTATCAAAATATTGACATGTATGATTCCAATGAGGAAACATGCTGTCTTCACTTCGAGGATTTTACTTAAAGGACTCTTAGATAGGCTTTGTCACATGGTGCAATGACATCAGCTGAAGCTCACTATCAGCAAAACCAATGAGCTTGTACATACGAAAACTCTTCTTGGCATCAGGAAACATTACATACTGTGATTTAGATCTGTTAATTGATTTGGAAATGAGAGCAGGCTCAACATCTGCGCTCTGAATCTTGATAATTGGGATATTTGTGCTATGTTTGCTTTTTAAGGAACTATCCAGGTACATGTGCAATGTGGCATTTTCCTGAGGAGCAGAGTTGGTTTTTCGGTGACTCTTCAGATGTCATGGTGGGATGAGATTAGAAGAAGTCTCACTGGAAATCCGGCAACATGCTGCTGATTTGGTATCAAAATTAATTGTTCTTTTACGCCAGAGCAGATCACCAGAGCACCACACAAAACACACGCTTTGATATTTCTGACACATAAATTAGACTGACACAGGCCGTTTCCACATCAACAAACTGCTTTTTTTATATATTTGGTTTGTCTGGTTCACATTGAGTATACATTTTCAGTCAGTAGACACATCTAATTACATAGTTTCAGTGTTTCCTCGAGGATTTTTCCCAGCAGCGGTGCTAAGTGCGTGAATCTTATTTTGCGCTGACAGAAGATATTTAGTGCATCCACTGACACGAAAAGAGCTTTAGACACATATTTGTACACAGCAATGTCAAATTATTTTGAATAAAATGCTGGAAGACTTATCAAGATATACACTTTTATTTAACATAATGCAATACAAATAAGGTTGAATCAAATCAAATCATGTCAAATCAAGATTATGCAAAAAAGAGGTCAGTATCAATAAACATGAAGCCTCAGGTCATGTCATTTACATGGACATGAATATCCCAGTTATAAAGTGGTTTTTGTGTTTGATCATGTAAGCATTATATCCCGGTTTCAGAAACCTGGTTTTAAGAAACCTCAATATGCTATCTGGAATATTCCAGCACAGTCGGGGTACTGTTGCATGCAGTGTGTTTACACGGACATGAGGATTCTGGATTTGTTATGTTCAGGATATGATGTTTACATGGAACACATTATTCAAAACATGATAATAATTGAAATGTTTACAAAAAGAAAAGGGAGACAAAAACGACAGGAAATGTTTAACATGTTTGGTTTAAGACCGTGTACTTGAAGAGTTGCAGCATTTATCCATGGACAAACTGAGACCTCTGTACACTGTGCATTTACTGCCATTTGACAACTTAACTGTTAATTTGGTCTTAGCTCCGATCACCTGCTATCAGTACATTTATCGTCACGCTCTTGCTCGTCCACATACTTGTGACTCACTGAGCTACGCTACTCTTATGACACTGTCCACTTTAATCGGGGTTAGCCTGTCACTGTTACTTTCACCGCTAAGGACGTGGAAAATACTCAGCCAATTTTGCTCCATAAGTGAGGTGCTTTTGCTGCCAGCATTGTTTAAATTACAGTACGTCACTTGACTGAAGTTGAACCTGCACAGGTAAATGGCTCTGCTCAGAAACTGGCATATTCTCGTTCGTTCGCAACCATGGCTATTACGGGCCCTGACACACCGAGCTGACGATCAGCTGTTGGTCAATGTCGGGCCGCCATCTGTTGCCCTAGTTTCTGGGGCGGGTCTCACACCTTTGGCACTAGTCAACCCTTGTCAGCTGTCAGCTTTGTCCAGTTCTGCATGTTGAATCAGTGTCTGAATCATCACAGCTGGTGGAGCCGGAGAGAAATCTCTCTGATTAGCAGTTTAGCTTAGTGCACGAGAAGAGAAACTAAAGTTAGTAAAGCAAACAAATGGCTAAAGTTAGAAGGAGTAGATCGAAACAAACTTGTTACATTGGTTAAGGTTATTTTTCTAGCCGTTGAGCTCTTCAACAGAAATAGTTCATAACTGTGTTGTTGTTTGCTAGCGCCCAGTAAATATCGTTTGTTATTTCAATGTTGAGCTGTATTGCTAATACGCTAACTGCCTAACTAGCGCCTTGAATCCGTTCTGTTGGTCTTTTGTCCCATTATTGAATGATAAATACAGTCTACTGCCCCCTGCTGGTATGGGGAATTATTTTCTTCTCATGCAGGCTCAGAACGTAAGTGCTAGTTGGCCACAGCTGTAGGCTGGTTTCAAGCTCAACTTTTTGGCCAAAACACAGGTAATACGAGGCGACGCAACAGTTGACCTTTGTCATCACTAGGTCTTTGATGTTGGTTTGCTGTGTCTGGTTGTTTATACAATCAGAGAGACAGTAAATTTATTGCATATGGGGAGATTGTTGTATAGAAGTGGTACTAGTCATTCAGCAGCAGTGCATAGCCGCTGTTAAATACATATTGGAGAAACACTGAGTTTTATGATTATGGTATTTGATTTCTCCACACCAGCTTTCATAAATGAAGGTCTTTTCTTTCTGCTGAATCCCTCTGTATATGGTTATCAGGAGGCAGCAGGTATGGTGCTTCATCTGTCTGATTTGAGTGTGGCACATTGTCAGGGTGCAATTGTCCATGCCTGATCCACTAGTAATTTTGTGTAAATCTTGCTCAATTGACACCAAGCCCAAACCTCTGTGTTCTTGTGTACATCAACCTGGTTAAATATATTTTAGTATTCTGCACAGCCTCCAGGTTTATGCAGTAAAAATCACTAGAGTCAAACAGATCCTTGAGAGAGCCATGAAAAACCAAATAATTAAACTTGTCCGGTCTTTACGTATGAACCCCTGGTCCTTTTCCTGTAACCTTGTCAAAAAACACCACGGTGACAGCTGTGTGCGCTGTCCTCTTTCCACTGTGTCTGCCAAAAGTAACGCCTGAAGCATCACACTTATAATGGCAGTAGATGCCGACCTGTGGCGACGATGAACAACATGATATTAAGGCAGAATTCTGGCGGTTGTATTGTTACATTTCCATTTATTCTGTCTTTCCTTCAGTTTAACATTTTGTTGGTCAAGAACATACCATTTAAATATGAGAAGACACTACAGCTGAAAACAGTTACATTTTTATGTTGATGACATTGTTATGATGATGAAGACAGAGATGTATTTACACATACATACAAACACACGGCAAAACTGAAAGCATAGCAGAAAGAGAGTGCTCAGGGGCTGCGGGCCAGTCACCACCATGGCACCACACATCGACAGATGCTCCCATTCATTTCTTTCACTCCCGGCTTAATGTCTGACTGCAAATAAATAAGAACATTTAGCCATGTCTCAGTCAATCTGGGCCTTCACAGTAACTTATTGCCAACCCCCAGATGGGCTATGGAGCTGTAGAGTTGAAAGATGAGAGTGGGGGAGGGGAATAGGTGTAATTTATCACTCTGTTCAGCTAATGAATGATAGCATCACGTCAGCTGGTGTGTTGTCCCTAATCCCGAAGTATCAGTTTAAGTGTGTGGGACGTCTTTGCTGTCAGCTCGCCACTACCGACGCCACTTTTTCCATCCCATAAAGCTGCAGATTTCTCTTCCATTTAGATTAAACAGTTAGAATGCTAAACTTGATGTTAGTTTTATTAACCTCAGTTGAAAATGTGTCTTTGGAGAGTTTGTATAAAACAAGCGAGCACATTCAGTACTCACATTCACTTTTGGCAAATTGTCTCTATGCTACGCACACAAACATTGGCATTCAGGGAATCTTTGTCAGAGGTTTCCAGCTAATCTCAGTGTGATTATTACATTAGGAGAAATCACAGATTCCTGCTTCACCACAATGCAATCAGGCCCACTCAGAAATGACATTTTCGGTCCAGGCCCCAATCTTTGCCTCAATCATCTCACCCTGAATATACCAATCAGCATGCCGCGTTTCAGTGCCAACTAATGGGACTCAGTCAAATTATCGCCAAGGGAATTTGACTTGGAAATGGAAAAGGAAAAGAAAAGGAAACAAATAACAACAAATGTTGGTTATTTTTGACGAGGACACTGATTGTGCCAATTTGCGAAATCTAACGATGCCTGTCAAAACTCGGCTAAGAGCCTGCAAAAAGGAGCAGCTAGTCAGTTTTGTTGGAGCATTTGAGGAGCACTTTGCTGTGACACTTAGTACTGTCTCCCCATTAGCCAAAGAAATGCCCTTCACTGGAACTTTGAAGATAATTAAACACATAATGGATATCACTGTCACTCTCTGACTTGTTTGCTCATTTGTCTGAGTGTGGCTGCTGCAATTGAGACCCTATTAAAAGGGAATAAATCGCCCGGTTACTAAGTCATTTCACCATCTAGGAAATAGTGTGTGTGTCTGTGTGTGTGTGTGTGTGTGTGTGTGTGTGTCTGACTATCGTGTAATAAGTGGCTCTCTGTATCATGAATAATTGATTCCTTTCCTCCTTCAACAGTCATTGTTTGGACAACTTGCTAAAATGCCCATTTGATTTGACAAGACAAAACAACGGGGTGTGAGCCTCTATCACTCATTCTCTAAAATTCTCTGTATAAAAACTGTCATCTCAATTTAGCTCTCTTCCCACTTCTCTGGTCTCTGTCCATTAGGATTTACAATTCTCCTCCATCCCATGCCCCGTCACCGCCTCCCATGCTTTACAGTCCTTTTCTTCCCTCTTGTTTTTTTATTTGTGTGATTCGGCCATCAGTCGCTCTCATTTTCCGTACCTCTCTGTGTCTTTGTTCTGCATCTATAGAATGCCAGTGACTGTCAAGGCCTTAATGTGGGAGTTTATTTATGTGCTGCCCACACTGTTTGCATTCCCATATTGCTTCACAGATGTTGGCTCCTCAGGGAAAGAGCCAGCAGAGTTGGACCATCTCACTCCTGTTTTCACAAACATCACAGTCATTTTCTCTGTATAAGAGTTCATTTTCCTGAGGCAAATGTAAGAAATAAATCTCCAGATCATCATGTAACAAAACTGTACATGTGGTGTCTATATCACAGAGTTAAAAGCAGTGTGCAAAATGCATACCTGCATGCTTTTGTATATTTTACAAGGGCATTCTTTATGACTGCTGTGCTCATTTGTTTAACATGTTACTGACAAGGAGAGGCCTTGTGCACAATGTAATGATCTCCAAGTCGACCTGTAAAACTTTACTACTGCCATTATGTGCACTTAAAGCAGGGATGGAGTTGCAGCTTGTAGCTTTACACAGGGCAGTTTATTCCGGTTAGGAAAATGCAGAGTGCATTATTCTGTCAGACATGGAGCCATACTATGTGAAAGTAATACATAGCATTTATGACTCTGCTTTGTAGTTGGGTTTAATATGCTGGGGAAATTCAGATGATGCAAGGTAAGTTGTTATAGTACTTTATAGTTGTGTCCCCGATATTCAACCTATATTTTTCTGGTTAAAGGTTTAGTGCTGCATTAAAACGTGATCAAATATCTAAAAGGAATGGTTTTACATTTTGGAAAATATGGTTATTTGCTTTCTTGCTGAAAGTTAGATGAGAATATACCACTCTTGTATCTGTACAGTGAGTATATATATAGTAACAGTCAAGAGATAGTTAGCTTAGCTTAGCATAAAGACAGTAAGCAGGAGATCTCTAAACTGACTCTATCCAAAGCATAGACTGTATAAAAATTTTGGACGTAGACATTGTGGCGGACATTGCGGTGTCACTGATGGGTTTGTGGTTTCTGAAGCCTCAAGTCTGGCATTTTGGCTGTCGCCATCTTGGATTTTGGAGCCAGAAGTGACCAAATATGGAAGAAAAGATGGAGCTGTAAAGGAGCAAGGGGTGGATCTGATTCAAAGATGCCCCACAAACAGCCTGAAAGTCAAAGCAGCCCCACCATTAACTTTAAGCCTTTATCAAATTTAAACAGGTGAAGTATAAAAAATCATCCCCGTGCCGTTGTCATGACCTGAGAAATTATCTATAGAGTCTTAAGCCTTTGTTTGAACCAGGGTGTAAACATGTTTGTTACTGTTGTAAAGTTGGGCATTTTAACATGGGGGTTTATGGGGATTGAGTCGCTTTTGGAGGCGACCTCAAGTGGCCATTCAAGGAACTGCAGTTTTTGGCACAGCTGCATTAGTCGCATTTTTTTTTCTTTTTTCAGCCCACAGGCTGCAGCTTGGTTCAAGGGTAACAAAAAATGCACCGACCCGCACTTCTGAATCTCACAAATAAACACATTTCATACATATATAGTTTGTTCAATCTGTATAGGAAGTGAAGTGTGTAAAAAAAAAAAAAATGTGTACCAAAGTATATTTTGGTTTGGTACAGTAGCTTGCTCAAGTCTCTGCAGGTCGCCTGGCAATCTTATTGTGATGCCTCCATGCCAAAAAGATGGCTTGCATATTCTCACTCATTTTGTACAGATTTAACAAACCAAATATAACTCACTATAACTAGTGAGCATTAGTGGTGCTGGTAAACCATTAATTTACCTCTGAATATAGTCAGGCTAGCTGTTTCCCTGCATTTCTCGTCACTTTGCCAAGGTAAGCATCTCCTGGCTTTATATTCAAAGGACAGATATTGGTATTGAAAATAATAGGCTGTACAACAACAACTGACTGCGACCAAACAGGGAAACAAAACCACTTCTTTTAATTTGAAAAAATATTAGAATGCAAATTTAGTGTGGCACCATAGCCTTGGTTCCACACTTGTTGTTGCTCTGCCATTAATATTCTTTGTTGCATATGAATTTAAAAAACATTTAGACTACACTGAAACCTGAACAGTTTTTCAGTTCATCCTAATTTGAATGTACAATCCATTTTAAATTCCAATTTCTTTTCTACATCCCTCCCATCTGCTGTTTTTGCTCTTACACCCCCTTACATCCACTGCTGTCGATGCGGTCATACGGCCTTAGGATTCTGTGTCAAGCATTTCTCTCTCCTCCTCTTCATCACTTACATCTCACCTTTTCTTCCTTAGCACCCAACCCCCACCTCTGCCATCCCCTCTCTGGTCTTGGCCTTCCACGCTTGGAGGAACAGCGTGAGGCGGCATGGCCTCCATGCGGCTGACTGATTATTGTAATTCATACACTTTAATTAGCTGCACAAACCATTAGCCACAATTAGACTATTACAGAACGTTTTGTGGCAGGAGCCAGCCCCAAGATTGGCTTTATCTGCTGGAGGGGGAGAAGGGGAAAAAGCGGGAGAGAGACAGAGAGAAGGGCAGGAGGGTGCAATGTATTTAGCTAAACCATCAGTGTGTTTGTATATTTAAACTACAGAAAGCTAATTCAGTGTATTTTAAGTGAAAATGTGTGTTTTAAGATGCGGGGCGTGTAACAGGGAGAGAAGTTTGATTTACAGATTTGCAGGTGGCATGGAACAAAAACTAAGCAGGTAGCAGATTTATTATCATATTTCTGTTCAAGCTCAACAGGAACCATCAGTTTGAGGTCTGAATCTGTTAAACAGAAATGTTTAAGCATCTTATGATAACATTACACATCCACTGACACGTTCTCAATCTTTTATGATTTTTGATGTTATGAAATCTCGCTCACCAGACCTTTCTCAAGAAAAGAAAGGTCTGGCTGGGCCGACTCTCACTTTAAGATTGGAGAAAAAAACGCCCCGGCTGCTTGTATTTCTTTCAACCAATCACAGTCGTTCTTGGCGGTGCCACAGCAACGCTGCGCTTGCAAAAATATTGCCGGGGGGGAACAGGTTTTGGTATAACACGCCCACAAAAATATTGCCTACAGGACGCGAACCATAGCAGAAAAATGGCTACATCCCTGCAAGATCAAACACCGCAAAAGTTAGTAAAGGACGTGTTGAAAACTGCAACCGGAGGTGGTAGGGCGGGACTTCAGCGGGTGGCTCGTTCCGCCCAGTGAGAGGCTGATCTTTGTAGCGAACTTCCACTCACTCAGACTATGAAACCTTTGACATGTGCACTCCTACATTTTCTCTGTCACGCTACTGTAAGTATGAATCACTAGATCATTTATGTCACATTTGTGCCTGAAATGGCAGGGTGCGCTGGCATTATTGGACCTTTGAAACCATTATGGCATGCTTGACATATCAACTTGATCCCTCAGTCAAGATTGCAAATATATACATCACCCACATGTCGGCTGACATTACATGGCTGAGCAGACTGAAGGCAAATAAACAAATAAATAAATAACTAAATTAGCACCGTACCATTGATTTGTATGTACAATTATGTACATGCAAACCATCCATTTGGAATCAAGTTGTAAGGCAGGTACATTCAAAAGATTTTTATGGAGTGGTGCATGTTGGAAGTGTGATGACCTCCGTGTGTGTGTGTGTGTGTGTGTGTGTGTGTGCGCGTAGAGGTATAAAGTGGATATGAAAATGATGAAAATGTCAATTTTCAATAACGTAAGGTATGGCCCATTTGAACAACAGCCTGTTCCAAAGGGCTGTTTCTCCCATGACACTCTCTGAAACAGAAGCACATGACTGATTATTATGCAGAATGATGTCATCAGACCTTTCCACTACGGTGAAGGCATGACCCACCCTACCTTTGATTGGCTAGTACTCTGCATTGGTTTGGTCATTATGGGAAATGAGATTGGTTAGTGTTAGGGTGGGAAGAGGCAGAGTAGGGCACGTCCTGCCTTCGCTGAAGGTCCAATGACTAATTTAGCTGTTTGCTTATGTTTGCGGAGGTATGGCCCTTTGGAGCAATGCACTTTTTTTTCAGGATACAGGTTGTCGTACTAATGGACTTTTGATCCAATGGGACATTTTTCAAACAATCTAGACTTAAGAATTATAGGCCATCAGAACAATGGCATGGCATCGTAACTTCCACATTAATCTTGGTCTTTGATTTATTAAACCAATATGTTTCCTCTTGGTTGTCTTGGGCACTGCCGTATTTTCACGTGGCCCCTCTGACATTCACAGGGCACAAGCTTAACTGTGATCGTAACAATTTTAGCTCGGCATCCACTCCTTTCCATTGTACCTACCCGTGCTTTTCCTGACTTTTTATGTTATCGTTAGGCCACATTGTGATTGCTGTAAGTGAAGGCACAAAGGTTGCACTGATGGCTATTAGACCTAATGCCACCAATAAGCTCTGCCATGCGAGAGGAAGCAGCCCTTCAGTGCTGACAGCATGGCTCAGTGCCTCCACATTGGATCTATACGTCTGAAAATGGCAGAAACCCTCAGGGACAAAATAACATTGCCAATCTGTTTTACAGTAGGGCTTCACATCATTAAAAAAAACCTCTGTAAGACATTGGATCTATATGAAGTGTGACTGAACTGAGGCCATTTTTCTATTTCACTCTAAAATAAAGGACAGCTTACTTTGGAGATGGACAAGATAAAAATATCATTTTGGATTTGTTTCACATCTATGATCCAACACGTAGGAAAAATCACACTGCCTTTCTTTTATATCAGTCCTCACAGCCAAAATCACAGATAATATGAAAAAAAGAATATTACAAACAGAGCCCTAAAGGGAAAAATCTAATTTAAACTTGGCATCCTGACATCAAGTCTTTTAATGAGTCACTCCATAATGAGTGTTTCTATATAAACTCATGTGCAGCTAAGAGACGTTGAGTCTATTTGTGAAAAATGCTGTGATTTGTGAAGCCAACATGATGCTGGTAAGATGGTCATATCCATTTAGCAGTGGGCTCATCTATCATTCATGCTCATTAGAGTTTACATACACATTCCCAGCAACACGCACACAGTACACACACGTGAAATTCTGAGGTTTAATCAAAGTTTAGCAGTACACAGCATCTATACGCAGCAAACACTTGGGAGCCTTTTTAGAGACTTTGTTAATGTTTGTCCAGCCTTTGGCATAGTGTATTCCTGTATCAAAATTGTTGGGTTTTCTATGAGTTGTCAGCAAAAGTGACTCCATCTTGCCCTGTTCTCACATGGTTACATTGCAATTGTCTGCTCCAGTGAAGCCTATTGCCATGTGGGAAAGGTCTTCTCTTTCATGGACACACACACACACACACACACACACACATGCACGGATACACACACACTTTTGCATCTGGCTGATTCACTTTGCTGAAGCCCACAGACCCCCGACTGCATGATTTATCTAAGCCAGCGAGTCGCACCATTCAGGGTGTTGCAAACTCACTCCAGCTCCTCCAGCACTCCAGTCTATAATCGTCTACTCTCAGTGCTAAGACATTAGCAGTGCAGGGTTGCTTTTTTTCTTTTTAGATTTCTCTTTTTAATTCCACCAAAATTGTTGTCATTTATATTTCAGGCATTTAGCTGATGTTCTTATCAAGAATGAAAATCAATCACCGGACTAAATCAATAATAACCTGGTGAGGTAAAGATCTCTGTGTGATGCAGCGGGTGCAATTGCAGGACTTGCTCAGAAGGGAGCAAAGTGTGATTCATTTGGTCCACCTTTCAAGATAATTAGCGAAAATCTGACACACAACATGAGCGCTGACTGTCACTTTGTATTGGCGCTAATTATGGCACAGGGAAGACAGATAATATACTAAGTAGTGTAAAGAAGCCTAAGGCATCTTTGCAGGTTCCAACCAAGCTAAGCAGAGGGGAAAAACTGTGCACAGACTTAGTGGGCTTATTTTAGAATGAGCTTGATGATGGAATAATAATCTACTTAAAAGTGAAATCATGAAACTGTATTGCTATGAAAATCAAGAGGCCAAAAGTTCATTACTTTTTTGCATTACTTCGGATTGCAATGAGTTATTTCATTACTGTACTAATTAGACAACTAGAGTCGCAATATAGCAATTCAGGATTTAAAGCAAATGTCAGCCAGAGGCGTAAAGTGGGGGAGGGGATCACTGTGTGTAAAGTTTCGTGACGCTATCTTGCACGGTTGCATTGACAAAATCTGGTTACAAACAGACAGACAGACAGACAGACAGACACAGGAACATGTGGCAAAATACTCAAAATGGCTTCTTTGGTAGTTCCTGCTACAAAAAGTTTCAGAAGAACTTCATCATCATGGCTCACCAAGCAAAAACACCACCAGCCATTTGACGTCACAGCTGTTGCTAATCTATCTATTTAGAGGGATATTGATGTTTTCCTTCTTTATGGTCAGTTTTTCAGCACACTTTGCCAACACAAAGATTCCTCCTGTCCTCTATTCATTTTAATGGTAGATTCTCATTCTCAACAGAACTGCGGGGCAAAAATAAACAACTCCTGTTCTGTAGTTTAGTGATGCATTGCATGTTGCCAGAGCTATTGGTTTTTATCACTCAGTCAATTCTGTGTAATATCTAAGGGCCAATATCAGACCATGACAATGACATTTATTTTCTGTATGTGCACAGGTCACCATTTTCATTTCTTTATTTGTCTTTGTTTCCCAAACTTGTTTGTGCTGATATTTTGTTTATGTGCGGTTTGTGAAATACCTGGAGGCAGTGTGGGGGACCTGCAAGAAGGTAGGAGACTGCTTCACTGCCTCTTACACAGAATCTTGCCCCGAGTCTTGAGCAGGAACAGTGGTCACTCTAACGACTCAAACACCACCTCTGCGCTGACGTGGTTGACTGGCTCCCCAAGGCAAACAAAAGCCTGTGATTGGGCTGTTGCCTTCTGTAGAGAATAACCTCACATTGGCCTAGTACACAGAAGAGCCCCTCTGACAGTCACACAGTGCTGTAGGTTGTCAGAATCACAGTTGTTAGTATTTGCAGGTATGATAAAACTGCACTAATTAACTGTACAGACTGCACCCAAACCTTTATATCACCTTGAATTCTTCGTCATCAGATATTGGGAAAATTCCAGCAGTTTACCATACATTAAGCTTGAGTTCCAACCCAACGGTGGGCTTGCCACACATTAGCTTTGCGGTCATGCGAAGGGCAGATGCTACTGAAGGGGAGATAATTGGTGGCGAGCTGTCTGAAATGTATAATTAGACGAGACAAGACACTCCCCCTCTTTTCTCTCTTCCCCCGCCGCTCTGCCTTTTCACTGGGTGATCTGAGCACCTTGGAATGAGCTTTGATCTGGGCTAAGGTTTTCTGAGCCCTCTCAGATAGGATCAATTTGCTTCAACACGCATCACTCTTTTGCTTTCCTCGTGTGGCACAGCGCGGCTGTTTGCAACATGTTTGATAGCACACAAAACTGCAGGAGGTGTTGCTCCTCTTCCTTTTTTCTTCCAGCTTCCCCTGCTCATGACTCTTCCAAAGGGACTGTGTCTTTGTAGTCCCTGAACTACATTATGAATGATTATCCCTTTACATCATTATTATTCCTGAGCACACCATGGCACATCAACTCAGACACAGACAGAACGCCTGGACTCCTCAGTTTTGCATTATGGCTTCATTATATCCACAGTTTCATGCCTTGAAATGTGCAGCAAACACAGAACTTCATCCATTACGCCGGAAAGCTGTGATGTTAAACAGTTCATTTACCGAAGGTTTTATTGGTGACTGAAAAATGGTGTGTGTTGGTGATTGCTTTTCAGTTTCAAATATGTAAATGGCTTTCAAATATGCAAATGGTTTTCCGTTTACGATTTCTGGCTGGAAGAGGCTCACAAGGATTTGATCTGAGAGTTTAATGTCATCAGTTGTGCCCCTTGTACCATGGCACATTGCCATCTCAGCCTCTCCCCAGTCCAATAACCAGCAGCTTGAGTGTAATGAAGAAGAGTTAGGAGAACTAGAGGTCATTTGGCCCATTACTGATGGTCTCAGCAAGACGGAGGGGACTGGTATGACGAGGGTAAGGAAGATGGGTAAATATTCAGAACTCAGACTTTTAGCAGGACACTCATTAGCGGAAGGTTAGAGGAATAGTTTGACATTTTGGGAAATATGATTATCCACTTCGTCTTGTCTCGAGTTGAATGAAAATATTGATGTTGCTCTAAGTTCTGTACAGTAAATATGATATCTGTAGCTAGAGCCAGTAGTCAGTTAGCTTAGCTTAACACAAAACTGGAAATAAGACGAATGTTAGCTGGCTCTGTAATCCTCCTACCAGCAGCTCTAAATTTCTCTAATTAACACATGATAACTCATATGTTTAGTCCCTTCAAAAACTGCGGAGTAAGGTGGTGATCACACAGAAATGAGACGCTGGAGACACGGACATTTCAAAGACGCTTGAAACGCTGGAAGCACTTATTAAATGCGCACTAGCTACTGGTGTCTGACACTCAAAATGTTGAAAATATTATAACTTTTCAGTGTCTACATGCATCTAAAAACATAAGTCTACAAAAAAAATTTCCAAGTCTTCAGACATGTTGGGCTGTCCTTTGCTAAAAGACAGTAGTGCAAATTATCTTTAGCTCTGTGGTTACCGTGGTCTCCCCCTGCGGTGTACGTGTCACGTGATGTAAACTCGGGCAAGCAAAGCTCATGCTTTCACTGGTCTTGCGCAAGCGCACACACGTGAGCACGGAGCACAGAGAAGCAGTCAGAGCTACAGGCTACAGTGAGGCTTAAAACAGAGTTCATATGACATTTTTCGAAACAACTTTTTATGTCGGGGCTTCAGGAGACTTGGATCACTACAAATGAGCATGTTGGAGATATTTTGTGGATTCAATTTTGTGTTCTTGGACGTTAGTCTGGGGCGTCATTAGCCATTAGGTGTGCTAGCCGCTCCCCCCGCCGATCTCCGCAAGGGATGTGAGGACTCTAAAACCTCACCAGGGCCTCCATCAGCATATGGCTGAATTTTCATTTTTGGGTGCACTATCCCTTTAAATAAAATATTGGATATTGAAACAAAAACTGATGCCATTGCTAATTGTAGCACTTTTACTGTTTATGTTGTGGGTTTTAATGTTAAATAATGGTCAACAAACATTTTTCTTGGAGTCTGGTGGTGTTACACAGTGTCACATCAGCTGCTCCAGCAAGGCGCAAGGACCAATAGGTCATATTTATAGTCAGCTTCTGGTGAACTGACGAACTGTTTAGTTCTTCCCTAAACAGCTCACAGTTCTCTTTGACCTGAGCATTGTTTGCTCCATATGGTTAGGAATCTTTCTTAACTTGGCTGAATACCCTCTGCACTTTGCGGGGAACCACTAGGCAATGGGAATGCACACTATGGCCCTGTCCAAATACCCGCACTTGCGCCCTTGTGCCCCTTAATTGTGCGCTCCTGCTAAGGGGCGCAAGTGCGTAGGGTGTCCAAATTGTCTTCTGTTGTTATCAAGGGGTGCAAACCTGCGCCCTTAATGCACCCCTTCCGAAAGTGCGCATCAGACCTCACTTCGCTGAAGGATTTTACCCAGAATCCTCTGTAGTGTCGTGACGCCGTAACACTGCACAGCTGGCCGGTACAACTCACCATCTTCAAACGGTAACTGACGTATCCGCGAGCCGTTAACTCCGACTGACAACAACCGTTAGAGGAACATAACGTCAAACAACACGCTGTGTGGACTTAATAATACATGACAGGGCGTTAATAATGAAATAATATACAGTTTACAGTTGACCTGAGGTTTGTATGATAGTCGACATCACTTTACAGTTTTGATTGTGTCTTTAATTATTATTATTTTATTGCCGTATGTCTTTATAGTTTATTTTATATCACAATTTACCACAATTTATCCACGCAAAAAACGTTTTAATAGTAATAACGGTAATCTAGGCTACGTTAACGGTAGAGTAAAAAAAGATGTAACAGCTAATATACACATTATTAACAGGTAAATTCAAGAGTAAAATTTAATTAAAAAAATTTAATTTAAAAAATTTACCTGTTGGTTGGGCATCAGCATCACTACTTGGATCTGATGTAGATGCCGCCTTCTCCTGCGGCTCCTAATCCTCCTCATCATTCGCTGATTGTATCTATTTATCATTTGCAGCAGCAGTGCTGTGAACAACGTTATTTCCTCTATCGCCATGTTTCATCTCCTAGGAGACGGACCAGCTGGACCCAAACGGAAGTGACGTGTACACAACTGTCCCAATTCTCCTTTTTAAACTGCGCTTTTGGCAAGTGCACTTCAGGGAAGACCTCAGGGCGCAAGTGCAGGTATTTGGACAGGGCCTATCCACCTTATTTTCAAACATGGAAGTAAATAGTGATCAACTTCCGTTTTTTTGTGCGTGACTTCCGGTCAGCCACTTTCCCTCATGCTTTCCCTTACCGGAGCTAACGGTGCAAGCTAATTTTTTTTCAATTTTCAGTTGTTTATGTTAGTCAATCAGTTAGTTAGTTAGTTAGTTAGTTAGTCTGTGTATTTTGTATAACGTTAGATAACTGTGCCCACGTTTCCATTATAACGGAAATTTATTCCCTCTAAACGCGAATCAAATTGCACGTCAATCATAAACTATGAACCAAAAAAGCACAATCTATCCCGAGTGAGACAAACTGCTTGATCCCCGTCTCCAGTGTACCAGCAGAGAACCTGCAGAACCGAATCAGCGAAAAAACACACCAGGGCTACACAGCCTCTCTACCTGAGCAGCTGAAGCTGCGGCTTGCACCCTCGACACACAGACACACAGACGGTGCTTCTGCATGCCAGCCAAACGTGTGCTCAACTTTCTTTCTGTCAGCGACATACACTCCTAACACAGGACGGGTTGTTTTAATTGACTGAGTTGATCATTAAGCCATAGTGATGCGCGGATCGGCTCTGATAGCACCTGAATCAGCATGTACGCATCAACCATCCAGCCGTTACAACATGATTGAGCTAGCAAAGCAGTTTTGTGTTGCTATGTGTGGTATTTATTCAGTTTTGGGAAATCACGATGTCTAGAAAGCATCAGTGGCTGCAGCTGACAGGGACAGCTAATGTTAACACTAGCAGCAAAGCTAGCATCAGGATCGTCATCCGTTAAAAGCCTCCCGTTGTCGGAAACGACATGAAACTACTCCAATTAGCTCAATCATGTTGTAACTAAGACATCCACTGGAGAAAATATTTTTTTCACGGGCCACTTTGTGAGTTTAGTGAGTTATTACAGACACGGCTAACGGCTAACAGCTAACGGTTAGCCCAGCTAATCTACGATAACCATGTTATTAATTACACACAGAGAAAATACTAATGTTTGTTCAGTCATTGTGTTTATAGACTTTACAAACATCAGATTAGTCTAAACAATGATATAGTGACGTGAAAAATGTGATATATACATATATATATAGCTAAACTCAGCAAGGTAAACAACAAGGCGATTCCCATTTACACAGTGGTAAGAGTGCTGGACAGGAAGTGTCGCACAAAAAAACGGAAGCTGGCTGCGTTCTGTTTTGCCTCCGTGTTTCCATGAAAAATAAGGTGGATATTTTGGCTGAAAACAGTAACATCCTGGCATCACAGCTGGTTGCCTGGCAACCCACTTTGACAAAAAGTTATTTCACCCAGCCAAGACATAGTCCAACATATTACAGTTTATTTATTTATGGATTTAACAAACAAGATGCATGTTAATAAGTGAGCTTCAGAGGTGCTGTTCGAAGTATTGTTTGACAGCGGCAAGCTAGGCGTTTCCTTTGTCCTAGGCCAAGCTAACCGATGGTAGCTTCATACTAAAAGCACAGGCGTGAAAGTGATATCAATTTTCTCATCTAACTCAAGTTAACACAAGAACGTGAATAAGTGTAATTTTCAAAATGTTGAACAATTCCTTCAAGTATAAAACAGAAATATGCATGCTAAAATTGGACATGCTCTCTTCTCCTTTTCTTATTCTCTGTCAGCCTCAACACTTCTGCATGAAGGCCACACTAAACTTTTAAAGCTGCTCTAAACTACATGGCTGTGTTGGGTGTACAGTAAACCAACTGTATACACCCACACCTAATGCTTGTGCCAAGCTCTGAACAGGGAGCTATTTCCCTCCCTCTCCTCCTTTGCTCTCCTCTCTCCATCTGTTCCTGGGCTGAGGCAGGGTAAGGAGCCAGGGAGGGCTACGAGCTGGAACAAGTCTATCTGCAGAAGCAGGCCTGGCCTCAGCAGCCACAGAGGGGCTCAGACTCAATGCTAGAGCCCTCTCCTCCTCCATCCAGATGCAGATGACTTCGCTTTCCCTCCGCTTCTCTGCCACACAATAATACCCTTTTGTAGCACAAGGGCAGAATCCCAGCTTTGTCCAGTCAACCTTAATTTATGGCACACATATTCTGGACGCACATATTGTTGCACAAGCTACAAAGGCATAAGCTTTCAAAGAGGCAGAGAGGAAGTGCTGGCAAGAGGATTCTAGCACTTTCTTTGTTTGAGAAATGGTATAAATCATTCACCAGAACATGGCATTCACAACTCCACCGGTGCATTGATTTTCAGAACTTCAAAGAGGTGTAGGGAGTCAGAGGTGATTTTTTTTTTCCTCATCGTCTTATTACATTTCTACAACCTTCTATTTCTCTGGTGACTGACTGAAAGTTTCAATGTTCAAAAAAAGGTAAACATCACTTTTAAGTATAATATTTTCTTGCTCGAAATTGCCATTTTTTTTTCTTTATTTTAACCTTTCTCGGCTAGTATGCAAGAATCTATCTGCTTTAATTGAAAAGACATTTGACTGGAGCACTTACGCAGTAGGGTCTTTGCCCTATCTCACCTTTTTTTCAACAGGACCCAGCTTAGAGAAGTGCTATGAAAAAGAACTGTATTCTTCTGTGTCTCTCCTGTAGAGACAGTTTTTGTTCTCCTTGACCTGCCATCCATAGTCTAATCTAAAGTGACTGACTGCCCCCTGATGCAGAGAGCACCAAGCTAGACCTTTCAGATTTCTGCTTTTACCGTGAACACGTGGAGAGAAACAAAAGGCTCCAAGGGAGAAAGCAAAACCCACTGATGAACTGATTGACATCACCTGCGATATGTGAGTCCAAACTGCGCCAACGCATGACTTTTAAGATGAACCACCTCACTGAACTGGCATCACCCAACATGTTTGCTTCGGTGGATTTCTATATCCAGTAGGACCTTCAAGGTTGTAGAAGCTGTATGTCAGTGCTGAGGTGTAGGTGCTTGGCCTTGGAAAACGGAAAGAATGAAGGACGTGGTATAGAAAGTAAAATCAATGACCCTGTAGGTTACGTGTTATACATTTTAAAACTTTTTTTTTTCTTTTAAATCTTCCTAATGACACATCTCAGGTGAACCTTATTTAAAGATTTTTACTAGGAAAGTAGAATGTCATATGTGTTGTCTTCTTAAAGGGCAAAGATGACCAGAGAGGCTAACTAGGGGAATATGCTCTGACAGCAGGTGCAGAGAGACAGTATATTCAACATTAAACACAACCACAAGAGCTGCACATTAAGTACGTGAATTGAGTATCCTGATGCAGCTCGACAGTACTCACCAAGTTTCAATTTCAATCACATTTTGGCCTTTCGTGGGGAACTTAAAATCAATGTTAGCCTTCAAACCAAAGTGCATACATTAAATGATTCATGTTAGATCAAGTAGCTCTGTCGGGGAGCTGCGAAAAATATGCTTTTAGCTCAGCAAAAACATATTGGATTGCTGCGCCGACGGGGACCCTTATTCTGATGCACGTCTGAAGAACATTACATTTATTTGGCAGACGGCTTCATCAAGATAACCTCCTGTCAGAGACTAACACTATGCTATACTCCATATAATCATATCTGACCAAACAGCAATATAAATCAGCAAACACATTTTCGCAGTAACTTGTCATACTGTTATAATTTTTACAGTTCATTGCAGGACCTCTATTAAAATGACTTAATTAACAAAGATGTGACTGAAGCCCTTACCTAATTGTGCCAAATTATTCAGTTGATAAGAGAGCTGAAAAAAACAAGCTCCAGATTGGAATTTGAAGAGACAAATAGCATGTGAATGATGCCATGCATTATTATGTCATCTCCATAGTCATCTAATGGCTATCTGGCATTAATAAAGGGAGGGAATTATACTGGAGCAGATGGTGAGAGTACATCGCTGGCTCAGGAGCTATTTATTAAATGCATTATTAATTATTTTCAACATGATGAGCTCGGCTGGCTTCCTTCTGGATCGACTCTGAGAAAGAGTTTGCTAACCCCCCGTGTCATTAGATCGGCCCTACACACACCATCACCAACCTGCCGTCAAGTTACCAAGACATACGCAAGGTCATGTGCTGCGCTTGTGGATTTTCTATTTGTCTCATATCTTAATGGATTCGCTACAAGGTAATAGTTCCACATACATGTATTAAAAAGCTGTCATTATACAGTGTGGGTTGGATTGTCTGGCTGTCTGAACCCTGTGGCATGTAACCGTGCAAAGCCGGAATGCTTTAAATTACATACAAACACACCATTCATACACATTCAGAAGCACACGCACTCTAATGCCCAAGGTGCAAGCTGGAGGTAACAGTTTCCTCACCTGCCACAGGCAGCCTGCCACCTGCCACGCCGCTCCCCACCCCACCCCCTCAAACAGACACACAAACAGAAGCACCTATCCACATACACACAGGTGGCGGAGGACAGGAGTGTCACGACTCCACATCTCTCGCAAAACCCAAGTTCACGCTCTGCTGCTCCCACTAGCCAACTATCATCTCCAAACACCTTGCATAGTATCTCTGCTCCCTGTGAGTGATTTATAGACCACACAGCTTTTCGCCAGAGGAATGTTTTGTTTTTTGTTTAGACAGTTGGATAGGAAATGCATGCTGTTTGATTCACAAGCATGGAAATAGGCGCAGGGAGGCAGCTGACTTGATTTTTATAAAAATCTCCCAAGACAGCACCAATACATTTTAATGTCACAATTCGTGTCACACTTGCCACATCATTTCACTGTTGATCCCAAAGGCGTATAAAAAAATAAATATGTCAGAAAATGTACTCCGATAAAGTCAAAGTGGTACTAATGTCTGAAATCAATATTTTAATCTCACCTATGCTTTCTCTGAAATGGTAAAGTTGCCTTTATTAGAGCTGTGTAATAGCATAATTGTGTTAGCTGAAGGTGGCACACACACAACCTGCATAAAGTTACTGTGTTGAGAAAAGGATGAAATGCCAGTGTGGGCAACATAAAAGGGCGGACAAAACATTGAGCTCTTAGTTTCTTAGCTAAGCAATTTCTGAATGAAAATATTCTAGTTAAAATACCTCACAATGGGCTCTGAACATAAATCAGCTGCTTCAAACTTTGAACCATAGCACCAGTGCTGACAAACTATTTTTCCTGCAATTATGGTTTGAAAACAACTATTACACAGCAAAGCTGAGAATGACAAATGATCAAGGAGGGGGATGAATACTGTACATACCTTTCCCTCTGTCTCTCCCTCCCTCTCGTTCTCTCACCCAGTCATGGCCTGAACTGTAGTTGAACTGAGTCTCTTGGGATCCTTAGTCGGCCAGATCGTTAGCTGGCTGACCCACCAGGAAAGAGGTAAGGAGCGAAGGGTTAGAGGAGAAAAGGCTGCAGGAATAAAGGGAGCCATGGGCGAGGTGGGAGGGAGGATGATGGAGGGGGACAGAGGTGCATTACATCCATGGCGAGAGCTCAGAACAACAAGGTTACTTCGGAGCACGATACACCCTGCACTCGGTACTGCACCCTGCCTGTCGTACTGCATGCAGAATCACTTATCCAGACACAGAGAAACCTGTGACCCCCTGATGCATCCAGACTGCGGCGTAATAAAATTCTCTCAACTCGCTCAGCGCTTCACCTCATTCCTCCCTGCTCTGCTCTTCTTCCTACTCATAAATAAATAGCTGAACGTCTGGGATCACCAATACCAACAGCCTCCATGAATATTCCTGCTTTTCTACCCCAGCATGTGATCATGCTCAGCTTCCACAAGCAGCACATTCACAATGAAATATAAACCTGTCCAGCAAGTGAATGAATGCTACAGAATTGATACATCTTCTGCAAAGGCAACTTATCATCAATCCAATTTGTTTTTAATTCCCACGTCCATGGGAATACCGATGAGTGGCTGATCAGAGGAATAGTGCATTTCACCTACTCTTGCTACAAGCTGTTGAATGGCTCCTCAGAGCATAACAGCTAATGGTGCATGATGATTTTTTTCAGAGATGCTTTCACTGTCACCTCCGAGGACACACTGTGTCTCCTAACTCCTGATCTTTGCACTACTGAGTAGAAGAACACCACATGAAGACCTCTTACTGGGCCTCTCAGCTCTTAATCTGAATCACTAGAACTCAGCATATGAACACTTTATACATCTTTTATCTCTTTAGACTGTTTAAATATAGTTTCTGCTTGCACAGACACAATTCACATTCAAATATCCAGCAAAATATCACAATTACATGCAGCACAGTTCCACATTGTGCAGTTCACTTATAAGTAATGGATGGCTAAGGAGGTAGAGAGTTACAAAGTCCATATTGTAGTGCGTAAAAAAAGAAATGTTTTTTTTGTCCCAGAGATTAATTGCTAGAATAGGTGGTGGGCTCACTAAAGATACTGTATTGAGCCCTCGCTATGTTCTGCCCCCCATGGTTACTGTTGTCAAACCTGTCAAGCATTCACACCTGACATGTCAATACGGCATTTTCTATGATATCAACAAGAGATATTCCACACATTGATATTCCACACTTTCCACATATTTCTGGAATTATAGTGCTGAAATATCAGAGAGAAGAAGACAGACAATACTACATGCATTTAAGAGCTACATTCACAATAAACTTTGTCGTTGGAGCACTGTGAATGAAAAGAACATTAAAACTGAGGAATAGCTCATCGTTCCCAATGCAAGCCAGCATCAGGTGCCCCAAGGGCATGTCCCAATACCCACACTTCCCCTAGAAATACCCACTTGCACTTGGTTGTGCACATTCACATTTAGGCTAGTGGTGTCCAAAAACAGAAGTGAGGTAGTGGAAGTGGTTTCCAACACTTAAAACCTGCCCTAGATTCGAAGGGAGCCCCGACCCACACTTTCAACGAAGTGGAAGATGAAATTTCCCAGAACATCTTGTGAAGTCAGCAACTTTGGCAAATTTCGTAAAACAATTTGTTACTGTACAATCGAAATGTCGGCTATACAAACAACAGATGGTTGAACTAGCATAAACTCATCAGCAACTCGGTTGAACACAGCGTCAAAATATTTAAACAAATCGACTTACCTGAACAATATCGATCAGAACTAGAAGACGTCATAGGCGCCTTCTGTTTTCAGCATTTCTTCTGCGTTGATTCATCAGACGGAGAAGAATAAATATAGCACACGCCACAACACAAGCACTGGAGCCGGCATTTTCAAACCTGAATGACTACCGGTATCTTGCGTCGCTACTACGTGTGACGCATGCCTGCTGTCAGCCACGCCAATTAGCATGAAGTGGTGTCTCATTTCTTAGGGAAAGATCTCTACCCTAATATTTCTCACTTCCCTCATCAAGGGTTATCTCACAAGCGAGGGCACTCGATACCAAGTGGAAGATTTAAGCGGTAGAAATGGGATTGGGCCCAAGTCTTGCCATTCACATGAAGGGAAAATATACACAGAAACAACAATGTCCATATACAAGAGGGTGAGTCAATATACTGCTTTATTTTAAGCTAACGTTTAGTTATAACTCCCCATAGATTTCATTATTTAATCTTTGTTTTAGTCCACTGCAGGCAAAACTAAATTATTTATTCAAAGCCCACACAGCCTCATATGACATAACAGTCAAACTTAAGGTTAAATCAGAGGTAACTTATAATATTTGACTGTCTTTGTTTGCTAATGCTCAAAGTTAGCTACCTTGGAGCAAACAAATGAGCTTATTGATCTTCAATCAATTCAGCAGTGATGGTTTTCTAGGCTGCGTTTATATCCGACATCTCTCCTTTTAAGTTTTTTGCTATGAAAAAGTGAAAAATAGAACATCTAAACATTGTTTCCATAAGCACACTGTTTTGGCATTTTCCTTTGTTCTGAGAGCTTGACAGGCCTCCAGTTCCTAGTTACAGTTGCTAACGTAGGATTGGACTGTGGCTGTTCTATGTAGGGGCTCAGCCAAGGTTCAATTACATGGGTAAGACAAACTTATTCGAAAGAAAAAAACAAGACAAACAATTAAATATATCACCCAGGCTGTCTGTTGTGAACATATATCACAGTTCACAGACCAGCTGGTTGAGCTTTTATCTACCGTACTTGTTGTAGGTACTAGCACTTATTGTTTTACTATGCTTTTAGGGTTTATTAGCTACATCACAGTACTCACATTCAGTGTTACCTCCAAGTCAAGAGGTAACTAGCTCAGCTTGTTGTAAATTCTAATGAACCTTAGTTTTCCCTTAACGATGCAGCGAAAAAGACTGTAGAAACAAAATATACATTTTGTTAAGGTACTGTCAAATTCATTAGCAGTTTAAAAATTAAAAATGAAATGCACTGTTTTCACTTTCATTGTATTCACTCATATTTAAACCTGAACCTGCATGTCCAACATTTCCATGCATATTCATGTAATGATCTAGTAGGCCTACTGCTGGGAATTCATACTACACTGAAATTACAATAACTTGGCCAAATTGGCCTCAGACGAGTTATCCTGTTACTTTATTCATGCAGGCCATGCTCACTTTGATCAGTCAAAGAAATATTCTTGATTGAGGATGTTTTGCAACAACTTGTCATCATTTTTGCACATAAAATTTAGCATCTGTTTATAGATTTTTCCTCTTTGTTCTTTTCTTTATGGGTGCACTCATGCTTATCCAAACCTGCTCCCTCTCATTAGCCAAGAGTTTCATGCGAGAAGCCTTGCAGGGACTTGCAGTCATTTGCTTTGTGTGTAAAATTCTACATCTGTTCATGGATTTGTCATGTAATTCTCCAATGTGAGCCAGAAGGGCCTTTTTTGTCTTTGACTTCACCCGTCTAGGTTGCGGGAGATCTATTCAGTCATTTCCTGATGTGAAAATGTGTAAGATAACATTAATATTTCCTGATCCCGTACTCCTCTCTTCTGCCATTTGAAGGGACAGATCTGGGGAAGGAACCAGCCAGGAGGGTGTCATGGTGAATTTTCCAGGACTGGGCCTTGGGCCAAGCTCTACCTCCGATGTGACAGTTCTGGGCTTCAGTCTGGATTAGCCTGCTGTTGCCATTCTCGGCGTATTACCTGGACAGTCACGATGCCACCACAGCATGGAGACGTGAAAGCCAGGCTTCTGGAAGGGAATGTGCACTCCAGCAAGTGCTCGGAAAAGAAAAACAGACAACAGTGATCACTGAAACCTTTTTTTGTTTAATCAATAAAAAATGATGAACATGAATATGCATTTCTGCCCATATGCTTCCATTTTGTCTTTTCACATGTGAACAAATATATCACAGATGTCGTAAGTTGACAATATAGCTGTTCTGTTACCCTTTACATAAAGGTCCAGTGTGTATCTACATATGGAGCAGGTCCACTTCCACAGGGTCTGAGATGTTGTTTATACAGTAGCCAAGAATGGATAAACCAGACTTATGCTCTAGATAGGGCCATTCGCATTTTTGCATGCGCAGTTCACACGGCACACAGGCATCACATTCTTCACATTCTCCTCGTCACATACCAATGTTTGATCATGGACTTTCCACGTCGATATATGACGTGCAGGGTACTCTGGGTGTGTTGGTTGGTTGTTGACATCCTGGGTCGCCAAGTCAACTTTAGCCTGTTAAATGCATTGTTCTGTTATGTTTGGCCAACACACGCATGTGGTTAGGTTTAGGCAACAAAATCACATGGTTAGGTTTAGAAAAAAGAACTGGATTTAGCTTTACAATCATACGGGAAGTGAACACTGGCCTCCTTGGTAAAATCACTTTTCCAGACACAGGCTTATTTTGGACTTTCACCCTCTTAACTTACATTGCTATCCCGCCACATTTTCGTCTGATGTCGTAGGGCACCGTTATACAAAAATGGCAATCAGTCACATATCATGTCATTATGAAAGGAAGGCTTTTTATAATGGTGTCTGGCTCTGAAAGTCACTGCCCAAGCACCAGTATTCGACGACTCTGGAGTGAGGCCGGGTTAAACCAGAAGAAGTTTCAGTTGGTTACAATGTTGCAACCTCACCTCTACATGCTGACTGAACCTTTAAATTTAATTGTATACCAGCTTATGCAAAGTTTATTAAACACCTAATGTAGCTGTAGCTATTTGGTTATACTGTTCCTTTTAAACTAGTTGAGCCAAACACCGTCCCTTGGAACGTCCCATGGTTGCCCTTGCATAATGGCAGAACGACTGCGTATAGTTTCCCCTTACCACAGTTCATCTATCTATTAACCAGTGTTACCCCACTGGGCATTGAGCCTGTCTGGTCCAGAAGGCAGCAACAATCTGTAGACCTGTCTGCTGCAGGGCCTCACTTAGTACTCCTGGGGTCTAAGGAGGGAAAAGAAAACAAATAGACTTGAGGACAGAAAAAGGAGACATGGGACAAATTAGACCATAGCAGAAGCATGCGGGGACAAACACCACATAGGCGAGGGAACAAAAAGAAACTGAAATAAACAAGTGATATTTTCAGATGACAGTGAGGAAGACTTAACAGGACAGAGGAGAGTTAAGTTGCATGGAGACGTAAGTCAGGGGAAATAGAGGAAGATGGACAAAGCATGCATATAAGATATGCTCAAGGAGGAGAGGGTAGGTGAGAAAAGAAGGAGAGAGGGATGAATTAGGTTAACTATTGAAGATGTTGGAAGAATTTAAAAGTACCCACCATTCTGTTTATTTTCTCTCTGCTTCCCCTTGCTCTCTGTAGATATCTCTGCTCCCTCATGCTTCTCTCCTTCCCCACTGCCATTGTTTCCCCCTCCCTTTCTCTTCTCTCCCCCCACCCGTCTCTGGCAGAGTGCTCGGGGAACACAGTCCTCCTCTGTCAGGCCCCCAGAACATGACCCTGCACTCTGCCAGAGCGTGTCCAAAGGCACTCCAGGGCCGGCTCCCTGCACCATCTGCATCTCAGTGTCCGAGTGGCGCAGTGGCCCTAAACAAACACACTCCACCCAGGGGACTGTCAGGCCACAGGCTCCCCAGCTAAACACACTCCGCAGATACAGTGAGCGGTAATGAACTATGGGGAGATAGAGCTGTAAATACCAAAGACCTAAACTGGAATAACACGCGGTACTGCATCGACTTTAACAATGTCTGAGCTGCTGTTATTATCCAGGTCGGGCCAGTTAATGTTGTACAGAATTACAGTCAGTTACAGTAAAGAGGAAGCACATTTTTAGAGAAGTCTCTCAAGTTTAATTAAATGTGTAAAGGCTATATAAAATCTTAGGCACAAGAGAGTGCAAGGCCGAATCCCAGTACTTATTTCCCCTACCCCTCATTTTCGAGTGCCACCTTTCCTTGCGGAATAGAGTTACAAGGGGTAGTTGAAATCTTCACCTATGAAATTGGACAACCCTCCAAGACCCTGATACATCATGGGAAGTTATCGATACTCTTGTATACTAAAACAGACATGACGACTGTTGCCAGAATATATGCCATGCTCTCTTGTGGGGATCTTTCTTGCGTGGGCTACGAACATCCTTTTGCTGTTGTCAGGACACTCTCATGACAAGCTCAAACAAGCCATCGAATTAAAAAGAGCATAGCTTTATTACCTCAAGTGGTGCTCTGTTGGCAATACATGCTTTAGTTAGCATACTAGCATTTTTTTTGTTATGTTTGTCATAAAGAAAATAACCATAATGCAAAAAAATAACACTAAACTAAGATAATAAAATGGTTGTTGTAATTTTTTTTGGATCTTTATTAATGAAGGAAATCAATTTTGGGGTTTCTTTTGTTGCTCTTACAGCCATCTTCTTGATGATGTCTTATAACAAGGAAGCATGCCTCTGAAAAACCTCCATTTGGAGAGCCATGTAGCCCTAACATTTCACCCTACCCCTCTATCCCAACAAGAATCAGGACACCCTAAATGACAAAGTGTAAAACGGAAGGGTAAGGGTTAAGTAGAGGCAAGAGGTGTACAGGGACTGGGCCCAAGCTTTGTTTTTGGTCATTTATGTGTTGTGTGTACGCATGAATAGTACTATAAAAAAAAAACAACTAATCTAATCTAATTGAATTGAAATGACTGTTACTTCTTATTTCAAATTCAAACTACCATTTCAGCTTGGGAAAAGAGACAGATATTTTAGGATATTGTAGAGAATAAAAACACCAAAAGAGAGTAAACACTGGATTTATATCCGCCAGGTGGCCAGAAACACGACTCAAAATGAATGATAATGTTGCTACGTAACTGCTTGATGTGCAAATAAGGAACAATTAGCTAACAATTTCACCATATCAACCTAAAAGATTCACAAACTGTTGCGTTTAAATTGACAAGTTATGTACTAGTTTGAATATGTGCAAACTTGTTTGTTTTTCTGGAATGACAGCCTTAGTAAATAAGAAATGAGCCATGCTGGGACCCAAAACTTCAAACTGTGACGAATGTATTATGACATGTGACATACTGTATAGGCACTAATTCTGCGATGCCAAAACTACTTTGTGTGTGCCTGTTTTCCCTTCATGTTAATCTCTCAGAAGAAACCAGAGGATGTGGGAGATAAATGCGTTTTGCAGTCAAAAGTATGAAAACAAGCTGCTCCCAAGGGCAGCAACCTACTGTCCTACCCCCCACTGTGAGGAACTTACTCCATCAGCAGGGCCTGAGTGCACTTCAAATAGAGGCCCAAAGATTATCGGCGTGGGAGCAGGATCTCTCTCTCTACTGCTACACTTCAAGTATCTTGACACGAGACTTCATAGTTCTGTCACGAAAAAGAATTACACCTGACAGTTTGCTTACAGGCATGGGAGAACGCGTGTGTGTGTGCACAGCAGTCAGTCAAAAACGATGCCGTCAATGTAAAGACCTCAAAACGTCTACTTGTAAGCTTTACTGACAATCTAAGTGGTATTAGGAAGTCAGTACTGATGAACAGGTAGCTGTTACTTTGATATCTCTATAATCTGTTTAAACTGCAAGTCATCACCCTTTCATACAGTTTTCAGTTCTTTAAATTTAATTCAAAATGTACACTGCAATCAAACATTATTCTGGCATCCAGTAAACAAGAATTAAAGAACAAAGTTTTTGGTTAGTCAGTGTACATTTAACTACCCATGGACTGTGATCTACATCAGTGGTTCCCTACCTGTGTATCCAGGCCCAGAAGGAGTTGGAAAAGATACTCAGATTCTCCACTGAAAGCTGCTATAATCACTGTTTTTATACTAATAATGGATCAAATGTATTTGAAAGGAATTGCATATGGTGACAAACATGAAACACAAATTATCATGTGGGTCCCCCTCAAATTTAGCATTTGAACATCTTTCATCTCATTCTTTAATTTCAATCCGGAGAGACTTCATGAAACATGAACCAATATTTAATTGATATGTGCACAGTAAATATGAGAACTGTGGATAGTCTTTGGTGAACAGACCCAATCGTGACATCACAGGTACGCGTGGTGTAGGCTACTCCCCTGATGTACTCTAGACATTGATGGTGGAGGTGATGGGATGAAGAGAATGACTGAGATCTGGATGGATGTGAGGAGAAAGCCCTTTAGAGAAATGAACATTTGTTTTCGGGAAACCGGGCTGTCGGACAAATGGGCTTTCGTTCCGGTGGTAGTTTTTTGTAATATGGGGGCTTTGAAATTATGAGCCGTCAGAACAATGGGCAGTCCCCAGAGAGGTGTTGCATCAATTCATACAGAAATGACAGCCAACAACAGCAGCAGAGAGAAGAACAGATTTAAAGTTTAATAGCAACAATATGATTGGCTGATGGGATCATGGCAAAATTTGATTGGCTTAACTAAAAGAGTGATAGTCAGCTGATTATGAACAAAGCAGTAAAGAATCTAAAAACCCACCATTTGCCACCTTCCCAGCACCAAACAACTAACACACAAAGTAAGCAACTAGCTGGTGAACACAGTGAAGCATTTAGCATCTAAAGAGCCGGGTAGTTTTGTCATGAGGTGGTGGAGAACAAAATCAGAGCTAAAAGTAGAATGAATATTAGACTTGCATTCATAAGCAGGTCAGGACCACAGCCCCAAATGAATGCCTATGTTGCTCCACATGCGTCACATTTGTAAATGAACTTTGCTGACAAATAGACTACAAGAATTTTACATTGTCAATGTTGTCTTTAAAGCTTAATGGTCAAAAAAAATCTGATAATGCAGATCTAAGTAAAAGTAGCTATGTGACAATTAGAAATACTACAAGTAGAAGTCCTGCATTGAAAATATTACTATCATACTGTATTATTAGATGATAACTGTTAATGCATCAATGTGTAAGGAGCATCTTACTGTCGTAGTTATTTGTGGTGAAGTTAGGTTTGACTACCTGATATTGTTGGGTTGTTTAATCTGTAAAAATGTGTGCAAAATCTTAATTTGTATGCAAGTAGTCACAATACAGTGTATCTAAATTGTGGCAAAATACAAAGTGCACAAATGGGTATGAAATGGAAATACTCAAGAAAAGTACAAGAACCTGAAAAATGTCATGAATCACAAGCCTTTTAGTTGCATTCCAATACTGACAAATAAATGTGTGTTATCTATAAAACAAAACACAACAGTCACCAGTGTGACTCATCAATGTCAAGTTGTTGTGATCTGTGTTTGAGCATAAATCTGTTCTCTTTTGCAGAGCATGTTCTCTACCAGAGCTGAGAGGTAGCTATCTCAACAGGTCACAGCTCAGAGCGCTGTCTGCCTGCAGTAACCACCCCTGGAGACTGGAGGTGGACTTCGCTATTTCCCTGGCCTAACGACCCTGCCATTAGCAGGCAATTGAGATGAACCAATAGAAATCACAGCTCGCGCTCAGAATTCATTAACTGCAAGAGCGTGACGAGTCACAAAAAGCACATTGAGGCAGAGCTGGGCAACACTGCTCGACTTTTTTTTCCCTCACCATGACCGCTGAACATAAATCAGACAACGAGACACCGTCATCGAGACAGAACACCCCTAGAGTCTCTCTACTAGTCAGGAAGGAGTATGCAAATGAGGACCTTGACCCAAATCAAATTCCAGAGCCCGTTCGTTAATTGCAAATTACAGACCCCGGCACCCCAATCAACGGCCTTTTAAGGGAATGATTTCAGACTCATTTTTGCAATCCTCAGAAAAATATGAAAGGGCAAGAAGAAGATGCAAATGTCTGGATTTGTGATGCACACAGCGGCATGAATGGAGTGGGATCCTCAGCAGTGTGTTGGCGGTCAATTCAGTTTGCCAGTGGACAAAGTGAGTGCTATTACCAAGGACAGTGGAAGTGGTCACGCCATAAATTAGACGATTATAAAGATGTAAAGATGTCTTTCCCGGCTGCCAGAATGCTCAGAACTGTCGTCTCGTCCTCCTCCTCAGTTAGCCAGCAAGTGAAAGCACTGCTTTGTGGAGCCAGTTGTCTTATTACCACATTAGAATGGGCCAGAATGTGGCAGTCTTCCTCCAGCATTAATATAACATGACAGGCCAGGAGACATCAGTTTGTTAAATGCAAATCTCCCCAGTGTTCCTCCATGTCTCCATCATTGTTTTGTCAAGTGCCCTGCAGGCCCAAAGACAGCAAATGAGTCCCAATTCATATTTTGTTTTTCTAGGTTTTCACACCTCAGCTGTTTTCTAACAGACTGCGAATGTAGGAATACAATATGCACAATTTACATATTCCCCATGAATGTGGAAAGGTGCATTTTGTTTCTTTGCATTGGGGATGTGCAACTTGTCACCTAAGTGATTGTGACAGGTATTTTGCTTTCATTATTTCTACTATCTGTTAAATCAGCAAAACAGTCTCCTGCTGCCTCATAATGCAGCCAGTAAGAGAGAGGAACTAATCACGTCACAACGCCTATGGCAACTGAACTTCTGTATTATCCTGAGCAGAGAACTGCAGAGACACAAACAAACACATGCATACCGACACCCCCCACACACACCCACACATGCATCCGCTTCCCCACAGATGCTCGTACTTGCCTCTGAACAAACTCACAAACACAAACACACACACTCAGACACATACATTGCTGAAAATCAGGCTGTTGGGAGCTGTGAATGAAGCAATATTGTAACCTCAACCTATATGGCACTTTCCCACTGTGGGTTCAGCCAATGAATTATCCCCTCCAATAAATCCTGTTTGGAGGATAATCCTTTTCCCATCTTCTGGACAGACACTTTCTGTAATGAAATGGCCCCAGGTCCTTCCCTGTAACCCAGTCCCATCCCAGCCCTCTAACTCTGCCTGTCTCAGGGGAAAGAAGGGCTTACAGTGTGGCTTCAACCCCACTCAACCTCTGCTCAGCTTCAGTGGCTTTGTCACCTCCCACCTGCCCCAACCCTAACCCATCTTCACGTTACTTCTTCCTCTCCTTGCTCCAGGTGCAACTTCATTTCCTGTAGAGCTCCACTACAGTACCTCTGCTGCGGATCTCTCTCAGCTCGGCTGTGTGCACTCACTCATCCCTGCTTCCCTCCTTTCTCTGGTTTCCCACCCCTATTCTCTCCATTCCTTTCCCTTCCCCTGTTCAACAAAAAAAAAAAAAAAGCTGGAGCGGAGCTCAAGCAATCTCCCTCCTCGTCTGATGATCTGAGTCTGGGCAAACACCAGCGGAAAAGCTTCTACTGCTGTAATGAGATGTCTTGCTGCTTCATATTCGCTGTCTCCATTTTCTAAGAACCCAGTTTTGCTTGTGTCCTGGGTTCCTGGTCAGCAGGGGGGCTGTAGCTGCTGTTATATAGCAGTGGGAAGGCAACCTAAACCAGGGTGGAGCGGGAGGTGTAAATGACATTGGTGGAGAGCCGAGAGGAAGCTCTCTGGGGCCTGAGATGGATGCAGGATGCAGTGCAGAACTCTGGGAAGACTAAGCCAGGGTTTTACCCAGTAATTGGGTTGCTTGGAGCAGCTGGCAAGCTGGGCAAGAAAAGCTTTGTAAACAATGCCGCACGTTGGAACACTGGAGCACTGGTGAAAATGTTCCTCAACAAAAACTTTTCACTCATTTAAAGTATAAAAATCAAAACAGAAGGATCTATCTGCAGTCGATCTGCTGCAAACAACAATCACACACAACCAAATCCATACATGTGATACAGTAACATTTTGAGGAATTCACTGACATTACATTGCATTGATTTGGCTTATATAAATTATAAAAAAAAATTGTAGAGATTTCTAAAAAAGGTGTCATGATAGGATTTGTATTACATTTGCATTTTCTTTTTTCTTTCCTTTTCTCTCTTCATTTATATTTTCAAATAATGCATTCTATTTTCTTTGTCCAACATCTGAAAAAAATAAATAAACTAAACTAAACTAAACTAAACTAAAAACTAAAAAACAGTAAGTGAATTCAAACTACATAGGAGCAAAAGCTAGTTATCATTTAAAATGAGTATCTTTTTTAAAGAAATAACAGGAAGAAAGCTATCACTCACAGTAGTTAAAGGAGCCATATGTAAGAAAACTAAAGCAAATAGTCGTAAAATCCTCCTAATATGTCACAGAGACTAAGGAATAATGTTCATATAACATACTGATCTCACCGACAACAATAGTACAGCCAGAATATTCGCATTTTAAAAAAAAAATTTACAGTCCACAAATCATGTTTATGTTTTGAATTTGTGTTTTGGCCTGTTGCGCCACCCACCGCCGTCTACCAGTCAAGCAGTCAGTAGAGTCTCAGCATCAGTTACAGTTACGACTGAGCTACAGCAGCACAGCAAGCAGCATTAGCAGTGTCCCGGTACATAGCATTAGCAGCCAGCTCCTCAGCTGTATCCCGGCAGCAGCGTTAGAAGCAAAGAAGCCGGACTTGCTCGAACGGTCTGCTGGAAAACCGAAGATCAAGGACGTGGCGATGCGGCCCTGCAACAGCAGCCGCCCGTGGGCAAACAAATCAGTCTCCAGCGTGCCACTGTCCAGCAACCTCAAATCTGTAGGGGAGGGGGGGCAGACACGACTCGCGGCAGTATTTTGAATTTGAGTGCAGTAACCGTTTTGGCCACATTCTTACGTACAGCGCCTTTAATTGAAGAATATGATTTGTAGAAAGTCTGTATATCATGCGTTTCTGCCCAGAGGATGACTTTAGGCCATTTGTGAGCAATGCTACATTTGTAACAACTGTAAACACAATACTCGTCATGTTTTCATTCAACTGTCGAGCCAATTTTAAGCAAAATTTTACGATAATGAAATGCAAATTAGGTGTGTTTTTCATCAACCTGTTTTGTGCGAATACATTTTGCTCCACAAAGCATAATTTCCTCAGAAGTTGGCAGAATAGGCTACACTTGGCGTGGCTTGCATATGGCTGTAATCAGCCCATAAACAAAGTAGAACAAATAGAAGTTCTGAACCAGAAACAAAACAAGTCACCTTGGCTATCCAACCCATCTATGAGAGAAAAATGTAGAGGTCTTGTTTCAACTGGGAAAGTTTTATTGGCCATGTTGACATATTTCATGCTGTCTGGAGACAAAGACAGATGGAGTTGTTATGGGAATATGCGTGACGACTCAGACATGTCAGTTAAATGTTTGCCAGGTCAGAATTTAATCAGCAAAGACGTCTCCATATCTCATTTAGCACATCAGCTCTTTTTTGACAAAGGCAAACCACTATAAGCAAGCGTAGTTTTATCCAATTTTGTTGTTTCCAAACAACTTTTCTAATTTGATACCTGAAAATTCACATAAAAACATTCATATGGAAACATAGTACTATTAGTACTTTTAAGATAGTATCACTGCATACAGTTAATATGTTAGCAAACACTAGGCTATCGGTATTGTTAGCATTTGCTGTGTTTCTGGTAACCTGATGATGACTTGATGTTTTGATCTCTGCCAACACCTGTGGAAAATATCAGGCTCAGTTGCTGCTGACCAGTGGCATCTTCGTCTGTTTGCTGTAGGGTGCAGAGCAGGTTTTTGACTTTGAGTTTTTCTTTCTAAAATCTGCTGTCTGCTGCATCTAAAAACAGCACTGAAAAGAACAGTGAGAGTGAGCCAAAATAGGAAAATGGCAAGCCCTAAAAAAGTAAAACAAAATACTCTGTGTAGCTGAGAAGAACTACAGAGTTTAGAAATATTTCTCTGTGGGGTCTTTACTGTAGGTGACCCCTTTCATGTATACGTAGAAAACGATTCAATGGATCATGAATCAATATGAAAAGCTCAGCTCAGAGTTTATGATCAGGCTAGTTTAAGCCTGGCTTAAACAATCAAGATAAATGCACATGCAAAACTTTAAACCACCAACCTGAGAGGTGCTAAAAGTGAGAAAAAAATGTACTTTAGTACTGTAGTGTACTGTATAAATACTGTCCCAATATTGAAATATTATTTCCAGTCAAACATGGGAAGCTGTTTCATCTCATTATAGAGGTTGATCAAACTGTTTTCATGCACTGTGTTAGAATGACCATAGTGGCTGGATGATGCAGTAAGACAACAGTCAAAAGGCAATTGTACGGTGCACCATATCATGGGTGTTTATTCACCAAACCAGGAAAAAAAACACATACAGCGGTACAGGCATGGCAGCATTTACAGATGGGAGAACTGACCAGCATCCAGGACAGATGGAAACTGGCGCCTTTTATACCCTATCACTGGTGCACTTGATTGGATGCTCCCATTAACAGGTTTTTTTTAACAAAATATTGTTAAAAATATTATCTCATGGCTAATCACCACGGACAATATAACGAGCATACAATTACCATAATATTTACCATGACTACTGTACTGCTATTTACCCCCCCAGAATAAACACAAACCCACTACAATAAATATACATATATACACCAACTACCAAACTCCCCTCTTCCTATCCCATCACTTAGTCTCTCCCGGAACCTTTAAGTTGGTGTTCGTACGACCGGGGACTCTTTTGGCCGAACACCCTGGAGGAGACACAGGAAGGACAGGTAAGAATCTACACAAACAACTCAAACACAGGCCGCAACTTTAACACACTAATGAACACTTTCACATTGCAATATTAAAGCACATTTATGTTATGTCTGATGAACCAAAACTCAACAGCACTTAATTTTAACTGTTGTCTATCAATTATGAACCTTGTAGGTACACACACAGTATTGTCTACTCTAACTCCCTCCCCTCCTCAGGTGAAGCAGATCATCCACAACCGCACCTGGCAGAAGACAACACCCGTCACCAATCACTACTCATCAATTTCACCATGGTTTGAAATGTTCATCCGCATCATATATTCAATAAAGCTCATGTGCAAATATGCAATGTGCAAACTGCTCTGTGCAAATCATGCTAATAAAGTGCAACTATCACCATGAAAGTGCCATGTGCCATTATTAAAGTGCCTAATTAAGTTGTTTGTTTAAAAGTGACATTCATACACATACCCAGTTGTGCAATATTTACAAGGCCAAAGCCATCAGTCACTAGTAACGAACGGCTCTTCGTTACACACTGTTAGTACATTTTCTTATAAAAAGTAATGCACCAAAATTTGTACATATCCCATGTAATCGTGAGCCAGTAATTTGTGTATAATCCATGAATTTGGGAAGGCTGCAAACCCATGACTAATGAACTGATGGGACTAAAGAAGGAAGCAGTCCTAGAGAGGCAGGTTGGGGGACATTCCTCAGGCGACTGGCGTTTGGAACCGTGTGAACACTGAGTGAACTTTGAGCCATTTCAAGGAATGTCATCACCATGTTTCTTTCCCTGAACCTAATCACAGTGACTTTACTTGCCTAAACCTGACCTCCTGACTTTATACTAAACATGTAACTTAGCGTTGAGTGGGTACTGTTATTCCTGGGGTGTTAATTCATAGAAGGTCACACAAAACTGTGTGCATATCCATAGGATATAATACAAACCGTTGTATGTGGATATGATTGATTGATATATGAACTGACACTAAACAGCAAAAATCAATGTCTTAATTCTTATTTATGTTGACAGCGATCATCTGAGGAGCACAAAATACACTTTTCCATCAGATGAATCAAAATTCCTTCAATAAACATGTGAACCAACTTCATATATATGTGGTCAAAAACATCTGATCATATATATTTTTTTTTTAATGACTGCTTTCACAGCCCGAACAGGAGCTGCTCAGCTGGATCCAACAGCAGCCGATACGCCTGTTCATCTTTCTCTAAGTGTTGTCTCCATCTCCCACACCCCCGTATCCTCCCTGGGCTCTGACAGTCCCCCCACCCGCCCCCGCCTCACCCTTCCCATATCTCGTCCACGGACACCTGGCTGATACGGAGGCAAGGAGGCTGGAAGCATCCCCTACTATCATCATCTCTGTCTACCAGGCATGTGCCACACTGCCTGCCTGCCAAGCCTGCCCCCTCTCCCTCTCTTTCTCTGTCTCTGTCTCTGTCTCTTCCTGACGTGTGTGTGTGTGTGTTTAGAATAGGCGTGGGTCTGCATATAATTTGCGCTAATGTCTTGGAGAATGTTTCAGAGACTTGAAACTCGGCTCCAGAAAGGACAGGAAATTCATATGTTAGAGAAACATGACAAATCATTGCAGCCCCCAGTGCTTAGCAAAACACGACACACAGATGCAACAACACACACACACACTCACACATCAAACTAGTTATGACTTTTTCAGCTGAAACAAAAAATCCGGCGTGCTAGTTTAGAATTTTCCATCATTGCCAAAAAAACATTTGAAAATGTTATTTGTGAACCGATGCAGCATCATTTCAAAACTTTTGTGATCACAGTTGTTCTGAGCTTCCTCTGCTAACTGTCTCCAGCTCCTGTGTGGTGCATTTACATTCCCTTCCAAGACATCTGACGTCTTTGATCACATTACTAAGAACTCTGCATCCCCCTCTCTGTTTAACCTATGTTTCCCTGTTAATCACTGGGAGCCAAACTGTGTATCAATGAGCCTTTGTTTAGGCTTTGATATCCACACACGAGCCCCCCCTCCTCCTCCCCCTTTCCCTTACATGGCTGGGGAATGTTAATCTTTGAGATGCACTAATGTTTTCAATTAATTGGCATCATTAGTGAAATGGTCGACCCACGGTGCAGAGAGACATGATAAATGGGCAGGTGGAAGGGAGCACGAGAGTAAGAGAGAACCCTTGTTGTCTGGCAGGTGGATGTGTGTCAGAACATGTGAGCTATCATTATCCCGTGTTTACCAAAGCCTACAGTGTAATGTGTTTGACATCCTCGGAGAGGGCTGTACATATTTGAGAGGATATGTCAAACTCTGAGTAGGTTGAGAATTTTAATGTTGCTCCCATTAGTCTGTTAAGTTTCATCCCGCAAAGATCACTGACCTAAATACAAAAGACTATGGCAAGAAAAAGATTTTTGCTGTCTGGTTTCTGGAGACATGTGCATGCAGGACTCTGTGCGTGTGTGCAAGTGTTTGTTAAGGCTTCGTCTTAACCTTTTTACCTTGAAAAAAAGCCCGCAAAATAAGAAATGGACCTGATTTCACCCTGTTAATCAAATCATCATGGATTTGTTTGAGGAGAGAATGCACTCTCTCCCTTGTGACGCAAATGCCTATTTATCTGCCTTCCCCCATTATTCTGTCAATAACGCACATGTCCCTCCTCTCTCTACGTTCATTTCATAAGTGTCATATGGAGGGGTCTTTCTCAGTGTCATCACAGCCCTCGGGTTACAGCTGAGCCTCAGCAGTCTTTATCAGAAGAGGAGGAGGCAGGAGGGGAGTGAAAGTGAGTGTTATGTTATTTAGTGCAAAGGAGCTCTGGGTCAAAAGCCTATTTTTGGATGGTATGTGGGGCCTTTTGAAAGCTTGTATTTATTTGTAGAACAGGCACCTGCATGTATGCAGTGTCAGGAGGGTTAGTTTTAAAACACATTTCACTACAGACTACTGAATGCGGGCTCTAAAAAGTCATTTGTGATGTATTTCATTAGATTACACTTAAAGGGTACTTAAAGGGAAATTTCAGTTTATTTCAACCCGTCTCCTATCGTCCTAAATTTGGTTCAAGTGACTAGTGACGTACAGATAATAGTTAGCATGTTAGCCGTTAGCCTAGATACAGCCGGGGCGCATAGTAGCATCAGACCTGTTAAAACGTAAGTGAACGGGCATACTTCAAGTGCAAAGTTAGTCCACTAAACAAGCTTTTTTTCCACAAAGACCGCCTCATATCGTTAGGATAAATGTCAGAGAACATATAGAAAACGACATGTAAACGTGTTGTCTTACCTTACCGGTGTGCTGCCATGCTTGTTTACAATTTAGCTCTGCTTTCAAAAGCGGGGCCGAAATATCGCGAGAACAAGCAGCGATCTCATAGCGTGCCTGAACAAGCAGCAACAGCTGGAAGGCAGAACCGGATGGTTGCCTGAATGGAGAAGGAGGAGGAGAGAGAGAGGCGCAACAGGTAGAGGACGAGAGAGGAGGAATGGCTGCCACAAGGCTGCGTAGCTCTGGAGATTGGTGGTGTACCTGTGAATGCTGTGCAATAGTGCCCACAGAAGAGGAATGCCTCTGTTGCAAGGAATGGGACCAGTTGCAGCCTTATTTTCAAGGTCTGGATGTGACCGAGGACGAGACACCTCCACCTGGAGTAACGTTAGTATCCAGCTGGGCTTTATCTAGAGCTGGCGAGATATATTTCGGCTGCGCTTTGGAAAGCAGAGCTAGAGGGATAAACAAACATGGCACCACACCGGTAAGGTAAGACAACACGTTTACATGTCATTTTCTATATGTTCTCTGACATTTATCCTAACGATATGAGGCGGTCTTTGTGGAAAAAAAGCTTGTTTAGTGGACTAACTTTGCACTTGAAGGGTTGCCCGTTCACTTACGTTTTAACAGGTCTGACGCTACGGCTGTATCTAGGCTAACGGCTAACTATGCTAACTATTATCTGTACGTCACTAGTCACTTGAACCAAATTTAGGGAGACAGGTTGAAATAAACCAAAATTTCCCTTTAAGTATTCAGAGTACAAATTACTTTTGGAATACTTCAGAATCTTCTTGCTGAGCTCATTTGTGTGGCTCAGGTCCAGCTTGTTTCATCTGAACACCAAGAAAACTTCTTTGACCTCAGGACTGGTAACAACACCCACCAACAAATGACTATTGAAGGGAAGGTATTAAAGTGGTAGATGACTACAAATCTTTAGAAACAATACTAGATTCCAAACAGACATGAAATTTGAACATGATTTTAAGAAAGGTTTGCAGTGTTTATATTTCATGCATTAACTGAGACAATTCAGAGAGGACAGACATATGTTGGCCCTCTTCTATTAGTCCTAATTCTGTTCCACTGGCTGGTATTTTTCATTGTTGACAAACATAAGATTGTCAGTATGTCCAGCAAGTAGAGTAGTGGGGAAAGGGCAGATGCTTGCTAGAGAGGTTTCACATCCCTTATTTGGTGTATATAAGCTGTTACCATAGGGCAGAAGGTAAAGGGTGCCAGCCCTCCAGACCAACTGGGCTCACAGATTATTTGTGTCTACCAGTATAGCACTGTTGAACAAACTGGGAACCAAAAAAACAGAACCTCTGTGTGTGAGGCTGCTGCACCTTATGATATGTAGAGTACTGAAATGATACAAGTCCATAATACTGAAAAAGTGACCTGTCGTTGATGTTTGTGGGGGTTTTTTTGTGCTGTTGTTGTTGTTGTTTTGGGTGTTACTATTAGGGCTGGAAAAATAACACATTAATTTTGATAACAGAAAAAATACAGCGTTAAAAATTAACGCTGATTAATCGCATTCTGTGGTTCCCTATGACCCAGTGCGTCATTGAAGGCCACAGTGGCTTTGTCACATGATGGAAGCAGACGAGACGACATTGTTTGGCCCCGTAAATGGAAGATTTACATTTAAAAAACACCCAGGTGGAACCGTTGATAGGAGCACTGTTCTCTGCAATTTCTGCAGTAAAGAATTTTTGTACCATCAGAGTACTTCAAGCCTGAAATATCACCTCACCACAAAGCATTTAGCAGTGAATCCGGAGGTCCGAGCTAGCCTTAGCAGCCAGCCTCATCAAGCCACACTCGACCAGGGGCTCAGACGGAAACTGGGTAAGTCTACCTGGGACCCACTAACTAACTCCCTTGCAAAATGGATTTCAATAGACTGCAGACTAGTTTCGATGGTAGAGGACAGGGGGACAATGTGTTCAAAATCCAGCAGCTTTATAACACATCTGCCAAAATCCAATTAAACTGAATTTTTTTAAATACTTTCACAGCAAAAATGAATGTATGTGATAAATTTGATAAATTCTTTAATCCTTTGACAGCCCAAGTTATAATAATTGTCTGTTTATTTATCTGACAATTGCTGTACAGTACACAATTAGTTTCTAAAAGGACTAATGAATATCTGTCTATTATAGGGTGACCATATTTTGATTTCCAAAAAGAGGACACTCGGCCGGCCACGACATAGCCTACTTAAATGATACTCGCAGTTTACTCAAAGATGCCTTATAATTTTAATATATTTAAAATTTATATGTATGGATAGAAAATTCAGTTATATTACAAAATAATATCTCTCAAAGACAGAAATTTAGATAGGCCCCAATAGGGACACATACACACACTAGAGTGTGGCGATCCGAGCCGAACGGTACCCGATGGGTCGAGCCGGGTTTGGTCAAAAATGTAGCTATAAATTGTATTCGGGCTCAGGTCGGATTCGGTCAGCTTTCAGTGAAAATGTAGTGTAAAAATAAATAAAATCCTATTGTCTGTCCTGTTTATTGCTTGGGCACTGTTATTTACATGACAACACCTGAACATAGCACACACAGACACACATTGGCTGTTTGTTTCTACCTCTCCCCTCGCTGGAAGTCTCGGACCTCCAGCCGCCCGCCTCCGCCTTGATTAAACGCTGAAAATAAAATAAAAGAGGGAGACAGGTTTTTCCTATTTTATCTTATTTTGTTTTATTTCTCCCTCTCCTCTCGCTAGAAGCGTCGGACCACCCGCCTCCCGCTACCGTCTCAAACACGGAGGTCTCCCTCTCCGCTGAGCACCCACGGCGCACGCCCGGCCTGTTAAATAGCCTGTAACCACTGTGTGACACAAACTCAGTGCTTTGGTCATTAAATAATGTCGGGCTCGGTTCGGGTTCGGACAGAAATATGCTGCCCGTGCCGCACTCTAACACACAAACATACGGAAAACCGGACATTATCATCAGTTTATAAAACCCCCCCGGACGCCCCGGACGGGACGTGAAAAGTGGATATGTCCGGGCAAAAGAGGACGTTTGGTCAGCCTAGTCTATTAGGGGTGTAACAGTACACAAAAATCTCGGTTCGGTACGTACCTTGGTACACAAGTCACGGTTCGGTTCTTTTCGGTACAGTAATGAAAAAAACAGACAACTATTAAATATCTTTTACTTATTGGTAACCTTATTAAAACATACCACCACAGCAGTTAACTCTTTTTACACAATTTTTGAATGAAACAAATATATATATAATCCTGCTTTTTCACATTGTTTGAATGAAAATCGAAATATAAAAATGAAAAATAAAATCCTGCTGTTTTTTTAACACATTTTTTGAATGAAAAATATAAATATACATTTCTGCTTTAACAGTTTTACTCAATTAAAATAAAAAGTATAGTGCAGCTGGTCAGCTTTAAAGCCTGCTCAGATTCAGTTTTACTAGGAATTTACTTAGCTTTCCCACTTTGTTAAAGTGCAGTAAACAAAACATGCTTATATCTAAAGTGCAGCTTAAACAATTTTACTCAACTCCAATGGCGTTGGTTATTTCTTTAGCGCGATGGTCAGGGAAACGCTCTTTCTTTTTAAACAACGACGATATCGTAGTTTGCACCAGATTGCTTTTTCTAGTCGTGCCGGTTAACGTTCAAACTCGGGTGGTGTCACTTTAGGTGCGTGTTAGCATGTTAGACATGTTTTCAAGTACATACCCGACCGCTGTTCTGCAGTGTTGGCACACTGCTTTTGTCTTGTCAACTTGTTTATTTCCATCTTCGTATTTTACCCTGAAACCAAAGTGTTCCTAAACGGAGGACTTAAGGTTTGCGGGTGGGTCTTCAGGTTCGTCAGGCTCACTTGCCATGTTGTCAAAATGCGAGAATGCGCTGCACATAGTGAAAGCAGAGATTTACCATCGGACTCGGTCCGTCACTCAATTATGTCTGTCAGGGAACTAGATATTTTAAATGGTTCGGCTCGCAAAAACGGAATTAAAATAAAACAAAATAAAATAAAATAATATCCTGCGCCCAATAATTCGGTACAGGGTTGTGCCAAACCGAAAGTCACGTACCGAACGGTTCGACACAAATACATGTACCGTTACGGCCCTACTGTCTATCTTTAAAGATGGGTAAGTAGTTGCTATCTTCCTATGCTTGTGCGTTTTAAACAAAAAAACATGTTTTGTATCGTGATATTTACTGGTCTTTATTAGCGATGGTCATTTACCAGAAACTTTGAGCTCCAATGGTGATCGCCCTTCGGCCAGCTGAAAGGAGATCGCTTTCAAAGCAAGTGACAGGAATTAAAAGAAACAGGGCATTCGTCAAAGTTCAAAACTGGAGCGCTGCCTCGCTCGTGGCCAACTTAGACATTCCAATAGAAAACAATACAATGAAACTGACACTCACTTGGAGTTGTCGGAGCAAATGAAACAACATAAAATAATCCCTTCAAGTAATCTATTTTAAAGACAGTAAATGTATACAGAATGCCACTGATTTAAATTGTAACAGAACACAGTTACTAATATTTTGCTTCATAAATTAGTAACACTGTTACTTGTATTCCTCTACTCCCCAACCTTTATACGTACGCATATTAACGTAAGTACTTTATGTTGAGGTGTCAAGCAGGATGGTAGCACATGACAGGTTGCCTCATTTGTGGACATCGTAAATACTCTAGTCATTTCCCATGGTGCTCCAGCTGGGGTCAGGGGTGAGTTGTGGCCAAGGGGAGGAGAAAAGGATGTGAGAAGGGGGGGTGGAAATCTATGCACTGCTCCTTTAAGAGGGGCATTTAAAGAAGCTGCCAAGTCAATAAGCAGGAGCTTTAGAGTAAGGAGTTGGGAGCCAGCATTTTAAAAGGTCAACAGAGTAGTCTTTAATGATTCCCCTATTAGCACTTTTTAGGGGAGAGGACGGCTCATTTGGTCCATGTCTGAGCTCATCTATGTAAAATAATATGACACCAAAGTCAGTCAGCAGCTCTGTGACATTGAAAGCTGAGTTTCCGAAAGGGAAATTTAAAGTATGAAACATTGCGTTGAGGTTTGTAAGTAATTCACTCTTTTACAAGGCATTCATTTCCCCTTTCCAGTGGCATATATTTCACACTAAATGATGGTAATTATTTAAAATGATAATTAAGCAAGAAGAAAAAAAAATGCACATCAGCGCACCATATATACAGTAAATATTGGACTTATTGGAAGATAAGTTACTGTATACAGGTCTGAGGTAATGAAGCGTCGAACCTGCACAAACATGTAGAAATGCTTAAATTAATTAGTAGGGAATATAATTAAATGAGATCAGAATGCACAAAGTTGAGCTTCCCTGTTGATTTTCCTCCACATCAATGATTTAACTAATTAATTTTATCTATTAATATTTATGCATGGGGAAAAATTATTCATTAATGAAACGTCAGAATTGAATAGATATCTTTTCTGTGTTTCATCTTGACATGAGGGTGTTTTGACAGCCCTCCTCCCATCTGGAGATCTTATAAGAGCAAGAACAGACTGCTTATGAATATTGACATTTCTCCAGTCCGGAAAACGGGCAATTTGTGTTGAATTATTTCAGCCTATCAAGTATGTATAGTTCTGAATTGATTAAACAAACTTTAAAGATTGATTATCTTCTAAGCGCATATCTTTTGGCAAACACCACTTTCCTGATCTGAGCTCCATTCAAGGTTTTTTTTTCCTCCCTGCCTTTTTATTTTAGCGCCACTTCAGTGAACTGTGTAGTGAAGGCCTGCTGATTATTGTTGGACAGATGGTTCTCCTCATCAAATTCCGTCTACAGGTTTTTCTGCTTATCTGGCTCCAAATTAAAACCCACCATGGTATTATTTTAGAAAAACCTGCTATTATTTAAGCATTTCTTTGCCTGCACCTCCGAGTTAACGGGGACTCACCAATACCCTTCGGTAGCCTTGCAAACATTGTTTTTGATCCACTTTTGTGTCTCATCACAGTGCGTGATGAGGGCATATTGTAATTAATCTCTTCTCCTATCTGACTGTTAGATCTTTCCCTGCTAATGTTGTCCTGCTGGCCTGATCTGGGGAACATTAGTTGTTTTGTTTTGAAATGTGTCAAGCATGAAGGAACCATTAACAACTAAGCCCCACTGGCTGCCCTCCGGCACACTGTTGCACATTGTTGCTATATCTGTGTGATCTTTTCTCTTTTGTGTTTTTAATATAGTCTTCCCAAGGATAGCTTCCTTTTGATATACACTTCTAAGCTCAGTAGAGGATCCTTTGTGGGGACTTCAGGTAATATAGTGGCCTTTGTAATGATTTAAAAGCAATTGACAGTGACAGGACTCTGCACTGTGGGATCCCAGGAAGTATTGTGGATAAATATTGTTATTCTAGTTACACAGAAATTCATATTTGTCTCCATTTTCAAACTAATCTCATTCACTTCCACCACAAGCTTGTATAAACAGACCACAGAAATTGCGTTATTACTAAATCATCGTAAGGTAATCGACACTGTAATGTGACGCTGCTTTTATTAAACATGTAATCAGAAATTATAGGCACTGCAATAATACTCCGCTTTATTATGAGATTCATGTGCCTGTGGTGTGTGTGTGTGTGTGTGTGTGTGTGTGTCTTTGTTTTCCGTACTACTAATGAGTTGACCTCAGCCCCACACAGCCAGGAAAAAAATATCTTTAAAGTGCTAAGCACTGCTTATTATTTAAGTGTCACCACCACTGTCCAGGGTATCAGTGGGGTACGTTTGTTGGTTTTTTATTCATCTTTCTGCCGCCCCAGTGCTGAGTCTGCAGGCCATTAGTTCTGTAGAAGCACACAGGGACCGACCGTGGAGTCGGTGAGGTACAGTAGGACTTAGACAGCACAATATCTCACTTTCTAAAGAATATTACTTTACAGGAGCTGAAAGAAGAGCTCATAATGAGAGAATAACCGGTCATGGAGGCGGCAGCCGCACTGCTGTGTGAGGATTATTCTCATAGCATGAAGCAAAAGGAAAAGGATAACCTGGTATTTCGCTGGTTAGATCCATTTCAGAGAGTCAAGAGAGGTAAAGAACAAAAGCTTCAGGGCAAGGTCGTCATTTCTGTCCACGTGGCACCTGCAAAGAATATCTGTGTAATGGTCTCAGCTGGCAAATGTTGTGTGTCGATGTGTGCGAGCGTGAGAGAGAGAAAAAGAAACAAAGCAAGTGTACAAGTAAGAGAGCAGGCGAGGAAGAGGGAGAGATTCTTTAAGTCATTTATAATGTGGCAGCCATGCTCTTTCCATCTCCCAGGGTGTGTGGCTCCTCAGCGGTGTGTGTAGCCTTGAGGGAAACACCAGACAAGGACAGAGCTGGGGTTGCTGTTGACGCTTTGGCAGGGGGAGATACATCTTGTAACACAGCATGCTAAATGACAAAATGATATCTCATCAGAGGGCCACCCCATGTGTGTGTGTGTGTGTGTGTGTGTGTGTGTGTGTGCGTGCATCTCAGAGGGAAAGTCCCCAGACACCTCGATGTGTATATGCTTTCATGGAGGAGCGCTGTAGCATGTGGTTTGTAGAGAAAGCTTTGAAACAGGGTGCTACTGTTGTACTCCACTGGCAGAGTGGAAACATTGCAGGGTGTCTGCACTGCAGTGACTAACTGTCACATATCACAACATCTGGATACGTGGTGAAAGAGAAAAAGGCTTTAGAAATATCTGCAGTGTATAGTCGCACTGTACCACTCAGATGAGCTTGCAGATGAAATGTTTATCAGCCTACATCAAAGTAATCCCCCAGAATATCCACAAAAGAAAGTAAACCACACACTGCACATGAAGCCAACAAACTGCTAGCTTGATATTGATAGATTTTTTTTTTTTCACCCACTCTGAGATTACACACCCGCTACATAATGCAGCATAAGCCGCCATTGGTTATGCCACCTTCCCACCCCTGAAAGGTCGAAGCAGCCATCATGGTGGTACCAAAAGGATCCGCAGAGCAACCAGGGCAAAGGTACTCGAGGGGCGGACAAAGCCCAAATAAAGCTTTTAATGCGCTAGCTATTGATCCCTTCACTGAAATAAACTCAGGAGTATTGGCAGGCCCAGAATCCCACTTTGAAGGGACTCCATAATGAAGCTGGTCAATGCTAAGCTGTCCGCAATCAATCCCCCACATAACAGTTAATTACAAGTGAGGCCGCCATCAAGCAAAGAGAGGAGAGAGGCGGGCTGAAGGCAAAGAGAGGGAGAGGTGGAGCGGTGTAGGATGAGCTTTGTTAAGGCGAGGGGGTGGAGGAAGAATATTGAGCGGTTCAGGGCAGGAGATATGAAAATGAAAAGCACCAAGTAGAGAGTGTGTGTGCATGTGAGTGTTTTTCCCTTATAGACTGTAGAACAGGCAGCTCTCCTCTTCCGCCAGTTTCCTCTCACTAAAAGCACTAAAATGTGTACAGCAACCTGCTGCACATGTTCACCGTGGTCATCACACCACCCTGTCACACATCCATTAATGAATTGAAACTATAGCTTTTTATAAACAACATCATATTCCTTATATATTGCTGTTACAGCCAGCTGTATTTAATATTTAAGGAGAGTGAGAGCCCTCGTTTTCTGTGAGGATCAGTGTGTTCTCCAGGTGCCAACTGGGTGATCATGAGTGATGTGGCCGCTGCAGATTGGCTAATCCAGATTTTTTCGGATGCGTTTTTTTAATCCGTCATCCTCGCACACTGATTCCGATGCGTTTTATTGTTCTATTTGTTGTGAAAATTCGCAATACGTGACAAAATGAAAAGACACATTTCCTCCTTTGCCTCTCTCCACTGGAGTTACCTATCTGGCTGTCACCACTCCCTCCCTGCATGAGCTGTGGCGGCGGAGCTGTCCTCCTTCTCTGTCCTCCACATTCTGTGTATGGTCCACATCCTCCTCCTCTTCATCACCTGAATATTACTATCTGACCTGTTGAAAGTGAGCCGTCTGAGTCATGAAACGATTTTGTGTCTTGTTGTGGATGTGTCCCGTCGCCACATTTTCTTCACCGATCCTTGGTCAAGGTCTCTAAAGGCTTCTGAGAGATGCAGAAAACACAGAAAATGGAACCTGTTCTATGATAGTGCGCCAGCTACTGAGCCTTTTGGAAAGCGCAGACCAAATTTTACTGCACATGTTGCACCCCAGTGATATGGTGCTGCGACTTCTCCTTGACTCCAAGGATTGATGCCGACAACAGAGCATTTTCCTTCTTGGCATTGTGAAACTTTGCTACTTTGTGAAATTATATGTACGAACAGTGAGCCTCAACATCCAGCATCTGTGTTAGTGCTAAGTTAGCTGTAACGCTATTTTTTCCTGTACAGTTGCTTAACATTATATATTCTATCTGCATGTTAGCATATCGATAGCCCTGGATTTAGTGATAACACCTCTTGTATAAATTGTAAATAGCATGAAAATTTGAATAACATTACAGCACGGAGCTGGAGGGATGAACTGCCATTTTCACTAAACACCATTTTCCCCTGTTTTTGTTTCTTTCAGGAAGTCAGACCTGTCTTTTTGTTTGCTTCTTTTGTCTGTCAGAGATTAGGCGGAACTCTGGGTAAGACTGATTGCATTTGTTTATTATTTTGGCCATTGGTTTACACTGAAGTCAAAGCTTCATTCTTTGTAAGTAACATTAATATTTACTGTGTTTAGCAATCAGTTGCTGATGGTTTTATTTTACTTTTACTCCCCATTTCAGTCTTTATGCTGCGCACCCACACCCACTGGACCAGAGCATGACAGTAGTCATTTCAGTGACAGATGTAAAGTGGCAGATCTTCCTATAGGCGACATAGGCGGCTGCCAAGGGGCCCACCCAGAGAATAGTGGGTGCCAAAAGCTTGCCTAAGGCACTGAATGCACTAGGTCCAGCACTGTGGATGTACAGTACCGTACAGCATGTGAATAGAACTAGTTTTTCTATTTAGGTATCTTAAAAGCTTACTGAGCTTACTGTACATGACTGATGAGATACAGTTTTGCAAGCTGCAAAATTCTTTAAAGAGTAATGTAGCAGAAATCTGTTATGGAGCTGCAGTAAATGATACCTATCTGATGTATTCCTGAGGGATCAGTGGACTGCAGCCTATTGTATGTGTCGTTTAAATTCCAGCTGTTGACCTTGGTCGAATCAGGTCTTTTCTTTTATTATTCCATCTCTGACGCGCTCCTCCGTGTTGCAGCTTATAAAAAAAAGAAGTGCTATAAAAATGCATGTGCCATGAATGCCTAATGTGACTGTAAACATCTCTGCGACACCTCCTTATGCTTCGTTCAGACAATGTAAACAACCAGTGTCACTGACAGTACGGTTGAGAACTATCTGTGAAAACACGGTCCAAACACTGAGATCTCCTAATGGCTGCCATCTTCTGCCCCTGTTTGTGCATGTGTGCGTGTGTTGTGTGTGTCTCCCAGGCTAATGGATTTACTGGAGATGGCGTCGGGTATTTATTACCATGTGTAATTGAATGCAATGATTATCGTTGTTGTGTAATGTGATTTTAATGTGGCAGCGATGGTTATGTATAAGGCCTAATGACTTTGCCTCCAAGGGGGTATGGCTCCCAATTAAAAAAAATAAAAATAAAACTGGGAAAAAAATATCAGAGCATGATTTTAATTTCTTTCTCTTTCCCCTTTTCTTCTTATGACAAATTTAATCATTTAATCAACGCGCTGCTCATTTAATCAAAGCATCTCCTCAATGACGAGCTTGCCCTTTTTGAGCTTTTGTTTACATGGGTGGTCATTAAGTCAAAGGTCTGCGCACATCTTTATCTGTGTTTGTATTCTGGAGGTACAACGTTCACGTCAAGCCAAAGCTAAGGATCCTAATTGCTAACATATTTTGCATGAACTGGATTAGCATCTGATTTTTAATCCTGACAGTTAAATGCATGATTAATGTCAACTGTTTGTGCCTGAAGACAGAGGGATCAATAACCGTAAACTGAATTATCATAAGCTTCCCCCAGCGCTGCACATACTGTACAATTCATGATAGCTGTGAGTTAGATTTTATGTATCTCACTGTCAAAATCCACAAGTTAATAAAAAAAAAAACCTCCCAGTACACACATGAAAACAGCTCATTGGCAGAAGAAAACGTTGGCATTGTGGGTTTCTGCAAACCATGGATACGTTACATATGTACCATAGCAACATTTTTAATGTGATTCTTTTTTGATTAAATGCATCTGAGCTGACTTTGTCATCAGAGGGAGGTGATGGTAAATGGTGCGACACCCAGAGAGTGTATAACAATAATGTCTGTAGCCACTGTGACATTGCTAATTGGTTTGTGGACTCGCATTTGGCATTTTGGCCGTTACCTTCAAGGATTTTTGGAGCCAGAACTGACCATATTTAAACAAGAAGATGGAGCCAGCCTCATTGTCATTCTGAAATTATCACATACTGCCATTCTGTCAGTGATTTCAGCGTCAGACAATTTCAGTGACCATATGTGGCGTCACTTTGTAACACGGCCAGACGGAGCCTTTTACAGTGTAATGATACCCCACTGGTCAGCCAAAAGGCACCTGTTGAGACCTCTGGACAACATCAGGAAAGTCCCCATGGGGTGGGTGGAAGCAGTGGTGGATGGGTCCAACAAACCCTGGACTTTCACCCAGGAGCCTCGTGTTCATACAATGTTTCAACAATGTTGCCAACATTAGGTGTTGCTGTCAGATTTCCTGTCTGATTCTCTGTCATTATGTCTCGTTTTGCGTTTCTCTCTTCTGTTGTTTATCTGAGCTCTGTTAAAGATATTCCTGTCATATTACCATTGCTGGTATTTAATCATCCCTGTAATCCCGAATTACCATCGTTGGTATCTAGGTTTCTTATCGCTGTACTCTAAACTATTATCAACTCTGTAACTTTTTTTGCTGCTATGAGCACTTTGTTGACTACCAACAACAACACCAGCACTTTATCTATGCACATTCCTGCCTTGCACTTTATATCAGGAGCTGCTACTTGGACTGCCTTTTAGTGTTTTGTAAGTTGTTCCTCCCTGCACTGTAACAACTTGGTTATTTTAAATGTGGAAATTGTATGTCTGTACTGTCTCTGTGCTGTCTTCTGTTCATCTGTATTTTAGGTTTCTTTGTTTTTTTAGATTGTGGTCTGTGTATATTGTAATTATATGTTGGGACTACAGATGGAAATTAGCAGTTATTGCTAAATCTGGTGCAACCATCTCCTCATCTTTTGTAAATGATTAATGCTATTGCACACTGTCCCTTGATAAACTAAATAAACTAAACTAAACTAATATCCAGTATGAATTTAGAGCTGAACCATGATGTATTTTTTCTAAACCTAACCATATGCTTTTGATGACATCATGACATTAATAGCAGCATCCCAGAATGTCAACAGCAGACACAGGAGGATACGTAGCACATAATATGTAGATGTGAAAGGCCACAGACAAAGCAGCGATATGTGACAACTTGGGATGAGAACGTGTTGGTGGAGCTGTGGAGGAGCGAGGAATGGATCTAAATAACAGACTGTAGCAATGCCTCGTAGACAGCCTGTCACTCAAAGTGGCCACACCCTAAATTATGTGTAACTTTAAGCCTTAATTATATTAAAATGAGTGCATATAAGAATTACCCCCCACACTGTACCACCCTCACATGTTGAAATTAGCCAAAGAGACCAAAAATGTTTCTTGTTTTGTACCAAGCTGTAAACATGTTTGAGTCATGTAATGAGTTTGGCATTTTAACATGGGGGACAATGGGGACTGACTTTTGGCAATCACCAGAAAAAAACATGTTGGAACTGTACATTTCTGCAGACCAAGGATACGATATGTTTAGGCACAAAAAAAACTTGGTTATGGTTAGGAAAAGACCGTGTTTTGGCTTTATCTATCCCATTTGGGTGGCACAATCCTGGCAGGAGAAGCAGTGATGTCTCTGTAAAAAAAAAAAAAAAAAGCCAATGGAAAGACAGCAATGACTTGCTAAAGCACAACCAGTTTTGTTTGCCAGTCTCAAACTGTGGTCTGCAGTAGTCTGCAGCTTGGTAGCTGAGGTAACTGACTGAGATCTACAGTCCCCTCCTACTCACAATGACGGAGTCAGCTCATATGTCACTTTGGAAACATTGATATGACAGCATGACATTTTTTTTTTATCATATAAGCTATGGCTTCAGCCTTCACCTTTTTGGTTCATTCATTTATATGTACTGCTTTACTGGAATGCACCTGGTTAATTAATAAATGAACCAAATAAACTACTAAAACTTCTGTTTAATTTTTCAGCCCCACAGAGTGCGCCTTGGTGACACCGAGGCACTGTTCAAGACAACAAACAAACCAAAAAAAAATAAAAAATAGTTGGCTCCTAGTAAGACATCACAGCATTTCCAGTGGCAGTTGTGCCACCAAAACCATGTAATTTAAGTCAAAATGTGGTCTTTCCTGACCATAACCAATGAAGCCTAAAGAAATGTTAAGTTCCAACATAGCCTGTACATAATAACATACTGTTACATATCCACGGTTTGTAAATACGTACTTTGCAAATATTTATTCTGGCAATTGGGTTGCAACAACCCATCCACTGTTATTACACTCCTGCTTATTGACCTCTCAGTTTAGTTTGCACCATACTGCAGGAAAATTCAAGCATTTCCAAGTGAGATGCTCTTATAAGCAGCTGCTGCAGAAATTGAACTCACAAATACACGTGTCAGTGTGTATGCACTCATACACAGACGTACACAAATACACTATAAAACACCTTCACCTCTCAGCTGCACACATCCCGCTCACTCTCACTTCATTGTAAATCGTTTGTACTGCAAGCACACACCCGTTGTGCATGCGAGTACACACACACGCACACCTGCACGCGTGCTCATACATCACACTCACACGCTCACATTACACAAAGCTGGGGCTTTGCTTGACATTATTAGTTTTGCATTTGGGCGCTCTGCCCAGAGTAACAGTATGGATTTTTGCCTTGGCTACCTATAATTGGATGAGTTAAATTTCTCCATTCATTACATGTGCATCTGACCTCTGGACCCCGGCAGCTCCTGTGTTTTATTAGCACTCTCATCCCCTGATAATAGGGAACCCTTTCCCCACCAACACTCTCCCGCTCTCACACACATTGTCTCCTCCTTAACAAATTAACCCTTGGCGCTTTGAGTGTCCGAGAGAGAAACACGCAAAGAGAGCAGAATTGGTAACCAATATAAGCCTTTAAATTACGAATTCAAGGATCCATTCATCTGCAGAAAAACTAAATACCCATCACTTTTCAAATAGGGCTCAGAGGAGTCACAAAATTATAATGTCTAAGTTTTATTTTATTTTGGTATTTAACAGTTCCTTGGATGCAGGTGACATCTGTCCTCAGACATTGGCATTTTACCTTTTATTCCTTTTTAAAAAATAAAATCAAATAAAAATCATTACTTAAATCAATGCCCACAAATGGTGACCTTACTAGCTCAGAAAAAGCAATGAGCTGCTGTGCTTTTTCTCAACAAAAGTGACTTCGTATTAGTATCAAAAAAATACAGTATATTGTCCATATAGACATCAATGTTTCATGTAACATCAGTATTGCCTGAAAACAGGGGAAATAGAAGAATACAGTCACAGATATTATCATTGTGATTCCGTAGGAGATATGCGAATTCCAGGTCGGTGGTTTCTAATCATTCTTGCCACAGCCATGGGCTTTGTATGCATACTACAGTCATGTATATTTCATGGGAGCATGTATATTTAACATCGCCATGTGTACCATATGTGGGCATGATGTATGGATACTGACAACAGTCCTTGACATTATATGCACAATTACTCTTTGCCCCTGCAGTAAATCCTCAGGTTGAGCGTGGTAAACAAAAAGGCAGGGAATCTGTCGAGGAAGAGGAGGGGGTTGAGCATGACACAAGGTCAAAGCTATTGTGGACTTCATCTGTGGTTTTATACAAATAACACGGATTGAGAATCCATTTGTCACTGAATATTTCACAGAGATAATGTATGCGGCAGAAAATGCCCAAATCCAGCAGCAGCGGCATGGAAAGCAAGAGAGGAGAAGGCTTTCGCAGGTTCAGGCTCTCCAGGTGACACCTTATTGATCGCAACCATCTTTCAAGGCCAAGAACTTAAAGCCTTGTGTGGCACATTCAATGACCTGCTGTAGACAGTAATGTTGTTGGCTATGGCTCTCTGAGGGCCTGATGCACAAGTATCCGCCTGACTGCTGGCTTTTGGATAAGAGTCTCTGACAGCTGCAGAACAATGCTAATGGCTGCTCTCTTGTAGCAGCCAATGTGTAATCAGCTCAGCACTCTGCTGTTAAAACTTTACAACAGTAATGTATGCAAACATGAATTCCATTTATTCCCCACCAGGTCCCAACAGGCAGGCCTTAAAGTTGCAAACTGTCTTACATCACAAATTACTCTGCTGGCACTTAATGCATTTTATATCACTCATAATCCTGGTGTTCCACACTAATTAGTTGGAGTTGCCAGCATGCATATTTCTCCTCATTATTTGGTAGCATCACACTCTTTTCCTACCCATTTTCAGCACTCTTGGGTAGAATGCAGTTTTCATGGGTCGTTCTTTATGGCATTTGTCTTTCTTGCAGACGAAGAATCTGCCACCAGTGAAGAAACAAATTCTTCACTGGTGGCAGATATCTG